>NC_067285.1:93616984-94232151 GCF_020740795.1 Apus apus | reverse complement strand
GTTTTTTTGAGATTACTAGGGTTTTAGGTTTGCAGCATGTGGTTCTAATGTGGAAAACCATTGCACTGCTGCACAAGGTTAACACTCACTTTAAATAAAAATATAAGATTTAAAAACTAAGTTGGTAGTGGCCATTAAACTTAAAAATGAGATTTTCCGGTTATACTGATACGATCTGATATTAAGGGGGCAGAAAAGCCCACTGTTTAATCTGGGAAGCAGTTTTAAAGTTCTATTTTAAATCCTTTCTTATGTACCCAGTATTAGAGGCATACTAATTGAGGCCCAAAGAGGAAAAAGAACTTCAAGATTGTCTTTTCTATTGATCTTTTTTGGATGACTGTATTATGCTGTAATAGCATGTGTTGTTCAGAAAATACCTATGCTATTTTCAAGCGTAGGGAAACTGATCTCAGAATTGTCTGCTTAGGATGGATGCCAGGAAAATGCAAATTAAACATCAAGAAATTGCTTAAAAAAAATCTAAGAAAAATATGGCATTATTTTCCGTATGTGTTCATTGGCATTAAACTTGATCTTAACTGAGAAAAAAGATTAAAATACTTCCTAGTTTGATTGCATATGGAAGCAAATCAAAGATGGCTTATTGCTCTGCACCTCCCTGCATGTATATATATGCCTGTTGTAGTAACTTGACTCTGCTGATGATTTCAACTCAATCTGATTGCAGGGTGGAAGTTCCAATGGTGATGGACAATCTTGTGAGGTCTCCAGTTACGCCAGAGAATCTCCAAAGGGCACAAGTGAGGGCAGTCATACATTTTGAAGTAACTAGTAAAACCCTTGGGTGGTACTAAAACCTTTTTAGATACCATCATGAGCCATATAGAATCATAGAATCATTAAGGTTGGAAGGCACCTCAAAGATTATCAAGTTCCAACTGCCCTGCCATGACCAGGGAACCCTACCACTAGATGAAACCTCATCCAACCTGGCCTTAAAAACCTCCAGGGATGGGGCATCAACAACCTCTCTGGGCAACCCATTCCAGTTCCTCACCACCCTTATAGTGAAGAATTTCATCCTAATATCTAACCTAAATCCTCCCTCTCTCAGTTTAAAACCATTACCCCTTGTCCTATCACTATCTTCTCTGATGAAAAGCATATCTGTATGTGAAACAATAGGATAAGTCAGACTGGAAGGCATGTGAGGAGGTCAGCCAGTCCATCCCCCTGCTATGAGGTCAGAATGACTTGCTTAGGGCTAGAACAAATCTGGTCTTGGAGACCTCCAGGGATGGAGACTTCACTGTGTCTCTGGTCAGCCTGTCCCTGTGCCTGACTTAGCTAATGAGGGAAAAGACTTTTCAGTTGCAACACCTTTCAGCTTAAACCTGTTTCTTCTCATCTTCCCACCATGCACCATGAAAACTCACTCTTGAACATCATTATTGTAATAAACATGATTTATTTCATGACCAAGGACATTCTAAAAACGGTAATGAAGTATCATACTACAAAAGCAGTTTTGAAATAATTATTTTATGAAAAGAAAAAGGTAACAATATCAGTTTTATTTCTCAAAATAATAACTGAAGGAAGTATTAAAAAAAAAAGAGAGGTAGAGTCATATAATTTTAAGGTACTTGTCAAGTCCAAGAACTGAATTGTGGATTAGCAATTTGGAATTATTTTATGATATATATATACATGTATATAAAATAAGTTTCTTGAATCAGAAGTGCCTGAGAAATTAGTTTGCCTTAAACGTTATATGACTATTTTAAAAGTGCTCTTAGAACTAAAAAAAAAATGAAATACAATAATTACTTGCAGTCAAAAAATGGAATGTCCATGGAAAAAGACATCTACACTCCCAGATTTTGGGACCAGGACTAGAACTACACTGAGTGAAATAAGCTTGGTAGTGCTACAAATTCAGTCCAGTACAATTCACATTCTACAGCTTTGTTACAATTCTGCACTTTTAAAAAGCATTTTATATATAAAACTGAATGCTTACTTTATCAGTGCTCATCAGCAATGTAGAAATCAGCTTGCCCAATTTTGATTCACTTTTTGTCATCGGAGTGGTCTTGGTTTAAAACTGGAATACAGATAAGTGGTTCTTGATATGCCATAACAACACAAAGCTTGAACTTAGTTGCTTAAAGGCATATCATTGAGTAAAACTTCTCATCTCTGAAGGACATGCTAGATAACCCATATGGAGTTTATGGATCCTCATTTCTTTTGAAACTGTAAATTATACACCTATACATGTAGATTATACATCTACAAAACAGTATTTGGAAATTTCAAGTCTTCGTTTGTCATTACCTTGTCCTTAGAATGATTTTGCACTGTAAGAGTTTTTGCCAAATACAGCGTCATACTCAAAGCAGGATCATGGCTGAATTCAAACTGAACTGTGATCAGGCTGTGTTCAGCTACATCTTGAAAATCTCCAAGGACAGATTCCAGAACTTCTCTGAGCAACTTGTTCCAATGTAGGTTATTTTCATTGTTGTTTTCCTTATTTCCAGTCAGAACCATTGTCTATTGGTGTTTAATTGTGCATTTCCATGAAGAGCCTTGCAGTTCTCAGTAACCTTGTCTTAAGGTCTTTTCCTGCAGATTATCTAGTAAAAACACTGTAATTCACTTAGTTGTTTATTACTTGCAAGTAAAGGTTTCATTCTGTAGATCAGGAGAGGAAGAAAAGATTTTATTATGGGCTATAGTATAGCATCCTTGACTTCTTCAGTCAAAAAAATTGGTGTTTTTTTTGTATGCAGGTTGAAGCTCAGATGAGAGGTGTTTCTTTCTTGTGAATTGTTAAAGTATCATCTGTTGCATATTAAGCAGCAGGTGGTCAATAGGCTATGCACTGAAACACGTCATCAGGTTGCTGCAGTGCAGATCGTTCTTAATCATCAGAGAGAACACAGATATGAGAGTTGCTTATCAAAAACCCACGCACAGTTAATGAACCATCTTTCAATTTTCATGGCCTTCTTTGCACTGATATCAACTAATGGGTTGTGGCAAATTGCAGTCAGGTTATTTGTTTAGCCAGACCTGTTCTTTGAATGTACTTCTTGGTTTACCAGTAAGGTCAGAAAAAAAAAAATTGCTGTATCACTCTCTGAAATGTCCTCAATTTATCAGCATCCATTGAAGTGGTTTGGTTTGTTTGCTTTACATTAAATTTTACTATTAATTCATTCTAGAAAAATAATTTTAAGATGGTTTCTACAGTTTGATAACTAGCTACCATGAGATAGGCAGCCTTTGATCTAACACATCCCCTATACAGAAAAAACAGAGAAGACAAAAAACACATCCTCAGTTGACAAACCAATGCCATATCACAAGTCACCTTGAAATGTTTTCTGGATTAACATTTTCAGCTCATACCTGAGAAGACAGACCTTTCAAGACCATGCAGTGTTGACCCAAGCCTGATCCTGTAAGTCACTGTGATTCACTTTTTGTGTAGTGTAAGCTACTGTGATTATAAAAAATCTGATACTTCCTGTTTTTTCTTTTTGATGAGTTGACAGTTAAGAGGCTTGAAATTAGGTGTGGCAGATTCAAAGTAAGTTCTTACAATTAAATTTTAAAAAGAAAATCAACTGTCAATTTTCTTTTCTTAGAGATAAAAAGAAGTAGAATCTTATTGTGAAAGAAGAAGGGATTAAGGCCTCATGAACATTTGTAATAGTACAGCAAGGAACATCTTTTCCTTCAGTTAACTCTGTTAACTCAATAGGCTTTTCCAGAATTATTTTATGATAGTCATATATCTACCAACTACTGCAAAGATTTTTCAAAGATACATAGTTGTTTATCTCCTTTCTTTAAGTACTCATCTATCATTTAAGTGTCACTGATAGCCTCCAAACAACTCAGCTGAATCTTTTGAGCGTTACACTCTGATTGGTGGATGTGTACAAAGGCATTAAATTACTGCTACCTGCCCACACCCTTAAGCTCTGGTGTTAGATAAAAACCCCAAACTGAGAACAAAGATTCTCGGAACAGGTATTTTCCTTCCCTTTTTCCTGTTTTCTTTAGCTTGCTCTAAGGTTTTCTAATCCTATTTGTATTGGGACTCTTTTTACACCAGCATAAATCGGTGAGAAAATAATTTAGCTGTACAGGGAAACTGGGATTCAGGTCTTTCTAGTTTTAGCAGAGCCTTGAAATTCATATCCCTGCATCCCCTGGGAGTGCCTTAACCACCACAAATTATCCAGTGACTGTCTTGTGTAAAATGAAGACTGTGGGGCTGGGATACAGCACTCTCCATCTTTGACTGCTGTAATCACAGGCAAGAGTCCTGAATTGTAGTTTCTGTTCCCGGGACTGCATTAGTAATACTTGCTCAATATGTGCTCAATGTGAAGTACACAGAATTTCCAGAGAACCAAGGGTTCTGCCCACCCAGCTGAGAGTCTAGCACTGGGACATGGATTTCTGCTTTCTAAGACTTGGGTTTTAACTTTAACCCTGAGAGTTTGTATTCTTACTGCAAAACATGAGCAGCCAATGTGCAACTCTTCACAGTTTCTTCGGTTTAGCTTGTAACTTGGTGGCTGGGAAGAAACTCTTAGTGACATTACACTTCTTTGAAATAAGTGAGGTGTTAAATGCTAGTAGGATAGGTTTTATTTTCATACAGAGGGTCAACGGAAGTTTTTCCTTTAATCTTTTTCTTTTAATCTATTAATATTATAGTTCCTGTACATAGCAAAAAAATATAAAATGCTTATTTCCTTTACACCACTTACAAAAGGATTTCCAGCTTTGCATCATAAACAGCTGTAAATTCTGCCCTACACCACCCTTTGGCTGTGACATAGATACCTGATTTTCTTATGTGACCTTATTATGGTCTCTGGAATAAGCTATGTTCACTTGGTTGTGATGGAAGCATCTCGTATACAGATTTTTCTTAAAATAAATAAAGTGTTATATTTGGGATAAGAATGGAAGAAGAAAAGTTGCATCTGAGAAGAAAAAAAATGAAAGCAATAAGGAAAGCAGTCATCTTTGGTTGAGGTGATTCCACACATTGTATAAACCGGAAGAGACTGTAATACTGCTCTGCAATCGTCTTTAGTTTTTATTTCTTATTTATCCTTTTCATTTTATTTTCCTACAACAATTTACAGGATTAATATAAAAATAATTTGTAATGTGTTAATTTATTATTTTTTTTCTATTAGTAACATATAAAATATTTTTTCCAAATTCAACATTAGATTTCTTACGCACATGACAGATGTTCAGCTAATCAGGCTTAGAAATATGACTTTTTTCAGTTAAATGAATCTCTCTTAGACTTCTTGTTTCATTCTGGTTTAGAACATGTTGTTAATGAAAGTACCAGCTGACCTGAGTATATTTTTGGTAACTGAAGTGTTTCTAATACAGAGCGAACGGTTACAGAATCACAGAATCCTAGGGGTTGGAAGGGACCTCGAAAGCTCATGTAGTCCAACCCTCCTGCCAGAGCAGGGTCACCTAGAGCACATCACACAGGAACACATCCAGGCGGGCTTTGAATGTCTCCAGCAAAGGAGACTCCACAACCTCTCTGGGCAGCCTGTTCCAGTGCTCTGTCACTCTCACAGTAAGCAGTTCTTCCTGATATTCACATGGAACCTCCTATGCTCCAGTTTGCATCCATTGCCCCTTGTTCTATCACTGGTCATCACTGAAAAAAGCCTGGCTCCATCGTCTTGACACTCACCCTTTACATACTTGTAAACATGGATGAGGTCCCCCCTCAGTCTCCTTTTCTCCAAGCTAAAGAGACCCAGCTCCCTCAGCCTTTCCTCATAAGGGAGATGTTCCACTCCCTTAATCATCTTGTGGCTCTGCACTGGACTCTTTCAAGCAGTTCCCTGTCCTTGAATGGAGGGGCCCAGAACTGGACACAATATTCCAGATGTAACCTCACCAAGGCAGAATAGGAGGAGAACCTCTCTTGACCGACTAACCACACCCTTTCTAATACACCCCAGGATGCCATTGGCCTTCTTGGCTACAAGGGCACATTGCTGGCTCATGGTCATCCTCCTGTCCACCAGGACCCCCAGATCCCTTTCACCTACACTGCTCTCCAGCAGGTCAGCCCCCAACCTGTACTGGTACATGGGGTTGTTCTTCCCCAGATGCAAAACTCTACACTTGCCCTTGTTGAATTTCATCAAGTTTCTCCTTGCCTAACTCTCCAGCCTGTCAAGGTCTCGTTGACTGGCAGCACAGCCTTCTGGTGTGTCAGCCACTCCTCCCAGTTTAGTGTCATCAGCAAACTTGCTGAGGGCACACTCTGTTCCCTCATCCAGGTCATTGATGAAGATATTGAACACCAGTCCCAGTACCGACCCCTGAGGGACTCCACTAGTCACAGACCTCCAACTAGATTCTGTCCCATTGACTACAACTCTCTGACTTCTTCCCTTCTTCTTTGCTTTAGATGGATATAGTCCTGCATCAAATGAAAGGACTGAAGATTACAGGTTCATGTTATTTTCTAAACAAGACAGAGTTATGGAGTGGGAACTGTCCTTAACATTTTAAGTAGTAGAAATTGGCTAAACAAATAATCAACATGCACTCTGAAATTAAAGGTCTTAAATGCTGAAGTATTAACAGTGCTAAACTCTGAAACATAGCTTTCTGACTTCAAACAAAACAGAGACAAAGCAGCTGGACTACCACTTTAGACAGCTGAACATTGAGTTAGGTGCCTAATTTTGGGGATGGAGAGAGAAGACAAGTCTTTAATTTTACTTTTGGTATTAAAAATACGAATAATTCTGCCTAACATAAAGGCCAAGATAAAAAAAACCACAACCAACTCTCAACCTAATATCCACCTGCTACCATTTTTGCTCTAGCACCCAGGAAAGCCTTGACCCCTGTGAGCTTCTCTTTATTAATCACACTGCATTATCTTGCCATCTGCTGTATCTGCCAGAAGAGCAGCATTCCTTTGGTGGTCATTATTAACAAATTTCATGCTTCATATTTTACTTGTGCTGCCTGCTGTTGTCTACCAGTCTTTCATCCTCAAAAGAAGGGTAGAGGAAAGAAAAACGGGTGGAAATCCCAGCAAGCAGTTATCAAGTAAGATGAGATCATTTGACTGAAATATGCCATGTGAGTTATTGAAGGACATTTTCCCCCCCCTGTAGCTTTATGGTCAATGCTTTCACACTATTAATCTTAGCGGAAAGACTGCCTCCAGTGCATGTCCAGTGACAGAAAAAAAAAGGAAAAAAATTACAGAAAATTAGGTACCTTGTGTACTCACTCCTTGTGCATCTATTACCAAGGAATCTATATAATAAGTAAATTCCCCAGATGCCGTGACATTTCTACATGGGCATCACTTTACAGCTCTGCTGAGTGTTTTCTGGACACTAATAAAGTGGTAGCCGTACATGACTTGCAATTTCTCTTTTATAATATCTGGATCTCATGGGAAGCTCAGCACACTGGAGTACCTGAAGGATGAAATTAGCAGAGTATACAAAAAATAGTCCATACTAATCTTCAGTGTAATCCCATAGACTTGTGTGAAAGTAGAGAGTGAAGGAATTTGCCTTCTTAACTGCAGGCACTTATTTCAAGTTCCTCTAAACCACAGCTAAAGTGTAGGCATAACAAAAACAGTTTTCTGGCTGTTGTGTTTGTTGTATTACTTTGCTGGCATTTTCTTTATTTTGGGAAAAAAGTATTTTATTTAAAAATTTAAACATAAAACTTTTAACATAAACTTATGTTGTGTATTTTATTTGCCTAATGCAGCTTTGTTCTTAGCTCAGTGTAGGTTAAACAACTGGGATGTGGTATGTGCAGGAAAAGAATCCTTCATGGCATTCATACAGCTGTGCTGTAGTTTCAACAGACAGTAGTTTGTACTTGCCAGCTGGATAGCTAGCAGACAGTTTTCGGGGGCAGACCACCCAGTGTGGTTAAGCAGATAGAGAAAACAGAATAATTTACTAATCCTCTTTTGCAATCAGCTGTTTTGTTCTCATCCTTCGGGGGTGTAAGGTGGATAAAAAAAAAATCTGGAATGATTTTCAGATTATTTTTAAACTGTGTACTTAAGCTTAGATAAACTAACCAAGATCCTTCAGCACCTCCTAAAGTCTGTAGCACCTGGAGATGTACATTCAGAATTTTATGCTGTGCATGGCAAACACAGATGAAAAATCTGTTTGGTCTTTATCTGAGTTGATGACATAATTTCTCCTCTGATTCATTAATATGTTAAAAGATATAAGATAAAATGCATTTGAAAGTGCTATTTCTCAAGATACTACTAGTATAAAAGAAAAACTAGGTCATTGATTTTGATCTGATTATGTTAGTTATTAACCTTATTTCATTGACTTCCAGAAATTGTTTTGGAGCAGGGGATGGGCTTGCATTAGCCTTCAGATAAATGACTTCCAAATCCAGCTCACTGAGTTTGCCAAGTTCTTTCTTCATGCTAAATTTATTATGAAACATAAAAGTAATATTTATGAGCAGCTCTCTATTTACATGTGGGAGGGGAACATCTCAGATTATGATCCCTGTTCCCATGGCTATTTTTGTTTATCATACAGTTGTTGGATAATATACTAGGATAAAATTAAACAAGATACTCTTTCCCTTCCATTCCTATCTCTATGGTATATTCAAATGTTCTAAACACTATACACAGAACTATGTTTTCTGTATTTTTTATTTCTTTTGCCCAAATAGGCTTGATCTTTTACAATGTCCTTATTTCAGCAAGGAGTACGGATCCTAGGTGTAGACAACACATGGTGTTCGTGTGTCATTGTTGGGGAATGAGGACATATGGTATTTGACATCCTTTGACTAAACTGAGACTTTCTCACCCATACCGCAGTGAATGCTCTGAGAAAGCCTCCCTTCTCCTTGTGGGTAGAACAAAACC
The DNA here is from genome assembly GCF_020740795.1 of Apus apus. Taxonomy (NCBI): domain Eukaryota; kingdom Metazoa; phylum Chordata; class Aves; order Apodiformes; family Apodidae; genus Apus; species Apus apus. The sequence continues at coordinate 94,223,213 of NC_067285.1, read as the reverse complement.
TGATTTCCAAAAACTGATTAGATACAGCCTGACAAACCTAGGCCTGTGAAAACTAATGTAGTTCTGAGCATGTCTGGAGGAGTGTCTTAAAACTTGCAGGCTAAAAGGTAAAGTTCCTCAAAAGGGCAAATCAGTTTAGGATTTTGCTCTCACAGTTCTGGGCTTTAGGTATACCTAATCTATGTAAGAATTTACTTTGTGCACAAGCAGGCTTTTAAACCACTGACTGCCCTGACTTAAAGAGATTTGTTTCCTATTGCAGAGCAGGGTTGCAGTGTGAGGATTGGATTTCTTTTGAGTGAAGCTAGGCAAGAAAATACATCCCAGGAAAAAACGTAACAAGCCCTAACTGCTAGTAGGTATTTAGTTCATAGGACCAGCATGCCTGGAAGTAAAATTCCCCAAATGTTATTATCTCTTTATGCACTTAAAAATGTTGATTGTGCTGGACCTTTTCTTCTGGATATTTTTCCCCTGTATTTTGATATAAGTATTTAATGAATCAAAGTCTCCATGATGTTTAGCATCATATGAATATGAGCTCACCTTGGTGACTGGCCAATTTACTCACACAAATTCAGTATTTTTAAACCATGTCTATAAAACATGCAGCAGTATATGAAGTTACATTTTGCTGTTCTTGTTCCAGATATTTTAGTGCACATAAATAAATGCAGGTTTTGTGTGTACTAATTTATCAGTCATATATAGAATTTAAGTGATCCTGGTTCTTTCATAATGTGATCACTTAATGTATTTGGCTGCAAATAACACCGGTCTTTTGTTTCATAGCATAAATTATGCAAATCCACACAATTTACTGTGCACACTTGTTACCAAATTTCTTCTGATATTATGTAATTTCCCAATATTTTTATTAGTATGTAATTGTCCTTTCTGACTTACTTTCTTTTATATTTTCGTGCTAAATCCTATTTTGCAAGTTTCTGTCCATGTGACTAATTGTTTCCTAATCCCTATGATTTTTTTCCCCATGTTTCCCAATAAGGCAGGCAAGGGATTATTATCTAATTCCATCAACTGACATGTCTCTCGAAATATTTTAACAAAGAATATTTTGTACAATGAAAAATTATAACTGTGTATCCCAATAAGAAAATGGGGCATGGATGGAAAGACTGATTTTGATTATTTTTTTTAAAATCTTAAAGAACTGCATCTTCTTGTTTAGGTGAAGATTCCTGAACACAGATTTATGCATTGAGTTAAAAATATTTAGAATTTGCATTTTGAATACGTTTTTGAGGGTAGTGTGCATGTTTGCTGCCTATTCTTCTTTTTTATTACAAGTGTAGCAAAAACCACAAGTAAAATTTAACCAAAGCCTGTTTTATGCAATAGTATATTTTTGTATAAATTTTGACAATTAATAACTCCCTACAAATGTGACCAAAAATACATACCTGAGTTATCAGTATGTTATCCTCAACCTCATTTCTCATCCAGTAATGGATTACTTGAGTTGTGAACACCAGAGCTGATCAATTTACTTTCTTAGTTTTTAATTCTGTATGTATTTGACAGCAGGACTACTCACAGTTTAACCCAGTGATGTTAAACCAGAGCACACTAAAATGTTAAGAAACACCTCTGGTTTGCTTTTGAGCAGCACGTGGCAAGTCAAGATGCGTGCTCAATTTGAACTGAAACGTGATCAGCAACTTAGTCACTCAATCCTTAAAGGGAAGTGTCAGGCAATCATGGAGTATTGCATACTAACTTGTCATTTAGTCTTGATCTGGTTTTGCTTTTGATTTAGATCAAAGTTTTTTGTATAGTCTGTTACCTGGGGTGTGGAATTCTTCATTAGAAAAGCAAACAGCTGCCAGTCACATACCCGGAGTAGACTCTGCATCTTCCTACTCTTCAAGCATACTGTGGCAGTGGGTAAAGGAATTAAAATACATTTATGAACAATAAGGGTATTTAGAATCCATCTATGCAACAAAATTCCTTTGGCTATTCAGAGGCATGTGAATATGTTGTAAAATGAGCTAGTAACAGATGCTGGCTTAATTAATTATAAGCAGTAATTTAAATTATGAGACAATTATTTTTTTCATTTTAAATAAATTTAGTAAAGAAAGATGAGTGGAACAAATAAAGGAAGAAAAGATGAAGTATGAGATGCTTTTTCAAGTTTAATAGAGGAATGTGTCATCATTTTATTTAACTGCAGAATATGACATTCCTACTTCTGACCAGATCATAACAGCAACAAAGTCACAGTGGTGTGAATTTGGAAGAGTAAACATAGTAAAACATTGGCTTGTTCTTGGGCTTGTAGCTGCTTTATTAAGAAGGGGAATGCATAAAGCCTAAAATTTAAATATGCATACTATATTTTACATTTTGTTTGTTCTGGTTGTTTAGTGCTACAAACCTTTACTTCCAGTAGCAGGTCCATTCATTTAAATAAAGCTACACATAAACATGAGGATATTTTTATGGGAAAGTGTTGATATGATTTGGCTGTAGGAGTACAGAAAGTGTTAGATGACCTGTTTCAGTTTAAGCTTAGCTTCAGTAAGAAAGTGAGCACTGAATGGTAGTCAGCACTGTGAGTCACTGTGAACCAGCAGACTGTGGATGTTGCCATTCTGTGAATAGTCTAGCACAGCCAGATGGAAACAAAATAGTCAACTGGCCATTTTTAGTCTCTGCCACATGAGAAAATGCACAGACAATTGTATGAAACTCACCAATGTTACAAGTTTCAATATTGGAAAATGTATTTATGCAATTGCAAACAAAGTAGTTTTGCTGATCTAAATTCAGGCTGGAGATCTGATAGTAATGGAGATCTGCTTTCATAACTCAAGCCACAAGTCTTCTGTCACTCTTTTGAAGTCTTTACTCAATTTGCATATGAAAAGCAGTAAATAAAGATACATCATTTTAGCAGCTGAGTGGTGAGACTCCACCATATCCTATTGTAGTAAAATCCCTTGATATGAATTGCATCGTAATAGGGTGTGTTATTTCCATCACATTAAGATTGTCATGAAATCTTCTGGAAATATTGTAAGACAAAAATATTTTTCCAGTCGGTGTTACCCAAACAACCTTGTTCCAGTGCATTCTGCTCAGAGATCATAAGACACTCCTGTGTTATGGGAAGTACTGTAAGACACTTCACTACAAGTTGCAAGTGAATTATGCGACAATGAATAAAATGGTTTGAACATTTGATTTCCTGTCCCATGAAATACCCAGAATTTTAATGTAGTTCAGAATATCCAGATCCAGGAAATCTGGGAAAAACTTATTTCCTCTGCTGAATAAATGTCAGATACAAAGCCAAACCAAATAAAATAAAATAAAATAAGTACATTTACTCTTATGTTGTTTATGTTGCTTGGGCCTTAAAAGATCGGTCCTCATTTTATTGCACTGTTGTGGGATAAAAGAATTGTAATGCTGTAAGTGGATTTTTTATAACAGTATGCACTGTTTTATTTCAGCTTCTTGTATATGAGTTGTTTAATGGTCTGAATATTCTGAGCTGATATTGGGGTGATTACTCTCTTACAGTAAAAATGTAAGTTAATTCAGAAATGAAACAGCCTTTTGATCAGCTTTGTGCAGGTGCTATACTACGTAGCACTTTGATCTTGGACGCCTCCGTTCAAATAATACATAACTTTTAGATTTAAAAAAAAAAAAAAGTCCTAACTTTAGCAAACTTTGCATTTTCAGAATGAATGTAAGCTTATAGGCATAGCCTAATTAGAGAACCATAGTACTTTTTGACATAGCTTTGCAGTTACTGACAAAGGATGATACAAGATGAGTAAAGGTTTGTGCATATAAGAACTTTTAATAGTGTTAACACATTTCAGTATTTCACAACACAATCTCTCTTGACCAAACCAACATTCTTCACATTTCCCAGGCATTACCTTTCACAGAAAATAAGTCCTTACACTAAGAATCATTCTGAAAAATGCTACCAATTTTATATTACTTGTTATATTACTTCTAGAATAAAGTAAGACATTAAACTTAGTCCAGAAGTTACACCAGACAAAACCCTATTCGTAGGACTGCTGATTGATATTTTTTTTTCCCCACTTAAATGTAATGTCAGTACATCTGCATTTTTCTGTAGATCTACAGCATTGCAGAGTTACTCTATACCGTTTGTTCTTTCTTGTAATGATTTGAACATAACCACAGCTGTTTTCCATGTTGAGGAAACTTCTGAGAGCTGTAGCATCTTCCAAATATTGTTGAGACCATGAAAGTCAAGGAAACCAATACATAATGTAAATATATTCTGGCACACAGTTATTTGTATGTTTTTTCCCCTTATGAACAAAATTATATTATATAATAGGCTAGGTGTAAGTGGTCATGATAATGTTGTAAAGATGTAAAGATGTATACATTTAATTATAAACTTAATTCATAAAACATAAAAAGAATTAAGAAAGATGTATAGTGGTTTTGCTTCCTAGGTAAATAGAAATAAAGCTTTTTTTTTCAGATAGCTCTTCTACTAAGTCTTTGAGTCACATATTAAAAACAAATGTAAAAGTGTGCCAAAGACATTATAGAATATCTCAAGTTGGAAGGGAGCCATAAAGATCATCCAGTCCCAACCCGTGCTCCTCAGAGGACTACCTACAACTAAACCATATGACTAAGAGCATTGTCCAGGCACTCACTGAACTCCTGACAGGCAAGTCCCGTGACCACTTCCCTGTGGAGCCTGTTCCAGTGACGGACCACCCTCTCAAGTGAAGGACCTTTTCCTAATGTCCAGTCCAAACTTGCCCTGCTGTAGCTTCATTCCATTTCCTCATGTCCTATCACTGGTCACCAGAGAGGGGAGATCAGCACCTCCTCCTCTGCTGCCCTTGAGGAAGTGGTGGATGCCATGAGGTCACCTCTCAGCATTCTCTTAGACAAGCTTCATAAGAAAATGCTAAATGGAGTTTGCAAAATAGTGTTTTCACTGTCTCCAAACATTCTGCAGTTTAATTATTGCTTCTTTGACATACAGGTAATGCCCAAAAATCTAGTATGTTTTAAAAATTCTGTAAACAATTTGATGCTTCTTTTCTATTTTGGTGTTCAGAAATGTGAAAGACAGAGAGACTTGCCACCCAGACACTTGCTACTTGTGTCACCCAGAACCCATGCAAATCCCTGCTGAGTGTATTTTTGCATTGAAGAAAACCTGTTCATTTCAAATGAATACTATAGGTTATCCCTTAAAGAACAGGGTAGAGTACAGGACTTAAATAATTCATTTTCATAATTTACCACTTAGCATATAAGACAGTATATTGCAACACAGAGATTGAAGAGAAGCCCCTAATTTTTATTTCTTCAATTACTGATAATGTTTTGGGTTTTCCTCTCCTGGTTTTGTTTTGTTGTTTGCTTGTTTTTTTTAATTGTTTGGTTTTGGTTTTGTTTCCTTTTAACCAGCTTAAGACTTTCTTGGCATGTTTTTTAGAAGTCCGAGGCATTTCCATGTACTCACTGAGTTAGCAGGTGTTCTGAAAATTAGGAAAATTTATTAAATCAAACTGAGCTCCTGAACTATCAGAAATGGGCTACCCACAAATTAAAAGCTCTTGAAATCAGAAATTGTTTAATAAAATACTATTTATATTAATAATACTATAGAGCTGCAATTCCCAAAATGTTTTAAGTAATACCAAATAATTTAAAAGGCATTAGACATTTTAAAAGAGCTTCCTATAGATGAAATTGAGGATGCTAATAGAAGCATTTAATAAAAACCCCCTTGACATATAAATAAAATTCTTTGCACGCTACTGAAAAATCAAAATAAAAGCTTAAACAGCAATGAAATTCTTTCAACTATATAACAGATGAATTCTGTCATTCAGTATATAAAGACTGTCACTTTTCTAAGTATTCAGCTCTAACTTTTTAAAACACTAGTCAGAATTAAGTTGAATAAAAGTTTCAATAGAAAAGGAAACCTAACATTTTCCATATGCACTGTCATATTCCATCCCTTTTCTAATATTCATTTTCCATTAACATTCAATATTGGATGAATCTAGGCCTGAGGATACAAAAGATAAAAACAAATTAAAGTATTTCTGATCTGTTTTGGTGTTTGCTGTCTGTTCAGTATTTACTCAGCCTATGCCATCTTTTTAATGAAAAAAAGTATGAATTCTGAGGCAAATAATCAAAGTCTTTCTGTATTATACTATTGGATATAGAACTGCCACAAAAGCATGCTACCTTGGCAAGACTGAGATTGGCAACACTGAACATTACTACAGCTTTGATAATTTCAACACTAGACCTTAGTGTTGGAAAATCCTACCCTCGGCGTTGAGAGTTAAAGATATCAAATGAAACTGGGAATGGAAGACCTCAGTTTACCTGCAGGCTATCTACAGCAATGGTAGTGTTAATGCATGTTTTTCCATCTTCCCCATGAACTAACTCAGTCAAATCACTGTCTTTCCCAAAAAAATTTTGCAGAAAGGTTAATGTTTAAGGTGTCTTGAGAAATCAATAATTGTTCTTGATATGTCTTTGGACAAAAAAAAACAACAAGCTATACTGGACAATTTTAGTTATTTTTCTGTTTTTATCTGAACCTATAGTGCTTTGATTCAAATGGTAATTTCTTTAATCTGAAAAAGATTTGGTAATATTTGCTAGATAGACTTTTTGAAAATTGCAATATGTACATATATCTCATAAAACCTTGCATTAATTCTACAAAGATAACTTGCATGAAAGTCAAGCAGTTGCAGTTAAAACAAAACATGGCTAATATTTTGGTACATAAGAAATACTCAGCTAGAAATTCTTCCTATCTCTCAACTGCAGAAAACCTCAGATATTTGGCAGAGTATTTAGTGACCATCTGATGGGGTAGCTTATTTATCTTTAAGGTTAGGAATTTTGGTTTATAAGAATTTTTAATTAGCCGTGAATCAATTTATTAGTTACATGATAGGCATTAATCATAGCTGCAATACCTACCACCTGTAGTGTGCCTGCAGCAGTGCATGTTCTGGCTGTTTTATATGCAAATATTTTGTCTTTAGTGTGTCTACAACATTCTGTAATACTTCTGCAAGTGTATGTGCTAACTAGCCTTTCACAGGTGCTGCAAACAGGCTTACCAGCTCTCCAGATTTTATCAGGAATCTCGCAGTATTTGGTGTGTGTGTGTGTGTGCTTCATTTATTTAAGTTGGATTTTCAGTCCAGTCTCATTATTGGTAGAGAACATGTATTCTTGTAATAATTCCTTGTGAATATGTCTTCCATGACTTTCATTCAGACTAAACTCATCAGGATAAATGTTTTTTCACTGTGCTTGCTGCATTAAATTTGAAGTTTTCCTGACCCAGCATGCTTACCATATTCCATTGTTCTCAGACCCACCTTTATATAAATCATTAAATATTCATGGAAACAGGGACTGCATACTGAATCCTCCACAATGAAGGTGAGTACCATAGACATTTGAGTGAAACAAACAAACACACCCTTCTCTACAAACCTTGTAAATAGTTTGTCATTATAAAAAACGGAAGGGCAGAGACATTAAAAGCGCTCTCTTATTCCCGTGATTGCTGGTCTGCTAAGAGAGATTGTCCTTCTCTGCCTTTCCCTTCAGAAAGGGCTTACCTTACTGAGAACCTAAGGCGGTCAAGCAAGAACAGCTCCAATGAGGGTAGTCATACATATACACCCTGCATTCCATTTGAATTTGGTGTTAAACCCCACCTGTCTTACTGACATTTGCTTCTGCCTTGCTTTGGCAAGTTCCTTCTCAACTTTGTGTCTGCTTTAAATAGCATTTATAGTTACCTAACTCTCTGTGCACATTGTGCAGGGTAACGTAGTACCACTCTCATGACAGAGCCAGATGATGTTAATTCATAGTCTGCCAAGTCCAGTAGCCTTTTAAAAAAAGAAATGGTTTAAGAAAACAAGTCCTTATGACTGATTTAGCTGATGAAAGTGACCTGTAGTTGTTTGATAAGCCTCTGTAGTGTCAAATATAACAGACTGAGGCTGTAGCCCATGTTAATGTGATGAATTCTTTGATCTTTCTTGTCCTGTTTGCCTGTAAATGTTTGGAACATATAATCTGTGAGATAATTACCATGTCGTCAGATTAGGTGTAGATTGGCCCCAGGTTCATAAAACACTAGATCTTACATAGTGGGCATATAAAATCAAGCTCTCCAGAAAATGATTCCAACTGTTTTGTATGCGTTACCAACTGTGAGCATATTCTTTAATTAATTTTAATGTTTTGATAAGTAAACATTTAGCCAGGAACAGAACATTATCATAAATTATACAAAATTGGCCTTACTTGGACATTTGAGTGTTTGTGGGTTTTTCCTGTTGTTGATTGTTTTTTGTTGGTGGTTGTGGGTTTTTTTTCTTTTTCCCCCAAACTGGCAAGACAAGAGCAATAAAGTAGAATTTTTAAGTTACAGAGAATCTGAGTTAGTAATACACTGAAATTTATTCTAGAAATTAAAAAAATTTAGATGTTTAGGAATGGTATGTGAGTTCAAAAACTGGTTTGTATTGTTTTAAGAAATGTGTTTGAATTACTTAAGCTAAAATGTTGGGCTTTGGACATTTTTATCACTGGGTCATAAGGATAAATATATTTTGTATTTCTAGATTAAACAAAAAATTTTCTGATCCCTCCACCAAATTTTATTCTAGTCTTCTATTGGTTTAAAACAGTGTTGAGGGGGGAAAAAACCAACAAACAATAAATGAGATGTGATGATAGAGGAAATCTTTTGCAGGGGCCTGGGTCTTATTGCTGCAGTCATTTGTAAAGATCAATGAAATTACTCTAAAGCTTATCTGGAAGAAGCTTGTTCTCGAGGGAGTAATGCTAGGGAGAGATATTTTCTCCCTAGCTCCTTCCTGCAAAAATACATGCCTTTTCTGCTAATTTTGTTGAAAAATATATGAAGCCTCCAATTAGATGAGTATTATCATTATAAGTATCTGCTATGAAGATTACATATGCATTCACAACCGGTGTTTGCAGACCTAGATATCTTAGACATATTAAAAGTGGGTAGTGTTATGGTGGCTAGATTGACAAGAGCTTATTCTGCAGAGATTGTGATTTTAATAACCTGATACAACAAACAATTTTCAAGACATAGCATCTTGTCCTTGCACATGTTTTACTTGTGTACTGAACCTGGTGATCACTGGAGATAATAGAGAAAAAATGGAATATCAACAAATGCAATGTAAACAAACAAACAAGAACAAAAAAACCCCTATGCACAGGAGAAAAACTGAATTTTCCATTAAACTGTGAGAGCCCTGCATTCCTGGCTCAACTTTTCAAATAAATGGAAAACTGAATCTTCTTGAAATGCATATATTCTCATGGTTGGTCTGAAGGAAGAAAAATGTCCCCTCTATCAATTATGAGACCTTTTCTTTCCTAATTGCCAGTCTTAGAAATTTATTCAGCCTGTATTCTTTTTGAATGTGTTGTTGGAGGTAATAGTATTTGTTCAGGGTGAATGGTGCTCAGTGATGATGGTGATTAGGGACGGAATTCCTGTTTAACATCTTGGAAACAATTTAGTCCTGCTATGTTTGTGTATAGTTGAAAGAAAAAGGTAATAAAAAGTTGAAGCATGTATAAAAGAACTTAAAAAATAGAATTTAGATTCGGATTCCAAATACTTCACATATTTAGTAAGTAAAGCTAATGCTTTGCTTGAAGACTGCCTTAAGGTTATAGACCAGCATAATATTTAGATTTATACCTAGGACATACAGATACAATTTTATCATTCAACTTAAATGGTTCAGGGATATAGAACCATCATAGAAGATTAAACTTTTGTTTAAATCCACATTCACTTACTTTTATATTTCAGTTGGGTATTTCCTTAATGCACGTATGTATCTTTTGATGGAAAAGAAGGATTTGATTTCTTTTTTTTTTTCCTTCAAAGTAATTAGCTTTTTTTTTTTTTTTTTAATGTCTCTGTGTGAAGAACTTTGCAAACTATTTAAGAATTTAAAAATATTCTGAGTGTGCATTCTTTTTAAAGCCAGCTGGTTTAAGATGTTCCAGATTTTGAGGCATAAAATGTACAAGAGAAGATTTTTGGAAATGTGGATTCTGTTTTGGCGAAGTACTTGATACAGTAGCAGAGAATATTTTTGAGACCATAGGCAATTTCATGTTTAAAAAAGTAACAGGGGGAAAGGAGAATAAAGAAAGAAATGAAGGATGTTAAAAGTTCAATTTCCCTCCTGTTCATAAATTATAAATGCTAACCCATATGACTTTTACAGTTGCCAGCTATTACATGTGCCACTATTACTAAGGACATTATTATACAGATGATAAGGAGTGATGACATGTACCAAAGCTAAATATAGTACAGTTTAAGCCTTTAGGCCCTTGAAAATGGATACAAAATAATGATATGGCTATACAAAAGATGAAATGATACGTTAATAAAAAACTAATGGCATGCACTTTTGACATTTGTACATGAACATCTATCCTAGAAAAGCTGTCTATTAATTGTCTATGCACTTACTAAAAATGCTGTGCTCTTTATCTTGGAGAAGTTAGCATCAGGGTGTTTAATAAACATGGACTGAGTTAAAAGATGGAGAAAGAAAGTTGTTAAACCGAAAGCAAACCAAACGAAAAAAAGAATTATGCCAAAGAATGGCTGTGCTGCCATTCAGAGAGACTTAGACAGGCTGGAGACTTGGGCGGGGAAAAACCTGATGAAGTTTAACAAGAGCAAGTGTAGAGTTTTGCATTTGGGGAAGAAAAACGCCATGCACCAGTACAGGTTGGGGGCTGACCTGCTGGAGAGCAGTGTAGGTGAAAGGGACCTGGGGGTCATGGTAGACAGGAGGATGACCATGAGCCAGCAATGTGCCCTTGTGGCTAAGAAGACCAATGGCATCCTGGGGTGTATTAGAAAGGGTGTGGTTAGTAGGTCAAGAGAGGTTCTCCTCCCCCTCTATTCTGCATTGGTGAGGCCACATCTGGAATATTGTGTCCAGTTCTGGGCCCCTCAGTTCAAGAAGGACAGGGAAGTGTTTGAAAGAGTCCAGCGCAGAGCCACGAGGATGATTAAGGGAGTGGAACATCTCCCTTATGAGGAAAGGCTGAGGGAGCTGGGTCTCTTTAGTTTGGAGAAAAGGAGACTGAGGGGGGACCTCATCAATGTTTACAAATATGTAAAGGGTGAGTGTCAAGACGATGGAGTTAAGCTTTTTTCGGTGATGACCAGTGATAGGACAAGGAGTAATGGATACAAGTTGGAGCATAGGAGGTTTAAGATGAATATCAGGAAAAATTTTTTTACTGTAAGAGTGACAGAGCACTGGAACAGGCTGCCCAGAGAGGTTGTGGAGTCTCCTTCGCTGGAGACATTCAAAACCCGCCTGGACGCCTTCCTGTGTGATGTACTCTAGGTGACCCTGCTCTGGCAGGGGGGTTGGACTAGATGATCTTTCGAGGTCCCTTCCAACCCCTATGATTCTATGATTCTATGATTCTATGATTTTTGCTGTCTCGGACCTGCGTAAAATTTCAGGCATGCAATCAATTAAAGAAAGATAATGTCAGGAGGACATTAAGTAACTGAATTATATCTTTAATGGATACATATAGGAGTGATGTGACCTAAGTGTTGTCACTAATGCAAAGCAAGATCTTGCTTTATGCAGCACATAGGAGAGAAATCAGAGTGCTTTCATAGAGGGGAATGCATTGTATATTCATTGGAACATCTTCACTCGCTCTGTGAAAGCTGAAATAATTCTAAGACTAAATGCAGGTCTTCATGCTCTTTGCTAGTGGATCTAAATCCACTAGTGTTGTTCGTGTTCCTCATCAAGATTAAAAGCAAGGATGATGGATAGGAATTCTATTTTCAATCAGGTGGTATTTGATTTTAGTAAACTGATATCAGGTATTACAAAATCAGATCTATCTCAAGCTCTCAATTATTCACTAAGATACTTTCAATTTCCTTCTCAAAAGTAAAGTTAATTCTTTGGCACTGGTTTATTTTTCTTAGAGGATGAAGTTGTTATTAATTATATTCTCTAAACCTTTCCATTTTCCACATAACGATGTGAAGTAATTGCACCATGAGGCCGCAAAATAATTGCCTCCTAATGCATGGATGTGACTTACAGGTTTACTTCTTTCTACTCAAGGAAACAATTTTAAATTATACTTACATAGTGTTCCCCCCAAGTAACAATAAATATTTCCTGAGTTTTGTCCTTTAATGTTCTTTGATATGTATTTCTGATTTCATAGCAACTGTCTATGTATAAAAGAGATATTTTTATCATCAGACAATGCAGATTATTTTTTGGGTTTGTAGTTCCATAACGTTAAAGACATAAAGCAAATAAGATCATGTCAGGCAGGAGAAGTTTCTGAACCATGTCTAGAGCATGATTTGTTTATTTGGTCTCTTTTCTAGTGTCTTCATTAATGCTGTACGTTGATTTCTTTCATTGTTCTTTCTCTTTAGTAGGATCATTATTCATGGGCATAAGGGTGAGGGGGATGGTAGGGCTGCATTTCTTTTTGAAAACTGTGTCCAAAGATTCCACTGGCTGAGGAAATAATGTAAGATTTGGAGTTTTTAGTTCTCTACATATGGCATAATTGTAGTTTCTACTTATTTTCTTAGTACAATTTTATAATCCAAATATTTATCAAAATAAACGGGAAACATCTTCACAATCCATGTGCGAGGCTAATTCAGCATTGTTTGAATTATTTTCTTCTTGCAACAAAAATGATTTAGTTGAATTATTTTGTACTAGGGTCATAACTATCTGGGTTCTTAACTGCCAGAGAGAAATAAAGAAATAAAATTAGTGATCCCTAAATGCACTGCTACAAATACTGGCACAGTATTTATTTGTTTCGTCAACACTTGCTCAGTTAAAAGCAACTTGATTTTTTTCAAAACATTTTTTATAATTTTTTAAGTGTTGCTATAAATTTGACATTTACTTAAATAAAATACATCTGTAAATAGGAAATTGAGAAAAAAAATATGTATTTTTAGAATACAACCCAAACTTCTGATTTTAGCTTGAACCTTTTTTTTAAACATTTAAACCATTCTCTGCTGAAACACTTGAGGTTTAAGCTGAGGGGTGTGAAGTGTTATAATTTATTTTAAGGTAAGGGAAGCACAGCTCAGGAATTCCACAGATGCAGTCTGTGGAACATTCAGCATTAGGTTTGGGAATGTGTTTGTGCAAATGTGAAAAAAAGTCTGGTTTCCAGCGTAAAAGTGTTTACACTGCAGACATCTTTTTGACCTTGTGCAGTTAGATACAGCTTATGGTGTCTTTGCCAGAATCTATCTTCTAATATACTCATATGCTGCACATTGCATTTCTATAGATGCCCACTGAAGTTCTTAATGTAGGGATTAGGTAAATGTACACTGAATACTTTGCTAAATTAGCAGGATGAATAGGCAAAGTGTGATCTGTGTTTTAACTGCAACATGCTGTATCCACAAATAAATAAAATTACTTCCACCAGCTACTTTTTTTCACTTAACACAAATAATCTGCAAGGACAGTTAGCTATCATACAGTAGATAGACTGCAGGGCAGAACTTTTCCTGTAAAAAGGAATATTAGTGATGTACATCTTGCAGAGGGGAAAAAAACCAAAATTATTTCACAAATAGCATCATGTTTTACATGATACAGAGTGGTTTTGGATTTTATTTTTTAAATTATTTTTCAGGAGTGTTTTTTATTTTCTTGATAAGTAATGAAAGCTGCTTCTTTGCAAACTGCTACAGCAGAACGTGATGGATTTCACATCTTAATCTATAATAACATACTGAACAAATATTTTACTCATAATGATAATTAGACAATGGTAATTATAAATAAATTTAGGCAGTGATTATATTTTCTCAATATGCTTTGGAAAATAGACTTAAATTTATTGCATTGTCAGGTAAAATGCTGATGATATATCGATGCATTCTGAACTATGCAATTTCAATTCTAATTGTAAAAACAGCTCTGATAATACTCACTGAGATGCAGTAAAAGTTTCTTTTGGAAAAGAACCATGAACAGAATTCCAGACACCCCTGCACTGTCATTAAAAGCATAAATGGATTAATAATTTCAAGCTTAATGAATTCCCACAAATTTCAATATGGAATGATCAAAAGATGTATTATTTTTTTTAACTATCGATACATATTTCTTAAATATGTTGCATGATTTTTTAAAATGGGATTTAATTGATGCTGGTTGCACAGTTTTCACATTCTGTGTAATAGTGGGCAACTGTAAAATTTGATATGCCTTTTAATGTGGTAAATCTTAATCGAAAAATTCCTTTATGACTCAGATCTTTTCCTTCAGATAGGATTTTTAATACAATACCTTCTTCATAGAACAGTTGTAGCCCCAAAAGGGCTATGGAAATTGTATGTCTGAGTACAGTGTTACCATTTTTATTTGTCAGTTTTTAAAAAAAGTAGCTAGAAGCTACTATAAGAGTTTTTCGTGGTACCGTGTTGGATAACTGAAATGTTATGAGTATTCTCAATTTTTGTGAAACCAGAAAATTTATCTGAACTTAGATCAAAACTTGCTACTGCAAACTGTAGTTTTACATTAAATACAAAGTGGAAATCCAGTGAGAAGTGGAAAGGGAGTCATTATGCAGCATGGAACAAAGTCACAAATACCAATTTTTGTAGTTCTCCCACAGTAATTGTGTCCTCTAACCTGTTGTAGCATTTCTGCTTTCATTGTGTTACATTCCAACTTGGTTTCTCTGCAATTATACCTTTTACCCAGTCAAACATGACTGTTACTCAATAGGCATCACATAAATTGTCATGTTTACTCAGTCAGAGTAAATTGAGCTGGAGTTCTGCAACAGAAATGCCACAGAGAAACCAGACATATAGAGAAGGAGGTCAGCAAATATGAGTGTGTGATTTCTTTTTTCCTCTTATGTCTTTTTAACACAAAAACCCTCTACTTACAGATCAAATGCTAGTGCATATTTTGTTTAGCTGGAGGAATTATTTTCTTTCCACTGTTCATGAACAGTGCTTCCTTGCTTAACTAAGCACATCCACCATGGGTTTGGGCTTTGTTGTGCACTTAGAACATGCCATGTTTAATAAGATGTTTTGAGCTTTTTACTTTTTTGATGTAAAACTTATACATAAAACTGATATACCTCAGCCCAGCATAGAATCAGAGGAGTGAAGTTTTGGAGTATTTTGGTTTTGTATTTTTTTTCTAGGTGCTTTCCTATAAGAATGAAAGTTTTTATTTCTGCTAATAAAGTCACAATTCAGAACAGTGATAACATAATGCTGTACACAATTTGCCTTAAAAATCATAGTGATAAAAAAGTTTGTATTAAAGACAGGTTCAACTACATGTGCAAAACTGCACTGAGAGGGAATGGTAGTGTTCCTTTTGGGATACAACGTGAATCATTCTGACTCACTTTTCAGAAAGCATTGTGGTAATGGAGACGTGTACAAGAGGTTTCATGTTTTGATGAGACACCTTTTAAAGCCTATGAAGTTTAAAGACTGATACATGCTATCTTTAAAGGTAGTTGGAGAGTGATGTAAACACCTACAAAGACCTTACATGCCTGGGCAAAGGCCCATTAACACTATAATGTTGTGGGTTCTAAGGGTGTAGCAGATGAAAAAAGCTTAGCAGTAAAATAATTACACTGATAGCTAAATATTCCAGCTTCAAGGAACTGAATTATGAAGAAGAGATAGGACTTAATAGCTCCATGAGGAATGTAAGAAGTTGCTAAATCATCCAAGCAAGTCGGTAGATGACTTGCCCAAAGGCAGAGGCCATTCCTGTGTGGTAGGCCTGGTGCAAGATAAAAGAACAAGCAAACTTGCTATCTGGAGGCAGAGTGAAAACGAGGAGGTTAGCTTAAAAGTTAAAGCCAGAACTTAGTTCAGCTAGACTTTTGATGAGTCGTATCTATGTAAGCTTTCTCAGGAACAGTAAAGAATTTTGTGTCCTGGAGTGAGTTGTATAGAAACTTTCTATTTTTTTGCATCTTACGGTTTACCTTTGTTAACATTTCTTTTTTTTTTTTTCTTATGTCTGTGTTTTAAAGAATTCCTTTCAGTTAAAACTGATATATTTTTATTTGTAGATTTCTATTTTAATGTCAGTGTAATGCAAGATAACATTGTGTTGCCTGAGGCCCATTGCTGAGAACACTATCCTGGCCATAGATATAGGAGTGAAACGAGGGCGTAATTATCAAAGCGGGTGGACCTGTTATCATTGCCTTTTCAGACCTCATATTCTCAAATGTACAGAGGTGCTTCAAATTGCAGGAGCTCAGAAATTAAGGTTAAAAATTGAAATATAGTGTTTTTCTCATAACATTTTATTCTGATATCAGATGCTTCTCAGAGAAAGAAAAAAAAAAAGCAGCGTTCAGCAGAATTTATGATGTACTTTGAAGCAGTGAAGTTTCCACACTACTTTGAACCATGCTGGGTTCTAGCATTCTGTGAAGCAAGTAACTCATATGGTATCAAAATGTTTTTAAGCCTTATAGAACTAAAAATCAGATTCTGAATTTCAATAGAGAGGTAAAAAAAATTAACACACCAATTGGCATATTTGTACACAATGAATCTATAAGAATCACACTTTGATCTGTACTGCAATGTACACGAACCGATAATCTTAAGGTCATGATGGGGTTGCCTTTAGCAGTCAAATTTATTCTTAAATTAGAAAGTTAAGAGCACTACTTGATATTTTATTTTTTTTCCTTAAACACCTGTTTCATTATGAAGTATCTGGCATTTATTTGCAATAAATATTTCCCACCATAACAACACTGAAATATTACTGTACTAAGAAATCAAACTTAAGGAAACAGGGAATTTCTTTTTCTGAGAATCTTTTTAAAGATGAGTGCTGGCTTTTGTTTGCACTGACATGCCAACAGTTTCATGACACACGACAAACAGAACAGAATCTACTAGTGTGAAGTAAAGATAATTGTGGGGAAAAGTAGTCTTGTTCATGATAATGCGTATCTTGACTTTTTCTTTCAGTTCTTATCCTGTCATATAGAAGACAGTCTTTTCTGTTGATGTATTTACTTGTTGAGCTAGATCTCCAACAGGTTTTTCCAACAGTGGAATTTAGCCTCTAGTGCTAGGGGCTAAACATGCTGTGGTTCAACAGAAGCACTGACTAGAGTGGCAATTGTTTTTTTATCTTGTTCAGGCAACTTCACCTCTGTTTTCTAATCGTTTTCTTTAAGTTTTCCAAGACCTCATGCTTTCTATCTGAGACGTTCCTTTGTCCTTTAAAGGAAATTTGTCTACAGTACTGGCCAATTGTTTTACTGTAAGGGTCTTTTTTGTTCTTATTTTTTTAAAGATCTGCAGTGATCAGCAAAAAAAAAATATAATATTTTTATATATAATTAAGTCAAATTTTAGTTCCAGTACAATTATACTACTGAATTTAGGTATTTTAAGCAGGCTTGGAACAGATCAGGAATGTTACAGGCAAAACTCTGTGTTTAGCATCCTAGTATTATTTACCTCTTCCAAGGATGCCTCTTGAAGCTTATAGACAATGGTGTTTTCAGTGCAGTTGTTTCAGCGGTGCCTACTTTGTTTTCCCTTCAACTGACTAGCAGTATTGGACACACTAGTGAAAAGCAACCCTTTTACTTCTGAGAGCTGATGCATGCCAATTGTAGTTGTCTTTTGCACTAACTCACTAAGTGAGGAAATTACTCTTTTTATTGTTTTCATTTCTGTAGGCAAAATAATTTGTAAGTTTTTTAAACTGGCATTGTTGATTTTTTTTCTAAGCTAATCGAATGCAGGCTCTATTTCCAGTTGACTTAAAGCTTTTAACTGGTTTACATTTAAAAAAACAAACAAAAAAACCTACCAGCTTCCAACAAACAAACAAAAAACTCCCACAAACCCCACCATATTTGAAAGCAGCAGAACTATGTAGTTTCTTCAAAAGTTGAATTCAAAATAGTTTGTGAGACGTGTTTTTGGGGAATTTTTTTTAATTTGTTTTGGTAGGGTTTTGTTGTTGTTTTTAGTTTTTTTCAAAGCCTGCTAAGATAGGATTCTTTGTGTTGATTATAGGGGAAACTATTTGTGCATTGTGTAAACATTTTGTTGCTGATACTAATGTGTGAGAACTTAACTGAAGCAGTATTCTTTTATTGCCCTGTACTGTATTTTCCTTTGCCACTTTCAAGTTCAGTGTGCAAGCCATATGCAAACTATGCAGTATTATTATTAATTTCGGACTTAATCTCGTGTTGACTTGAGATTCCAGCCTGACAGAGAAAATTATTTGTTCATTTTGTAAATTAGGATAAAAAAAAAAAAAGACTGATAGTAGACTCTATTGTATTAGCTATCTCGCTTATTACAGTTCCTTTTCTTCACAGCAGTGTTTTGGAATGCAAGCAAATGTGGTTTAAAAACAGTCAACATAGAATTTTGGGTGGGAGAAGCCTAGAAGGAAAAAAAAGTTTTGCATATAATTTTAATAGAAAAAAGAAGTGTATTGTATTTTTGAATGTAAAGGTTTAAGGAGTTAAAATTCTGTATAAACATCAGCCCTAAAGATGTTTAGCTACTTTTTTTCTTAATGTATACTTCTAAAAGCTATTTTTTTTTGCTGTTGATAGGGTAGATTGCCATCAGGGTTAATTTCTGATATAAAACATAGCATAATGCTGTTTGTACAAAAAACTTCTCCACCAATTGAGCCTTGTGCTAAGTCTTTATACTGGTGTTGGTTTATTGCTGTATGATTGATGGAGGCACTTCTGTTTTTAGATATTACTATAAAGCGTTGAATCTTATTTAAGAAAAACAATTGTTGATTTGTCTTGCCTGACTTTCTCTATTCCAGTTTCTTTTTCCCCTCTCTCACTGTCTGGCACTTCTGCACTAACTTTGACCATACTCATTTCTTGGGTTTTAAACTGTGTGATAATTCTCAGTAAATAAACTGGACCAATTTTTCTCATCTTGCCTGCACAGACTGACAGAGCTTTTGCCTCTTGGCCTGTCCAGTTACCTTCTGTTTTGCCCGTTTCTATATCAGACAAAATAAAGCATTAATGCTTTTAATCTCTATCTTCTCACAAGTTTCCAGAGTCTTCCTCTTGTTTTGTTTTTTTTTCCCCCCAGTTATATTCAGCTAGCCTATCTCAGTTTTATTCAGTCTTGAATCCCCTTGAGTCTGCTGCTGGAATAAGTTCCTGACATGCAGATAATGTACTTACTGGTCTAACACATAATTCTCCTATCATCAGTCTGTGCAATACTTTGAAGTTCCCTGACATTCATTTAGGAAACTCATGAACAAAATTAATAATTAAATTATAAATATTCTCAATAAAAGGATTTGCACCCAGATTATAACTGTTTCTAGATAATAAACATGTTTTGATAGGTCCTTGCCTATTTACTCAAGTAATTCCTGGAAGAGCAGCATAACACCATGATATTCATGAAGCTGAAGCCCCAGGTTCATCCACCAGTTTTTTTCTGCACACTTACTGCAGCAAGAACATGCTAATTGAAGAAATTTTTGCACTTACAACTATCAGCTATACATATATATATAATATCAGCAATTTTTTAATCGTCTGTGCAAATGCATTAAGACCTTCAGCTTTCACCCAAAATATCGGAATTGTGATATTAACTGAAAGAGCTGTGTAATACAAATTACATTCTGTCTGGTCTAGCACAGTTCCTACCCACTGAGGAAACCTGCAGCAATTCAGAAAGTAACTTGTGTCTCATAATAGGCTTATGTCTTGTGTGATATACCCATTTATAAAAAAAATCTTTAGTCAGGAGACTAAACCGTACAAATGCGTATCAATACAACACACAAGAAAGATGTAATAAATGCATCCACCTGTACTGTAGTCAGTAATACACTTATGATGAGCTTCACTCCAAGCTCCATCTAATACAGGTCACTTACTTTAAAAAGCTAAATATTTCAGTGATTATGACTAAGCTATATTTATGCCAAGGGAGAGTTTAAACCTGAAATTTTAAATAGCATTCAGGATCGGGTACAGGCTGCATATGCTTTTCTGATTACACATTAGAAAAGTGCCCATGAATTACTGTTAAGTGACCTCTGCCAAACTGTATCCTGATGGTTAAAGGATGCCTTCTCGACAGTGTATGCACTTGTAGAAGTCTATTTAGTCCACTATATGTTGTTTTACTTTGATGCTAAGAATATATGCATATTTTAGAACTCATTGTGGTCATAGCAATGAGAAAAGAATACAATCATGTCTATCTGTGTTAAATTCTATACTATTATGTATACGGAAATATGCAACTAAAGAAGGACCCTTTGGGAGTAGAGAGGAAACATCTGAAAAATACTTGGAGGTTCAAGGAAATCTTAAAGTAACTTTTCAACCATGAACCATGTTAATGGACCAGTAAGTCAAATTAAATGACAGTTTTCCATTACTGAGCTCAATTACTACATTATATACAAGTGTGTGTGTAAAGATACAATGACAAATACTCTGCATGAGAAATTAATCAGAAGAAATATTCTGTTAAAAGGTAGAGTAATTTTTAACCTATTTTATGATTCAACATGCCATTTTAAACTTTTTTTTGAAATTGGTTTTGTTTTTCCTGTGTTCTTCCTCCCCTCCCCCCCAGTTTGAAAAGAATGTTTGCATTCCTGAGTACTGAGTGGAGAGGGTACAAAAATATGAAGTATGTCCTTCCTAGTGTGTTTTAACTGGAGGTAGGCATGTTAATTGAGCTTAGTATGCCAATTAAGACACACCTGCACTGGAGACAGAAAAAAGAATTAGGAGGGTAATGTTGTATTGCATTTCTTCACAGACTTTGAGCAGAGCATCAGCTTTTAACCCTCCATCACCATCTTTTGCTAGGAAGAACCTAGCACTAATTCAGTAGTTTGTACCTAGCCATGCTGTATGAGAGGAATAAAATGAGATAAACCATGAGACACATTGTAGAATAAGTAATTCCGAAACTATCAAAAAAGGGAGTGGAGGTTCTCCTTTCTAGGTAAAAAGGCTTGGATAAAATGCATGTGATATGAGGGAGGTTGTACTGGATACTGCTGGAAGTAGAAGAAGAAGGGAGCTTTGTCAAAACAAGTACATAACATATTCTACATTTCATGTATTTATCATTATTTCTCCACTTTTTTTATCGATGGAGTGGTGGTGGGAGGGTGCGCTAAGGTTAACCTTTTGCCTTCCTGTAGCAAATTTGGTTTCCTCTGATAGCCACTGAATACTCTTTAAGTCCTTCCAAAGACTGAGAAAAAGGTTTTTCTCCCCCTCTCCTGCTTGGGTATTTATTATAGCTATATTAGATTATGGTTACAAGTGAATTTACTTGTAGTTTAGAACTCTAATCTGTGGTAGTTAAAAGGAGGTAAAAGTTAAAAGGTAATTGAAATTCAAAAAGTGTCAATTGGGTTATATGGAAATGGACTGAATATTTTAGGGACAGTAGTATTTATTAGCAATGACCATGTGCTTTTTTTTTTTTTCTTCTGTATTTTCACTTTGCTTCTCCCAAGCAAACAGCAGTTCAATTAAATGAAAAAAGTTAAGACAGAACACATACTGTTAGTAAGGGAGGCTTGAATGTATGTTTAAGTTGCTTACTTCTGTCACCCCCACACTTGAACTGTGGGTGGAAGGGAAACTTTATATTACTTTTTTATACCTTTGGTTTAGGATCATTCTATTAATGGTGTAATCTAATTTGCATGAAGAACAGTTTTCCCTGAATCTATCAGTTGTATGGGAAAATGAGTATGATTCATTCAAGTGGAGCTTAAACCTCCTGAGACAGAAAATGTTTCTGTACGACAAATAGTGCTTAACATGTGCAATTGAAGTCAGTGGGAACTGGGACTACTATGTTCCATTTAGAATGCGAATAGTGTTTCACAGGACTAGGACCTCATTTCATTTGTGTCCAGCAGAAGAAAGAAAAATAGTTTGTATATCTTCATCTTCTTAGTCTGACAGACCTCTGTTGAGTTTTTTAAATTTTATACTGCTTCATTATGACAGAGTGGACCTATTAAAAATGAAACTCTTTTCCAATTTAAATATGTCTTCTCCTCTCCAGTTCCATGGTCTGTAATTTATTTATTTGTTTAGAATGGGAAGGGAGATTGCCATGATTTCTTATCACCCATTTGGAAATGTTTCAGCTTTGAAGAAATATTATTCCTGTACCAAAGAGTGTAAGATACCGATTTTTTTAAAAGCAGAAGTAACTGTTGCTCCTATTCAACTAACTGGAAAGTTTGCCTTTTTACATGTCCAGAAGTATTACAATTTATGATTATTATATGAAGTATTTTTATTTCTGCAATAGTACTTAAATTGTGATCAGTGGAAATAATAATCAGTAGCATTTCTTCTAACATTATACACAATATATAGTCCTTGCTCACGATGAATTATTGTGTCTTTTGGTAATATATCATTCAATGAAGCTGTTTGCAGCTGTAAGTATCTAAATATGAATTTCAGTGAAATTGTGAGGAGAGCGTGTAAGATCCCAAGCTTTAGTCACCCGATCAATTGTGTGATTGGCTGGCTCACAGGTATGCAGACCGAAGGAGACGGTTGTTAGCTATGACACACACTTTAATTTTCTGTTGACTTTGCAGTATTTAGAGGAAAAAGTCAAAGTGCAAAGCAACAGCTGGAGACTATGGAGTTTTCAGCACTGTTATAAGGAAGAAGGAGAGGAAAGGTTATGGCCCTCTTAGACTTTATTTTTATTCTGTATTTTCCTCTCTGCTCACTCCTATACCCAGTAAATCCATGGGCATGTAAAGCTGTAATATCTTAATCTGACAGTTTCTTAAGTCTATTTAGAAAACTGGAAAAAAAAATCAATTGTACATGTCTACCTGTGTTTCTATACGTTAATGTATCCCAGCTCTTGTTTCAATGAATGTTTTATTTAAAATTTATATTTTAAAATATATCTTTGATCCTTATGGTCCCAGGAAAGAATCCAAACATGTCTTAAAACTAGGGCATGGGTTAATTCCCACTTTCTGTAATGTTCCCTGAAAAGCAAAGAGGTGTGAACAGAGAGATTGTGTATCAGACTTTGTAACTTGGGGAGAGAACTCTTGAAGTTTAGAAGTGTAGATCTGCATTTCCTTGGGTAGAGAAGGATTGTGGTTTTTATAGATAGGCAGGGTGTGCATATGATTGCCCTGGGACAACAGAATGGCTTTAATTACTGTCATTAAATAACATGAGTGGTGTTTACTAGATTTCTGTCCTCAAACC
This sequence comes from Apus apus, assembly GCF_020740795.1. Lineage (NCBI taxonomy): Eukaryota > Metazoa > Chordata > Aves > Apodiformes > Apodidae > Apus > Apus apus. The sequence continues at coordinate 94,199,759 of NC_067285.1, read as the reverse complement.
TGTGTTAGACTGCAGCTTGCTTTTTGTTTTAAGGGCAAATCTTAGTTTCTGCAAATCTTAGTCAGTCAGTTTTACGTGACTGGTATTCTGCAGTCAGCTCTCCACTGCTCTGCTCTGTGCTTGATGGGAGCAGTTCCATGGATTGCATCAGCAGGGTCTTCTAATCAAGTTAGCATCTTTACAGATATTCTGAAATCTTGTCTCGAGTACAGAGTGGAAATAATGCATGAGCTGCAAAAATGAACTAGATAGTGTTCATGGAACCTCTGTGTTTTTAATAATTTTTCAATTCCTTTTTATAAGATTTTGTTGCAGGGAGGAACACTTTATTAATAGCTAAAGTTCATATGCAGCACCAAGAGAGAATCATAGAATCATAGAATCATAGAATCATAGAATCATAGGGGTTGGAAGGGACCTCGAAAGATCATCTAGTCCAACCCCCCTGCCAGAGCAGGGTCACCTAGAGTACATCACACAGGAAGGCATCCAGGCGGGTTTTGAATGTCTCCAGAGAAGGAGACTCCACAACCTCTCTGGGCAGCCTGTTCCAGTGCTCTGTCACTCACACAGTAAAAAAAAATTTTCTGATATTCACCTTAAACCTCCTATGCTCCAATTTGTATCCATTACTCCTTGTCCTATCACTGGTCATCACTGAAAAAAGCTTAACTCCATCTTCTTGACACTCACCCTTTACGTATTTGTAAACATTGATGAGGTCCCCCCTCAGTCTCCTTTTCTCCAAACTAAAGAGACCCAGCTCCCTCAGCCTTTCCTCATAAGGGAGATGTTCCACTCCCTTAATCATCTTTGTGGCTCTGCGCTGGACTCTTTCAAGCACTTCCCTGTCCTTCTTGAACTGAGGGGCCCAGAACTGGACACAATACTCCAGATGCGGCCTCACCAATGCAGAATAGAGGGGGAGGAGAACCTCTCTTGACCTACTAACCACACCCTTTCTAATACACCCCAGGATGCCATTGGCCTTCTTAGCCACAAGGGCACATTGCTGGCTCATGGTCATCCTCCTGTCAACCAGGACCCCCAGGTCCCTTTCACCTACACTGCTCTCCAGCAGGTCAGCCCCCAACCTGTACTGGTGCATGACATTTTTCTTCCCCAAATGCAAAACTCTACACTTGCCCTTGTTGAACTTCATCAGGTTTTTCCCCGCCCAAGTCTCCAGCCTGTCTAGGTCTCTCTGAATGGCAGCACAGCCTTCTGGTGTGTCAGCCACTCCTCCCAGCTTGGTGTCATCAGCAAACTTGCTGAAGGTACATTCTGTACCCTCATCCAGGTCGTTGATGAAGATGTTGAACAACACCGGTCCCAGTACCGACCCCTGAGGGACTCCACTAGTCACAGGCCTCCAACTAGATTCTGCCCCATTGACTACAACTCTCTGACTCCTTCCTTTCAACCAGTTCTTGATCCACCTCACTGCCTGATCATCAAACCCATACTTGATCTACTTATCTACAAGGATGCTGTGGGAGACGGTGTCAAATGCTTTACTGAAGTCAAGGTAGACCACATCCACTGCTCTACCATCATCTATCCACCTAGTAATTTCCTCATAGAAGGCTATAAGGTTAGTCAAATATGACTTACCCTTGGTAAAACCATGTTGACTGCTCTTGATGACCCCCATCTCCTTGATATGCCTAGAGATAGTGCCAAGGACAAGTTGTTCCATCACCTTTCCAGGGATGGAGGTGAGGCTGACCGGTCTACAGTTACCCGGGTCCTCCTTCTTGCCCTTCTTGTAGACTGGAGTGACATTTGCTATCCTCCAGTCCTCAGGCACCTCTCCTGTTACCCATGACTTACCGAAGATGATGGAGAGTGGACTAGCAATGACCTCCGCCAGCTCCCTCAGCACCCTTGGATGCATTTCATCCGGACCCATCGATTTATGGATGTCCAGATTACGCAACTGATCCCTAACCCAATCCTCATCTACCTGGGCAAACTCCTCCTTTATCTTGACTTCTTCTGGGGCTATATGAAACTGGGGCTCATGGGAAAAGCCTGCAGGAGTAAAGACAGAGGCAAAGAAGGCATTCAGCACCTCTGCCTTCTTTAAATCCTCTGTCACCAGGGCACCCACCTCATTCAGCAGTGGGCCTATATTACCTCTGGTATTAGTTTTGTTGGCTATGTATTTGAAAAAGCCCTTTCTGTTATCCTTAACCCGACTTGCAAGGTTAAGTTCCAAGGAGGCCTTAGCTTTCCTAGTTGCCTCCCTACGTTCTCTGACAACAGTCCTATATTCCTCCCAAGTAACCAGCCCCTCCTTCCATGATCTATAGATTTTCCTTTTCCATTTGAGTTTGCCCAGCAGTTCCTTTTTTAACCATGCTGGTCTCCTAGCTCCCTTACTCAATTTTCTACCCATTGTTAAGAATTGTTAAGAATTGTTAAGAATTGTAAGTCATAGCCTTGATTTATTTATGTAGGTGAAAAATGTATGCAACTTTTAAAGCGTTCTACCTGATAATCTCCTTGTAAACTTAATTTTTGTGAAATTATTTCAAAATTTTATGTAAACAAATCTTGCTCTGTATTGTTGCCAGAATAGGTATTGTACTGAAGTATTTGAAGATACGTTTCTTCTGTACAATGAGGAGAAACTGCAGTAAAAGAATCATAACATTAGCTTTGAACTCATTTTTATGCTGGCAAATTAATGGAGAAATTGGTATTTGAGTATCTTCATTTGCAGGGGTGGAGTGGGAACTTTTTCTCACTCTAGAGCAGCATCACCAGGTTTTGTTCTTGTTAAACAGTAGTGCAAAATGATGTGTAAACAACATAAAATACAGTAATCTCTGATACTTAAATGAGAAACATTGTGGCAGGAAGAGTTTCTTGTTACTTTTAAAGATAGCATTCTGTTGGAATGCAGATATATATGAAGTTAGAGAATTGCTTCTCAGGAAAACACGTTTTTTGTACATTCAAGGAATGTTGTTTTACGCTGGTAGCAGCTGCTCTTCTGTTTTTCTCAGGTTCTACTGGCGGACTAGCTGTAGTCAGCTTGTGATCCATTGAGGCATAAACAATCTTCATAGCAGATTAGCTATTGTAGTTCACTGACCACAACTATCACCCAGAGGAAATTGTTTAACACAGTGTAAATATTTGGTGAGCTCTCCATATAGCTGAGCAATTCTTTATTTTTGTACATAAGCTTAGTTTGTATGAACAGTAAAGTACTTTTAAAAAAAAAGTTTTCACACAGTGGTGATGGTGGTTAAAAGTCTTGTCAGACATGTCTGGGGCTGTACTTTGACTGAAAGGTGTCCAGATACTCGTGAATTCTGAGTGACACCACAAATGTATGTCCTTAGGCCTACTTTTACTTACTTTTCCTGAGATTTATCCTAAGATTTAGGAAGTTTTACCCAGACAGAGTGACACTATACCAGCTACATCTGCTAAGCATATTTAGTTGTTTTCCCCCAATAGAATGTGAAGAAAACCTCACTGACTTCATTCCCTGTGTCTATTGTTACTCTAATGCTTTCTGGGTAGCCACAGGAATTGAATAAAGAGAATCAGAAACTCAAGAATAGCTGCAGCAATTCTGATCTCATGTTAAAATGATTTTGCAATTATTGTTGAAGAATAAGTCATTCAGGACTATTGGTTTTCTACTGCTGTGAGGCACTCTGATGCTGTTGTTTTGATGTGAGTTTGGATTGTTCATGCAGTGCTGGAGTGAGTGAGGCTGTGATAGAGAGAGCCCTGAAGTATTGTCATGGCTAACATCATAGCTTCCTTTCTAGATCATGTTTTTAATGATAATTGCAAACTACAGTCATTTTGGAGTTGATTGTGCTAGTCTAAAGCTATTCACCCCTTGTTTTCTTTCTTGTTTGTCTGAGGAGAGTTGGATGTGTCATACCCTGGTTCTTTAAAGCAGAAGACTCAAGTGGAGATTATAGCCTGAATGAAAGATTTGCACAGTCCTCTATACAACAGCACATGGGCTGGAAGCCTCATGTCCCTCTGCTAGACATTAATATTTAGTGTATTTTTTTTTCAACTGTCCTTCTAATGAACAGGTTAGGACTAAAATGGGGATGAACGAAAACATTAAAGATAGTGTCTAAATAGCCTGTTGTGTATCCAAAGCAAGCTAATTTTAAGCCCAGGCAGAGATTCCTTAAAAGTATTAAAGGAAGAAGAAAAGACTATAAGTTGGTTGTTTCTTTAAGGAAAAGGAAAACAAGTAAACAAAAAACTAGCAACCCACCCTTGAAGGAAATAAATCCTTATAAAACAAACAAGACCAAGTACCTGGTTTTGCTAGTAAGACTTCTTATGATCTGACCTATTCAGCTTTTGTGAAAAGGTTCAGATGCTTCGGTTGCACAATTAAACTGTTGTTTTTCTTTCCTAAGAGATTGTGCTCTCCCTCACTGTTCCAAGTGGAAGAGCTTCCAACCGTTCCAGTATTCACACTCCCCCACACACCATCGCCTTTGAAACAGTTTTTTAGGAACCCAAACAAATGTATTTTTCATTCATTTTTCTCTGCTTCTGTTTGAAACAATTTTTACTTGCTACTCTTCAGGTTGTTTCAGGGGGAGATTCCATGTTACAGCTGTGATAGTCTAATGCTTTCTGTTTCCATATGGGTTAATTTCACTGCCAGTCATACTTGAACAGTACTTTCCCCTCCCCTTCCCTGGGTCTGGTATGTGTGTTGTTTTCTGTAGGGATGACACCAATGAATCAAGGAGAATGATAAAGAATCCATCCCTGGCAACTGCACCTCGCTATTTTTGTAGAAGCAAACTATTAAGTTGCGTCTAGACATAATGTGTGATTCTGTTTTCAGCATGTCTCACTTTGTCAGGTGTTTAATTACCAGAATGTGACAATGGGGGCTAAAAGAAATTACTGTTACCATTAATTTAGTTGCTATTTAAAAACAGAAATAAGAATTGTAGTAAATTCTGGATGCAGTCTCCTTTTCCGTGAACTCCTGAATTTATAAATGTCTTTGTTATGCCAGCCAGAATGAAGGACATATATTTTAGAAGTTAACCATTTTCCCAGTCCTTGGAAACTGACCATGGTAGAAATGTGGTCCTGCCAGTCTATAAATTTTGTGCTCTTCTGGAAAGAATAAGTGTGACAGACTGTTTAGGAAGAGCATATTGAAGCATAGAAAATATTTATTTTTAAAAGTCTTAATAAAAATATCAAATATTAACATTATGGTATATTATTATGTATTTGCACACATTAGAATAGCTTACAAAATAGTAAGCAGGAAAGTGTAAGGCCTGAAATAGTAAAACAGCATGAAAGCAGTGACATTTTTTTGTTTTGAAAGCTATTAAAATTCATGTTTATTTAGCACAGAAATTATGACTCATATGTTCATCTAGTAACTTTAAGGAATTTTAAAAATAGTTTTCTGATGAATTATCATTTGAAATACAGGTAGAGGTCAAATGACCTGATTTCACATATGTTGCATTACTGTTATGTTGCTCTTCAGAGTTCAGGGAATTAAATTTTACCTGGAGGTAAGCAATGCTAGTGGCAGATATTGTGGACCACATTCATCCTGTGTGTAATTCTTTCAAAGTGTATGAATTATACCACAAAAAAACCCCCCAAAGAATGTCTTGAAGGTATTTCTTAGTAAAATATATTTTAGGGGCAGCTTTGCTGGCACAACAAAAATGCCATGAAGTAAGATATGTTATGCTTACACACATTAATCCTTATGGTGACATAATTAGAATATGCTAACCTCCTTGAACAGAAAAGACTACATTTCCACATCCCTCCAGAAACATAACTTTTTCATTTTGAGTCATTGCTGACCTGCTAGAAAGGTAATACTCAGATATTAGAAGGTGATAACTGAAGTACTTTTAAACTAGACATTCTTACAGCAACATTGTTGACTGCAATAGGGTGATGCGCTTGTGGTTTTGCCTGCTGTTCTCACAACAGCAGTTCGCCTAGATACTTTTCTGCCTGTGAGAGCCTTTATTTGTAGATATCACGTAGACCTTGTACGTATAAACGTGTATAACAGTTTATCGCACATAACTATTTATGCTGTATGGACCATTTGACATAATTGTACCATGTTTTGTAGACTGTGCCTACTTAGCTGCTGTGAAGACTACAGCAGATACTGACTTTAAAAGAACTTTAGGTGTAAACTGTTTTATTCAATATTTGTGGAATGTGAATGTGATAACAGACTTTAAACTCTTTGTACGTAGAAAAGTGTAATGTGTCAGTTCCAAACATCTTGGAAAAACAGAAGGTAGCCTGACCTTCAATATGCCTCACGCATTCAGTCCGCCAGTCTAGTTACGAAAAGTTTGATGAAAGACATTGTTTATGTTATTGCTAAGTGATGGCATTAAAAAGACAGAGTTTTCTTTAAGAATGACATTGCATGTACTCTTATGTAAAGAACTTGTTTAATCCTAGAGGAAACCATTTTCATTCAGAAACTAAAATTCATCAATAAAGATGGATTAGGATGATTGAAAATCCCATTCTGAGTCAATAGGAGTGCAGCTGCATTATAACACTTCATAAATCAATCTGTTAAAATTGACAGTCATTTCAGGCTACAGGGTGGCCATTTTAACAAAAGGGTGAAGAAATTGAGCCTGCCTTTAAGGTCCTTGTGAAGGCAAGGCCTATAAAACGTTAATATTGTACACTTAATAGTTTGTTTTACTAGTTGCAAATGGAAATGTTGTGGTGGATTACCTTGCCTAAAGCATCCTTTTGCTGTCTGTAAAAGAAGCTGGAAGTCACAACTTGTGGAGCTTCCCATCCTAACCACCTCATTCCCCTTGAAAAATTACATTGGAAGGAAATGAGCAGCAATTAATGCAGAGAAAGTGATTACCTGGTTAGGAAAAAGTATTGACACCAGCAGATATTTTTGTTTGCAGCTTTCCACTGGTCAGCTACTGGAGAAGTAGACACCAAAAACAGAGACTGTGAATACAGTCTGGTTCTGTAAATAGATAGGCTTGCCTGTTAGTGATGCTTGGCTCTGAGACTTAAAAACTACTGTACTGACTCATCTAGCCCAGTGAGGCAGGTGCTAAACTGTATGAATGTTAAGGATGCCATTCAGATACTCAGTACAATAACTTTCTTCATCAGTTTTGAATTCTTTCTAATTCTGTTTGCTTTTTTAGTTACTAATAACTAGTGAGATGGTGTAGTCAAAGACACATGCACAGCAGCCTCAACATCTCATTCTTGAATGCTCAGCTTTGAAGACCTAGCCCATCACTGCTATGTGAAAGTCGATAATAATTTATCCTGTGCTTTTCCCTCCATCTGACTTGTTTTTCAAAGGCATCTGCCAGAAGAAAAGAGTAATGAAAATGTCTGCCTGCATGTCTTCTACATGCAGCTATCTGCATTAATAATAATTACTTTTCATGTTTGTACGTATGCATTTATGTGTGTACACATACATTCCTATTCCTACACATTCTTCCACCAGATAAAACAAATACTAAGAATATTATATACTTGTTTCCTGATGTAGCAGGTGGTACAGTTTGAACTAAGTTTAAAAAAAAAATTATAAAATACTTTGGAAGAAAAGAGGCATTTCATTTTTTAAATTGTTTTCAAATATATCCTTTCAGGTGATAATATTATTTTTTTTGTTGTTTCTTTGTTGTCAGAAACTTGCAAAATGGCCTTGAGTCAATGAACTTTGGTGTATTATGATATGAAAGGAGATAGAAGAATTCAAAAGAGTTTAGTCACTGCAGGGGAAAAATCAACTAATTTTCTTTGATTTTTCGAGCAACATATGCAACAGTTGGCAACATTTGACAAATAAAACCACGATGTGTATGTTGTCTGTTTATTAATTAGTTATGCCTGATTATTTCTCAATTTCTATGTAATTGTGCTCCAGTTAAGGTTCTTCTAGTGTCTACACAAGCACAATTTACCAACAGAGGTGGCTTAATGTGGACAGGGACGCTTACTCACTGTGCACCTCTTGGACTGCTCTGAATGGTGCGATGATATTTGCACAGCAGGCAACTTAGGCTTTCACTGACCTTGGCAGCACTGCAGGGATAATTCTCCTTCTGCAAGACTGAAGTTGGTATTAATATCTTAAATCTTTTAGGAATGAATATGCTTGCGATAGCCATCTGGAATGTGTTTTTGTTTGTACATGTTTTACTGCCCTAGTGCAAGAAAACAAAAATTAAAGCAGAACCCTCTCCATTGTAGGCTGCCTATTCTCTCTTCCCACCCACAATATTTTTGTATACTGATGAATTCTATTATTTTCTGTGATATTTATTCTGAAATTCCAGTTCTGCTTGCTTGGTTTTTTTTTGGTTGGTTGGTTGGTTTGGGTTTGTTTGTTTGTTTGTTTTCGCTCAGTTTTGAAAGGTTGAACCAGCTTAGTTTAGGGTCTTATCCTGAGCTGCATTCTGTTTCTTGAGCTCCATCTGTGGAAATTCCCTCTAGCCCTCTGGTTCAGGAAGACAATTTTAAAAATCTAGGTGTAATCTGAAGAAACATTTTGTGAGTAGGAAAGCTGTACACAGTGTGAGGGATGGCATTTGCTCAGTCAGTATGGTTCACATCTGCTCTCTTCTCACTTACTAAGGAAAAGCAGAAGCCTTGTTCTCTAAAACTGACACTGCCACAGGTTATCAGCTCTAGAGAGGAAAGGGAATCCTTAGTCCTGGTTATTTCTTCATAGTAGCTACTTGGAAATGATCAAATTCAAAACTACTTTAACGCAAGAATCATGGTATGCATTTTAAAATTGGGATTTAATTTTTTTTTATTAACCTGTCATTCTGGTTTTTGTTTTTTCTTTGGGAATTTTGTGTGTTTTAAAGTCTCTTGAGGTCTAATTATTTGAAAGTACCAGTTCTGCTTCAGCTTACCTGATAGAAGCATAATTTTTCATGTGATGGTGAAACACTAACCTTTGCTGCTACTTTCAAACTGCATGGTGAAAGACAGTGGAGTTAGCAGGAAAAACTTGAAGGTGTTCATCAAAATCTTGAGTTTTCCAAAGTGAATGGTAATGGTATGGAGCTGCAAAACGAGAATGAATATAATCAAGTAGCTACTAAGTTTGTTATCCAGAGAAAAGTAACTCAATATGCAGCACTTTCAATAAAAGAATAAAAAGAGAAGCCTATCCTTAGAGTTATGTGTGCTTATAGTCTTAATGCAAAGACTGTAAAGTTCATGCCTTACTACCTAAGTGGCTAGATCCAAAGTTGAAGAACTGCTTGTGTGTTTACTACACTTTAGGTCACATTTTACCAGAAGAGTGAACGGAAGAAGTCTTATTTTATTTTCACCTGACTTCTACAATATGATTATAGCCCATCCATGGTTGTTCTGATGTGAGATGTAACAATTCTAGAGCAGATGGTATTTCAAATATAACTAGAACTATTGGTAATGATGTCACTCCTTTGCAGGGATGTTAAGATATTTTCCACAAACTGGTTTTCAATTGTGGATAGCTTTCTATCCTCAGTGCATTCTTGCACTTTATAGGCACAATGGAGTTAGATACGTAAACTGTTTGGTACGTAAAACATGTTTTCTGATTCCAGAATGGAGAGAGAGTATTGTACCACTGAATGTATTGAGAAAACCTTTATATATAGAGAGAGAAACTTTATTGCTTCTTTCCAACCTCATTCACATTATGAAACAGTGGGAGGTTCTGAAAAATGGCAGTCACTATAGTGTAAAATTCTAGAAGCGGATGGTAAATATTTATTAACAATGAAGTAAGAAATACAGGATAAATGCCATCAAATAGCTATTAAGTTTTAATTCCATTCATTGTGAAAATTAATTTTCTTAGCTATTTTGTAGTGTAAGTGTAATGGAGGTTAAAAAGCCTTTAGAAGGCAGACAGCCATTATAAAAAAATAGAATGGATTAAGTTATATTTAGAATTTATTATTATGATGATATTTATAATATTTACAATATTTATTAATATCAGTTTTAGCAGCTTTCATAGGTTACGAGTGTATTTGATTTTTTCATGGGAGGTAATTCAGGTGGCCATACAAGTTTTTCCTTCAGTGATTTAAAAAACTTTTTAGAATATTTTGCTTCTTACCTCCCAAGCTTATTTTACCTACCATGGCTTATTGGCTCCATTCCTACATCCTCACCCTAACTCCAGCTAAACTGAGGAGACAGGGGAGCAGCTGCTCCACTGGGATATAACAGCATTCATTAGCAGGGGCAATAGTTCCCCATGAATGTACATTGACCTTGTGTATAAAGCTTCTAGATCAGCAGAATGTCTGTGGTTTTGTTAGGAGGCAGGGGTCCTTACTTTAGCAAAGGAAACAGCAATTGCCCCAGCACAGCAGCCCCTGCCTTGCACTTTGCAGAAGGTAGTGTCATCTATGAAGGCAAGATACCTTTCATTCTATATGTGTATGGTTCTAGACAAGGTACCATTTGTTTCATTAAGGCTGTTGTTTTTTTTTTTACTCAAGGAAAACTCTGCACCTACTTCTGGTGTGTTACCATTTTTACTGTAACTACCTGATAACACGCTGCAGCACATACTGAACTTGCCTACAGTATTTTTATGCTGTTCGTTCAAAATAGTGGTGTTTGCTGAACACCTAGGTTCTTAAAACACATGAATTGTCATTAGAATTTTTTGAGATACTAGTGAAGTTACGTCTGTGTCAGTTTCATTTACAAGATCAACCAGATATTATATGGCTTGCAGTAAATGTGATCGAAACATACATACGGAGGAAAAATGTTTCCTGGAATACATAATTTTTACTCATTCCAAGCAGTTACCATATGTAAAAGCACATCAGAAAAATACTTATGAAAGGTTCTGCTGATTCCAGTTATTTTATGGCTCAGCATCAGTAACTTAGAAACTAATTTGTCCAATAATGAACTCTCTCTGTTGCTGAGATAGAAAACAAATGGTACTGTAATATTCAGTAGCAGCTACTTGTTTTAGTGTTTGTGGAAGTTGCTGTGAATAGTGTTTGTCTCTGACGTTATTTAAACTGATGAATATTGCATATGGCTTGATCTTAGAGCAGTGGAACACAAGATCTGACAGCTTAAAATGCATTCCATACAGCTGAAGACTAATAGAGGTTAAGGGGGTTTGTGTGTTGCAGTTTTCTTCACACAACTGTAATGTGGTAGTCAAGCTACAAATAGTATGTCTCTTAAAACAAATTGCTTGTGAGTAGTATTAGAATAGCACACAAATAAGAACCCTAGGAAATACTCGTTTTCTTTCTTCTTTTGTAGCAAAGCTGAAGCTCAAGAGGTTGTGGCCAGACCCATTCGGTTTCTTAATGAAATGTTGTCTAAACAGAGAAAATATGGGTTTTTCTTGTTAAATAGTTTAGGTATTTTTTTGTCTTGGAGAAGCAAATCAGTTGTGACTTCACACTTTATTTTTTACTGCATTTTGCAATAAATAAAAACTCATATGCACATGTAGTTTCCTAAAAGAATTTAACACTTCGGTTCCAGTTATAAAGGGTCAATTTACAGCTTATTTCTGTATACCTCACACAGTCAATTCTTTGTTATTTCTGAGTGAGTTAACTGGTTTGTAGAGCAACTGTGCTGCAGATGCAGTGACATCAAGCTATTCTGGTTTTGCCAGGCTGATCAGGTCAGATTAAGCATTGTGCAAATGTGTAGCCATGATGCTTTCAGGATCAAATTAAGTATAGAATTGGATTGCTGTTTTACTGTGGCATGACAACAGAGTTAATAAAACCTGCAAAGCTGCAAGTTTGCTTGCTTATGTCTAACCCATTTCTACTGAGTAGCATAGTAGCATAGGTCTATTCTTCCGGGGTACACAGAACTCGAACACTTCTAGTAGGATCTGTCCAGTCATAACTCCTCTAAATCTCTGATCTGGCAATGTCTAAGGCAAAAGGAATCCATGCAAAATATTTTTATCTTATTACTAATATTTTTTTTCTACTGTCCAGGGTATTCCAATTCATTAGTATACAAGTATTGAGGTAGTGATCTGACAGGTCATTTTGATTTTAAAATATCTGTGTATAACCATATAAAATAATTTTATAATTCAATGCCAATACTTCCATACTAAGTATTGATAATATCAGAACTACAATAGTTTGACACACATTTTTTTGTTTATGAGAACTCCATATTATAATTTTTGTATTTAACACATTTTGCATATACTTAAGTATCCCTTGCAGCTGCTACTTCTGGGACCACCATGTGCTTTAAACACATCTATCTTTCTGTCTGTAAAGAGACACAGGTAAAAATTTCTGTGGATCTAAGTGCATCTTCAGTCTGTGTCCTGAAAACAAACTGTATACTTCTGAATATTAAAATCAATGAGAGAAGGGGAGATACTATGAACTTAGGGAGATTTTGAGCATTTGTACTGGATCTGGAAAACGGCTGTGATGCGTAAACTTGTAGAGAGGTTGACTCTGAATTTACAGTCCCATATTAAACATCTCAGTCTCCTATGAAATGCATAACAGATAAATTTGAATAAATTCTGCAACAATCAGCATGCAACAACAGTCAGTCAGCTATTGAATTAGCTCATAAGAAATTCAAAGGAAGCTACTGAGACTTTAATCTCAGACTCCTTTAGGACCCGGAATGCCTAAGCTGCAAGAAGTAAATGCTTGCTTTAAGAGCTGCAGGTTTGAACACTTTGCAGGGGTTAGGGATGCTCAGTATTAGTATTCCCTCCCATCAAAACACAACTGAAAGAGTATTATATTTTTCAGAAGTTTTAAGTATTTCACTATAGCTGTGTGGGTTTCTTTACTCTGCCCTGGTGAAGCCACATCTGGAATATTCTGTCTAGTTCTGGGCCCCTCAGTGCAAGAAGATCACGGAATTGCTTGAAAGACTCCAGAGCAGAGCCACAAAGATGATAAAAGGGAGTGGAATGAGGAAAGGCTGTGGAATCTGGTTCTCTTCAGCTTGGCAAAGAGGAGACTGGGGGGTGACCTCATTAATGTTTATAAATACATAAATGGCAAGTGCCAGGAGGACGGAGCCAGGCCCTTCTCAGTGATGTCCAGTGATAGGACAAGGGGCAGCAGGTGCAAGCTGGATCATAGGAGGTTCCATGTAAACATTAGGAAAACCTTTTTCACTGTGAGGGTGGCAGAGCACTAGAACAGGCTGCCCAGTGAGATTGTGAAGTCTCCACTGGAGACATTCAAAACCCACCTGGGTGCCTTCGTTTGTGACCTACTCTAGGGGATCCTGCTCTGGCAGGGGGGTTGGACTAGATGATTTTTTGAGGTCCTTTTCAACTCCTCTAATGTTCTGTGATTCTATGACTGTATAAGCTTTTATGTGCAAGGTAGCTAGTATCTCATGTTTTTATTGTGTACTTACCTGTACTAAGATCTTCACACAAAAAAAAGGTTTTCAGGTGAGTGAAGATCATATTTTTTAAAATAGTAGTGTAAATGGAAATTCCCAATGCACCTCAGAAATTACATGCAAAGATATAATCAATTGTTATTGTATCTATGCTTGTATATAGTATGCTGTCTCTTCATGCATATAGGAGAATGGTAGACACGGAAATGCAAGGGTTACCTGTTTCTCTGCCTTCTCTTAAATTCCTTCTAAATTGGAACCCTATGCTGCAATTCATAAAAATTAAGAAATCTTCAATCCGTGATTCCTTAGAGCCTAAGAGAAGTTTGGTATTCCCTATGTAAAAAACCAGCAACACTTTCTGAATGCTTTCGCCTTCTTGCCTAGATAGCACTTATTGTGCTAACATTTTGGGTGTACCACAATGTGCAATTTGAAGATTTGTAGCTGGATTATAAATAAAGGGAGTGGCAGTGTTTTGCAATAAGGAACATATGTGTCTGCATACTCCTTTCCATATTCTTTTAGAATGGAACCTAAATGCTGACTGTGAAAATAGGAGGTGCTGAGCAAACAGTAATTCTTTTTCAGGAAGTTTTTATTTTCCTGAGACCAATTAAAAGAAATACAGTGTTCAACTCAAAACTACCCATAGTCACAGAAAAAAAAAAATCAGGGTGGAAACAAATTTAGGTCTTTTTTGCACTGTTTCCAGAAATGCAGCCTGAAATGTCAAGGTTTTAACTACAAGAGATTACAGGAAAAATGATTACAGAAAAAATTTTTAGGAGTGGTTAGTGTTTTGGTACATTCTGCTTCTGGATACCCAGTTTAAGATGTTGCCAGTAAAACCACTTTCTTTAGAGAGTACTAAATATTTGCTCTCTGAAGATTGTTTTGTCTTGTGCAGTGTAATGCAGGTGTATTTTTCAATAAAATTTTAGACTGATTTAGTCTGTATATTTAATAGTGCAAGGGCATAATTCCTTCCTAAACAGCAAAAAAACAACAAAACAACAAAAACCACGTCTGAAAATCCTTACTTGGTTTAATATTTTTTTCCAGAGAGTTCCTACATTTTGACACTGTTATTTAGGATATATTCCAAGATATCTGTTGGCCAGTGTGTTCAAAGATACTGAAACAATTTTATTAGGCAGGAAAGAAGTATCACAAAAAATATTGAGCAACAGTGCCTCTAAGAGGATTCATATGCAATAGATCTCCCCAAAATATATAGGTTCTGGGAGCAAATGCCATATTTGTTGTGCAAGGTTCCTCTGTCCTACTTAGGAAAAGTGCATGAAAATTTTTGGCTAGTGAATGTGCCAACTCATCTCCTTCAGCAGATCTTGATATATGCTATCCACAAACCTGTGTTTCCGTTTTGTTTGTTTGGCAGGTATTCTTTGAGAATGGTTGATGTGGCTATCGCAAAGTAGCCCATTGAATCCTGCTAGAAATTGCAGTGAGCAGACTACAGTTCTGTGAATAATGCAGGCACAGCACAGTAATATAATGATATCAAGATACTTCTCAAAATTTCTTCCCCTCCCTCCAGGTTTCTATTTCAGCAATTTTAAGGAGCATGATCATGCTTAGCTTGTCAAAATCTACATACTACTAATTACTGTGATTGCAAATTCTAAGTTGACAGGTGGATATCAAACCACATTTCTGGTGTGTGCACTAGGCTACACAACAATCCCTTCTTGTAGGGAATCCACAGAATGATAGTGAGAGAATTATGCTGACTAAAGTCACTATTCACCTGGCACCAGCTGTGTTTTAAAAAGCAGCTAGCAGCCTGAAAGCATGATTTAGGTTTTGCTAATGTACTGTTTTTGCGTATGTACTGTTAGTTGCATAGAATACTGCGAATAAAAACCAAAAAAGCCTACTGAGAATTTTTTTGCGAGTATTACATGGTAGATACACTTGCATAATTTGAGACAATACTTTTAAAGCATGTGCAGTCTCAACTTGCACATAGTTTTTGCAAATCAGTAACTGAACAAAACCACCACATTAAATAATGTTCTTACGACACAAAAACACCAAGAAAAGAATTTTGCAAATTTACATTTCTCCCCCCCTGCCCCATTTTATAATAATGCTTCTGCTAAATTAATGACTATCGAATGTCTAATGTTCAGAGCAACTGCACTGTTCTTTGTGGAACAAGGTTTGGTTGTCTGTGATGTAGAGTTTGTGGTTCCTCAGGTTATAAGAAGTAACAAAAGGCAAAAGAAAGCTCTGCATTACCTTTGCAGAGCCATCACTTTTTCTGATGATCAGAACCCCTTCCACATGAAGTACTGGTGGGCCTGTCAAATTTATAAATACCTGTAGTTTGAGTTACTGGATTAAATGTCTAAGCCTTGTCTTGTAGAGTTGTTCTCGTAGCATTTTTCTCCTGTATGGTTTCCATCTAGTATATGAAATGCAAGACTAGAAGTCTTGGTAAAGGTAATGGTTACTTGTTAATGAAATTGGGCTGAGTATTTTATTCATATTATCATCTGCAGACTCCCATGAATTTCCTCCAACTACAGGGTACCAGTTAATAACCTTGACATTAAAGTCCTTTAAAGAGTAAGAACTTTGTCCTCTCAAGTGCAATAGTAATGCTGATCAGAAATTCCCTGTAAAACTGTTTCCTACTGTGCTTCATGGAAGGTAATTTTTGGGTAGAAGATGCATTACGGATGAGGGTATAAATAAGCCAATATGTGTAATAACACAGCTTGATATACTACAGACTAAATTAAATGTTCCCACTCCCCAAAGACTAGCAATTTTCACCCCTTGGTTCCAAACTGTCCGCATTAGTCATTCTTTTTGCACATTCTCCTGTTTCTTTCATGTGTCTCTAATGAAGCAAAAAGCCATCTGTGTCTTACCTTTTCCTTCTGTTAACTACTGTTGTATTACGTGTCATTTATACTTTTATCTTTCTATTTTCACTACTGTTCTCCTAAATCTCGTATTTCTGAAGGAAGTCTTTGATGCTCTGTTGACACGCTGGCCTTTAATTTTCAAAGTAGTTTCAGTGCTGAAATCCAGTTGATGAAAAATGTTGAGTGTTCAATGCGTCTGTAATTTGCTCTTATCAGCTTGGCTTCGAAGACACCTTATTATGACCCTGTCTTGAGTTGGCTGTATCAAGCTATAATTATCAGAGACATTTGGTTATTATATAAGTGGGCACCTGGGAAAAGATCTGCAAAAGTGTACCGTACAACCAAAAAGCTCATTTGACAGCCTGGTGTCTTTGGAACTTACCTTTGATTTTGTGTCTGAGCTATTTATGCCTCTCTCCATGTAGTTACCTGCTGAAGAGAGACTTGCAGGAGACAGCATTCTGAGTAAAACTGCGCTGAGTTTAGTTGGTTGGAAATAACTGAGGTGTCATGGAAATGTGCATCTACTAGAGGATTCACCACCTTGACTTAAGCTCCTTAGCCCCATCTTTAATACATGGTTATAGAAGAAGATGCATTCTTCTCTTTTTTTTCAGTAGTAAAATTATCAGAGCATGTGAATTCCTTTTGGGGAGTTCCACATTCCTCTTCCTGTCAATCTGTGTTGTCCATGTGGTAAGTTGGTGATGAGAGTACTTACTTGGAGAAGGAAGATGAAGATCTCAGTGGCTGCTTTAAATCATGTAAGCATAGATTAAGCAGGCTGAACTGCATCTTTGGCAATTGCAGAAAATATGTTGAGTACATATCTACACAGATGAGTGATTAAATATTTTCAGAGATTGGAACTGCATGATAAGGCACGGCAGGATCTCTTACCTGGTTATCTTTAGAAGTTCCTGATTTTCTACATTTTTATGATGGTGACTTGTTTCGAAAAGCACATATTTATATTTAGTTTGACATGGTCATGGAGATGTGAATTTCTTCTACAAATCTGTTACTGTTCTGAAAAGCAGAGTAGATAGAGACAGGAAATCTTTAATTTTGAGGTAGTTCACTAATTTTTACAATTTATGGACAGCATAATAAAAGTCTCAAGTCAGTGTGACAGCATCATCAGTCAATATCTTTGTCAAATATATCATCGAAGAATGAGGTATCAAGACATTACCATGTTCAATATTGACCAGGGACAAGTTTGGTTCTTGTTGTTTTGGAGGGAGGGGAAGCCCTAAGTTAGTGTTGAAGTTTGCCATATGTAACTGACATCTTAAGGAACAGCAAGGTACAGCTGGAAGGCAGCTTTGGCAGAGAACTTGGGAGTCCTGGAGGACAACTAATTGAACATGAATCAACAATGTGCCTTTGTGGCAAAAAAGGCCAAAAGCCTCCTTCACTATATTAGGCAGAATATTGCCAGTGGGTTGAGTAACATGCTTCTTCCTTCTACTCAGCACTGCCAAAACACATCTGGAGTCCTGAGTCCAGGTCTGTGCTTCCCAATGCAAGGGCAACATGGAGGTACTGGAGTAAGTGCAGCAAAGGACAGCAGACGGGATTAACAGGTTGGAGCATCTGTCACATGGGGAGAGGTTGAGAGAATTGTTTAGACTGGAGAAAAGGTAGCTCAGGAGTACTTTATCAAGCTGCATGAATACCTGATTAGGGGAAGTAAAGGTGACAGAACCTGACTGTTCTCAGTGGTATAATGTGAAAGTACAGGAGGCATGAATTGAAACACAGGAAAATGTACTTAAACTGTTTTACTGTGAGATTGTTCAAACCCCAGACCACAATCTTAAGAAAAGATTGTGAAATCTCCATCCTTGGAAACATTAAAACTTGACTGGACATGGTCATGAGCAACCTTTAGTAGGTGACTATGCTCTGAGCAGGTGGGTTGGACTAGATGACCTACAGAAGTGTCTTCAGTATATTCAGACCTCTTCTGCTTTTTTCTATAGTTATGAGACCACTTATGTAGAAGGTGTGTAAACTTTTATACATATGTCCATCAGTTTGGATGTACTTTGGTCATGATCTTATCCCTAAGAGGTCTGTGCTTCTCTAAGTGTTAATCCACACCAGTGCTATGAAGTTACTTTGGAGACTACAAGGCTTTTTTCCTTTATGTGATTAAATAGTCTCTTGCTACAAGGCAGAGGTGGCACTCCATAGTATGTAAATACCTAAGTTTGTGAAATTTTGAGGGGAGGAAAAAAAATCTACGATAGTTAGGAAATTTCTGAGGTTCTGAGCAGTTTACTTGCCATACTACCTTTAGTTTCCAAGTAACTCCTGCCAATGTGACAATTAGTGGTAGCTGTAAGAATATCACCACCAATATTTCTCTTTGGAAAAAAAACAAAACTAACATCTCCCCCCAAAAAACAAAACCAACCAAAAAAACCAAGCAAACAACCCACCATTACAAAACAAATCAACCATCAAAAAATGCCCTATGTCATAATGAAGTTTGCTTCGTTCAGTTAGAGTACTCCAAATCCTGCATTTGAAGAATGTAGAAAAGGATGTCATGCTTCTGTGAAAATGAATGAATCACAATGTTTTTTTCACTGCTCTGCTATGTCTAGTATCTTGAACATATACAAACTAGGAATATCAGCACAATTACAAAACACGCTGAAACATGCACACAGTTGCAAGTGTAAGTTGGCGTGTCTGCCTCGTAATTATCTGATTGTTGCTTTTTCAGCAGTTAAGTCAATTCATCAGCATGATTCCCTGGTGTGAGATTGACATCTTCAAGATTCATGTGTAAAATGCTGTAATGTTTGCTTCTACTAATAGGGATTGGTCTTTTGGGATTTTTTTTTCCCCAGATCAGATTTTTAGGCTTCTCTCAGAGTAAGTTACCATGTCTGGAGAGCAACCTCTTAAGTGGCATATAATTGTGAGAAGCTGTATCTTTGAAAATAAAATGTTTCCAAATTCACAAGTGATAGGTGTGAATTGTTCTTTTCCACACAGAGCTCCAAAGCAAGATGTGGGTAGATTTTCTAGTTGTGGATATATATTCAAAATTTGACTACTGTGCACATATGCTGGGTACATGTACATATTATTTTTGGCAAACAGTGTTTCTAAACCAGGGTTAAAATAGAAGAGAAAAAAAGTTAATTTCTCCTTTGTTAAGATTTTCGAATTAATACTACTGTGTACAATAAGGGATTTATGCTTGTTCCTCAGGCTTGATGCCAGTAAGAATCTTTCCATGTCACTGGACTTCCAAGACTAATTTGCTGGGATTAGCAGACTTTGTCAGACTTCCTGTTTCCTTTTGCAAGGACAAACCTGTTAATTCCGACTCATTTACTTTATGTGGAATGAAAGGTAAATTCAACAGAAGTAGTCATAAGCCTCAAGCTTTTACTAGTTGATGTTGGTTCTACATACTGTACTCATAAGATAAAACATCACAGCTCTGCTTTAAAAATGTCAGAATCCTTAGTTCATCAAACAAGGGCATTATTGTACTGCAGCAAAGGAAATGCTTATAGCCAAGTGCACACTGATGTTTTCCTGAGGCAGCAGGAACATTAAATCAGAAGGTAGTGTTAAAAAAGCATCTTCTACAGACATCAGCACAGTAAGATAGAGTGCTCCCTTAGAATTTTGAAGGCATTGGTACACAGGAAGGACAACCAAGTGCGTGAGATATGTTTCAGGTTAAAACCAGAGGTTATGAAACAGAGAAAACACTTAGAGCAGATTTAAGTTCCTGTCATGTTTAGAGTTGCATGTGACAGAAGAGAAATTCAAGCTGATGTGGAGATTAGTTATTCTAAAAGTAAAGCAAGCTCTTTTTAAGTTGACTATAATTATTCATCTAAGTAGTCCTTTCCTTTACAATGATGATAGAATGCAATATTGGTATTCAGTGTCAACTGATTAACATTTTCTGATATTTTATAATTCATCTTTTTAAAAAAGATACCTTTTTTTAGGTAGAGGTTATATCTCAATTGTATTATTATGCAAATTTAAATGAAATATATGTTATATAGAATCATAGAATCATAGAATCCTAGGGGTTGGAAGGGACCTCGAAAGATCATCTAGTCCAACCCCCCTGCCAGAGCAGGGTCACCTAGAGTACATCACACAGGAAGGCGTCCAGGCGGGTTTTGAATGTCTCCAGCGAAGGAGACTCCACAACCTCTCTGGGCAGCCTGTTCCAGTGCTCTGTCACTCTTACAGTAAAAAAAATTTTCCTGATATTCATCTTAAACCTCCTATGCTCCAACTTGTATCCATTACTCCTTGTCCTATCACTGCTCTTCACTGAAAAAAGCTTAACTCCATCGTCTTGACACTCACCCTTTACATATTTGTAAACATTGATGAGGTCACCCCTCAGTCTCCTTTTCTCCAAACTAAAGAGACCCAGCTCCCTCAGCCTTTCCTCATAAGGGAGATGTTCCACTCCCTTAATCATCTTTGTGGCTCTGCGCTGGACTCTTTCAAGCACTTCCCTGTCCTTCTTGAACTGAGGGGCCCAGAACTGGACACAATATTCCAGATGTGGCCTCACCAATGCAGAATAGAGGGGGAGGAGAACCTCTCTTGACCTACTAACCACACCCTTTCTAATACACCCCAGGATGCCATTGGCCTTCTTAGCCACAAGGGCACACTGCTGACTCATGGTCATCCTCCTGTCTACCATGACCCCCAGGTCCCTTTCACCTACACTGCTCTCCAGCAGGTCAGCCCCCAACCTGTACTGGTGCATGGCGTTTTTCTTCCCCAAATGCAAAACTCTACACTTGCTCTTGTTAAACTTCATCAGGTTTTTCCCCGCCCAAGTCTCCAGCCTGTCTAAGTCTCTCTGAATGGCAGCACAGCCTTCTGGTGTGTCAGCCACTCCTCCCAGCTTGGTGTCATCAGCAAACTTGCTGAGGGTACATTCTGTACCCTCATCCAGGTCGTTGATGAAGATGTTGAACAACACCGGTCCAAGTACCGACCCCTGAGGGACTCCACTGGTCACACACCTCCAACTAGATTCTGCCCCATTGACTACAACTCTCTGACTTCTTCCTTTCAACCAGTTCTTGATCCACCTCACTGCCTGATCATCAAACCCATACTTGATCAACTTATCTACAAGGATGCTGTGGGAGACGGTGTCAAATGCTTTACTGAAATCAAGATAGACCACATCTACCGCTCTACCATCATCTATCCACCTAGTAATTTCCTCATAGAAGGCTATGAGGTTAGTCAAACATGACTTACCCTTGGTAAAACCATGTTGACTGCTCTTGATGACCCCCATCTCCTTGATATGTCAAGAGATAGTGCCAAGGACAAGTTGTTCCATCACCTTTCCAGGGATGGAGGTGAGGCTGACCGGTCTATAGTTACCCGGGTCCTCCTTCTTGCCCTTCTTGTAGACTGGAGTGACGTTTGCTATCCTCCAGTCCTCAGGCACCTCTCCAGTTACCCATGACTTAAATATTCATATTCATATTCATACCCATGACTTATATATTCATATACATTATTTGTGTGATCTGGAATATTGTGAACTTTATTTAGGATGGCAGTAGTCAGTTCTTTGTTTCAAATACTGAGAGCTGGAGAAAGAGGGATGAACATATTCATTTTAATGCTTAGCTTTTGAAAGTGTTTACTATCAGTGGTATAGCTACCCCACACTAAAATGGATAAACAGAGATCCATGTTTGATAAGTGTATTAACAATCACTTGAGTTAGCAAATTAATTACATATTTGAATTTCACACATAAGGCAAAGAAGCACTTAATTTGAAGGTTTAATTTTAATAAATAATCAATAACTGTAAATAAAAACATAGAATTTAAAATTAAACTAAAATATGGCTTATATGCAATATTTTTATTTTTCTGGTTATTGCAGTCTTCAAAGGTGAGTGTACAATCATAAACACAATCAAATACTTGATATTAAAATCTAACATGCAGCAGAATTAATCTGTGTTCTTGTTTAACTGAGGTTAAACCCATCTGCAGTTTGTGTTATCAAGGAATACATGTTTTTGTAAAAATGTATTTCAGTGTATGGTTTGGTCTTTATTTTTGTTTGTTTAGGCAAAAATGAAATAAATTCCTCTATTTTGCAGAGGTATTTTTTTCTTCTGTGTTGTTATCCTGTGACCACAGAATCAGAGAATAGTTTAGGTTGGAAGGGACTTCTAAAGGTAATGTAGTCTAACCCACCTGTAGTAAACAAGGACAGCTTCAATTAGATCAGGTGGCTCAGAATCCCATCCAGCCTGACCTTGAATGTTTCCAGGAATGAGGCTTCTACCTCTGTTGACAACATGTTCTAGTGTTTACACTTACTGTAATTTTTTTTCATAATATCTAGTCTGAAGATGTTATGTGTGTGGGAAAAAAAAAAGGAAATAAGAATCTTCATTGTGAGGCAAACGGTGCTGAGCCATACTAGCAGAAAAGCTGGGCAAAGAGTTTGTGTATATTTCATTTGTATGTTGGGGACAAGTTGAGAGAACGTAGGGAGAAAGTCAGCAAGGTGATGGTGATAGTTTTTTCCATGTTAAATCCCTGATGGATATTTCTAAGAAGCCTATGGCAGACTACCCATTCCATATGGTTCTCCTGAAAGCATGGCCAACTTTGAGTAATTTGCTCATAGTATGGTCCAGTGAAGTTTCAGTCATATCCAATGATTGAGATCTCACAAGCTGTCCAGTAACATCTACCAATATTTGACTCCCCTCATTGTGTCTTGTTTTTTTTTCTAATCTCTAATTGAATTTCCCTTGCTTGCAGCTTCTGTCCTTTGCTTCTTGTCTTTTTTCTGTGCATCTTCAAGAACTTCATGTGCTCCTTTTGGGTAATTGAAGGCTCCAACAAGATCAGTCCTTCATCTTCTCTTTTTGAGATTAGACAAACCAAAGTCTTCAAGTGTCTCCTGTATTACGTGCTTCAGTCTCCATAATAATTCTTGTGCCTCTTCTGAGGCAAAACAGTATATAAATGTCTGTCTGGTACTAAGGAGCTCCAAATTAGGCATATACACCCTCCTATAACATGCTGAGTAGCAAAGAATTATCACTTCTTTCAACTTGCTCTTTATACTTTCAGTGGTATGTGGTTGGCCTTCTTTGCTACAAGGATGCACTGCTGTTCCTGCTCAACTTGTCAAACAGGGTTCTAGGTCCTTTCCTATGAAACTTAAGTGAATATTTCTTAAAAGTAAAATTGAAATAATATAAATATTCTACACAGAAATATAATTTCATATATAAATTAAGTATAATTTCAAAGCAAATGCTAGCATAGCTGTATGTGGACAGGAAATTCCTTACTGTTGAACACAGGACTAGTATGACTTTATCAGTAATGGCATGCACTTGTCTAATCATCCATGATTGGGAAATATAGTTGAAATAGTAAAATGTACAGGAAAAAACAGAGGTATGAACAAAGGAGTACAAAGCATGTCTTGCAATTTGAGAAATAAGAGACCTGGAAAAGACAGAGTAAGGGATATTGCTAGTTTCAAGTGTTTGAATTGCATGGATTTTCAGGCATCTTGATGTAATTGTGTGCTATCTTAATTATCTCTTACCATTAGGTGGTAGTATAATAGCAGATATACTATACAATTAATTAAAATAAATATGTATTTTCTTTAATATAAGTTTTATAAAATAGAAATTTTTTTTTAGTGGTTTACCTTTCAGATGTTATTTTTCTTATAATGCTATTAGTAATGCCACCTGTATCAGTACTTCTACTATAATCTTAGAAAATCTTTATAGTGAGGCATATTTTAGCAATTGATAGAGAGAAAATTATAGAGTTTTAATAATTCCAAAGTGGTCTGAATAGGGATCATATAATGCCATGGGAATGGGTGTTTGTATACTGACAATACTGGGAGAAGTAAAAAAACCTCAACAGGAGGTGGATGAGTGTTTTTTCAACAAATTACTCTCTCTATCACAGGAAAGTCTCTAGTAATGTAGTTATAAACCAACAGCTTATATCTTACCTCCACTAGCTGTTTATATAAATATTAAGGCATGGCCTAATTAATATTTTCTTTATAGTATAATATAAATTACAGAAGGCCTAAATAAATTGCTTCCAGTTTTCTTTGGCCTCAGAAGCTGGTAAAGATATTTTTTTTCTTTATTACTGCGTGAAATAATATAATGACATTTGTCTTACTCTGATATGATATTTAGCATTCACTGACAGCCAAACTACGTATTAGATTGGAGTAATACTTGTTTTTCCTTTCGGATTTAGTCTATTTTGTTACTTTTTACTTCAGACTACATAATATCCTTTCATTGTAGTATTTTTTGCAAGCTCTCCACTGTGTTTAATTTCCAAGATTTGGGGTGAGGGCAAGAGTTGTTTGTTTTTGTTTTTCTTTCTTATTAGATACCATGTATTTTATCACAGTCTTTTCCTTTTCAATGTTTCAATTATGTAAGAAAAAAGTGCATTTAAAATGTTATTTCTATACCTCATTTTTTTTATAAGCTCAGTTATTTATCATCCAGCTCTGTCCACAAGTCATCTATTTTTAACTTCAGAATTACTTTTCCTGATCTGTTTTAATATAGCTTTCAATTATGTCCACATGATATTATATGATTCCAGGCTTCTAATGTGTTTTTGCATTTGAGCACAATTAGTGGATATCATGGAACATAATGACTTGGTTTTGGCTTGCTTGCTTATTAGTACTTAGGTGTTGAATTACATTTTCCGTAGCAATGTATATATATGATTTTATTAATCAGAATATGCTATCTTTTTTTGTTTGCTCTGATTTTCTACTTCCCCCCCCCCCCGTTTATGTTTTTTGCTTATTTGCTTGCTTTATTAATTCAATTTTTTGTGAAGCGCAGGAGCACATTAATATGTCTCTACCATGGGAAACTCAGCTGCATCAATTTCACTGTGTATCTTGAAACATATTCAAAATAGCTAAGCAAGCTTTCTACCTCCATAAGAGAAGCCTCATGGAACAGCAAGCTTCTCAGGCTATATACTAGCTTTATATATTAAGTGCATAATTTTAAGCTTCAAATAAAATGTTCAATAAAAATAGAACCACTAGACTGGGTTCAGAACTCTAGCTGAAATCTATAATCTTGTTGTAATGTTGTCCGTTTGAAAGAGTGAGAAAAAGTATACCAGTTAATTTTAGAGGTATACTACGAAATATTTTGTGGTGTAATAGAGGAAGATCCATGAGGTGGATGGCATGGAAAAAGATACAATCAAAGAATTTGTTAAAAATCTATTAAAAATACAGTTCTTGTTGAACAGCCAGAGAACCTTTGCTTGATAACATACAGTAATAGTCTAACAATGTTGAAAATGCATGTAAATGGTGGCACTGTCATGGGGACAAGATTGTATTCTGTGGCGTCTGTATGCAGGAGTTCACATGGTTCCGTTTTCCTTCTTTCAATGCAATTGTCTATTAGCTATCTGCACTGCTGCTAATATGCATATTTTGAGGATACCTTCAGTTTTGAACTGATTTGATACAGTCTTTGTTCCAAGATAACATTAGTTGGTTATCAAGGAGTTATATTATTCCTGAAAATGTTCAGAAATAACTTTTACACATTCTTAAATTTCTGTTCTGTATGAACTGTTCTCTTCCCAGAATTTGACAACTGATCTAGTATTTCTTGTCATCTTCTGTCTTACCTCATCTAGTCTGTTTCCTGCCTTGAAAATCTTGAACTAGTTATAATTCCTGAAACACTTGTAACATCAGTTACCATTTCATTAACATTTATTAAAAGTTTTGTTACTTTCTCATTTAGGCTTTTCATGCTATCTGAAGCTTGTAAGGCTGGAATTATCTGCATTAAAGCATTTTGCAACCCATTAAACATTTCTCTCTTTTGTACTGTACGAGTACTGTCTGATAGCATGCTTCACCAATATGCTTTCAAAAGATCATTTTCTGCAAGGCGCATGCCAGACTTAAATTCTGGATAGGTCTGACTTTAACCAGACAATAAGCTTTCACAGATTATCTCATTTAACTGACCTGACCTGTTTTATCTTTTTTTATTATTTTTTTTTTTAGCTGTGTAACTATCAGTTGAGGATTTAAAATGTTTCTTTTCACTATTTGTCTTGCTCCTCGTTGTAAAGTTAAATTGTGTTCATTCACAAAAAACTCAGACTTTTCTTACCAACTGTGTTCACACTGCAAGGGAAATTCAGTTGCAATTGTCAAAATGCATTCAGAATTAAACAAATCGGGCTGTACAATTTTATAGTAAGGCAGAGAGTTTGTGGTATATCTCTTGTTGGTGATAATCAAAAGCCATCTGGGCATGTTCCTGGTCAACCAGCTCTAGGTGGCCTTGCTTGAGCAGGGGAATAGGACAAGATGATCTCCAGAAGTCCCTTCCAGCCTCAGCCAACCTCTGATTTGTGCTTGTAGTTGTTTAATCCTAGGTGATAGAATATCAGAATGTTTGTTTTTATTTTTTTCCCAAACATTGTGCATGTGAGCACAATATGACATCTCTTTCTTTCAGAATGTAGAACAGTGATAGTTAGGCAAGATGATACTGAGCTTTATTGCAAGGATATGATATCTGAGGATACGATTTCCAAAGGGAATCTTATCTACCTAGAGGGCAGAAGAGTATCCTAACAGTCTATTTTTTTTTAATTTATTTTTTTTTTTTGGAAGAGGGGTGGTGCCCCTGTCTTTAACTTTGATGAGAAGAAGGTTTAATATAGTGTTATCAAGAGATATTTCTAATGCTTATTTATGAGAGACAGGTTGCAATAGCTGACTTGACTCTTTATTCACCCTGCTGGTCATGGATGTTCAAGGGATATCCATACAAAGAACTGGGAGGCTACATAGCTTTTATGTAGCAACTAAGAATATTAATTTCTGCTGATAATGTGGAGTTACCATTAGGGCAAACTACATTACAACTAAAAATTACTTTGTTTTCTGGTAGGTTTTGCCTGAAGTAATCTTTTATTTCAGTTAATTCTGGTTAGAAAGGTACAATTCTCTTTTTAAAGATAAGACCAAATATATATCAGTTCATTTTATTAGACCTGTTAAAGGTAGTGTTACTTTTTCTAAATGGATGTCTAAACTATTTTTTTCTGTCAGTTGTGTTTAAAACTGAAATTTAAATTCTGGACAAGAACAGATGAGTGTTATCTTTTTTACCCACCCACCTCGCACCCTCTTTATAACCCTATTTTTTTGTATCCTGTTGTTAAGGAAGACCATAAAACTGCAACCATTTAAGAACAAAGTAGAAGGGGACTAGAAACAGGAAAAGTAATGGAGTCAGGAGACAAGGATCAGCCCTGAAAAAAGCACAGATTTTGAACCAAATATATCATACATAGTGCATTATTGTTGTGCATTATGAATTGTTCCAATTCCACATATTTTCTTGTGGATGAGGCAATTCATTACACAAAAACCATGAATTCATGTCTCTATTTACAAGCCACTTCACACCAATTTTACCTTAGTAATTTCCTGCTGGCCTTTGCGGAATTATTCTCACTGTACATAAATGTCAATGAGGATGTAGTCAGGCTTTGTGACTGAGTCCTGGTCTTGCAGAGTGAAGCTATCAGGAAACTGAAGAACACAGCGAAAACAGTGGCTCCAGTTTTTTAATGTCTCAGGTTTAAAAAGGAAAGTATCAAACAGTCACTGCACTATTCTCTGATAAACCTGAATGCACAGCAGTGATTGCAATCTATCAACATGGTCCCAGCTCAAAGTGTTCTAGCAAGCTGGAGAATAAAAATGTTACATAAACTAAACAGTGAAAGATGCTGTCGTCCTGTCGTATGAAGACATTTTATTAAAAGCAGCAATAGTTATATGAAAATAACTATTACATAGTTTACTCATTCAAAAAGACTGTACATGAAGTATTTTTATTGTATGCTTTGTGTAACACTTAACTTAGTGGGATTCTAGTTTTACCTGAAAGAACAGTACTACACCAGTATTAGTACTGTATGTTATAAAGGAATGGTTCTGTACACTGTTAGCACTATATGTGAGTTTATATACCTAGTTTTACGATTTTTTCGTATTTCCTCTAATGTGTGTGTTTCATGTTCCCCTGGTGACAGAGGATATAAAGAAGGCAGAGGTGCTGAATGCCTTCTTTGCCTCTGTCTTTACTCCTGCAGGCTTTCCCCATGAGCCCCAGTTTCATATAGCCCCAGAAGAAGTCAAGATAAAGGAGGAGTTTGCCCAGGTAGATGAGGATTGGGTTAGGGATCAGTTGAGTAATCTGGACATCCATAAATCGATGGGTCCGGATGAAATGCATCCAAGGGTGCTGAGGGAGCTGGCGGAGGTCATTGCTAGTCCACTCTCCATCATCTTCGGTAAGTCATGGGTAACAGGAGAGGTGCCTGAGGACTGGAGGATAGCAAATGTCACTCCAGTCTACAAGAAGGGCAAGAAGGAGGACCCGGGTAACTATAGACCGGTCAGCCTCACCTCCATCCCTGGAAAGGTGATGGAACAACTTGTCCTTGGCACTATCTCTAGGCATATCAAGGAGATGGGGGTCATCAAGAGCAGTCAACATGGTTTTACCAAGGGTAAGTCATATTTGACTAACCTTATAGCCTTCTATGAGGAAATTACTAGGTGGATAGATGATGGTAGAGCGGTGGATGTGGTCTATCTTGATTTCAGTAAAGCATTTGACACCGTCTCCCACAGCATCCTTGTAGATAAGTTGATCAAGTATGGGTTTGATGATCAGGCAGTGAGGTGGATCAAGAACTGGTTGAAAGGAAGGAGTCAGAGAGTTGTAGTCAATGGGGCAGAATCTAGTTGGAGGCCTGTGACTAGTGGAGTCCCTCAGGGGTCGGTACTGGGACCGGTGTTGTTCAACATCTTCATCAACGACCTGGATGAGGGTACAGAATGTACCTTCAGCAAGTTTGCTGATGACACCAAGCTGGGAGGAGTGGCTGACACACCAGAAGGCTGTGCTGCCATTCAGAGAGACCTAGACAGGCTGGAGACTTGGGCGGGGAAAAACCTGATGAAGTTTAACAAGGGCAAGTGTAGAGTTTTGCATTTGGGGAAGAAAAATGCCATGTACCAGTACATGTCGGGGGCTGACCTGCTGGAGAGCAGTGTAGGAGAGAGGGACCTAGGGGTCCTGGTGGACAGGAGGATGACCATGAGCCAGCAATGTGCCCTTGTGGCTAAGAAGGCCAATGGCATCCTGGGGTGTATTAGAAAGGGTGTGGTTAGTAGGTCAAGAGAGGTTCTCCTCCCCCTCTGTTCTGTATTGGTGAGGCCGCATCTGGAGTATTGTGTCCAGTTCTGGGCCCCTCAGTTCAGGAAGGACAGGGAAGTGCTTGAAAGAGTCCAGCGCAGAGCCACAAAGATGATTAAGGGAGTGGAACATCTCCTTTATGAGGAAAGGCTGAGAGAGCTGGGTCTCTTTAGTTTGGAGAAAAGGAGACTGAGGGGTGACCTCAGCAATGTTTACAAATACGTAAAGGGTGAGTGTCAAGAAGATGGAGTTAAGCTTTTTTCAGTGATGACCAGTGATAGGACAAGGAGTAATGGGTACAAATTGGAGCATAGGAGGTTTAAGGTGAATATCAGAAAAAAATTTTTTACTGTGAGAGTGACAGAGCACTGGAACAGGCTGCCCAGAGAGGTTGTGGAGTCTCCTTTGCTGGAGACATTCAAAGCCCGCCTGGATGTGTTCCTGTGTGATGTGCTCTAGGTGACCCTGCTCTGGCGGGGGGGGTTGGACTAGATGATCTTTCGAGGTCCCTTCCAACCTCTATGATTCTATGATTCTATGATTCATGTGATTTTTTTATTATTCTCCATTTTCTTTTGCCTTTTTTTTTTTTGCATTTTGCATTTTTCTTTTTGTATGGACACTAGTAAAATGCTAATAATTAAAAGATGAGAAACAAACTTTGCCTGGACTGTGTGTAGGGCTTCTCGATGAGTCAGAATCTGCTTTTTCTAATTATTATCCTTGTGTTATGAGCTCCATTGCCTGTGAAAATCAATATAAACAATTTCCATCTACGTTCAAGATCCACTCTTTACTAGTTCCTCGTTCTTATTTTCTGTATCTACTTTATAAAAATACCACAGGGCCCAGACAAAGTGAAACCATTTATTTATTCATTTTTACCCTCTGAATGAATTAATGGCACTCAATCTCTGTTTTTAATTTTAAATATCTTTGTGTCACTTTAAGCATGCAACATAAATAACTATTCTTTCATGGGCCTAGAGATTCAGAATGTCAACAGCTAGTACTCATCTTTTTAGTATAGATTTCAGGCTTTTGAGCTCTGGGTCATAGGAGTCAACAAAATGAGGTTAAGTCAGGGCTTGCATACTTCGGATGTTTAGAGAGTATATTTGTGTGGCTCGGAAGGAAAATAATGTATTATGACAAGTAGAAGCGAGAATCTACATTAGCTACAGATGTTTTTGAGCTAACAGAACAGGAAGAGATTGAAAATACATTGACAAAACTTGCTTGTAGGAAAATTTTTCAAATCCTATTAAGTATTTCGCATGGTTCAAAACGTTTTTGTAATTATTATTATTCACTTCTAGATGCCTGTCAATTGGTATTTGTATATTTTTCCTCGGAGGTTTTAGGCTTTTTGAAATCAGTATATTTAATAGACAAATCAGCAGCAAAACATATTGGGGGAACAAGCTGTTGGTGTGTGTATTTATAGATATATAAAAGCCGGATGTATATGTAGATGTTTGGCAGTAAAAAAAAGACTGCTCACATGAGGAATCCATCAACTGGCAGTTCCTACCAAGGAAGCTAGGAAGGCTAGAAATTTAGAAATGTTTTATAATTTTCAGTTGTCTTGAATGTAAACACTAAAATGGCTGTGTTCTCCTCAATCTACTTTTTTTTTTTTTTTTTAATTTAAACAAGTTATAACTGTTTTTTGGTCAGTCATCATGCTATCCAGGAAAGATGTGTTCTGGAGCAGAATTTACCTTATTGATATGACTGTGTTGAAAATCTGGAAGAATACACAGTCTTAGACTTTAATGGGAAAGGATGTACCCTGTAATCAGGCATGTAATTCCTCATCTCAACTGGAGAAGCTATGTTTTCTGTAACACACAGGATTGCTACATGGGGAAAATGAAATCAAAATATGTAACTTGTATCAGCTGTAGATGTTACAGAGCATGTACTTGGAGAGTAAGCACAGGTGTTATTATTTGCTGTAAAGTAAATTTGGGTAAATTGGAATTTGGGTAAAGAAATAATATTTTGTTAGATAGTTGACTGTCCATAATAAGATTAAATTAACATTATGAAAATTAAACTCGCAAAGTTATGCATTAAAAAAAAAAAACAACAAAAACAAGCAGTTGAAATTGTTTTAATATTTTTGAACAGGAAAAAAACAGTGAACATCAAGAAGCAACAATTCCATAGACTTCTGCTTTGAGTATATCTTCAGTGTTTACTTCTGCATCTTTCAAAATGGAAAATTCTCTCTATAATCAATCAGTTAACTTTATAGAAAAAAAGAATTGCCTCAGATTATGAGAGCTGCAGTTTCTAGTTATAGAAAAAGCACTAAATAACAGAGTTCACGTCCTCTGGCAGTGTGCTGTGGGGTCAGTAAGTCACTAGCAGATTTCATTGACACCTCAGTGAGAAAAAATGCACAGACTATGAAAGTTTCCCAGATTTCTGTGGGGATTCTTTACAGTAAGTGTTGACTTTTTATTGACAGTCACATCAAATGTATAATGAAAGTGTAAACCTACAGAGTAAAACATAAGACTGTTCTTGAATCTCAGTGTTACCTAGTCTGGATAAGAAATGAGTATTGGAATTCAGCTCTAAGAAAGAAAAGACAGTTTTCTTCCCTTATATCTTCCTTTAGCATGCTTACCAGAAATTAATGTCTATGTCTGCAGCTGCCCATTACCATCAGATGAAATTCCCCACCACCACATTTTCCTGACGTCTTATCTTTGTATTTTTTTCACATATGGAAAAACCAAACAAACCAGCAAGAAAAAAAGGGTGTTGGTTGACAAGTTCATGTGTTAACAATTTGGGAATAATGTTGTGTGAGTTCAGAGTACAAGAGTGTGTCCCTCAGATGGAAGGGATGTGCTGTGCAGGAGAGGTAACATCTGTTAGCAAGTTGAGGTAACACTGTCTACTACATAATGACATGTTAGAAAAAAAACCCCACTTTGTATTTCCTTTGTCTTCTTCCTTCACCACCCTTTTTCTCTGGAGACCCTGGGTGAACAAACATGGCACAAGGTGCTGTTGTTCCTGCTGTGTACATGGCTCACCTCCTGCCCTAGAGTCTATTAACTCCTGATAATGACACGCAGAAGTGGAAGCTGGTGATTGACGATACTCAGCACCTGCCCCATCTGCTAGGCAGATGGTTGTACATATGAATTTATTACTGCTTTGATAAAGCACTTGCTCTGTAGGTAGAAAGCTACAGATGACAAGGTGGGGAAAAGGTGAAGGGACAACATCTGCACCAAGACATACCAGTGTGTGTTTTTCCTTTTTTTCCTGCCTCCTATAATCCTGCTGGTGTTCCATTTTTGTGGTATACTGTGTCTATTTTTTAGCAGTATGGGGATTTTTTTTTTTAAATTCTTTTCAGTTTTTGTGATGGTGCCCTAGAATTCACTGCAGCTCCTTAACAGGCTTCTTAAAATGTAAAAAGCAGTGTCTTGTGCTTGTTTTTACTTTATAACTTTCTTTGCATTTGAGGAAAGCAGAGAAGTCGGAATGCTGAAAGTTGCTGTTGTTCTGTTACTTTTGAGATATGCAGATATTGTTTATGGAGAAAGGAAGGAAGAACTTGGCAGAGGGACTCAGGTCATGCCATAAGAAGTAAATGAAGCATTGCTTTTACTCCATGGGGCAATCCTTGAGCTGCTGGATCTACATCTTAGTGGAAAATTGCAAAACAGAAACTAAGCTGTATACAGCAGGGGGTAAGAAACTAAGGTATATACAACTCTAAATGATTTACAGACATGCAAAGCTCTAGATGCTATGCCCATTAAGGAGATACTTGCTATCTGAAATTCCTTCCTTTCATGAAGTTATGCCTTTGTGCACAGATACCATGCTTTGTCCTTTTATCTATATTGGAATAAACCAAGACATGCGTATTTATAGTTCTCATGAAGTTTCTTAGGCATAGTTGCTGTACTAAAAAGACACAGATTATTTGATGTGGGTGACAAAATATTAAGGATACAGTTATCAAATGGGTTGGTTTTATGGTTAAGATTTTCCATAAAATTTACTTGCCATTTACTTACCAAATGA
Source organism: Apus apus (assembly GCF_020740795.1). Lineage (NCBI taxonomy): Eukaryota > Metazoa > Chordata > Aves > Apodiformes > Apodidae > Apus > Apus apus. Next base: position 94,166,010 of record NC_067285.1, on the reverse strand, counting down.
GTTCCCCAAAAATTGGGATTTGTGTGTTATTTTTTTACTGCTTAATTGAAAAAGTTTTGTCAATTATCATAGCTTTGGCTTTGGCTTGTCAGATAACAGAATATTGTCAAAATACAAAAATCAGATTATATGAGAACCATACTTGCTAAATAGATAGTGATAGTAATGGTTAGTCAGGTAACAACTTCCCTTTGCCTGTGACATGCAGTTCAGTGGTAATATAGCAGTGTTTTGCTTTTCTCCTAATTTATAAATGTTGGCTACTGGACAGAATTAAAAGAAACATTTCCATACAAAGGAGATGGATGTGTCCAACAAAGGTAACGTCCGATGTCTGAAGAGCAGAATGTTGCAAATAGAGCATATGTACAGTGTTGTATGTTCCTTTACAAGTGAAAATTGCTCTTGCTGCTGCTGCTGCTATTATTACATGCTAGTGATGGCAGCATGCAAATTTGCTAGACTGTTGATCAATTGTGACCCTCCTCCAAGTAAGCAGAACTCCACTGGTCAAGCAACCTGTGTGCAAGCCAGATTCTGTAAGAAGGATGTAGCTGACAGATCAAGGCTTCGGTTTTGCTGCTTATTTAACTTATGAGCAGTATTGTGTATGTGTAGAGTGTTGGTTTTCTGGTTACCTTGTTCTGCATTTTTCAAACCCATAAATGTAGGAATGAATTTACAGATTGTAAATTACTGTTGTTGTTTTTTTAAAATATATTTTTTAAATTTCTAAAGTAGCATTGGAAAAGTGCTGGATTTGGAGTGTGTCATGCTTAATGACTTAATTGTGAAACCTGAAATTCTAGAGGGTTAAAATACAGTTTATGGAAGTAACAAAGATACTGTGACCTGATGAAAGACAAATGCTGCTTTATTTATATTTTTTTTAAAGTTTCCTGGTAAATTAACCATGACATAGTAAAAAGCTTTTCCTTTAAGTACTTAACAAATGGACTGCCGCTCTGTATAAGATCCAGAATGTTTCTCTGAGTCCAGATATGCTTCATCATGTATTTGTCTGGCAGGGTGAGTTATTGATCTATCACACTAACAAAATCAGTCAGTAATGTAATATTTGAGCTGTTTCATTAAAGTGAAATAGCCTTAAGTATTTAGACAGACATCTGATGATTAAGGCTTTTCAAACAAGTTGTGGAATGTTCATCATATTCATTGACCTTATAAGATGCAATGCATAGAGTGGCTCTCTGATTAAATGAGTAGATACTGCAGACTGTGCTGCTCTATTAGTGGAAGGTAATTTCTAGTGGTTTATATTAATGCTTTGAAAGACATTGTGCACCTAGGAATACTTACACAAATTCACATAACATGACTGTGATAGCTAATGCATGGTGATAGATTTTCCACAATAAATGAAGCTATAAATGCACATATTAGATACAGATGTTAATACAGAAATTATTTCTGTTTGCTCTTAGCTGTAGTGATATTAGCATTTTAATACAATTTAAGTAATGCCTGTAAAAATGAAAAAAAAAAAATGCAAATACATTTCACATCTGTATAGCCCAGGGAGGTTGTGGAGTCCCTTTCTCTGGAGATATTCAAGACCCACCTGGATGCAGTCCTGAGTATGTGATCTAGGTGATCCTGCTTTAGCAGGGGAGTTGCGCTAAATGATCTCTAGAGGTCCCTTCCAACTCCGACAATTCTGTGATTCTGTCTTGAAATTGGAATTTCTTGAGGTACTAGTCAGCAGACAAAATCTCCTCAAATCAGTAATCCCAAACTGAGTTCCCATTATTGCAAGCTCAAAGTGGGGGGAAAAAAATAAGTTTAAACAAAGGGAATTATGCAGTGTTTAGCTGAGCTTGTATTAGGTGCTTTAGCTGTGTTCAGTCTCACCTTTTGTCTCAGAGCAAAACCTCGTTCTATTGAAGCAACTTCAGAAGCCTTTCCTTTCCATATTTGCTTTTAAAGACTTGTCCTTTTGGTATAGTAAATGGTTTTGACAGAAGAGAAGTATTCAAAGCCTGCTCACAGGTAGAATTGTTTTAGATTCTTCAAGGTGAAAACATCCCTCCATTTTCTTCATACAAAAGCATTAAGAAAGGTTAGCATTACTTTATGAGAGCAAGTTATCTATTCAGCTCTAAGAAGACTATCAGTTTTCACTGGAAATAAGTTTAGCAGTATTAAGAAGGTGGTAAAGGTTATTGTTTCTTTATAAGCAGGGTGATATATTGATTATCTGAAACAAAATTTGCATACAGGTGAAGGAAAATCATTATTATTTGGTGTGGTAAGGGACAAGCTTTATGGGAAAAGCTCTTGTACAGTATTTGTTGGCAATCATTGATTAGTTATAAAACTGGTCACAACCACATCCATGACAATATCACTCTATCATTACATTTGCAAACACAGCAAATAGCCCAGACATTCCAGGAATCTACAGACAGATCTTGGTACTTCATATTTTGCAGCTGATAGACTACCAATCAGTTTATTGTAAATTAAGAATGTGGAAATTTATTCTACTGCATGTCAAAGTAAGTCCACTTCTCAATGTGTATCTTTTTCCATTCAACTTTAGCTTTAAAATTCTCTCCATTTTTTTTAAATTTTTAATGATCATTGAGGGTTGCAGCATATTGCTTCCAGAGTTTTTTTCTATTATACATGCACCAGGTGGACCTCAGTTTTCCATTTTGAAAAAAGATCTGTTAAAAAAAATTCAGTCCCTTTGACTTTTAGTTTTCTTGTATGTGGAGTTATTCTTCCAGGGAATTCAATTACCTCATCTGATACTGAGTTTTCTTACCAGATTTTATCCTCATGCACACACATATATGTGTTATTATGGGGCAAGCCTAAACTTGTTGGAGGATTGATTCTCAGGGTTAATTAACACAAAACCAATAAACTTTTTATTTATTTTTTTATCACAGATAGAAATGTTATGGTGCCAGTAGAATATAAGTATTTAGGTGGTTTGTAACCATGACCCCGAAAAGTATCCAAAGCCCTTATTGGTATATGGGAGAGTGGTACAGAGTCCAAAGTATACTCTAACAATAAAGCTTTAATGGAACAATGTAACTTTTGTAGAATGTACATGCCAGTGCCTTAAGTTTTTAACATTCCATTGAATAAGATAACATTAGTACATAAAAATTAATACATTTAATTCGGAGTAGTAAATGACAATGACTTGACCATGGCTTCAAAATACCCAGTTGTGGAAAAAATATCTCACTGAAGACAGCTCTTTATTCTAGCAGAATAAATTTTATTGATGTATAGCAATAGGAAACTTATATTCAAACCAGAAGTAATATGCTTTTGTCATCCCAAAGGTCAATTAATACTCGTAAGTATTTGTTTGGAGACTTACTAAAATCTCTGACACTTGAAGTCTAACTTAAGATTTAAGTGCATTCATTCACAGAAGTATAAATGCTTTCTTCAGAATTATTTCTCAAATGAAGTCTTTAAGGCTCTAAATTATTATTCTGATAATCTAGCACAATTTTTGTATGTGTGTAGGTTTTTTTTTTTAAACAAGTAGTTACTGAAAATCCAAGGCGCTGATTTATGGGAGAAAAGAATTGTAAAGAAAGATTTAAAAGCCCATTCCACTTTCCTTGCCAGGATTTAAGAACACCGTGGAATAGGTTTTTGTCTCCCACTTTCTTATGCCATGTCTTATAACCATGCTCCAATATGTATATATTTTGATGTGTCTTCTGAATTTTTATGCCTCCTCTCAGATCCTGCTCATACATTTCTTCTTGGTGCTGTTAAGTTTGAAATATCTTTTAGTAAAGTGAAGAGTCAGGATGTAAGTGATGAAAATGAGCAGAAATATTTTGCATGTTTGGGATCAGGACAAGCACCATTCCTGTCCCTAGTGAGTATAAGCCGCCTGCCAAGAATAAGTGCATTTTTTGCTGTTTTTATATTACTAAAGAAATACCATACTGAGTTCATTCTCAGTTTGATTGTCGTGGTCTCTGAGACAGAGACTTTTGAGACTAGCTGCTCTTTGATCACAGATGTCTGGAGAAGGTATTTCAACAAAATATTACTTAGAATACTAGCCCCTCATATATACAATATCAAACATGATGAGAGATCCTGATAAGAATAATGGAGTCTGTATGATATTCGGTCTGTAAATCTATTCCTGGGAATGAGTACAACAGAATCTGTCTTTTAAGTGAGAAGCATGCTTTTTCTTTGAATTTATATTAGAGTTCTGTACCTCAAATATTGAGAGAAGTAAGCCCTGGTTACTCGACAATAGAAATATGGTGGGACTTCAAAATAATTTTATAGTCTCTCTTTCATGAGAGTATAGAGACTTAGACATAGTACATGGGGTGCAAAAATTATTTTGGATAACGTGATTATAAAAAGCTTGTAGCCAATCCCCAGCACCATTTTTTGGTGAATTTTAGTTACAAAGTCCAAAACAATCAATTGTATTTTCTCTTGTAGCAGAATCATTTGTAGTACTGTTTTTGTTGGGGATCATGCAACCTGCAATTCCTTTTTGTTTTGCCAAAAAAACCCCAAACAACAGAAGTCTGTGTAAATAAGCACACTTTTTTGCTTGCCAGTGTAAGGAAAGGAAATGAATGAATGAACGGAGTATATGCTTAAAAAATATAAAATTCAATAAATCAATATTCAATTGTTGAAATAAATGATATGAAGTGCTGTTTAATTTGTGGAGAATATAAATGTATTTACAATTGCAAAATATAATATATAATGCTTCAAAATTAATATTTTTTACTTGCCATTCTGAAAACAGGATATTCATTGATGTGATAAAAATAGAAATAAAAATCATAAAGCACTTTATAAACTCCTGTTTTTTGAATAGTTTTAAGTAACTAAAAATCAAGTCTGTTACTGAAAACTTTTATCAGAGATGAAAATATCACTGAGATCTACTAAGACAATATTGTGCTTTTTAGTTGATTTTAATTAGTATATACTATTTTGTTATCTTAACAAAGCAGCTATAAACAAAAAGAACAAACATATCCAGAAAATGAACAAATATCGAGATACTGTAGAAAGGATCTCCATTTTATTATGGATTTTAATGTTAAATCTTTGGGTCTGTGAAGTTGTTAAGCAGATAACCCTCCCAAATAACTTAAATAGCATGCAAGTTAAACCAGCCAGCTAGTTTCTTTGAAGGTCCTATTATGACTAGTGGATCCAGATTTAGTGGGTGAAATTTGTATGTATAATGAGGAATTTTAGAAAATCTTTTGGCAAACTTTGGTCCAGTGTACACAGGCACCACTTTTAATCACAAAATGTACAGCCGTAATCAGCATTTATTAGAAGGATGTGGTGACTTACCTTGCATATTTTAAACAAGTTGTTATAAAGTTTATTTTGATAGCAGTGAAGAAACCTGCCAAGAAACCTTTTTGACCCTGCCAAGAAACCTTTTGTCTACACCTACAGCTACCCTGTCATGGTAAATAATAAGTTCTCCAAAGTACATTTACAGACTGTGTGACCAGAAACTCAGGCTGAAGTAATTATGTTATATAGTTGTCTACAAAGAGCTGAGGAGAAAAACAAGGGTGAGCCAATTTGATGGAAAAGCATGTTTTTCACTTCATAACTAATTTTTTTAGAGATGCAATAGTTTGCCAAGCTACGTGACCATCGTGACTGTCACTGAATCTGTCTGCCACATTCAGTGAGAATGAATGATGCCTACGAATATTTTTTGCTAACGTGTTACTTGGATGCAAATTCTGTTAAATGCTGGTATTTAGACAGTGTTTCTCTATGCCTGTGTTTATGTTGGTATTTTAGGACTTTTTTTTATCGGTATCATTTTATTAAAATCATCTAATACACTTGCTGTACTTCCAGTGAAGTGAAAAAGAAGCACTATTATATGTAATCATTGTGCACAAATGAACTGTGGAGTCTCACTTTATTTTCCCCTCCACCCAAAGCTTCTTGCAGAATTAATGGCTGATATGGACCCATTCTATTTTGTATAGGTAGTTACAGTATTTCTGGCAATAAAACAGTTTTCATAACTGCAACATGATTTAACCATGCTTTCATCAAAGTTTCTGGAAGGTAAATTTTTTCCTTCTGTACTTGAAATTGAGTTTAAAAGACAAAGCAAGAAATCTATGACCATTTCTGTTTCTTCCCACTATGCACTGAAATAATATGTGCTTGCATGAAGAATTTGCTGGTTTTCTGCATTTGCTTGTAAAGACTCAATTATTCAGTATATATGCACCTATTGCAGTTTCACACGTGTAACTTGAGGATTAACTGGTCTAAAAACCAAGTATCAATTGCCACAAGTGATTCTGTGTGATATACACATTGATCCTTTTTCGTAAATGTAAACTTGGAAGTTATTAAATGACATTAAATATTAAATAACATACTGTTATTTAAGTGAGGTGAGGCTAATGTATGCAAATAAAATAAAAAAAAGTGTCAGTAACATGTTTTTTGCAACTGCAGTTCACAGTTTTTAAAAAAATAAATTAGCAAAATCCTCATTAAAACTAACCCCACAAACAAAACAACAAACAACAAAAAACCCACAAGATGCAGCAGCTAGAAACTAAAGTAGGAGGAGATGTTCTCTTTAATAGAGTAATTAACCATTGTACTATATATAGTTAAAAGGAGCTTTATTTTAATGACCAACAGTAATTTTTAAAGAAAACTATCTTTCTTTTAAATTATGCTTACCAAAACAGTACAATGTTATTGGGTGTCAACAGGGGACATTTTGCAATCATTGCTAATACACTGATTATTATGAAATCCATTTCATCTAATAAAACTGTAGGTCAAATATATATTTAATCATATATTACCCCATCTGGATGGATTTGCTTAGCAAAAACATGAGAAATTTATTTTTATGAAAAGAATACAAAGTACATATGTAAACTATGTAATGCCTAAATATTTACTAAAAGGTTCATCTGGTTTTGGAGAAGGGAGTGGGGGGGGGTGTTGAGGAGGGTTGCTGACTTGTTCTTTAGCATTTCTTTATAGAAAAAAAACAACAAAACAAAACAAACAAACAAACAAACAAAAAAACAAAAGAAAAAACTTTTAGTTCTGAAAGCTTTCTTTTTTGACTCTTTGTCCTCCCATTGCTATAATGGATGAAGAGGCATAATCTCTCTCCTTGCCTCTGAAGGACTGTTTACGTAACATAATAGGAATATGAAATTACAATGAGTTAGAGAATATTCCTTATTTTGAACCAGTATCTGATTCATTTCAAAGTTCTCTACAAATTGATTCAATTAAAAAAAAAAATAAAATTGTTTCTTTTGCAGCTCACGATAAATTTGCAGCTTTATTGACGTTAAAAAAACCCATTCCTTTAATTCTGTCTTTTTCTTCTCTTCCTGGCTTGAACTGCAACAAAAAATTGAAAGCAGTAGTATATGAAAAACTCTTCTAATGTTGTTTTGCAAACAAAACCTTTTCAGACTGAAATTCAGTTCCTTAGAAGAGTCCTAGTTCAAATTAAATCGAAAGAGGATCACTTCAGCTTCTCAGCTGTCTTTTTTGAAGAGGCTTGATGTTGTGGTCTGGTTATGGTAAAAATTCCTTCTACAAACCAAATATTTCCAAATAATTGTCGTGCTCCTCAGTAGAAGGGTCTAAAAGGAGTCTGTGTTGCAATTACTGAGCTCACTATTCATTTTCACTCACAAATTATTAATGATCTGTAGTCAGTCTGAGTTAGTCTTCCGCTTTTTCTTTCATTCTTATTTTTCAGCTAGTGCAAGTCATATGAACTTAACTGTTTTATATACATTTTTACTGGTGTTGTTCCGAATTTTATTATTTTCTGCAATCCCAAATGAAAAAGTACTCTTCATATCTGTGTGCATTAAATATATAAGAAGGTTGCATGTTTTCATGAAACATCCTAGCATTCCATTAAGAGCACACAGACAGATAGGAAGAGAAATTTAGACAACAGTGTAGCTCCTGAACTTTTGTGTAGCTTGTTGCAAAGGATGCTCACTGTATATTGGATAGGAAGAATGAAGTTTCCCGAAAGGCAGTCCTTACAATCCAATGCTAGAAAGAGAAGTTGTGCTTGAATTATTGAGTTTAGGGAGACATAGAATTGAAATTCATTTCTCCAGTAAGTGTTCATAGTCTTGAGTGCCTTCTTTAAGTTCATCGTTAAAAAGGCAACCAATGTGCATTTTTTATTATTTTTTTAAAATATGGTATAAGGACAAGCTGCTTCTGTCTCTTATTGTCACATCCAGAATACTGATGGAATGTGTTTCCTTTATTCTGTCTTTGTGGATTTGAAGTAGGCTTTTCATTCTTGGCTGCATCACTGGCAGACTGGTTACAGAGTAAACGTACATGGAATAGTGTAACTTCTTTTGCTGCAGCTTTTCTATATGACTGACAATAATTCATGTGGTTGAGAATTGAAGCTGTAGCCCAGGATGTTTACTTTGAAAGCAAAAGAAGGCTTGGGCTTCAAAACTAGTTTCAAAATATATTTTAATATTTTCCATAAGCCTATCTTCACCAGTAAGCTACAGGGCCATACATTTATTCCCATGAGGGCCAGGGGACAGAAAAATAATTAGTTTTCATCAGTAGGAATATGTGCACAAAGACTTATGTTCAGAATAGCTGAAGACTGGAAAGGAGTATAGTTTGAGCAGAGGATGTAAGTGAATGTGGTTTTCCGGTGTTATTAATAAGCTTTAAAAACCACTGAATTGTAAAATGGAATGTACACAGCTCCACCATCACTTTCTTTAGCTGTAGGTTTGCTTGGAAAATGCCTTTATCATGCCTTGTTGTTGCTATAGGTAATATATGGAATGGATGGGTTAAACCTCAGCTAGACTTCACAGTGTTTATCTGGCGGCCTATCTGCTTATAAACAGAAGCAAATCTTAAGATAATTGTGGAAATTATGTTCTTGACTTATTGAGTATGTACTGACTTCTTAGACTAGTTAAGAGCCAAGCAAGAGGTTTTTAGAGTTTGTTTATTATAACCGAGTGTTAAAATATGTGGGTGTATATGGAAGACAGAGTTTCTTTGCATGCTTTAATTACTAAATACTTTTATATTTTGAAAACTGTCCTGTCCTCTCTTTACTACCCTGCCTTTCTGTCCAGAATGTGCATTTGATTATACAAGTGATATCATCATAGCTTAATAGATAGCTTTCAGATTGTTCATGAAAACTTTTAAAGCAGGAAGGATATAAAATGTCCTATTAATTTTGTGATTATTTAGTGTGTGTATGTACAAATGCTAAAAAAGCAGATATGAGAACTAAAACTGAGAAATTTTCAGCATAGATACCTAAGTTGTTTGGTACCAATTCAACTTTGATCCCATTTTGCTTGCTCTTAACTGCATCCAATAGTATTTTAAAGATTGGGATATTTATTTGATGAACTCAGTCCATCAAGCAATTTAGTCATAAGAACCAAAGTGAACAGATATTGGTACATTCACTGTTCTAGTAATGGTACCTGCTTGGAAAACAGTCATGAAACATAACAGTTTTCTGACAACCTAGATCTTTTTAATGCCTCTCCATTGTAAGTTCTCTGACTGTGTTAAATAGCAATAATTAAACTTGTGTCCACAATACTGATTATTAACCTCTTATGGGAAAATTATTCCCCTAGAGGGATGATTTTTACACTTCATTTAGCTAGCTTTTTTGCTTGCCAGTATAAGGTAAGGAAATGAATGGAGAATATGTTGTGCTTTTATAAATAGGAAAATTTCTTCTATGAGTGAAAGAAAATTAAAATATAAACATCTAATCACTGATAATATCCGTGTTCTTCATGGTGAAAGTATTATGTAAGTTAAATTCAAAATTTAAACTAGTCTAAATATTCTGGATTCCAAATATTTGTTATTGATTACACAACGTTAGTTTTCTTACAATGGAACAGAGTTTAAAAAATGGTTCTTAGAATAACATTCTTATAAACTACTTCTCCAGTAGCTGCTCTATGTGTTGAATTGAAAATATTTGTTTCAAAGGCTAAGGAATCCAGTTTCTGGGCTATAAAGGCATGCCAAATCAAAGCTCACTCCCTGAGAACCAAAAACCAAACTGACATCACTGTACTTAATGTTCATTGCCACAACAGAAAAATGAAAACAGGATATTTTAATTATTTTAATATTATTAACAGAAATTAGATCTGTGTTCTGCTGATCTAGTTTCTGCTGTTATTCACTATGCCCTGAGTACAAATACTGTAAAATATTTTAGTACAAGTAATCATTTAGGCTAATATTTTCTTAGCATCCAAATATAATAAACCAGTTCATTATCTCTGTAAGTTTCATTGACACTTATTTCTAGAATGAGTCTAATCTTCCCTTTGTTAAAGCAACCCAAATTACCTCAGTAAGTCTAAGGATAGAGAGAAATGAGCAAAAAGTAATGGAAAGGGAAATTATCTTCTTCTTCATTATACAGGGCCTTTATATATACACTAATGACATTTTTTTGTGTATGCATTAATGCTCCCACATGTAATGATACTGCAGACTACCTAATGAAAAGATACAATCACTATTCAGACAATTATTTCTATCTCTTTGATCAAGTGAGTTGGTTGTTCAGCAGCTGAAGGTCATTCATGAGTATCTGTGTTCTTAATCCTTTATGATAAGAGCATACAATAAATCAGACTGGAAGGAACCTCAGGAGATCTCTAGTCCAGTCTCCTGCTCAGAGTCAGCTATGAGGTCAGATCAAGTTACTTAGGGCTTTTTGCAGCCTGGTTTTGAAAACCCTCATGGATAGAGACTGTACAACCTCTCTATACAGCCTGCCTGACTGTCCTTGGGGTGAAAAAGTTTCTACTTATGTCCAAGTGGATTCTGTCTTGTTTCAAATTCTGGCCATGATCTCTTATCCTCCCTCCATGACTCTGAGCAGCCTGACTCTTCTGTTTTCATGACCTCCTCAAATGTGCTTGGGGGCTGCTCTTAGACAGATGTTTCTTTTTCATTTTGCTCAGCCTCTTCTCACCGGGAAAGTGCCTTTTGTTGAACTCACTCCAGTTTGTCAGTATCCCTTGTATTGAGCAGGAGGTCCAAAAGCTATAGAGACTTGACTCCGGTCTCAAACATGCTGATGAGAGATGGTATTCACTCCTATGCACCTCCTGGACGTGCATCTGTTAGTACAGCCCAGAATGCTCCTGCCCTTCTTTGCTATCAGGACACAATGCTGGCTTCTGCCAAGCTTACCATCTTTAAGCACCTGCAGGTCCTTTTCAGCAAAGCTGCTTCAAAGCTAGTCAGGTCCCAGCCTTCATCACCTCAGAGACTCTTCCTTTCCAGCTGTAGTACTTGGCGTTTTTTTGGCCTGAATTTAATGAAGTTCCTGTTGACCAATTTCCACAGCCTGTCTAGATCCCTCTGGATGTCCATCATGCCCTAAATCATATAAATTGGTTCCCCAGTTTTATTTCATCTACATACTTGGTGAGAGTGCACTCTATTCACCTTTTCCAGGTTACTGATGATGTTACATTGGACAGGTCCCAGGAGAGACCCTTGTGGTACTGCAGTCATAGATTGCATAGTGTCCATGTTGAGTACAACCCACTAACCACTACCCTCTTTGCCAAATCATCCAAGAAGTTTTTTTATCCATCTGGTTGTCCACTCATCCAGATCATAACATCCCAACTTGTATACAAAAATTATGTGAGAAGCCATGTTGAAAGGTCCTCTAAAGTTGAAGTAAACTACTTCCACTGCGCTTCTCTTACCTACAAACTGTTCTTTTGTCATAGAATGCTGTCAGTTTGGTTTGAGGTTTTACCTGGAGTAGATCCATCCTGACCCCAAAGACCACCTTCTCTTCCATATACTGAGAAATTTATTCCATGAGGACTCTCTGCCTTACTTTCACAGGGACCAAAGTGAGGTCTGTGTTTCTCAGGGTGACTATTTGAACTTTTTACATGGGTATAGCATTTTCCCATCTCCAGTTCTAGACTTGTATCCGTTGTGATGCGCGGAAATAGACATTATAGCCCTGAGAAGCTATAAAGCAGGTATTCTTTATTGCAGCACTGGGTGCATGGGACATAGCTCCTTCCATACACACACCAACAGATAAGAGCAATACATTTTATTCTCTTAGAGCATACATGTGCATTATTTTTCTAAAAGGTAGGCAAGATTGTACAGATTAATTCCCTGAACTCATTATAATATATAAATAATTTCCCCAAAGCCGTTAACATAAAGCTACACCCATTCCCACATGCGCACTGCCTCTCGGTGGTCGAGAGCAGAAGTCTCTTGGAGGAAGACTCATAGTCTTCTTCGCTGTGCTGGGTCATGTTGTTCCTCATTCTGGCAGGTTGGCTGATGTACTCAGCTGAATTCTGCTTCTTGGGCTCTCAGGCAAGACACATCCTAGTTAAAACACAATACCTCTAGCAAACATTAACCAATTCTACTATTCAGCATCATATAGGTTTGGCAAATTTAACCTTTAAGTCTCTAATTCAGTTGAGTTCTCTCATATAAGCCCTGAAGTAATCCTCATCCTCTGCTGGTAATACTTCTCCTCCTCCTTACCCTGTCTGTAGGCACAAAGGCCTTGTATGTGAAAAGTGAGGCAAAGAAGTCATTGAGTACCTCAGCCTCATGGTTGTGGTTTAACCCTGGTAGGCCATCGTGCACCAGTCAGCCACTCTGCTTACTTCCCCCACAGTGGGATGGGAGAGAGAATTAAAAGGGTAAAAGTACAAAAAAACTCCTGGGTTAAGATAAAGACAGTTTAATAGGCAAAGCAAAAGCTGCATGTGCAAGAAAAGAGAAACTGATTCACTACTTGCTGAACTCAGTGTCATATGGTATGGGAGATCCCTTTGATGAGTTGGGGTCATTCCCAGGTTCTTGTGCATCCTCAACCTGTTTGCTGACGGCAGCATGAGGAGCAGAAAAGGCCTTGGTACTGTGTGAGCACTGCTTAGCAATAACTAAAAACATCTCTGTGTTATCAACACTATTTTGGTCACAAATCAAAAACATTGCATGATGCCAGCTATTGTGAAGAAAATTTGCTATTCCAGCCCAGACAATTATAGTCACCAACCCACCCACCCCATTTATGACTGCGCACACATTTTTCTTTTTTATCCTTTTGCTATCATGTAGCAGTGGAGGCTGTCCTTGTTTCCCCACCCTTTTTTGTGCGAACAGGAGGTGGTGAGGTAAAGCATTGTCTGTTCATGTTGATGACCACATCAAGGTTGTCTTTCTTTTTGCAGTTGTTCTGGGTTTGTTTGTTTGTTTCTGTTGATTTCTGCATTACCTTTTTGTTTGCTTTATTTTGAAGTTTTGTTTGTTTAATTCGTGCAAATAGTAGAATCAATCTAAACAGCTGAAAGATAGCAAAAGTAAAAAACATACATCTAGCCTGTATGTAAGAAGCAAGGTTAATATTTCCAAATCCATATACAAGAGTAATGGCAATGCATGGTCTTTTGTAGTTCAATAGTAAGGCAAGAACACACCAAATTGACCAAAAGGAAGCATCTGTTTACAGAAAGCAATGCTTCCTGAACTGACTTTATATATATTTGTATATGTGTGTGTGTATATATATATGCAAGAGATATGTTTGAGAAGATACTTAACCCAGCTCTGGTTTCCTGACATCATAAACCGTTTTGCCAGATTGTTTGTATGTTGGTGTGAAATATGAAAAATAAGTTACCATTGAATTTGATTATTTATATATTTTAATCTGAGACATGGTGGAGTAACCTAGAGAATCTGCAAGTTTTACTTAATCCTTTTGGAACACTTACAGCATATCAGAATATCATCTTTGAATCTCAGAATTAACAACATAATCCTCAGATATTTAGCTAACATACAAATAATTATATTCTTCTGGGTTGAGGAGGTGGGGGGGAAGGGAGAAAATCAGCACACATCCTCACTTTTAAGTAACAGAAGGCAGGGGGGAGGGTGGATTTTTGTTTGGATTGATGCCTGCCTTTCCTTTATGATCCTTGAGTGAAATGATAAACTTTGTAACATAGAAATAGAGCTTGCAGTTCAAAATAATCTCTCTGGATAATCCAGTTCAGAGGAATGCTCTTTGTTGTTTTGAAAATATGCATCTTTTCTTTCTCCAGCCATGTAGTAGTCTGTTGAATGAAAAGTAAAAATTTAAAATAAATAAAATAAATCAGAAAATATTGTCACAGCTGCATTCCTCAGATTGGGAAAATAATTGAAAAAATCACCTGTACAAATACGATTTGGTCTTTGTGTTTAAAAGGTCAGCTGGATGAGGGGTCAACTTCTCAGCCTGTAGAAGTACAGATGTGTTGAATGTTTTCTGCTGAAGAAGTAAATTCTAACTCTCTAGAAGCTTAGACCTCTATTGTTCCTTACCCATATGCAGGATTAAAGAACAGAGTAGCAGACTACCTCCTTCACCAGGCAGATCAAAAATACACATCTCAGAATAATGTCTGAAGGTGTCAGTGTTCACTAAAGGTGAGAGAAAATGCAAGGAAGAGTGTACATGTCTGATCAGGATTCATTTGCTAGTTAGGAAGTGATTGGCAATGAAAGCAATATTAAGCACAGGCTCAGAGAAACCAGAATGAGTGTACAGCCAAGATTACCATCTGTTGAATATGGAATGCTTGGATCAAGACATCATAGCTACATTTCCCCAAACAACAGGGACAGCAGTCTTTTTTGGAAACAGTATCACAACAGAGTAGGGAAGCATTAAGATAGAAGCAAAAAGCTGTTCACTGAATTTTAGAGAGCAAATTACTTTATCGGTGCAATTGAACTGTATTTAAATTGTGCTGGATTTGTGAATGACTTTACAACCAACCTCTCAATTAACATGTTGGATTTTAACAGTTATCATACAAGCATAATATTATTATTATTGCCAGGTTTTGGGGATCCGATCTCACATGGCCTCTGAGCTGTGATATGTGATCTTTAGCCTGAATAAAGCCAGATTTTTTATTACTTTCAAACCTCCATTTCCTGAACTGGCTGACCTTTGAAAAACACTAAAGCAGAGAAAATTATTCTGCTTCCATATTCAAAGAATTGTTGCAGAAGGTGTAGATGGTAGCTCTGACTCATAAGAGTAATGACAGTTATTTGTCTACACACTTTTTCTACCTTTTTTCTTCAGTATTAAAGTGGAATGTGGAAACCCGGACTAGATCTTCATCATCAAAGATTGATCGTATCTGTGCAATCAGCATCCCAGATGGTATCACGAGCATATAGACTTCCAGAAGGATTAATCATCTGTTTTGTCCCCTTCAGTTCTTCTTGTCCTCCAGTTTGATTTTTAGTTAGAGAAATAAATTATTCAGAGTCCCACTGCCTTTAGCAATGCTGAAAGATCTACCAAATTACCAGAGAAATGTAGAACTGTGTGGATGAGTGTGATAGGTGTGATATGTTTTTACTTCTTCAAGGCTTTTGACTATTCCTAAGAAGGCTAGGGTGTTATGACCAATGAAGATGGTATGAAGCAGGTTACATCTGACTGGAAAACTTTTCTGAATAGCTGCTGAAGTTTTAGTGTCATATTCTGGAAAGATTTGTCCCAAGTATGAATCTGCTAAGTGTTTTCATTAAAAAGTGGGATGAAAGAAAGGTGTACTTTCGTTGAACATCAGATGGTACCATTCTGGGAGAGACTTGGAATATTTTAGAAGAGAGGAGTAGAAACCAAAATTATCCAGGGCAACAAAAAACCCCACCCAACAAGCAATTTCATAAAGGTGTATGCAAGAATATTGGCTATAAGATATATAATGTAATCTTTCCACTCTACGTGTACCATAACCAAGTAATATGCCATCATTTGTGTATTGCTTTTTAAGAAGGATGTCAAATAAGTGGAAAGAATGTGAAGAATAGCAAGCTTATAATACTAAGATACAAGTGAAAATAAATGGGTTTGTTCTAAGCTAGGCAACAGATCACAGAGTCAAGATGGTAGCCTTCAACCATGCAAAATCATGACAAAAAAAGAAATTATAATTTGAAGCATGAGACATTTATATTAGAAAAAATACTTTTATATTAGAAAATACTCCAGCGCTAGATAAAGTTTAGCTATAACTAGATGACTTTAAAAAGTCAAGAAAGTGCCATATAAAAGTTTCTAGAAATTAAATCAGATAATTTCTGGTAAGTATCCAGCTATATAATTTCTCTCATAGGAGAATAGATGTTCTCTGCACAACTTTGAGGTTACAGAATATGCAACATTCCCCCTCATCCTGGCACTACACAACCTTGTAAAAAGTGCCTCTCCAGCTTTCCTATAGGCTCCCCTCAGGTACTGGACAGCTACTGTAAGGTCTCAGCAGTGCCTTCTCTTCTTCAGGCTGAAAAAACCCAACTCTCTCAGCCTGTCTTCATATGACAGTTACTCCAGCCCTCTGATTAGCTTCATGGCCCTCCTCTGGACTTGCTCCAACAGCTCCATATGCTTCCTGTGTTGGGGGCACCAGAACTGGACACAGCACTGTAGGTGGGGTCTCACAAAAGTGGAGCAGAGAGGGAAAACTACCTCCCATGACATGGTGGCCATGCTTCTTTTTATGCAGCTCAGGACACAGTTGGCTTTCTGGGCTGCAAGCACAGATTGCCAGCTCATGTTGAGCTTCCCATCAACACCCCGAAGTCCTTCTCCTCAAGGCTCTTCTCAATCCATTCTTGGCCCAGCCTGTGTTTGTGTATGGGCTTGCCCAGACCCACATGAAAGACTGCAATTGGCCTTGTTGAAATTCATGCAGTTAGCACAGGCCCACTTCTCAATCTTGTCAGGGTCGCTCTGGGTGGTCTCACTTCCTCCATCTTGTTTACCTCAGCACAGTTTGGTGTCATAAGCGACTTGCTGAGGGTACACTCAATCCCACTGTCCATGTTGCTGACAAAGATGTTTTATCAGCACCAGTCCCAGTAATAATCCCTGAGGAACGCCACTCATCACTGATCACCAGTTGGACATCAACTTGACCTCAACTCTCTGAGTAGGACCAGCCAACCAATTCCTCATCCAGTGTGTGGTCCATCTGTCAAGTCCGTGACTCTCCAATTTAGAGACCAGTATGTTGAGCAGGAGATTGTCAAAAGTTTAGCATTAGTCCAGGTAGATTACATCGTTTGCTCTTCCCTTATCCACCAGCATTGTAGCCCTATCATACAAGGCATTTGTCAGTCATTATTAGCCCTTAGTGAAGCCATGTAGGTGGTCACAAATCCCCTACTCATTTTCCATGTACCTCGGCATAGTTTCCAGAAGGCTCTGTTCCATAATCTTTCCATGCATAAAGCTGAGAGTGACTGGCCTGTAGTTCCCTGGGTCTTCCTTTTTTCCCTTTTTAAAAATAGGGGTTGTTTCCCCTTTTCCCGTCAGTGGGAACTTGACCAAACTGTCTCAGTTTCTCAAATGTGATGGAAAGGTACTTAGCAACTTCCCCATCCAGTTCCCTTAGGAGCCGCAGATGTATCTCGTTAGGTCCCATGGACTTGTGCAACTTCAGGCTCTTTAGTTCATCTTGAAGCTGATCTACCCTTACCGTGGTTGGTTCTTCATTCTCCCACTTCCTGCCTGTGCCTAGTGTGGCTTGAGCACTTGCTGGTAAAGACTGAGGCAGTCACTGGACACTTTGGCATTCTCCATATCCCAGGTAGCCAGATCTTCTGGTTCTTTCTAGAGAAGGCCCTCATTTCCCCTGGTCTTCCTTTTATCACTGATCTACCTATAGAAGCTTTTCTTGTTGCCCTTGATGTCCCTGACCAAATTTAATCCTATCAGGGCTTTAGATTTCCTAACCTGATCCCTGGCTTCTTGGACAATTTCTCTGTATTCTTCTCAGGCTACCTGTCCTTGGTTCCACTCTCTGTAGGCTTTCTTTGCATCTTTCAGTTTTCCAGGAGCTCCTTGTTTATCCACGCAGGCCTCCTGGCATTTCTGCCTGACTTTCTCTTTGTTGGGATGCATCATTCCTGAGCTTGAGGAGATGATCCTAGAGGATCCTAGAGGTCATGAAAAATGTTGCTGCTGTAATGACTAGCAAATCAACCACTCGGCTGATAATGTTGTGAAATATGTCACAGAACTCATGTCTGTATGTACATAGGTTATAATATTATGATAGCAAGGGTTTTTTTTAGATTTTTTACATACTTATCCCTGTTCAGTTTACGTACTTTTTGGTGTTACGAGCTTGTGGTATAATTTAAGCCCATTGTTTTATGAACTTAGAAACAACCAGTGTCTTCTGCCTTTTTGTCAAAATTTTGTTAATCCATCACCCTTTATTTTTTCAATTTGTTTTATTTCACTGTTGAAAGAGCAAACACTTGACTGGACATAGAATCTTTCATTTGTGCAAAAGAGATCTGTGGTTACTTGATAACTTTCTGTATGGTGAGGATTTACCATCACCACTACTATTTACTATTAAACTCATTTCTAAGGAGCATGAAGAGTGGAGTTAGATGGCTGGAGCAAAATCTGCATGGTTGCATTTCTAAGCAGTAGTGTTGTAAGGTAGCAGGTCATGGGGGAGAATGCTTAAGGTCACCAACTTTGCAACACTGAACATTTGCTTACTATTGGTATAGCCTTTGAGCATTACAGTTTGGATTTTTATTTACAGTTTGCTCTTGATAGAGATATTTATCTGGTATGAAGAAAACCTGAAAGCAGAGCAAAAATGCCTTCACTGGAAGTATGTCAGTTTACAGTAATGGGGCAGAAGCATCGTTATGCCAAAAATGGTTCCTGAGAACTCTGTTGCTACTATGCTTGAGTATATCTTGATGTTATTTATTTCTGTGTGGTTAGAAATAGTCCGTTTAAGTCTGAAGAGTTGGAGTTCATGCCAATAAAAATGGAAAGGAATAGTATCATGAATACCAAGCTTCCCACAAAAAATTATTTCATGATGTTTTTTTGTTTTCTAAGTATTTTTGTTAACCAGATAAGATATATCGATTCCATATTTCACATTATGTTATCTTTTGCATGCAGTGTTTGGCATAGTGAACATAATGCTATTTTGTAAGTAGGAAAGATTATACTCTTGAGAGAAGCTTGTCAAATGCCATTTGATCTATCAGTTATCAAAAAGATCCTCTTGAGTGCCGAAAAGAATAAAAAGTTGACTATATTTACTCTATTTTTTTGGTACAGTAGTCATAGAGCTTCTCATGCTTTCTTCCTGAAGTTAAAATCAACAGGGAAAAAATACCCCTTTACATGAGATATGTATATCAATATCTCAGAGTTTAAAACAACACCAGTTTGGTACTGTCAAAATCTTGGAAACTCACAGGTGTTAAACTTGAATAAGGTAAACATTTTAATACGAAATCCCGAAAGAAAACAAATATTCCTGTTTATTAGATGCAACGTGTACAGGTGTCTTGTACAGTTGTGGTGTATTTTATTAACCTATCTTTATTAACTTGATCTTTGTTTCTCATTTTGATTTCAGTACGCCATGCTCAATTACATAAAAAGTGACAGTAATTGAGACACTTAAAGTGAATGGACCAAATTTAACCATCTGTGAAGTATCTGGAGTATGATGAAAGGGCTTCTCCAGAAGGAGTTTAATATGTCGTTCCAGCCCTGTCTTGTGCTAGAAAGAAGGCAGAAGTACAGAAGTTATGTATTAGAGTGTTATGTGGTCCCTTCTCCAACGGTTTTTCTGTTCCATTTACAGAGCCCAGGGATAGCGCAGGATTAGAATAATGAAATGTTAGAGCTACATGATGGTGTGTATGCTGGTCTCCCACTCCTAACAAGGCTCTGCATCTTTGAAAGCAGAACCTGCAGACCTGACCAGAGCCTACAAACTTAAGCTGGAAATGGTACAGATGGATTAAAGGCCCAGGAATGCTATCTGAGCCAGTAAGGTGGAAAAGTAACCATTTATGTACAGAATTTATGCGTTTCTTAGAAGGTCAATCCAGAATTTGGGAGCAAAGAGCAGATGAATTGTATTTCATGCACGTCAGTACTGACATATCACTGACTTCAGGAGTCAACTGGCTTTTTTGAGTCGCATTCTCAAACACTAGAAATCAAAAAGCTTCATTTTTTATTTTTTATTTTTAAAGCAAAACCAGATGCAGATCTGAACCCATCTGGTAAGCATATGTAGGCAGTAATTAATTCCCTCTGATCGATCAGGGCTTATGTTACTCACCTATACATTAATTTTAAGTCCTTTTCAGTTTTTCAGGGTGCTTTTCTCCCTACAACTTGTCTGTACATATCCTCATTACATCCCACTGCTGAGGTGTGCAGGCATTCAACCAATCTGCAGATGGGTTATGATCGACTAACTGCCACCCTTGTGGATCATTATATATCTAGTATACATAGGAAAGCAATCAGCTGAGCATGTGTAATATTCTTTTTGTATATTTTCAGTATATGTATTTTTTTAATAAATATTTTAACTCACCACTTCAAACAGATTAAGACATTCCTCAAATACGTTATTTTAAAAAGATGAGATAATGTATTCAAAATTTATTTGTACAAATGTTGGCTTAGAGCCCTGATCTTATTAACAGATGTTGCTACACCATTAGC
This sequence comes from Apus apus, assembly GCF_020740795.1. Classification (NCBI taxonomy): domain Eukaryota; kingdom Metazoa; phylum Chordata; class Aves; order Apodiformes; family Apodidae; genus Apus; species Apus apus. The sequence goes on along the minus strand of NC_067285.1, from coordinate 94,145,333 downwards.
TATGAAGACTAGAAAAAAGGCAGTAAAAGTCATGTGAATGAAAGCGAAAATAGGATTTAAGGTAAAACACAAGGTAGTGTGACAAAATAATAACCTGTTAGTATTATGATGTATTCATTATGATGAATCCTTTTTTTTTGGTGAATGGACAGAATAAGAATCAATATTTAAGCTGAGATACATTTATACTATGGGAATATGTGTTCAAGCTGATATTTTTCCACAATAAAATCTTTATTTTTGCATCTTTATCCTGCTCCAGTTTACTGAAATGTTATTGCTGTGTTATGCATGAGCATTTTATAATGTTCTGCTTTCAAAAGTCACTGTACAGTAGCTTATTTTAAAGAAGACATGATACATAACATCCTATCACATATAAAACCAACTCCTTGCAGACAACTGCTGTTGATAAAGTTTGATGCGTTATTCTCAAGGTTTATCATCTTAAGGCAAGGATATCAAATTCACAGTAAAGCTTTTGCAAATATAGATGACAAGGTCATTTTCAATATATTGAAGGGAATGAAGAATTGGTGGGATGAAAATTGAAAAGAACAACCTGCAACTGTGCATGGTGGTGATCTTTCCATTTTAACATTGGACTCTCTGGGTTGCATGTTTTTGGTGGCTGGGTGTTAGTTCATCATGTGCACTTCTGATTATTTCACCACTTTGCACCTTTGGTTCTTTTATTGTTTAATAATAATAATAATAATAATAATAATAATAATAATAATAATAATAATAATAATAATAATAATAATGGCAGCAAATATCTGGCACAGAGTTTGAGTGGATGTGTTTAGGGCGTTAGGGCCCCATTGGTGGTCTCTGAGCTGTACATGCTCCCACTGTCTGTTCCAAGTATCTGGGAGACTGTGTTTTCACTTATGGTTTGTACATTGTCTCAGTTTTCAAAAGATTTCATTTCTCAAAGTTAAAGCAAATGTAACCAAGTGCCAGAACAACAGAACTGTAAGTAGTGTGATCTGGAACAGGCTTTAGGACTGCTCCTTGAAAATAATGATAGAAAAGTAACATTATATGTGACACTGAAGTAGATTTCACAAGGTAAATCTAAAGTTTATTGGAAATCATGCCTTAATTCTTCTCTAGACTTAAGGAAGAAGAAATCTGTCCAACTAGCACAGTGTCATGGTGGCATCTCCACTAGGGTCTCATTACCAGTTTCCCAGAGTATGTGTACACCGTATCACCAGCGTATTTGAACTCAGGGCATATAACTGCATTACATTTAAGTTTAGGGGTGAACCATTTAGGTCTTTCAACTACCTGATCATTTATATTCATGTTTTCTGAGTATATCTGAATTTCTATTACCATACTACTGATAGTATTCTGAAGGGAAGAAACTTCTTCAAGATTGTTGTTTCTTCACTTCCTGCTCCTGCCCCTCCCCCCCCCTTCCCCCCCCCCCCCCCCCCCCCCCCCCCTCCTGATTCAGGCTACTATGCTAGAAAAAAGCAAAGAAAATAAGAGATAGGCTTCAGGAATTATGATGGTATAAGGTCCTATGAGGATGTATGCAGCTTTTCCTTTGCTTAATTAAAAGATATTGTTATCCAGAAAAATTCAGTATTTGCATAGGTCAGTTAGATTCGGAATCCAGCAGAAAGAGTGAAGCACAGATACTGGCATATACCTGTTCTTTACAATGTGATAATATATACAGTATTGCTGAAGTCTGCCATGTTTTCATGAGCACTCCCTATTCACTTCAGAGAGAAGAGAGCAAAGCTTGTTTCTTCATGTCATCGTTTGAGTTTTTAAAAGTGCAGACATGAGATGTGGCTGTCCCTCGGGCTTACTTTGTTGTGAGTTTTTTTGTTCTGTTTTGGATTTGTTTTTTTTCTCCTCAGTTAATATTTTCTACTACCACCGGAGAAGCTCTTCCATGAGACACACCTGGAGTTTTCACACCTCTTTTCTCCGTCTGCCTCTTAAATATGAAGCATTTTCTTTTCAGCATTCTTAATACTCAAGAGATATTGCTGAGCCACAGAGTGGCAAATCTGCTTCCTTACATAACAAAACCATGTTACAGGCGTTAAACAAACCAAAGTGAATAAACAAAAAATAACCCTACATCCCCACTTCTTGTTTAGAGACATATCTTTTTAATTAAGAAGGCTAAGTTAAAGCTGGCAGATAAAGAAGAATGTTAAAAATTCTGGATGCTGGTAGTTCCTGGTTTCTAGCTGGAAGAGCTGAACTTGCGTACTTAATAAACTATTGCAGGCATTCTGGATCTCTTCTCACTCTGCAATTCAGAAAACATTCCCTGAAATGTTGTTTCAAAACACAGTTTTCCTCTCCATCTCTTATTTGATATTTTATTTTATTTTCTAGATAAGAAATTATGCAGGAAAGGGATGAGGTCCCTGGAGAAGACAGTGTAATTTACTAACCTATGCTATTGCTAGTGAGATACAAGGCATTACCAGGACAGAACTGGAAACTGCTTGAGACATTAGAGCTTGTGGTGAAAACAGAACCTGCTTTATAATAATGAATATATAAGCTGTGCAAAGTTTTGGCTTATCTAGTTTTACTTTTGTGTTTCTGAGCACAGTCATTATTAATAGATAAAGTGGAGAATGGGATTGGTGCCAGTTCAAGATAGACTCTATTTGCATATGCTATTAATAAGATCAGAAATGGATTGTTGAGATCATTGAATAATCATTAAAAAGGACTTTCAGTGCCTCAGAGAAAGGTGAGTTTATCCAATAGAGGAGAACATAAGATTAGGTAAGTGATTTAAGGCAGAATAAGTTTACAGTTAGTGACTGAAGTGTTGAGTCTTCCTCCAGTTGTAGTGTAACAGGAGCCAGCAATGGTGAGAGAGGATGACACAGCCAAAGTCCACCTGATGAACTTGGCTAAATTTTCTACCATTAGAATGTACTTTTTCATCTTAAGCTTTTGTCTTGAGAAGAAGGTGATTGAATGCTAAATTTTTTATTAGCAAAGGAGAAAATTAAAACTACTAGACTAATCTGTAAATAATTTAGGAAACAATGTAAAGATCAGCAGGCCTGAAAAGTATGCATGTTCAGCTAGTACAGGAATGGCTGTCTTTGCCATAGAGAGACTATGGGAGCAATTCACTTCATTCTAGAGTATAAATATAGGGAAATATCTTGATTATATATATATATATAGGGAAATCTATCTTGATTTCAGTAAAGCATTTGACACCGTCTCCCACAGCATCCTTGTAGATAAGTTGATCAAGTATGGGTTTGATGATCAGGCAGTGAGGTGGATCAAGAACTGGTTGAAAGGAAGAAGTCAGAGAGTTGTAGTCAATGGGGCAGAATCTAGTTGGAGGCCTGTGACTAGTGGAGTCCCTCAGGGGTCTGTACTTGGACCGGTGTTGTTCAATATCTTCATCAACGACCTGGATGAGGGCACAGAATGTACCCTCAGCAAGTTTGCTGATGACACCAAGCTGGGAGGAGTGGCTGACACACCAGAAGGCTGTGCTGCCATTCAGAGAGACTTAGACAGGCTGGAGACTTGGGCGGGGAAAAACCTGATGAAGTTTAACAAGAGCAAGTGTAGAGTCTTGCATTTGGGGAAGAAAAACGCCATGCACCAGTACAGGTTGGGGGCTGACCTGCTGGAGAGCAGTGTAGGTGAAAGGGACCTGGGGGTCATGGTAGACAGGAGGATGACCATGAGTCAGCAGTGTGCCCTTGTGGCTAAGAAGGCCAATGGCATCCTGGGGTGTATTAGAAAGGGTGTGGTTAGTAGGTCAAGAGAGGTTCTCCTCCCCCTCTATTCTGCCTTGGTGAGGCCACATCTGGAATATTGTGTCCAGTTCTGGGCCCCTCAGTTCAAGAAGGACAGGGAAGTGCTTGAAAGAGTCCAGCGCAGAGCCACGAGGATGATTAAGGGAGTGGAACATCTCCCTTATGAGGAAAGGCTGAGGGAGCTGGGTCTCTTTAGTTTGGAGAAAAGGAGACTGAGGGGGGACCTCATCAATGTTTACAAATATGTAAAGGGTGAGTGTCAAGACGATGGAGTTAAGCTTTTTTCGGTGATGACCAGTGATAGGACAAGGAGTAATGGATACAAGTTGGAGCATAGGAGGTTTAAGATGAATATCAGGAAAAATTTTTTTACTGTAAGAGTGACAGAGCACTGGAACAGGCTGCCCAGAGAGGTTGTGGAGTCTCCTTCGCTGGAGACATTCAAAACCCGCCTGGACGCCTTCCTGTGTGATGTACTCTAGGTGACCCTGCTCTGGCAGGGGGGTTGGACTAGATGATCTTTCGAGGTCCCTTCCAACCCCTATGATTTTATGATTTTATGATTTATGATTTATGAAAACAAGGTTAAACAGGCAGATTCCTTTAGCTCAGCAAATAGAAGATAACATCTTGAAAACAAATATAGAGTTTAGGTAGGAATTATTGTTGTAGCCATGACAAAATTTTCCTGTAGAATGATAGAATTGTTTTCATGTTTTTTGTTTAATTTGTTGGCTAAATGGTTGGATTTCTTTTGATAAATATCAGGACAATTAATTACTTAATAGTATTTATTCTGAAAACTGATTTTCAGTAGTATTTAGTTTTACAATCCAGAATGGTATGGACATGGTCTTAAAGGCCTAAAGAAACTGTATGATGGTTTTTTCATATTACCACAGTGTACACATGCACTGATCAATTGAGGGAGATTGGCTTTCTCTCTTAGACTTGTATAAAATTAGCATTGTTGCCATTTTAATATTTGCTAGCCCTGTTGCTCTTTGTTTTGGAGCACTCAGCAGAGATTCCCTAAACAGGACAACCTTTTATACTTAGGGAGGAGAATCTGATACTCCATGGAAAACACCAGTGTAGGTGGAAGAGTCAGTATGCTTACCCCAAGTGTTTTTCCCTCTTAGAAAAAACCAAAAAAAATAGCCAAACCCAACCAAACCAAACTAAATCAACGAACCAAAACAAAACAAAATGAAACAAAACAAAATATACAACAGATTTAAAAATATAGTTCATAACACAGTAATTTATTTGCTTATGATCTTAGTAGTATTGTGTCAGAATTGACCAGAATTTTGCTAGCAATTTTTGTCTTTTAGGTCATCAATTACTGACACAGATGGCTACAGCTGAAAGATTAACGAAAACAAACCCAAAAGCCCAGTCATCCCCAGATTTTTTGGTGTTGGTTATCAGGTGTCACTAATTCCTTTCGGCAGGCCTAACTGATTTGTATGAAAATCCAGATAGGAATCAAAGTAATGTATTATCTGTACTGGAGAAAACATTAAGTCAATTATACTCCTGCAAGATTTATAAGAACTAAAGTGAGTTTAAATTTGAATTGTCAAAGGAAATTTTACATGCATTAACTACTCAGTAGCATCCAACCCATGTATTTAATTATGTACTGGATTTGAACCACCAGCTCCAGAGCAGCATAAAAAAGAGTTTTCCTAAAGTACTGTTCATAGACATTGCTGTAAATTACATAATGAAAGACTTTTGAGTTTTGAAGCCAAGTTTTCACCAAAAAAGAACCTAATGATAATTTACTTTTATTCCTCTCCTGGCAATGTGTAGTACAGTAAGATAGACCTCACCTCATTCCTTTCAATGTTCAACTAGTCAAGTGTTTAAAGTAATTTAAGGGTAAAAGATTTCATAAACATCCCTGCACATTTGATATTATTTTACTTACTACGATGAGCACAGAAACATAATTTGGTAAAGAAGTTAGGAAAGCTGTCTCTTACACGATTAAACTAATTTTAAGCTGCAATTAATAGGCCAAATATTATATAATGGCAATATTTTCACAGCACAATTCCTATCTGTTGTGAATCATTAATGTTAAAAAATGTAGTCTCTTACTAATGGTAAACAGTTTGAAGCAAAGGGGAACTAAAGTGTAAACAAACAAGCAAACAAAAATCTTAAGAAATGTAAAACTTCTTGCATTTATCTTCAAGGATCAAAGTTTTAGCTTCTTAGTCTGACCTTCTCACATGCCATTTCAGTGGTATATGTTCCAAAAACATTTCATTTCTCAGTGAAGTGATTTGCAGCCTAAGCCAAATTTCTCAAACTCAACCTGTAAGAGCTTCTGTTTTGCTTCCATGTGTGAACTGTATGCACTAAGATCATTCTGCTCTGAATAAAATGGTATTGATACGAAAGGTTTATTGGATTCAGGGAGGTGTTACAGGATCACACATTTGCGGGTTGTGTATTTATGTCTGTTTTAAATTAATACTCTCTGCAATAGTGGACCAGAAAGACAGAATAGGGAGGGAGCTGCAACGTAAATGCAAAATAAAGAGTTTCTGTTTTCCTAGAGCTTATATTATTGGTACAGACAGTTGAAGATGAGTAGACTGAAAAGGAAATAGAAAAATATTTAAAGATTAGTTCAGCACCCTCAAACTGTGAGTAAGCACAATGAAAATTCAGTTAACTTTAATCAGAACATTTCATAGGAACACAGCAGTTTTGATGGAAATATTGTTGATAGGTTTCATAGCTTAATTCCCAGATGCAATTCCAGGTTATTATAGGAGAAAATCAACCAACCTGGAGTAAATTCAGTGTCTGAGACAAACTATATATTTGAAGTTCTACATTCCTACATCACGTTAAAAAAAGTTAAGTTAAAAAACATAAAATAATAATACGGGTACAGAAAGAAAACTACCTGTCTTTAAAGGCAGTCCAAGTTGTTTTTTTTTCTGGAATTCTTGGGACAGAAATAAAAAATTAACAGTAGTAATGTATGGTACCCTTTCTATATATGCTTATTGGAGATTTAGCTAAGGAAACTGTATTAATGGCTTTATTTGTCATGTGTGCTCACCATTTCCTATATTTGATGAAATTAAGACAAGAAAGGCTTGGTTTTTTTCTACCATAGGGAAATGGTATAGCAGTAAAGCTCCTGTGTCTAGTACATCTTACTAATTGCTTTTGCTATTTCATTTCTCTTATTTTATTTAGACAAACACTATGTGTGTGTAAAAATATATTACTGTGGATTCTGTCTTCCAAAGCATTTTAAGTAGCTACGTATTATGATTTAATTTGAGAGACTCCTGTGTCTAATAAGCTTTCCATTTAAAATCCAAGCTCTGCGTGTTATAAAAGCTACGTGGTCTACATGTAAACACTGTGTAAATAGCATCTGAATAAAAGGCAGGGATACACACTAGGAGCTGCCAGAATTGTTTGTTGTGGCTGCCCTGCTAGCTGCTGCTTGAACAGCTGAAGTAGGAGAGTACTGATTGACTAGTGCCAGCTCAAGCAAAAAATACACCAGCATGGAGAAAAGTTAGAATACAAACACACAACTGGGTCTTAGGAAGTGTATGTATCTGTTGGTAGAGGGGCATGACAGAGCCATTTAATACATGGTTGTGAAACAAATGTTTTCTTGTGGTTTAATTTAGTACAGAAATAGAGAATCAGGTTCTTAGATGGAGGATCCGTCAGATGATACTACTCCACTTGTCTCTACAGAATCTGATACACCATTCTGACTGCAGGGTTATTTTAAAGGGGTTTTTTATGTTTATACAATCTAATATGTTACTAAAACATTATGACTAAAATGCAGTTTGTTTAATTTGGTATGTTGCTGGAGGAATGTGTGCGGGAGAGAGATTGTTTTGTCTAGAAACTATCCAGGATAAAGATTGATGTGGGACTGCAATGTGTTTGGCATGTTATCTGGATAACATCTATTTAAATGAAAGAAGGAGTTCTTAATTGCTAGTTGTGAATTGAAAGCTTCTAATGGCTTTTCCCTTACTGTCCAGTTTTGTTATTTGCTGGGAAACTGGATGTTTGTCTTTATCTTCTCTAAACAACTGATTGTTTTACTTGGAGAAACTGAAAGTAGTCAAACATACGTTAAAATCCACTGGCAAAGATCAGTGTGTTATTTAGAATAGAAAAGTCTTAAGAAAAATGGAAATACTAATAAAAATAGATTGTTGCTTTTAAGTGAAGTATCTATGAAACAGTTAGTAGGTATAGTAAATATAGGATGCCCTTCATAAATTAACATCTATAGTAAGTCCACCATAGTATAAACATAGTAACACTGTAATAAGACTTTCAAGCTAACCAGTAATCAAGACTACTTTTCCTTTTTTTTTTCCTTTATTTTTTGTACTTGGAGTAGAGAACAGTATTGGAGAGATACATACTTAAAATTCTACTGTCTGTTATATAAACAGCTGCAGTAGCATATTTTAGCTCAGAGACAGCAATGGAGTAAGAAAAATAGGAAAAAATGTGCAATTAAAAGTTGAAAAAAAAAAGTGAAAAAGATCCTTTTAGATGTGTATGATAAAAGGGATTATTTTTCTGAGAGGCTTATTTTTCCTTAAATAGGAGGAAAGCGTTGGTTTTAATGGAAAAAGGTATCCTAAAGATCTTGAGTTCTTTTGGAAATAAAAATGCAGCTTGCAATTTAATCTTTATCTGTTTACAAATACATTTTAAAGCCTGGAAAAATGCCCCAAGTTAACAAATGAAATTATCAGGTTAGATATTTCTCTTAACTTAGGGAACTACACTACAGTTGGTCCTTTTTCAGCTATGATTATTTTTTGGAAGACAGGATCTTCTTCATTAAGTACAAAAGAAAGTATACAGGGAAGGGGAAGGATACTGCACTATGTATACTTACATGTTTTTTCATGTTTTTTTAAGTTTCTGGTGGACAAAGAAAAGATGTAACAAGCTCCTCCAAAGAGGAAGAGTAATGGTAATTAAAATTACAGTTTGCTAGGAAGATACAGTAAACTCAACATTGTTTGGAGTCTTAAGCCATACTATTTTCTAGAAGACATACTTTTATCTTTTTTCTGGTGAGGGAAAAATCTTCAATTTATGCATTCAAGGAATTGTCTGGAAAATCATAATTTTACCTTCTAGCCAGAGAAAACACGTCTGAGGATTTCTTGCTGAACATGTTTCTTTTTATATCAAGTAAATACTGAGATTACAATATCTGCAAGTAATTGAATTAGTGATAGTTATGGAGGCTTAAATGTACATCCTGACTGATAATATTAAATTCTCTGACAAAATTTGAAGGGTTAAAGTCATGAAGCTCTTGATGTAATGTGTCTAGCAGTCTGCTGGGAAATATTAAATTAGTATCTGCTTAGTCAGAGCACTTGTAATACTCTTAGAACTCATGTTCAGTCATGCTGGTTAGTGAGACGTTGATTAGTGTTGGGAGACTAGTGATGAGCTGAAGAAAGAGGAGTATGACTGGAACAGAAGAGAAATTGCTTCTTATTGAGCCATCACAACTGATTCATATCCCTCAGAGGCCTTCAAAAAGTCTAGCAAGGAGCATGACTGGTTCACAGAAGAAGTTGGCCAATAAAATGGCTTGCATTCATTCTATTACTTTTAGATCATCTTAATAAGTAAATGACAGTCTTTATTTGCTCATAGCAATCACAACTTAGAAAAATATGCAAGGGTTTCACTTCTGCAATTATGGAAACTAACAGACTTGAAATTCTGCTAGAAACCAAGTGTCAAGTCTTCTTGCTTGAGCTGACAGATCTCTAATCAGTTGTCAACTTATATTTACTTTAAAAGTCTTCATTGCAGGATATTGAATATTTTGCAAGCAGAGCTGATAGCTACAGAGTTCATGCTATTAATCTGTTGAGAATGAGGTGGTAATGAGCTAAGTTCTACTCTTTTAAGGGGCAAGGACTTTATTAATAAACTCAGCTGAATTTTAACAATTTCTTTTTCCAAATGTTATTGAAGGTGTCATACCAGTTAATTAATTGAAATACTTGATATTGAGCCCTACAGAAAATGCAGCTTAAAATTTAGTATTTGCTTTAGAGTTTAATTAATAGCATCATGATTTGTGTCATAGAGCAGCTCTAGACCGTGTCATTTTCAAACTAAAAAACCTTAGCACTGCTTTGGCAGTTTTGGTGCCAGAGCTTTTATGACATTTGTTCAGGCAAATGAGAGAGATCAAGATCACCTATTTTGGCTCTGGAGAGTGAACAATTCATTTGGGAAGTTACTGTGAAAGGCTGTGTTTTCAAATAAGTCTCCTTACCTGGAAGAAGGTTGTGTATGTGTCTGTTACAAGCTGTGAGGTGTTAAGAGAGTCTGCATTTCAGAATGTATGAGGCAGAATTCTTCTGGTGTTTATAGCCTTTAAATAAAGTGTTTCAGTTCTGCTCCCTGCAGAGACAAATCTCATAATTAAAATCAGAGAGTAGGGTAGATTTTGTTGATGACCTACAGTTATAGATAATACTTTTATTTCCAAGCCAGATTTGCAGAACTACTGGGAGTTAACTCGTTTTGCATTTCATTTGATGAACAACAGAATATTAAACATGAAGGAAGTAATTACACTATTCAGTGTAAGTCAAGTTCACTGCCTGGGATGGCTGTTCAAAACACTACATAAATTTCATTATAATTGCTTATCTTGTCTTTGGGTAAAAGCTATTTCCTTTAAATTGTAATGATGTATTTTAGTTTTGGGTTTTTTTTAATAGGTTGACAAAATCTATAAGCATGAATCTCTCTTTTACATTCTTTTTAACATTCTTTTACTGTCCTTTAAAAACAACAACCAACAAACATAATCGCCGAAGCCCTGACACCTGACAATATCCTAGCAAGGCAGAAGAAAGTTCCAGAGTTATTTGCAATATTGCTCCATGATTAAGCATTAGGTCCAGTTTTTCTTACAGTCATCCTTTTAAACCTTATATTAACATCAAAAAAACCAAATCACTGCAATTTGTGAATAAGGCTAGAATTTATTTTGTTTCATCAGACTAAACTTCTGGATTAGTGAACCTTTAGGGGTGTAACCTCAAGATAAAGCCAAGCTCATATGGCTCCATGGGTAGTTCAGCTTGTATTTTTGTGCTGTCTCTTTATAAATTAGTGCTTGTTGATTTCCTAATGTTCCTTTGCTTATATTTTTGTTTGATGGAGTGCTTGGTTCAGTCTTGCAGTGTAGGTAACACACCAAGGGATGCCAAAAGCATACTGTTCTCCAAAGCCTTATTTTATTAGACCACTAAGTTTTAAGCTGAAGACTTTTTAATAGTAAAAATAAAGACCTTCTGAGAGAGACAGAATATAAAGGCCTGGACATGGATCTTACTGCTCCTCCTTAGTATCCTTTCCTTCTAGACTATTTATTCAAAGGACCTTCAGTGGATTCCTACATGGAATAAACTGTACAGTTTCCTTGAAGTCTCTTTGCATCACCTATAAATTTCCAGTTCTGGAGGCAGGGGCACAGGTTCCCCTCTGCGCTACAGGAACTTCCCTCAGCTAAGCAAATTTTGTTGCTCTTAAGAAAGGAGAAATCTGTCTTGTCCTCTGAAGACTTCCACTTGACGTAAAGCTCATCAGTCAGAAAGACACACACAGTGCAGCTGAGCAGGTTTGCTGAGCGGGTTTACACTTTTCAGATGAATAATGCACTATACTATATTTATATTACAGACTAGAAACAAACAAATCTTTAAATTGTACTTTCTGTCATGGTGTTTTATCATCTCTGTCCTTGTAATGTTAATAGTAGAGATGCAATCAAATACAGTAAAAAAAAAAAAAAGTATCTTTAATGTACCTGTTTGAGGAACATCTGTTATCTTAAACTGTGATGAAAGGATGTCAAAGCAGTAATGAGGTCAGTCTCTGAATTTGCAAAATATTTGTACTTTTTAGAAATTTAAATGAAATTAGATTGACAAGACATCTAAATGCTGTGGGTTAATAATGTAGTACATCTCGTGAAAACTATGCCTTAGGTCTATATTGTCTTTTCCTGAAGAGACAGATTAGGTAAAACTGAACCAATGAGAAATTCCCCCAGACTTTTATAATTGGAGCCATTACTCACTCCTCTGGCAAGTTTTTGTAGCTGAAGTCTTAAAAATAATTTTAAAATTCCCAAGGGAGTTTTCAAAATACAGATTATTGTAGAAAACTGTGTAAGCTTTGTTTTGCAGAATAAGAAATGCCTGCAGCTAGACATTTTTTCATAGTCTGAAGTATAATTAATGAAAGAATCTAACAACAGAAAAGTTAAATGATACTTGCTTTTTTGTGAAATTTGCAAGGAAACTTTATTCCCGATCTGTTCGTTCTTCCTTTTCCACCAGTTCTACCTCTTGAAATTTGAAATCTAAGATATTTATGTTAATCTTAATTCAGATTAATACTCAGATTAATAGTAGGTTAGAAATTAACAGGAAAAACTGGTCTCTTAGAGATTCATAAGTATTGTAATAGATTGCTATTGTGTTATTCCAGAAGACGATAAAATTATTTTCAAATAGTTTCCACAGAGGCAAGATATTTCTCTACTGAGTTTCAAACAGATGGTTGTTTAAATACATTAATTCCATAGAATCACTTAGTGACAGACAAAAGTCTTGTAATCTCTTGGAATTTAATTGATACTGTGTCCCTCCAATGACTTTTAAACTTGTCAGTCTAGTACATGTTATCAGTTATAAAAGCAAAGAAACTTGCTGCTTTGATTTGACTTTGTCTGCAGTGACCAGCATTTTATATAAAAGAAAATCAGATATACACAGCTATTCTAGTAGATTACTTTGATATGCAGAGTTATACATTTACTTCTTATGGACTTATTTGTGAAACAGAAGAGTTGGGCAAATCTTTGTTATCTCTTGACAATTACTTGGACAGTACTTGCAAGCTGCTAATGTTATCTGTAGAGAGATGGGGATATATGTGCTTGAGACAATAAATCCAAGTAAATCCAGTGAGGGAAAAACACTTATATTAAGTATTGAACTATGTCAAAGATGAGATAACAGATGTTATCTGGGAATGATTGACATGAGAAACAAAGGTGTAGAAAATACAAGTAAAATTCAACCTATTAGGTCTGATACCTTAAAAGAAAATAAGGGAGACCTGTCTTTCACAGACATTTCTTGAAGCATGAAAATTGGTTAAAGGGCATCCTAATTTACCCAGTTCACAAAGCTATCTGTGATGGCGGGAAAAGATTTTTTTCTCGAGATGGATGCCTTACTCTCTTTCTCACAGTAGCTGTTCAGAGTCTTTTATCTACTGATATTCATTATTGTTGCTGTAAGAACAGTGCTGTTTTTCATTATTTCATTGGCATGAGAAGCCCTGATTCAGTTTTGCTGTCAATTTTGACCTCTTTCTGTACCTCATCTACTTTCAGTGACTAAAAGCATCAGTAAATAGAAACAGAAAACCCCATAAAATACTTCTGCAGCAGCACAAAATAAGTTTTAATGACACTGAAGATAAGATATATGCAATTGCAGTTCATGTCTATGATAGGGTAAAGCATGCACTGAGAGTTTGTTTAGCTGTTTAGTGAGTTTTCACATAGTGTGTGGGAAAGAGATTTCAAAATACCCATAAATAGTCTAATGAAAAATAAGATTCTTAAAGTACCTTCACACAAAGAGCAGAATAAAATCGATGTTCATTTCAATGCTGATAAGTATTTTTTGTCAAAATGTTTTTAGAAGGCATTGATTCTTCCATTTTCTTTCTGCCTGTATCACTCAAAAGTAAACAGATAATTTTCAACCTTATTTGGTCAGCCATTCATCTCTGATTTAAAACAGAATATATCTCTATATGGTTATGCTTTACTGTCCAATTACATTAATTAACTTGAAGCTTAAGTTTCATAAACTAATCACTAGTACCTACCACTGGGGACTATTAATTTATCCACTATGCTTAGTAGAGGCCTAATTTAATGGAGCACTATCAGAGGTGCTTTGTTTACAAAGGGGCATAAAATACGCTCATCAGCTCTGTCTGCTGTTCACCCCTGTACGAGGAACATGAAATACCCAAGTGTGATGCCCAGTTCCTGGTAGGATTTCATTCAGCCCTGGTAGGAGCGTGCCATTCACTAAATAATTATCTGTCGTTAATTCCATCGTCTGACGCTTAAAGTGGTTCAGGCATTGATACTGGGGCACTTACTTTTTTGCCTCAATTTGCAGCTTCAAAGCTGACCCAAGTAGAAAGCAATTATACTATCTGGTAGTGAATCTATTATATGAGAAAATTAGTTATACCCAGTGCATGATGCTTTACCCACACAAGAACCACAATACCAATTGGCATCTTTATTATGATCTCAGGACAGAGTCAAAGACTAGAACACTGTGCAGAAAACAATTTTCTATTGAATATTTTTCATTCAAGAAATCATATTCTGAATGGCCTGGAAGGAAGATGCCTGCACAAAGTATGCAGCAAATGATCTAGCTGTGATGCATTGCAGGGTGCAGTACTAGGCAAGGATCATTTAATAAAAGGAAATTAACCCTTTGTTAAGGGTTTATTAAATTTATTTATTTATGAAATAATAATTGCCAAAATACTAGATTACTTCTTCACCTTTAACAATTATTGTCTTTAAAGTTAGATAAAATAAGCAGATTTTGTATTTTTCTGTCTGATTCAGTCTAATAAACTTGTTTGCATCTTCTACTTTGTGTTCTGCCCAGCTTCTTTATTTGACCCCTTAACCGCTGTTTCTCTGTGTCTTGCCCAGATTTTCAAAGCAATTTAGCAGCTGATAAGGGATTGTGACCAATGCAACTGATACTGGGTAGATTAGAAGAAATTACTCTGGAGTTACACTGGAGATAATCAAGAAGATGATTTTATTTTCTTATACTCTAGTCAATACATTTAATACACTAATATCTTAATTTTCTTCTGTATATGTAGTTATACTGAATAGCATACTATTATGTAGATATACTGAATAATACATGGTGGAGGTATTTTGTTTGACTGGGTTTTATGCTATCCTAGCAGATATAATTAAGTTGTTTTTTTTAAGTGGAGCAAGCTTAACCTTGTCCAGTTTCAAATCTTTTGTCAGTTTTACTGGAGTCTGAGTGAAAGCATCATCTAATAATGTAAGAAACTTCTTGATATTCAAATGAGAGAAACAAGGTGGGGATTATCTGTTTCATTCTTGAAAAAGTAGATGTCAGCTACAAAGTAGTAGTATACAAAGTCCAAAGTATGTGTAGTGGACTTCTTGAGAAATCTGGAAATGTTGCAAACTGAGAAATAATGCAGTATTTTCTGATATTTGGTATTTTATGAGTATGGGCATACACTTTGACAACCAAACTAAGCAAAAGCATACTGACTAATTTGAATGTTGTGCTGCAGAACACAAGAGAAAACAAATTGCGGTATTAAACGTACTTAAACCAAGAGAATGGATTCATTGAAGAGTGTTTCCACTGGAGACGCTTCTAACAAAAATTATTCCTTTTTTACTTCGGGCCTAGGAAATATCTCTCATTTTTTTGAGAAATATCTCAATAAATGTGTAGAGCGATATGCTCAACTATTCACTCAAGTGTAAGTGGCTTGAGAAATCTGAAGAAAATGTTACCTAGTAGCTGGTGAAGTAACCAAAAATCCAGAATCTTCATCTCAGGGATGAGAGCGAGCTCCTGACTAATATGCTTAGACACCCCTATTCAAGTCCAGTCTTACCTTTGTCTTTCATCAAGACAGTTCTGTTTGTAAGGGAAGAGTTCTATATCTTTGCCTCCTATGGCTGTTGAGTAAAAGAAACATTGTAGGATTCTTAGGGTAAAAGGCAAGG
The DNA here is from genome assembly GCF_020740795.1 of Apus apus. Lineage (NCBI taxonomy): Eukaryota > Metazoa > Chordata > Aves > Apodiformes > Apodidae > Apus > Apus apus. Next base: position 94,129,625 of record NC_067285.1, on the reverse strand, counting down.
GTCAAAAACTGTGATACACACTACAGGCACCATTAGATTCCTCCTCCACAAGAGATTTTGAGACTACAATTACTGACAGGCTCAGACTTTGCAAGTAAAAGTGGATGTTTTATCTTCTCCGTTGTTTTATTCACTTTTTCTATACTTTCCATTAGTATAAAAATATTGTTATGCTTTTCCATTTTATAGTGAGATAAACAGTGGTAGTCTAATCTTTTAGTATAACATCCCTGCAATTCATGTGCATGATTATATTCTATCTACTGTACATGCACAAGGGGAATTAGTGCTGTGCTTAATACGCAATTACTAATGGACTGTAACCCAGATGAATCTGTCATAAGTATGTAACCATTCTGAGCTGATGTTTGTAATTAATTCAGTAGTTGTAATCTGCACACACAGCTGAAAAATCAATATAAAAAAATAATGAAAAAAAAAACCCTTTGAGCAGGACATAAATCACACTGAGAGATTCATTATCTTTCTGTATTTATCTCTCAATTTTTTTGACATGTGAACACTTTTCCTTATACTTACTATAAACAACAACAATAACTAAAAACGCCACCAGTCTCCCTCCCCTGAGTCATCTCAATGAGCAAGCATTAGTACTTGGAACAAAAGTACAAACTTACTTAGCTGGATTAATTCTGGGGTAGATTTTACCTCTTCTTAGAAAAAGTTGAGGGTTTCAAATGAATTTATCTAAAGACCAGAGTGACACTATGGTTCATGCCACTAACACAGAATAATAGACAAGAGTCTGTAACTAGTTAATCAGCAAATCTTTTCCTTTCCCTGTAACAGGTGGAAGTATTATAATTTACTCCTGAGTTGTATAATTTTATACTTCTGTTAGGCTTCATGATTAATGAAGGTGAGCACTACATTTTATAAAATGTAACCCATTTATTCTCAAGTATATTTACACAAATAGGAAAAAATTGGTTTAATATTATAATCTTATTTTTTTTATTTATTTCTGTTTTTAACATTCATTTAGTCTTGTAGCATGCAGTTCTTCTGTTAAAGGTGTCAAAATGCATTGTTTGTACTTCTCAATTCACTGAATTGAATTAAATTTGGTTCTGTATCCCAGATCTTGTTAGTATGATTAAGTAAGTAAAATTACAAATTTTTGCATGTTAGAAACATGTATGACATGAACAGATGATTGAGTATTTTTTCCATTGCAGGGGATAAGGTTCTCTTTATTTGACAGAAAAGATTAAATGGATCCTTCACAACTGCTGTATTTCTTCTTACAACAGAGCTTCCTCTTGACAGCTACTAAAAAGACAAGTAGTCACAAGTTATTTGTTTCTATTTCATGCTGAACTCTACATTATTTAGGTGTTAATTTGCATGTAGAGCATGGAGAACTTTCTTTTTCCCTCATTTGAAAATAAAAGTTAAAAGAGCTTCAGCAGATTTTACAGTTGCTGTTCAAGTTTAACCTTTGAGGGTGTATGACTTGTTACAAAATAAACATTACATGACACTGAAAACCTCTTGGCAACATGAGTAATTCCCTTTTCATTAAAGCAGTACTACTATTTAATATATGTTATTATATAATATTTTGTTCTATGTATACAGGAATGAAATAAGATCCAGAATCCAACAGTGTGTTGCTGCATGAAGTAGAACTATATTTAATTTTCAGGAATGCAGTGGTTCTATCAAGAGTTACTATCTCATGTGGCAGAAGAATTCTGCAGGAAAAACTCAAAAATATGATAGAAAGCAAGCAGTGTTCTCCCTTAAACCCTATTATTAAACACAAACAAAGGTGAGGCACAGTATACAGAAAAGATGAGCTCATATCAGCTGCTTGCTACTCTGTCCCCCTAGAGCTCCTGAAGTCACTTTGGTATGAGTATCAAGGAAATTATGTTGACTTTTGAGCCCTGATTCAGGCTTTCTTAAGTCATCCTTAGGAAAGCTGATACTCTTAATTGCACCAAGAACTGTTTCATCTCAGAGTTTGTTAAGCACTGGCACGTTTTACTGAAAAAAATGAAGGTATGTAATTTGACACAGTGGCAAATTAAGACTTTAGCATCAGATTGGCAGAACAATTAGTTTAAAACGTTTCCTATATCTTAATGTCTATACTACTTCAGGTAGTCATAGTAAGTCCTACTTTTCTGAATGATATATCACCATTTCAGTGATAGAAGTAAATCAGGCTATCAAAGGATTTAACAGGATTACAAGGAGTCTTGTAGCAATTACATTTAAATCTAGAAAATTAAAATCTAGGGATTTAAAGTTCAGCATGGTGTATTTAGTAAAGTACTTGCCACTGGTGTCACATAAGCTCATACTCCTTTTGTCCTCATTTTATTATATGCAGTGGTCTTGTGAGCAAAAATGAAATAATAAAGTCTGAAGTACAGGATAAATGCAACTTAAACAAGAGCAAACTGTGTGTTTCTAATGTACTTCTTTTTATATTATAATGTAATCAGGGTTTTAAATGCGTATTTGTCTAGAATTAAGTCTGTCTGAATTTTATTTCACTTACACATAATATTATATGCAACCTAATGTTTTATGCAACCTATATTATGGTTCTCCACTGACAACCAACTCATTAATAGGATTAGGGCATGAAAGGGTAAAATTGATTTTTTACACTAAAAAACCCACACAGTTTGTTTTGTCATATAACAGTCTTTAAGTAAATTGTGAAATACTGATTCCTTGAAGATCACAGATGCAATACTACAGAACGGATACAATCATTAATTTAGATAGGAAACTTTTCTATGGAGTTATTCTACAATTAAAGGAACAGTTAAGGAATATTGTAATTTAACCTGCTGGAGGCAATTGTGATAGAAATAACAGTGGAACCTAACCCAGAAATTTTATTGCTTGGGTAATATTTCTTTGGTTACATGTCCGCGTCATGTTAAATAGCTAAATAGTCTGGTATAGTCTGTTTAATTAAATGCTTTATTTGTTTTAACTGTATTAGTTTTAGTGGTAAAGGACTATATAGTATCCCATGTTTGCTTTGAAAATTCCGCTCTGGTCTCTCTTGTGCTGACTACTTGGACTTTTGACACACTACAGCATTGAGTCGCAGTTGCTCTGTTCTTATTAATTGTTTAAAGGATACTTTTATTTTGCCAGTTCTCAAGTAAAACATTGAAAATTCTCACTTGCATTCTATGTTCCATTTCCTTGCACAAAGAAAATCAAAAAGGTTCACGATTCATTATTTTATATCACAGAATCATAGAATCTTAGTGGTTGGACAGGGCCTCGAAAGATCATCTAGTCCAACCCCCCTGCCAGAGCAGGATCACCTAGTGCACATCACACAGGAACGTGTCCAGGAGGATTTTGAATGTCTCCAGCGAAGGAGACTCCACACCTCTCTGGGCAGGCTGTTCCAGTGCTCTGTCACTCTCACAGTAAAGAAATTTTTTCTGATGTTTATGTGGAACCTCCTGTATTCCAGTTTGCACCCATTGTCCCTTGTCCTATCACTGGATGTCACTGAAAAAAGCCTGGCTCCATCGTCCTGGCACTCGCCCTTTACATATTTGTAAACATTGATGAGGTCACCCCTCAGTCTCCTTTTCTGCAATCTAAAGAGACCCAGCTCCCTCAGCCTTTCCTCATAAGGGAGATGTTCCACTCCCTTAATCATCTTTGTGGCTCTGTGCTGGACTCTTTCAAGCAGTTCCCTGTCCTTCTTGAACTGAGCAGCTCGGAACTGGACACTATTCCAGATGTAACCTCACCAAGGCAGAATAGAGAGGGAGGAGAACCTCTCTTGACCTACTAACCACAGCCTTTCTAATACACCCCAGGATGCCATTGGCCTTCTTGGCTACAAGGGCACATTGCTGGCTCATGGTCATCCTGTCCACCAGGACCCTCAGGTCCCTTTCTCCTACACTGCTCTCAAGCAGGTGAGCCCCCAACCGGTACTGGTATCTTCTGTTGTATCTCCTCTCATGTCATTAATCATTCAACCAATGTACATGTAAGCCTTTCTGTACTTGGAAGTATTCCTAAGCATTGAAAAGAATTTCAGAATTGGACATGTTATACAATATTATTATAGTCCAAAAGCAATTAATATATTCATTACTTCAGTGCATTTGGCATATCTCAAACAGTGGATTTGTTTTTGATTTTATTCAGTAGGACTGTTTTAGAGATGGCATGTGCTATCTCTGCTGTAAATGCCACATTCAAAATGACAGCAGTCCCACCCTTGGGGCACTAAATGCTTTTTGAGATATGTTCAATTGCTATTTAACTCTATTTAGCCTAAGGTGAAGAGAAAGAAGTTGCTGATGCCTTCAAACATGTTTAAGTATTTTCATAGTGTCTTGGCTTGTCAGAATATGCCATAGCACTAACTGGGGTGCAGCTCCTGAATTACTGCGATTAGGAAGCAGGAATTTCAAAGATAGTCCTGCTGCAGCTGTGTAACACTATAGCTTAGTTGTTTTTCCCCCCTTAAACAGTGGTTTTCTACAATATGTACTCTCAGCGTTTTTCTGCATTATTGTTATCTGATCATGTAGTCAATACCTATTATACTTCAAGAGCTGGATTGTGTCTCCAATCACACAGCTCATAAAACAGACAGCCATTTAGTATAAAGGCTGTGTAAATGGACTCCTGTTTAATTACACAATCTTACTTGTGTTTTACTTGAATTTTGCATGGTGCTCTTAATATAATATATTTGTGTACAGAGTTGACAGTTCAGGAAAAGGTAGAATGAAAAGTGGCTCATCCAAACCACAGTCTCTATCATTGCTGTTATAACACTTCCTTTTTCTCACCGTAGTCTGGAATTAGTACACAGGCATTCTTTACAGGTCCTCAGGAACTGAAACCCGGCAGGGATGTTCTAGACCTGTCAGTGGGGAAAGGCAGTAAAATCTGCATGTAGTCTTGGATTTGCCATAGATACTATTTAGAACTCATGCCAATAACTCCTCAAATCCTGTGGACCAAGCTGCACAGTTTACAGAAGTGCTGCTGCACTGGTGTAGTACTGCATGGGTGCTGTGCTCGTGTACTCTGAGAAAAAGTCTGCAACTAGAAATGCTTTCTGGGCACAGAGTTCTTTCTGGGAACATTCAAGTTATTTTATCTAGATAGAGTGTCAGTATTGTTTTGGAGGGTTTTCTGTCTAGGGAGAAGTGGAACAGAGCTTTTTGACTACTTAAATATATGTAAAGTCTGTTGTTACCATGTTTGTGGTTTACAAAAAATGAGAAAATGAAAAGTTCCTTGCATCCTAAGGAATGTTATGTGCTAGGACTAGGTCATGACTAATTGATAACATTGGCAATGTACAGGGACAGGCTGGACAGGACTTGGAGCAATTTGGTCTAGTGGTAAGTGTCCCCATGGCAGGGGGTTCCAACCCAAGACACTCTGTGATTCTATATTGTACAAGAACAGTTCTTAAAAAAATGTGCAGAGCAGAGCGAGCACGAGTGATTTTGCATCCTTGGTTATATTTCTGCAATGTGTATGCACAAAAAAGCACATTACTTGTAACATGTATTTGTTGACTAATGTGTTTGTAATACTTTCTCTGTACCTGATTAAATATATTGGCCTTCTTTAGTAAGAAATGGAAGGAAAGAAATAATGGAAAATTGCTTGGGTGGAATAATTTTGTTCATTTTTTTTTTTGCTTTAATCTAGATATAGAACATCTTGTTTCCTCTCTCCAAATGGCTGTGGCAGGTGCCTTCCTTTTTTGATAGCAAACAATCCTTCTAGCCCTAAAGCAACAGTCAGCTACAATCAGCAGAATCACAGAATAATTCAGGTTGGAAAAAACCTTTAACATCATCGAGTCCAACCACAACCTAACTACCAAGCATTAACCTAACACTATCAATTCCAATGCTTAAACCATGTTTTAAGCACCACATCTACACATTTCTTGAATGCCTCAGGAAATGGAGTCTCAACCACCTGCCTGGGCAGCCTATTCTAGTGCTTAATTACCCTTTCAGTGAAGAATTTTTTTCTAATATCTAATCTAAATCTCCCCTAGTGCAACTTGAGCCCATTTCCTCTTGTCACTTGTTACTTGGGAGAAAAGACCAATGCCTACCTTGCTACAACCTCCTTTCAGGTAGGTGTAGAGAACAATAATGTCTCCCATCAGCCTCCTTTTCTCCAGACCAAACAACCTCAGTTCTCTCAGACACTTCTCCAGAGCACAAGACTGAACACAGTACTTGAGGTGCAGCCTCACCAGGGCCAAGTACGGGGGCATGAACACTTTGTTACTTCTGCTGGCCACACTATACCTGATAAAGGCCAGGATGCTTTTGGCCACCTGGGCATGCTGCTGGCTCATACTCAGCTGGTTATCTACCAGCACTCCTAGATCTTTTTCCTCCAGGCAGCTTTCCAGCCCTTTTTTCCCAAGCCTGTAGCATTGCTTGGGGTTGTTGTGACCCAAGAGCAGGATCTGGCACTTGTCCTTGTTAAAGCTTATACAGTTGGCTTTGACCCATTAATCCAGCCTGTCCAGGTCCCACTATAGATCCTTCCCACCCTCAGGCAGATCAACACTCTCTCCCAACTTAGTATCACCTGCAAATTTGCTGAGGGTGCATTCAATCCCCTCATCCAGATCACTGAAGAAGGCACACCACTTGTGGCCTGCCAGCTGTATTTAACTCATTTCACCACAACTCTTTGGGCCCAGCCAGCCAGCTTTTTACCCACAAAAGCACCCACTGGTCTAAGTTGTGTTTAGCCAGTTTCTTCTGGAGAATGCTGTGGGAAACTGTGTTGAAGGTCTTACTAAGGTCCAGGTAAATTACATACACAGCCCTTCCCTTATCCACTAAACAGGTCACCTTGTTGTAGAAGGAGATCGGGTTTGTCAAGCAGGACTTGTATTTCATGAACCCATGCTGACTGGGACTGATCACCCAGTTTGGCTGTCCTGCATGTGCTGCATAATGGCACTCAAGATGATCTGCTCCATAACCTTCCCCAGGACTTCCCCAGACTGAAAGGCCTGTAATTCTCTGAATCCTCCTTCTGGCCCTTCTTATGGATGGCATTCATGTTTGCCAGTCTCCAGTCTACTGGGACGTCCCAGTTACCCAGGACTGCTAGTAAATTATGAAAAGTGGCTTGGCGAGCGCTTCTGCCAGCTCCCTCAGTACCGTTGGGTATATCCCATCTGGCCCCATAGGCTTCCATATGTCCAAGTTGTGCAGCAGGTCACAAACCATCTCCTCTTGGATTATGGGGGCTTCAGACTGCACCCTGTCCTTGTCCTCCAGCTCAGGGGAGCAGGCACCAAGCAAACAACTGGACCTACTACTAAAGACTGAGGCAAAGAAGGCATTAAGTACATCACCCTTCTCCTCATCCCTGGTCACTTTGTATCCCCCTACATCCGATATGGAATAGAGATTTGCCTCAGTTCTCCTTTTGTTGTTAATGCATTTATAGAAGCATTTCTTTTCATCTTTGACAGCTGCAGATAGGTTGATTTCAAGTTGGAATTTAGCCCTTCGGATTCTTTCTCTACATGACCTCACAACATCCTTGTAGTCATCCTGAGTGGCTTGCCCCTTTTTCCAAAGGCTATATACTCTTTATTTTTCCCCTGAGTAGCAGCCAGATCTCTTTATTCAGACAGGCTGCTCTTCTTCCCCGAGTGGCTTGTCTTTCAGCACAGGGAGGATTGCCTGTTCCTGTGCCTGTAAGACACAAACATCTGTGTCCATCTGACTCCATTCATTCCCATGCTTTAATACAAAGTTTTATAGAAAGCAATACCTAGTTCTGATGTAGAGGCACTATAAGAGGATGTTTGGAAATAACTTATATGACATCTTCCATTATAACTCTGAGGATAATATTATGCAAATAAAAGCTTAGACTTTAGTAGTCTGTGTGTAAACATTAAAAATTAAACCCAACTCTATACATTTCTGTGTGACAAGAAATACCATTCCTCCCTCCAGGTTACCTTTCTCACTAATTAGCATTGGGATACATTTTTTTGTTAATAACTTGCATGTTAAGTACTGGATTCAGTTTCCAGATACGTAACTGTGGTAGAAATGTGTTGTACTCTTCCTTGATTATTTGCCAACTGTGCTGACAAATTCTGTGCTGTCTCTTATTCCATTAGGTTACTCGGCTGGCAGTGTGGTTACTACTGAAGTGTTTAACTTCTAAATTGCAAAGTACTTAAAAAAGCATGTCACTTAGAGATAGCAAAGTTTTGATATTAATTATGCTGGAGTACAAGAGTAACTTTTTTTTTTTTTTTAAATTCAGAGGTTGTTCCCAACTCCATGGGGTAGATAATTTAAAAAAAGAGCATAAAGGCACTACTCTGTAAAAGAGGATCAATCCATTCAGGGCACTAGCAAAAATACAGTTAATTACTTTGTAGGTAAAGCTCTGTGGCAGTTTTTTCAAAATGAAGTTTAAGTCTCTGTTACCTGCGGCAGTATATAGAAAGTACCCAAGTTTTCCTTAACTGACAGGTTTAGGTACTGGTAATATTTTATTCCTGACAGCACTGGATGTTTTTAACCACATTCTGATTTCACACACACACACACACAAAATGTTCCTTCCTTTGCTGCACCGCTTCCCCCGTCACCAAATGCTGAAGTTCTGTCCAGCTTTTAAACAGAAGAGCAGCAATATGTTTCAAAACATGTTAAGTTAAATGTGTGGTTAAATGCTCTCCTGATTCAAGCTCTTAGAACTGATTCAAGAAAGCAATGGAGTAGAAGGCTACATTAAGCATACGTGCCAAATGCTAATTGAAAGATGTTTTAGAGGAAAATATATCACACTAGGTCCGACAGCCTGAGGGAGGCGGGGCTGCTGCTTCTGCTCCATGTCCCCAGGTCCAGTCAGTAGCAAAGATTAAGATGTTGTCCCAGTAGGCACACATACAGAGCACAAGTGCACCAAACATCATAGAGTAATAGAATGATTTGATATAGAATATATATCAAACTCAGAATACAGTTGGCTTTCTGGACTGCAAGCATACATTGCTGTCTCGTGTTGAACTTCTCATCAAGCAACACACCCAAGATCTTTTCCTCAAGGGCTGTTCTCAATCCATTCTCTGCCCAGCCTGTATTTGTGCTTGCGTTTGCCCTACCCAGGTGCAGGACCTTGCACTTGGCTTTGTTGGACTTACTGTTGTTTGCATGGGCCCTTCTCTCCAGCCTGTCCATCTAGGTCCCTCTGGATGGCATCCCTTCCCTCCAGCGTGTTGACAAAGCTACACAACTTGGTGTTGTCAGCAAACTTGCTGAAAGTGCACTCAATTCTACTGTCCATGTCTGTGACAAAGATGTTAAACAACACAGGTCCCATTACCGATCCTTGAGGAACACCTCTTGTCACCGGTTTTGATTTGGACTTTGAGCCGTTGACCACAGCTTTTTGAGTGCGACCATACAGCCAATTCCTTATCCACTGGATGGTCCATCCATCAAATCCATGTCTTCAATTTAGAGACCACAATGTCAGGCAAGCCACTGTTGAATGATTTGCAAGTCCAGGTTGATGACATCAGATACTCTTCCCTTATCCACTGATATGACCCTATTGTAAAAGGCCAACAGATTTGTCAGTCATGATTAGTCCTTGGTGAAGCCATGCTATCTGCCACCAACCACCTTCACATTTTCCATGTGCCTTATCAGAGGCTGCAGGAGGCTCTGCTCCATGATCTTGCTGGGCACAGCGGTGAGACTGACTGGTCTGTACATGTCCAGGTTTTTTCCTATTTTCCAGTCAGTGGGAACTTCACCAGATTGCCATGATTTCTCAAATACAAGGGAAAGTGGCTTTGCAGCTTCATCCGCCAGTTCCCTCAGGAACCATGGAGGGATCTCATTAGGTCCCATGGACTTGTGCGCTTTCAGGTCCCTAAGATGGTCTGAAACCTGTTCCTCTCCTACAGTTGGTGGATATTCCTTCTTGCAGTTGCTGCCTTTGCCTTCTTGAACCTGGGTGGTGTGGCCAGAGCCCTTGCCGATGAAGACTGTGGCAAAAAAGTCACTGAGTACCTCAGCCTTCTCCATATCTTGCATGACCAGGTCTCCTGGTTCCTTCTGGAGAGAGCCCACATTTTCCCTAGTCTTTCTTTTATCACTGATATACCTGTAGAAGCTTTTCTTCTTATCTTTGGTGTCTCTGGCCAGATATAATTCCATCAGGGCTTTAGCTTTCCTAACCTAATCACTGGCTCCTGTACTTCTATATATACAGAGAGTTACAGATACTAAGAGCACTCACAGGAACACAGACAGGACTAGTGGCCTCATTAAGCCCCTCTCCCTGGCTGGACAAGGTGGAAATCCACTAGTAAGAGGGACACACACATATGTATACATGTATATGCACATATAATAGACAGTCCATACCCAGGAAGAGTCAGAAAGGAATTTAATAACAAGATAGGACAGATGGCACTGATCAGGCACAGTGCACAACCAGAGAAACTTTTTAGCCAGCATATTATTTCCATGTAGCTGGCCTTGTTTTCCCCACTCTTGTTTCTAGCCAAATCAGCTAAAATCCACCCTTGTCCTCCCTCTGATTCCTCCCTTAAACATCATATAATAAATTCTTTTCTATCCAAATCTGCTTTTTCCCCATATCACACAATACATCCTACATACCTAGCCAGCAATCCCCATTAGATCTGGAGAGCAGCTGCAAATCACTCATCGTGATGGGATTTGTGCCCAGTCAATGGAGCTGATGACTCTGCTAGCATAGCTCTGGGAGGGGCCCACATAAGGTGGTTGTTCCTTCAGAGTCCTTGATTTGTGTTCTCATCTGCCACTTTACACCCCTCTACCCCTCTAGGTCGGGACAGATAGATCTTTGATGGGCTGATGGGCCTGGGAGTAGCCTGTAGTAAGGGTACAATTTGGGCTAGTATTATCCTGCCAGTGTCTCTTGCAGCTCTTTTGTGGGTGTGAAGTTGAAGTTTATCACATAACCCAATGGGGCAAATCAGCCACATGCTGACTTAGAGATTGTTACTTTATAAAACAGCACCATAAGGTTGAATTGTCCTCATGCTTTACAATAAGGAATTCTAATATTTGTCCCAAAATGAATAGGGGATACACTACAATGCCAAAAGTTGTATTTTCAAGTAAGTGATTTGAGGACCACTAGAAAGGGAAGGATTTTTATGAGCCCAAGTAATGTCGGCTCAAGGTTTGTTTGCACTAGAACCAAACAGCCAGATATAGAGAGATGAACTGTTTTGGTCTAGGGAAAAAAAACCAAACAACAACAAACCAAACAATAACAACAAAAAAACACTTTTCAATAAACACACGCTACTAGGTTTTAAATAAAGAGTGAGACATACTGTCTTGATAAGCATTTGCTAATACTCTGCCAGAGTAATAATTTAAATACTACGAGCAAGCGTATGCTTAATGGCCATTGCTGTAAATAAGGTGCTGTTTGAAAAGTGTATTGAGATTTAAAAGGGAAAGGGATTTGTCCTGTTGTAAAACTATGAATAATATTTTTCTATTTAAAAATCAAAGCACATCAGGTGCTGCTCAGCAGTTAATTATGCTCCTTACCTTTAGGGAGTGCCAGGATAATGCTAGATACTGCTGTCAAATAGAGAATTTTCCTATTACAGTCCCCATTTTCTGTCTGCATCTCCAGAATGCAGTTATCTGAAAATTGATAGGCTGCTAACTGCCCATAGTTTTGCATTCTTTGAAAAAATGTGGGAATCATGGCTGAGGCAAAAGACTTAAAAAGTGCAACTGGGGGAAAAAACCCCAAAACAAACTCAGTTCCCTCCTCTCAGCCTTACACATCCCAGCGACAGAATTACTCAGTTATCTAAACATCAGTGCTGTCTTCCTCATTTAAACCAATGACATATTGAAATACGAAATGTTATACAGCATTCAGAATATAAACAGTACATTCTATAAATATGTTGACAACTGTTAATAATAAATTATCAGCATATTCTTTACAATGCCTCAACAAATTACTAATTAAATTAGTATTTCAATGCATGAAAAAAATCAGGTACAGGTTGAACCATAAACCTGACTTTCAAGAGCTTTTGCAAGTCTGTCAGGATTAAATCTGCAGATGCTGAAATGAAATGTGCTTGTAAAATGTTGTGTACTAGCAACAAATGCCCAATCCTCAGAAATACGATCAGAGGTTTAAATATGTGCAGATTGCATCTCATTGTCAATAACCAAGCTGTTTACTTTGAAGGCTTTAAGTATGTTCATAAGTATTTGCAGAGTCCAGGGCCTCAGGTTCATTTCACATAAATTCAAAGCATTCTTTAAAAAAAAATATTCAAAAAAGGTATTTTTAATAAGTTCAAGGAAATTTGCAGTATGAAATTAAGAGCTTAGCTGACTCTTGGACATGAACATTCACTCAATACCTAATGCCAAATGCTTTTGAGATTAATTTACAAGCACAGAAAGTGGCTTAATACTCTTTATTTTTCAATACCTGAGGTTGAGGATAAACTGTACTGTTTCCTATGGGCACATTCCATATAAAAAATGTATCACTGAGGAATTTACTGCAACATTCTTACCAAAATCTTTAAAAATACCTTTAGTGAATTTGAGGATTCTCAGTTTCACTGGAAGTTGTTGCACTATTATTCATTTGTAAATGCAATTCTATTTTGCTTTCAGATTCAAGGCCTCTACCAGATGTAGCCCTGACAGGGAAGTGTACCCGAGAGTGTGATGAATACGGCCACTCGGACTCCTGCTGGATGCCAGTTCGCACTTCTCCAGAAAGAAGGCAGAAGAGTCAGCCGAAACTCTCCACTTTCATGCCTGTCGATGAACGGGGCAGTCAGGAAAAGCTGGCCAATGGAGAAGCCTCCCTCATGGGTGATCGCAACAGAAACCTCCTTAACAAAAAGTTGACCTCATCTTATGAGACCTTCAGCGCAGCTAGTTTCAGTAAAAATGAAGAAGGCAATCCAGAAGATATCCCCCTTACACAGACAGGGGAATACAAGCCATCTCCTGTCAATACTCTAACTAGAAGGGAAGTTTACCTGTAGGTTAAAAAGCAGCAACAAAGTTCTTTCATATTGTAAGAAAGAAAAGGGGCAAAAGTCTTAAAATAGAAACAATTTTCACAAAACATAAGAAAGAAAAAAGGGGGCCACCAAAGAGACAAAAGATCTGCCTGCCACTTCTGCCTCCATAGCAGGCATTTAATTATACTGTCTGCCTGACTATACTGTACAATGTAGAAAACATTGTTACTTGCATGTCTAATTCCCCCTCACTGATTTTTATTTTCCTAAATCTATGGTTGCAAATTCCTCCCATAGTGACAAGCTTGAATAAAAAGAACACAACATGCTGTTGTTTCCCTTCTGCAGAAGCATGGGTTAAGCCACTCATTTTGTTTGTCATCTGGCTTGTTGAGGATAACAGGTCAGGGAAAATGTATTCATAACATATCATCTGAATATTGCTGATCCCCACCAGGGACAATCCTTCAGAAACCATACAGATCTAGAGATAAATATAAAGGAATAATCATGAACAGGCACTTTGTGAAGACTACAGCTTTAATATTGTCACCTCTCATCTGAGGCTGGAAGCAACAGAAATACATTCAGCCTGAAACTGCAGTCAAAAACATGGCATATTTCCTGTGATTCATGGACTCTGGTTCTGTTTTATCCATAGAACAAACGTGTTCCTGCTGTGTCAATTTCTGTCCTTCTCTCTCATTCTCTGTAATGATTACTTCAACGTAAACACAGTAACACATACACCATAGGACAGTAATGATAACTGTTGAAATCATTACTTTGGGCAAGACTAACATCTGGCTGGGAAAATGGTAATAACAAAAAGGCCAAAGATCACACAATGGATCAGGGGAACTGCTAAGTATTGGGGCTTGGCTTAGAAAAGTAATATATTCACAAATACACACATGTACTCATAACACACCTTCAGTTACATTTTGCACCACAGAACAGTTCACAAGCCCAGATGACACAGGTTTGTTGTTTTTTTTCCAGTGCAGTTCAGTTGAATGCCCAAAGGAACTGATGTGGAGTTTTTTTGTAATGACATGATATGCTGCATATGCCACGTCCAGGGATTTTTTAAAGTCAAAATTAAAAACTAATAATAGTAATAGAAGGTTGTGTTAATGTTCTGTTAAGAATGATTGGTGGGATTAAAAAGGTGGACAATGGGATGTTATAGTGACAAGAGAATATTACAAGTCAAACACGAACCCTTACTTTCAGAGTGCAAGGAATGATTGCTAAGTCTTTTGGTTCACCAGTGTTGCAGGTTACCAATTGCTTCAATTATGTCAAAGATATAATGCAGATTTTCTTGAAACACAAGTGCATTAAAACCAAGAGAAGTGCAATACTAATTGATGTCAAGACAGAACAGTTGGGATAGGTAGAAAATGGTCTGATAAACAGTGGCATGATACTCAGCTAGCAGGTCAAGATGAGTTACAAGCAGTCCAAGCTACCATGATATGCAAGAACTCTGGGCTGTAACAATTCTCATGGTGAGAGCTTCTTGAAAGGAAGAGGAAATGAAACAGGTTTTTGTGCAATAAAAGCAACAAAACATGCAGAACTTCAACCAGTTGTGTTGTAGCTGATGCTGTAGTAGTAATGACAGACTGAGCTCAGACACTCAGGTGGAAGCGACAATCGAACAACATGGTGAGGACAGCAGAAGAAGGGGAAAAGCATTCCAGTCCCTGGCTGTTAAAGCTGGCATTAAGGCATGGCTAGTTGGCTCTCTAGTATACAGTAGTCACAGTGTAGCTTTGGGTAGTTTAATGCTTTGAAGAATTGCATAGAAATAACGTTAAACAGCCTAAAGTAGAGGTTGGTAAATCAGTACAGCTCATCACATTTATCTTTTGAATTCACTTCACCATGTAGTGGGATGTGCCATTATTGGCCATTTCCTTCTCTCTCAAGTTTACTTTCTTCAAGTAACATTAGTTTGTGTATAGCAGTTATGATAAATGGGCACATTTTAGAAAGAAAATATTAAAATCAAAGATTAATAATGATTGAACATTTTAATGTTTGATTATTTAAATAATATGGAGAGATGCAAACTTGTACTTTGTTATGAAACTGCATACAGCAGTTACTGCTTTGTATAATCTGTAAGTACCTGTTTAAAAATGCTTCTAAAAATGCTTCTAAAAATGCTTATGCAATGTATACACATTTTTCTTGCACGTTTCAACAGAATACACAATTGCATAAAACAAATGTTTGACAGAATTTCCTTCAATAAGGTTTTTTTTTAATATTACACACACAAAATTAGATAGCTTGGTTCCATACATTCTTAGACCGTTTTTTACAAGGTAATAATACAGGTCACGGAACACCTTCAGATTAAATGGATCAGCAGTCACTCACCAATTTTTGCACCACATAACACAGGCATTAAATACTTTACTTGTGTGCATCTCCTTAGATCTAAAATGGGTGTGAAAGAATTTTTTCAAAATTCTATCTACTGTAAGTATTCACAGTAATTCTAGTGGAACTAGCCGCTATTAATATGCTGATTACTCTTCTGACCTGGCATGACACACAAATATATTTTGTGTTCTTATTTTTCCTCTTTATTTGAAATAGGTTAAAACTGGTGCCACTCCATAAATAGAGTGCTTTTGTATAAAAATAAACAAAAATATAAAAAATAATTAGGGTGAATGCGAAATATGCAACTGTGCCTTTTATACCTATTATTATGGTAAAGTGGTAGTTGGGTTTGGAAACTGAGGGATAAGGGGCTATTCCCAACATTTTTGAACCTGTATATTTACCTGTGTTTATTTTCTGAGAAATTATAAATAATATATTTAAAAGCAAGCCTTTTGCCAAACTCAGTTAATGGACCAGTCTTAAGTATTATTAACACAAGGCTGTGGTTTAAGTAGGTCTTGAGGATTTTTTTCTATCACTATTTGTGTGGGGTTTGGGGTTGTTTTAATTTTCTTTTTAATTCTGCTGCCTGGAAAACTATGATCAGTCTATATTCTAGTTACTTAGCAAGGTGTCACCCGTTCATGTTGCCAGGAAAACTGAGAATTTTTTTAAATTGCTTTTAGCTGCCATCACATTTTGGTTGTACAGTAGAGAAATTATTCTTTTTTTTTCCTTCCATGAGAAACTCAAACGAGCTTTGCATGTAATTTACATTAGGACACCTTTATAGATTGATAAGTTAATATATAACTTTATATGTATTAGAAAATTCAGTAGCTTTGGTCTAAAATCTAATGCTCATTCTGGATCTCAGATCCACTATGTTTATTCAATATGGTTTCTGACTGGCCTGCTGCCTGAGTTTCAGGAAAGAAAGTTAAACATTATTTTTATGTGGGGGAAGAACTTAAATGAAATTTAAATGATTGACTGAAAGGTTACCCTAGGAAGTTGTCAAGTAGGAAAACAAATAAAATAGATAAAGACATTACCATAAATCCAGCCATCACCAAACACTTGTAAGCAACTTGAACAATGAAATATTTTTCCTTTTGTTTCATTAATGATAAATACAGTGTTCCCTTAAGGGATGAAGCAGATGAAATAGCAGTAGAAATGTAAGCCCATCAGTTAAATTGCATTACTGACTGAAGCGCATAAACACAAGGAAGAAGACAACGTTCACCAGCTACCTGGGGTATGCTTTCAGGCAACTTTTTCCTAAATTTTAAAGCACTTGCATTCAGTGTGGTACGATCTGTTTGTAATATTAATCATTGACTATTGTTCTGCAACTTGGATGTTGATAGTGAAGCAGAGAACAATTTATCATTGTTTATTATGAGTCACTATGCACGCAACTATGCTAAACATGGCAAAATGTATTAAACGCTAGTCCACCTCTATTTATGAAATATTTACATAATTTAATTTGCTTTTGTACAGTTTTATGTAAATAAATTGCTTGTCATTTTTGTCTCTGCAAATTAAAATATAACATGTTCAACTGGTTGCTCATTTGCCAGTGTACTTTCTCTGACAGACTCTTCCGTTTTTACTGGATTAAATCGCATACTAGTTTGCATATTTAGCCTATATTTTGCATGGCTCAGATGAAACTGCCTTTGCAACTGTCCACATCTTCAGCTGCTGATGTAGCTGAGGTTTTACCTTTCAAGAGAGTTAAATTCAGTAGAGGTTGTTCTCTCTCAGGACAGCATACAGCTATTTTTGTGGCAGAAATAAAATATTTGTAATTGTCAATTGTTTCCGATTACTGTTCAAAAGGGCTTCTAACTAAGGTGTGTTTAAAACCCTCATATTAAGGGGAATAACAAACCTTAAGCAAAAGCTCGGGTATTTTCATTGTGGAATGGCAATTTTCTAATTATCAGCAAGTTTGTTTTTTTTCCTAAGAAGTTTAAGAATATTAATAAATCCTAAAAAGTCAGTGAAGCGTCTGTGCTGAAAAGAGCAACACAATTAATGCAGCATTGTAGAGCAAAATATGAAAAAATACCCAGTTCTTTCTAGCTGTGAATTAAATTATCCATCCCAGCATAACTACAGATCAAGAACAAACTCTCCTCAGGATGAAACATCTAAGAAGCAGAAAGAGTTTATTCCTTAGTTGTCTGGATCACATACGGCTTTTTTTGTTCCTTTGTTTCAAAAAAGCTGGTTCCAAACCAGCCATTTAAGTTGGGATTTACATCAGTCGTTATATTTGAAATAGATGTTTGTGGGGAGAGGGATCGAAGGTTACAAGTCACCCCCTTCCCTCTTGTTTTCTACAAAATACAGTGTCGCTACAGAGACCTTGCAGATCTTTGTGTACAATTTCCCACTGCACACCACAGAAAGTACTGTTTCTGTCTTTAACTTAGTTACAGATTAGGCTTTGATTTTTGTGAATTCAGGTTGTCCGGTACATTTCTATTTTTTTTAAAATAAACTTTACATTGCAAATTTCTTTTCTCTGACTGTGCTTTCAGTTAACATTGCCTAGTCTAATGAACCTGTCAAGCAAGATTCTTCCTTCCATAAGCAGAGGTCTAATCTGCATGCCTATGGAGAGAATACAATCCACCAGCTGACCCCAGATCTCCCACATCACACTTGAATAAGCTACCCTTCAACCTCTTCCAGCAGCAGCAGTGTTTTAATGAGTAACTTCAATCAAGCTTTCATGTTTATTTTATACTAGATGTGTATGCAAGGCATGACCTTATGTTTGTTTACTTTGTCTTTTATCTGCATTCTTCTTGTTTACCAACTGCATCCAGGAGGGTGATTACAGAAAGATAAAATAAATTTCCTGAACCACAGAGAGTAGAAAGAGAGGATAATATAAACTGGCAAAAGCTAACAATTTATGCTCCCCTTTAACCCTGGCTTCATTTCTCCCTCCTGCACTGCGGTAAAATGTAAATCTTATGCAGACACTGAAATTAATAAATGTGACCTAGGCAGAAATAATTCCATGTATTTATTGGGCCTCCTGAGGGGAGTGTATAGAAGATGCTTAATAGTTCATGAATGTGCAAATCAAAGCAACACCAGAGTTAGACAAGAATATTTGCTATATTGCTTAGTAAGATGATAGAATTCCAGTCAGTTCACACAGATATTTCTTATAAATAAGTATTGCTCGGTTAAAGATATACTTACCAAGATATCAGGAGAAAAAAATGCAAATACCTATTCTGTGGTGGCATGGAATAGCCTCTGGGAAAAGAAAGAACAAAGAACAGCAAATAAGTATAATGTAATTGGCACAGAAGTGTTAGAAATAAATCCCTTTGTGACTTTCAAAGTGATTTAAGTATCCTAAAATAGGGAGATATTAATGCATAATTTGTATCTATCTACAATATGGAACTGTAATTTCTAAGAAAGGATTGGTGCTAATTGCAAGGCATATGATACTATTTAAGGTGATGTTTTAAAAGATTTAATTAATGGTTAAAATATTTGTATCTTAGTATTCCTTCTTTGTAAGCTTCCTAAAGCAAGTTTCAGTAGGCTTCTACAGCATTCACTGTAGAAGGTGGATTTTGAAAGACCAAGAGAGCCAAGATATAGTATTCCTGTTTCTATTCTATTATTGGCAGTGGGACCAAGTTCTTCATTATTCTATGTTTACACTATAATAATGAATTAAAAAAAAAAAATCAAATACAGACCTTTCAACTATCACTGATTTCCAGAATATTGCAGAGGGAACAAAGTGACATAAAAGCAAGTTTATTATACCCCCTTTGGTAGATTTTACACTCGGCAAACACTGTGTCATGGAGAAAGCAACTTAAATAAGAAAGAATCACTACATTTTTCTCCATTCTGTGAAGAATCAGAGAAGAAAGGAAAGACTACAGCAGGAGGAAAAAAAATCTTTTTATTACCTACATCTCATGGATTTCCTGCACCTACAGAAAATCCCGTAAATGAAAATTCTGCTGGAATTTTTGCCACATCCCCATGTCTTCCAAAAGAACTTGTACTAAGTCTAGTTGGAGCAAACCATCTTCTTAATGCTTTTTCTTATTCTGTAGTAACTGTGTTGTGCAATTTCAGAAAATGAAGCTGATTCTAACTGAGACAAGATTATAGTGGTGGTAATCCACTGGAAGTTAGTTGAATATACATTTGATGAGACTAGGAAAAATGAAGACAGCAGAATAAGATGAAGGAGATCCTGTTGGTCTGAAAAGATCTACAAATTGCTGCATACACTGTAATGTTTTATTATTTAGGTCAGAGGCTGAACATTTCATAAACAAAAAAGAGAAAGGAGGATTAAAAAAAATAATTATGGATGGAGGCGTAATAACCCGTTAAGTGTGTGTTTGTGTGTGTATGTACGTATGTATACACACACATCTCTCACCTCTTGTCTTTTGAAGTACATTTTAAGATACTCTTCAAGATTCCAGAAAATTGGCTACTTGTATCATTAACCAGTGTCATAGAGGGAGAGAATACTGGCCAACAGGGACATTCAGTATAAGGTTATATAGCTATTCTAATGTTTAGTAAGACAACAAAATACATAAATTTTTGGCTATCACTTAATGTGGCAGGATATGGTGATCACAGAATTAGAAAATGAGGTAAGTACCAAACTTAATTCAGTTTCTCTTTAGCCTCCTATCTCACGTAAGCTGTTAAAATGAAAGAGCATTTTTTTAATCTTAGCTCTTTTCACTGACAGTTCCTGGAATCAGCTTGGCACCCATTTAGCTTGTTCTGAACGAGAAAAGAGCTGTGGAACTTCTGGTGATTTTATATTCTTTTTCAGTCTGACCTCTGAGCATACTGGCAGGCATCATGTTGCCACTCTTATCTTCAGGAGCATGAAATCATGTGTTCCCTCACACTTAACTTTAAATATGAGTTTGAATATAAAGAGACTCCTTATAGGTGGTAAAATGAGAAGTATGCCTTGAATTTAGAATAATCTGGTGCTATGCTGATTAAGAATAAATAGATCCTGAATTCCAGAGAGGGCTGAAAAGCTGCTGTATGTGATAAGGAACAAACCACATGCTGGATACAACCCTATTATAACAGGCAGTGCATTTCTTCTTGCTCTAATCTGTGCCTTACATAGAGATGAAAGAAAAATGCCCCAGGTCCCTCTGAAGTATAGTTAACATTGTTTTGTATGTGTAAGAAAGCAGGGATAATCTTTTGCCCAGCCCTCGTAAATTAAGCTTGTTTCCGATCAGCGTGAATGCCCCTCTTAAATATTCTGATTTTGTTTATGTGTCATCAGTACAATTATAATGGCTAATTGATGATAGCTAGTGTGATGTACTCATCTAGGAGGACATAGAATTGATGGAAGGAAATAATGTGGAAGTGCAACCTGGAGAGCAAGACATTCAAACTGTAACTCCCATGAGGTGCTCTAATGTATCAGCTAGATACATCATTATGTATAATATTAAATACCACTTACCAGTTCCAAAGAAAACTCAGCTAGTCAAAAGAAGCATTCAGAAAGAAATAAGGTGAGAGTTTGGTTAGTCATGGAAGGAGAATGTCAGTTCTGAGAGGTACAGACTAATTTTTCTGTGTTGAGTGCAGATGAAACTAATTTAGCAACTCTCAGAAAAAAAGAAAACATCTTGCCTTTCCTTATAAAATGATAGGATCTAAAGCTTCCATAAGTTTACTGTTCAGTGGCACTCAGAACAAACAGCAAAACAACAAACAACAAGCCTAACCAGAATTAAGGCTTTGATTTAAGGAAGGATTATTAAACAGAATAGATTCTGTTGCTTAAAACAAGATGCAGATGAATTGTGAATATTTTGCATGGTTCTGAACTCCATCCCTCAACATTAATAAGGATATGAACACTAGAAGAGATGCAGAGTAGGGTGATCAAAGCTATAGAATAAATAAGATAGGACTCTTTGGCCTAGAAAAGAGAACTGAAAGGTTTGACAGTGATCCATACAAAGTCATGAATGGCATGAAGAGAGGTGGGGGAAATTACTACTTTCCTGGAATAAATGGGCTACGAAGCATCAAATGAAGTTATCAAGCAATAGCTCAAAGGTATATGAAAGATGGTGTGTTTTAATTAATGAATGAATAAATAAATAATGGATACTTTTTATGAATGACAGAATAACAAGTAAAAGACAGATCTCTCCTTTTATCTTGATCTCTTACCTAAACAGAAAACACTACTGGAGGCAGAATACTGAATTGAAGATCTCTCTCTCTAAAAACCTCAAAACCAAACACACACGCACACAAGCAGAAAAAACCACAACCCCTCAACACCACTATCTTGTTAACAAGCACAGTAAAAAGCTTTGCTTCAGGATTTTTTTATTGATACTCAATGCTTTTTATAGTGTTTCCCCAAGAGAGTGCTGAAAAATAATCCATGAATAACCACAAATACTCCTTGGAAATCTTCAGTTGCAAGTCTTCTCATGAGAAAAATTTGGGGGGGGAGGGCAAAAAAAAAAGTTTTCTTTCCTCCAAAGTGGAATAAACTTATCAATTAAACTCCAAAACTCTGTGCCTCAGGAAACATAGCTGGACTCAACAAATTATTTAGGTTATGTGCACCTGAACAGACTGTTACTTGGTTTAGTCATACATCTTAAAATGCTTTTTAAAGACAGTCATGCATTTAACTCCTGCTGAAATCAGTGACAGGCATTCTATCTTGCAATGCACTTCTAATTGTGGAGATTCATACAGACAAAAATGTGTGGCAAAAGAAACCAAAGGCTTTTACAAGCAAATTTCTAAAGGTTTGTGTTATTTCAAATTTTATACCTCTTAGCACACATACAAAACAGAAGGTAGTAGAAAATACTTGAAGAATACAGTTATATGCAGATTCTCACCAGGTGATAATTTTGGTCTTTGGAGTATCTGGACATGTGTGATTTTCCTCATCTTCTAGCTACAACTTTTAGCATCAGTGCTGTAACTATAACTTCTGCTATATCTTCTGATAACAATGAAGAGACTTTTATGACTTTTCTTCCTCAAATAAATTTTAAAACATTTAAAATTATTTCTTCGCTTTCTTATTCCACTGAAGAAAGCAATTGTGTATGAATAGGATTTCCTTTTGGAATAAGGATCATTGCAATGTACTAATAATTTCATTTCATACTATTTCTTCTTAAAATTAAATGTTTAAATAATTTTGATATTCATAAATCTAATGTGCATAGTAGAAATACTTTACTGAATACAAGTTAGCATTATTTTAGCAACAGCACTTTCTAAAAATCATGCTGTGACATGACAGGAAAATGCAAGATTAAAATGTGAAGATACATTAGTTTATTTTACACTAATATTCTTCTATGGATTATTCAGAATAATGGAGCAGTGCCTCATCTATCTAAAAATAATCCTTTTCAGCAGTGGTAGTGCAACCCCTTCAAATTCCAAACACAGCTTACAAAACAAACTGCTCCCTACACCCCAGGCAGCAGCACAAATCAAAGACCTGGGAAATGTATACTGTTGAACCTTAAAATAAATAAATAAATGAATGAATGAATGAATGAATGAATGAATGAATGAATGAATGAATAGCTTATACACAAATTCGCATGAGCCTTAAGCAAAATGCATTTCAGTCAAAGTTGAGAAACTGGACAATTTGAAAAAGAAGGAAATGCATTTGTTTAAGTGATCAAAATGAACTAATACTTAGCTCGCAAAAGGAGAGAAATATGAACTTATTTCTGTTCTTTACTGTTTTTCCAAAATATAGTTGCCACAAGTGCTACACAAAAAACACAGCAGTCGTTTACCTTAGGGTTGAAAGTTCGTTTTTCCTCCAACCAGGTTCCCTAGCTCTCTCAGTGTTTGAAGTTGCTTGTACTATCATCAGTAATGTCATTATGTGCCAAACCTGCAGTATCTCTTGACAAACAAGTTCTCTTACTTTTTTTTTCAGCATGGAAATAAGCAGAATCCCTTCTCCCTCAAAGAATATTGCTACTGTACACAAAGCAGCACTGCACAGAGTTGTTAACCAAGTTATCTGGTATGTGACTAGTACATTACTCAAATAATTTCGAGCTAGTTCATGTATTGTCATATGGCTAAAAGGTTTTGTTTTGCACTGCACAGTGTGGGGCTCCGAGCTGCTTTACACTCAGCAGAAGATTAGGCAGGAAAACCTATTTTAACTTTAAACCTAAACAATTTCAAGTGCACAGTCTGATGTGGAGGAGATATACTCCAGTCCCAGAGATGTATTACCACCTTGACGAGAGTACTGTTTTCTTGTAGAAAAACCTAGGATCAGGTATCATGCCTCAATGAGAGATCTCTGAGCAGCAGAACCATACCAGTCTCCTCAGACTCATATAGATTCTGTCCTTTGTTTTCCCACAACAACGGTGGAAAGGAAAAGGAATCAAGTATGTCTAAAGACCTTTATTTGTAATTCTTGAATCTACCTGCTACTCATTTGTGAATAACTGAATTCTTACTGAAACATTTTAGAAGGAAAAGGGTGTTAAGAACTGTGAGGTTATAAGTTTTTATGCTCTACTCCAGAGAAACCTGCACCATCTCTCAGTCACAGAATAAAATTTTGCCTCTATATCACTACAGCAGAATATAAATACTGAAGAATAATTGCTCTAATTCTTCTTTTAAATTACCCATGTAACCAGAACTAATCTTCATGGGGACAAATCTGAGCAGAGAGTGTCCAAGAACAGTCAATTTATAAGGAAGGGGACAAAGTCAGCCAGTACTTTAAATGTTTTTTCACAGAATCACAGAATCTTAGGGGTTGGAAGGGACCTCGGAAGATCATCTAGTCCAACTCCCCTGCCAGAGCAGAGTCACCTAGAGCACATCACACAGGAACACATCCAGGCGGGTTTTGATTTTCTCCAGTGAAGGAGACTCCACAACCTCTCTGGGCAGCCTGTTCCAGTGCTCTGTCCCTCTCACAGTAAAGAAATTTTTTCTGATGTTTATGTGGAACCTCCTGTGTTCCAGTTTGCACCCATTGCCCCTTGTCCTATCACTGGTCATCACTGAAAAAAGCCTGGCTCCATCGTCCTGGCACTCACCCTTTACATATTTGTAAACACTGATGAGGTCACCCCTCAGTCTCCTTTTCTGCAATCTAAAGAGACCCAGCTCCCTCAGCCTTTCCTCATAAGGGAGATGTTTCAC
The DNA here is from genome assembly GCF_020740795.1 of Apus apus. Taxonomy (NCBI): domain Eukaryota; kingdom Metazoa; phylum Chordata; class Aves; order Apodiformes; family Apodidae; genus Apus; species Apus apus. The sequence goes on along the minus strand of NC_067285.1, from coordinate 94,104,874 downwards.
TCCCTTAATCATCTTTGTGGCTCTGTGCTGGACTCTTTCAAGCAGTTCCCTGTCCTTCTTCTTTCCTCCATAAATTCTCTTCCTTGGTAGACATACTAGATTCTGGTGCACTCTTAATATATACTTGGTTGGAATGCTAGAAATGTAAAATCTCAAACATTTCTTCTTTAAAAATTAGTCTCTTAAAACTACATTGTGATTTCAGACCCTCAAAGGAGCTGCTTAAATGCATAATTTTATTCTTACTGTAAATTACAAGTGTGTATTTTGTTGTTAATTGATATACAACACTGGTACCCCATTATATTGGCAAAATATACCTTTGTCCAATAGGCAAAGAAAAGCAATCTTTGTGTGACATATTTTTGTTAGGTTTTTTTCCCCTCAGGCTTTTCCAGAAACTTCTGCTTTTGCTTGCTGACCTTAAAGTCATTACAGAGCATTTACCCTGTTGCTCTCAATAGCACTTAAAGACTTTAAAAAGGGCTTCCTGGGGAGAAAAAGCAGCAGTCAGTGCTGGATTAACACAGCAAGGGTTGGATATACATGACAGTGGTATCTCAGGTTTCCCCTTACTCCACCTCCCTAAACAAAAAAAAAAGAAATATAGTGGCCCAACAGCAGCAGCAATTTAGTTAAAAGAGAAAGTGTGGTATGATTCAAAACCTGTCCTGAGGAACTGTAATAGCTTCCAATACCTATGCATCCAAAAATGCATATATACATGCTATTGGGAGATTTTTAAAGCATATATTTGTAATTTAACAGGAGAGGCATGGAGATTTGTTGGCTCAATCCTCAGCTGCAATAAATCAGCAAATAACCTATTGAAATAGGTGAGAAATCCATTATCCCTGCTGTCCTCTCTGATTTGGATTATTATATTGCCACAACTTTTGTTCAATAGCTGGTTCATCAGAAAACTTTTTGAACTGTAGTAAATGGTCCAGAGAAAGGCCAGAGGTCTGGAGGACCTGCCTTATGAGGAGAGACTGAGAAGACTGGGTTTGTTCTGCCTTGAGAAGAGAAAGCTTAGGGGAGACCATATTACTATGTTCTAGTACTTAAAGGGTGGCTACAAGAAGATGGACATTCCCTTTTTACAAGGAGTCACATGGTAAAGACAAGGGGTAATGGGCACAAGTTGCTCCTGGAGAGATCCCAGTTGGACACAAGACATAAATTTTCACCATGAGGACAGTCAAACATTGGAATAGTCTCCCAAGAAGTGGTAGGTTCCCCCGCATTGGACAGTTTACAGTCTCAGCTTGACAGGGTGCTGAGCCATCTCATATAAGCTATAGTAGTATCTAGAAAGGTTGGACCAGATGATCCTTGAGGTCCCTTCCAATCTGGAGTTGAAACCTATTAGGACTATCAAGGGCCACAGGAAGAGCTTCTATAACTGCAATAGTAGTAAAAGGCTGAATGGGGACAATGCAAACAGTTGAAAGAGGTAAGTGATTTAGTGACAGCAGATAGGTAAGGGTGAGGATCTCAATGCCTTAGTGTTTGCTGAGAATGTCTCCCAGATACCTGTGCTCAGTAAACAGGTTCAGAGAAAAGAAAAACAACACTGGATGAGGTTAGTCAGAATTTACTACAGACAACTCAAGTTGTGCAAATGAATGTGATCAGATGGGCTGCATCCAAAGATGCTCAGAGAGATGGTTAATGTATTGAACAAGTATAAAACATTCTCAAGAAACCTGTTTGCCTCCTATGATAAAATAAATGGAATAATGGATGAGGTTAGACCAGTGAAGGTAATTTACCTTTATTTTAATCAAAGCTTTCAACACTGCTTCCTGCTTTATTCTTATATCCCAGTTAGAACATGACAGTGTAGGTGAGTAAAATTTAAAAAAGTAACTGGATTTAAAACCCCCCAAATCTGACAGAACTCAGAGGGTGGTAACTCATAGCTCCTTCCCTAGCTGAAGGCCAGTGACAAGTGGAGGGATTTATCCTAGAAACTGTCCTGTTTAACAACTTTATCAAGGACCTGGTCGTGAATGGAGTGCATGCTCATCAATTTTCCAGCTAATGTCAAATTGCTGGATCAGTTGATATGCTTGAAGGCAGGATGGCCATCCAGAGTAGACAGGGTGAAAGAATGAGCAACACAAACCTCAGCAAGGTTTGTCAGTGAAAACAAATGTCAAGTCCTGTGTTTGGAAAGGAAGAGCTCCCTGCAATTATATGAGCTGGGACCTGACTGTCAAAGGAGTAGCTGTTCAGAAAACACCTTGGCAGTTCTGATGGATGCAAGTTGGGCATGAGCCAGAGGTGTGTCCTGGCAGCAAAGACAGCTGAGAGCATTTTGGACTGTACTAACAGAGCATGACAAGGAGATCCACAGGAGTAATTTTTCCCCACTCAGCCCCACGTCTAGAATATCTGTTTTGGGCTCCCCTGTAGAAGTAAGATGCTGATAAAGTAGGTTGATTTTAGCACAGTTGGTTCAGCGCTGGAGTACTTGGTCTGTGAGCAGAGGATAAGGAAGTCAGAGAAGGAACAGCTTTGAGGCAACATAACTGCTTATGAGAATGTCACCAAGACAACAGAGCCAGGTTGTTCAGAGGTGCATTGAAAGAGTATGAGAGACAACAGGCATGTTAAACACAGGAGGTTCAGATTGGATGTAAGGGCAAATTTTTCCCTATGAGGATAGTCAAGCACTGGAACAGGCTACCCAGAGAAGCTGTGCAGTTTCTATCCTGGGTTTTTTTCAGAAGCCAACTGGATTAAACTCTGACTGACTTGGTCTGACCTCATAGCTGAGCTTTGAGCAGGAGGTTGGACTACAGCTCTGCCAAGGTCCCTTCCAACAGGAATCATCCTATGATTCTAGCATTTTTCAGTTATTTTTTTTAATATGCAGAACTAGCTTGGCTGTGCTTCCACACAGCTGAGTAACAAAATTGGAATCCTAGATGTTTAAATTATTATTTAAGACAATATTTATCTAATGTCCCTTAAAAAATGTGTGAATATATATATTCACTTACAGGCACCATAATAAAATTTATTAAATTGCTTACACTTATAGGGTCAAATCCACAGAGACCACTAGTGATGCAGCTCCGCTGGTGTATGTTTAGTTTTCAAAACTACGTTTGTGGTACCCAGTTCAGCAAATCCTGCTCTTCTAAGACATGTAATTAAACATTTTAATCTAATTTGTGTCCTACAGCCTTGAGCATGACCTATTGCTGCCTAAGATACCCTGCAGATAGAAAGAATCATATAGGAAATATTAAAGTAAATGAAGCAGAGTGACAGACTATGCAGCAGTTGACCACATTGCATTGACAAATAACTCAGTATGTATAGGTGACACATTAGTGAAGTGTACTGCACCTCAAGTCTCATACTCAAGATAGGCTGGAGTTGCTGAACACATATAAATCAGATATGAAGCACATTTGCAGGTGGTTTCTATGTTCTCAGCTGAATCTATGACTGACATTCGTATTCCAGACGTAGTCTGAAAGCAACTCTAGGGTTTCAAGAAAGTCTCCAAATTACAGGTGTAGTCATCTGCTTTTTTCCAGCTATCATAATACCTTGGTCATCTTGCCTTTTACAGGAAACCAGCCTTCTCTCTCCTTCCTAATTTGTTTCTTGAAAACTTGAAATGGGGTCATATTGTTTGGTCTTAAGATGCCTTAGCTGAAATGAAAAGGACTCATCTGCATCCAAAGTATACAATGACGTACTGAGGTGAGATATAAATAAAGTAGTGTGGTTGTGCAGTGCTATGACTGATGAAAGAACGACAATGCTGTCAAGACTCTCACTAGCACCCCTGAACATCACCACACTGCTTTGTGTAAGCCACCCAACTTGCTCAGGGCCAGCTCTCTGATGCCTGTATTGTTTGTGATAAAAACACTGCTTTTCCACTGAATGTGGTGCCAGGGAGCAGAAAAGCATAACACAGCCAAGCCTAAAATTAAAGGGATAGCCAAGTGCTTAAGGGCAAGCTTAACTTTAGTGGGAATAAGCTATACCAAACAGCATAGTGTAATTGCCCTCTATCTGCTGATCTATGGCTTGGCCAGTATTCTCTAACATTGAACACTGAAATCTGTGCTACATACATACCATTAGCCTGGCATCCACAGATGCTGAGTGTCTGTAGATAAGTAGCTTTGAAAAAAGCTGACTATACATTGATAAATCAACATTATAATGTGAGGTTTACATGCATGCAGACACAGATCACATGTGTAATCATGTCTACACAGCATCAGACGATCAGTAAGCGGGTACACATACAAATGTACAGCCAAGGAATGACAGATCAAAATCAGGTTTCTAAAAGCTATAATGGTGAGCTACTCTAGGAATGTCAGCCTTCAGTACCAATTACGTTGCACAGTCCTTGAATTGTTGCAAAGTGGCAGCCACACACCCTTAATCATATTCTTTGCCTACACACTGTATTCAAGCCTTCAAATCTTGTGCTGGCACTGCTTTTCAAGGAGTCTTACTGCTAGTGTGGTGGTTTGGGGATTTTTTTTGTCACCATTATTGGTGGTATTCTTTTTCCTCATTAGCAGATTTTATGCAGTATATTTTGTATTTTGCAGTAGCTCATATGTTAGAATCTTTGTCCCTCAGACCATCAATTATGCATTTATGGATACTCAGACTCATTCATACAACTCATGTAAACACAAATTCATCAGTACACTTGTAATTTAAAATTGCATTTAGGGAAAGTGTTTTCCTAACTTGCTCTGGATTTCTTTTTTGAAGTAAAATTTACACTTCTCAAGAATAAAAGAGTTTTTATCCATTCCTGCCCTACCATTTTTCCAGCCAAACATTTAAAGTTTACAACATTTAAATCAAGTAAGACTGTCTTACTCTGTGACATGTCAAAGTATAATTACATATTCTGGTAGTCAGCTGAACTTTGTCCCTAATTTGCATCGCACCTTGAACAGTTTATTTTCCCACTCATGAAACCTATGACTGGAGCTGATCTTTTATACACCAACTGGCAAAGATGAATAACTAGAAATACAGTTCCATTTGCATTAGAATGGTTTTTGGGCAAATCTGGCAAATTTTGGATGCAGGTCCTGCTGTAAGCCTCCCTAATACTTAACAGGAAAGCAAGAGGCAAAACATGAAGATTAATGCAATGAAATTCCATCTTGGAAATTAGTAAGTCTTATCCTTTCTAACATAGAATGTAACTCTCTTATTCTTATTTAAAACTGATTCTACCTGAATTAGTGTCACTGTATCTATATGATCTTCTTCTGTTTCTAAGGAAAAATAATTTATACCTATAATAATACATACAATATTGTACTCTTTTAGGAAAGGGTCTAGGATTTTTATTTTATGTTAAACTGTGTTAAGCATTGTTTAACTGTTAACACAGTTAAAATGTGTTTCATAAAACAGGCTTGAGAAAATAAATCTCTTGCTTGTCAGGCATAGCAAACCTGCTGTTTTGAAGTAACATTAACAAGCCACTTACTGTACTCAGTAAAACAGATATTAGAACTCCATATACAAAGGTACACTTGTCCTTAAGTCCAGCAGCACAGGAGCATTCAGGATATTCCAAGAGTTTCAGAAACGTGACTAATGTAACCATATATACCAAATGGTTTCATAATTTAAAAATAGGGCATATGAGACACAAAATGCAGATCTTCAACAATATTTTTTCTTTTAAAATCTCAGTAAATTACACAAAAAAATGAACTAGGAAAGACTGCAGAGCTGCCAGAGACTGAAGTTTATTGTGTATACAATTAGAAGGGAGTATACTTCTGCTTAGGTCAGTCTATGTAACAAATGATAATTTATCACCTTTCTTAAAACAATGTACCTTCCTACTATTTCTCCATGTCAGAATAGGGCATGGTCAACACCATAGGTAACACAGGGAATCGCTACAAAGTGAGGAATTCCCAAAAAACATAAAGCTAGCCTAAGAATATTCAGTGCCACACACTCCACATCCTTTGAGTTTGTTATGGAGTTACAGCAACCTCTGAGCTGCAATGGGAGGTGTTTTTTTCCCTGCTCATGGAAGAGTGCAGAGGTGATGTTGAATGTCCCAATACAGTTCTGTTGGGTTCAGCAAGGACTAGTAATAGCATAACTCTGTGGTATACTTATCAATGCTGCTTCAATATGCCTCAAACCTGTTCTTCCTTAGCTTTGATTTTTGAAGTTTCCCTTAGACTAGAGTATTTTGCTTATTTGGAAAGAAAATAATAAAGTGCCCTAATTACAAATTGAATTTTCTGGAAGATTAATGAATACAGAACAGCCGGGTTCTGCATTTTCTTCCTATTCATAGAGGTTTACTTCCCTCCTCCCGCTCCCATAAATCCTATAGCTTTATGTTTGCAGTTCTTTGATGAGAATGGGAAGATGTGATCACAACCGTATCTCAAGAATTGAGAAATTGGTTTTCTCTTATTACAATATTGTAACAGAAATAGTGGTACAAAGCAGGTGTGAACGTAAGACTTTAACAGATCTGAGATGAAGCCACTAGAGGTGTTTGAGCTCCATGGGAACTTGAAAACAAATGGCTTACAACAGCACTTTCTGACAAGTAAGTTGTGGAGCATACTTGTAAAAAGATTTTAAAATACTTCTTAGAACAGCAGGGCAAGAACTAGAAATAATATGCTACACTGAATTTATGTGTGAAGGGTTCATAAATGTTAAAGTTAACTTAAAAGGGGCACAAATTAAAACAATTAAGAAATGTCTAAAGCTTGATGGGATTTTGATAGTTTAAACTTTTCTTAAGGATATGAAGAATGTGCTCTCTCACAATGCCCTCTTCAAAAATTTACGTAGCACAGAATCATGAAATACACCTATCTCAAATGAGAACAAATTAGTAAATACAAGATATATGTACATCAGCATAAACCCATAATTAAATTGGTTTTGACTGTGATTTGTGGGATCATAGATGCAGATTATATGAACAATGCATTTTCTCAAAATTTCTCCAAGTGGAGCTTCAAAGCTGCCTTACATAGAACTATAATCCTGTGTAACTCAGGTTGGAGTTCTGGAGATCATCTGTTCCAACTTGGTGATTAATATTGGGCCAGTTAGAAGAGATTATTTAGGTACTTGGTGTGGTGGGCTGACCTTGCCTTGATGGCAGGTGCTTCCCAAGCTGGTTTATCACTCCTCTTCACTAGAACTTCCTGGGAAGTAGGGCTTCAGTGCACATAGCAGTTACTCCTGCAGACAAATATTGTAATAACAAATGTCACTCCTTCCTCTCCCCACTCCCAATTTCTCTTAGCTTTTATTGCTGAGCAGACAACACGTGGTACAGAATATGCCTTGGTTCAGGTTTGATCAGCTGTCCTGGCTTTGTCCCCTCCCTCGATCTTGCCCACCCCCAGCATACTGGTGAGGGGCAATGTTGGACAGACAACCTTGATTTCTATGAGCACTGCTCAGAAGTAGTCAAAACACTGGTGTGTTATCAACACCCTTCTAGCTACTGACACAAAGCACAGCACTATTAGAGCTGCTGCTATGGGGAAAATTAACATCTCAGTCAGACCCAATACACTTGTCCAATCAAGTTTTGCATATCTCCAGTGGATGGAGATTCCACAAGCTCTCTGGCAACCTGTTTTAACATTTAAAGAGTTTTGTTACTAATCAGGATTTTCCACATTCCAAATAGTAGTCATTGTCTTTTGTCCTATGACTGTGCATCTCCAAGAATAATTTTACTCTGTCTTCTCCGTACTCTCCCATTAGGTAGTAACAGATAATAGCAAAGTGTTCCTCTCTTCTTTTAAGGCTGAGCAAAGTAATTTTTTTCAGCTGCTTCTTGTATGTTACACATTACAGCTCTTGAAGTGGCTGTGAGGTCATCCACTGGATGTATATATATATTGTCTTTCTTATACTGAGGAGCCCAAAACCTGACCCAATACTTAAGATGTGCTCTCACACAGAGTGAACAGAAAGAAAGAGTTGCTTTCCCTAACCTGTGAGCTACACTCTTCCTTATATAGTTCAGTTTGTATTGGCTGCTTTTGCCATAAGAACATAATGCTGACATCTCATGAGGATAATCAGCTCTAGTCTGTACTAGACTGTACTGCTGCATAGCATTAGTGCATCCCAGATGCTGGACTTGGCATCTGCATTTATCTTTACTGAACTTGATGAGCATTCTGTTCATGTATTTCTCCAAAATACTGAGGTCCCTCTTAGTAGCAGCCCCATCCTCTAACAAATCAGCTGCTCCTGCCGGTTTGGTATTATACACACACTTGGTGAGAGTGCATCACCCAGGTGATTAGCAACAGTAAAGGACCTCACATTTATTAACGATGATCACCACTTGTAGTGGGCCAACACTTTGTATTGGTGCTTACAGCCCTCTGAGCCCAATGATCCAGCCATGCACCTTATTATCCATTTATCTACTGCAGAAATTATGAACATGGATATGACAATACCATGAGGAAGTAAGTAAAAAGCCTTACTAAAGGTAAGATATACAGCACCTCCTGTGATCTCCTGTTCCATTTACCCAGTCCTTTCATCACAGAAAGCTATCAGTGTGGTCAGACATAATTTGCCTTTGGTAAATCCATGCTGACTTTCTAAAAAAATGAAGTCCTTTAGGTGGCTGCAAATGGCTTCCAGGCAAATTGCCTGGAGTGTACCAAGACATTGAAGTCAGGCTGACCAGCTTGTGTCCTCCTCGCCCTTCTTGAAGTGTGACATTTGCCTTTTTGAAGTCATCAAACTTCACCATGACTATCAGCATGACCTTTATGGAAGCTTTATAAAACGTACAATCTTTTGCTATAAAAGATATTTTTAAAATTACCTCTAATAACATTGTCCAGTTTTCTAAGCATCTCTGGAAGCACACTATCCAGTCCCGTGCACTTGTGTATGTATAGTAGAAGTAGGTTCTCCCTATCTTCCTCCACAGCAGAGGAATAGTTTCTGCTCATCTTCTGCTAGTAGTGTAGGGTGCCCAAGAGACCTGGAGTCATACCTGTTTGGCAAAGGCTCCCTGAGAGGACAGAAATCAAGTGGTGAGAGGGCTTTCTGTCCCTCAGTCTTTTCCCTGTCCTTCATGATCACTTCACCTGCCCCACTAAAGAGCATTACTTCACTTTCTTTATGCTTCCTTTTGCTGCTGAGTTAGTTACAGAACCTATAAATACCTTTCACATTTCTCCCCAGTTCAGCTAAGCTTTGGCTTTCCTAGCTCTGTTCCTCCGTGTTTAGGTAAAGTCTTTACATTTTTCTCAGGTAACCCGTTACCACTGCCACCTTCTCTGCATTTCCCTTACATGACTAAATGCAGTAACCATGACTACTCATATCACTTTTGATCCCTCAGTGAGTGCAGAACAGCATTAGAATGCTAATGCTTCTTAAATTTTCATATGCACCACAGTAAAAAGTAATACATTAAGGAGATCACAGCACACAAAAGAATTCACCCCACTTTATTTTGCAACTTAATTTTTGATCAAACATCTGTCCTTGAAATTTCACATTCTCACACACATAGAAGTGACCCTGGTTCTTTGTTCACTGAAATCCAGTTGCAAGAATGAAATATTTACATAGATATAGAAACTATTTGAACATTAACTTGAAATAAGAAGGTATGAGGATAGAGTAAGAGCAGGCAAAATGTTTTCAGGTGATGTATAAAGAAGAAAATTGCTTCACAGGTAGATTCATTTTTAAAGTAAAAAAATGAAAGCTGCTGTGTCTGCTTTGTGTTATTAGGGTTGTAATTATCTATTATAGTAAAGCCTAGAGGCACATTATAGCAACTATTGTGCAAAAGTACAATTCTGTAAGATGAATCTGTAATGCGTGAAAGTACATTAGTGCAAAGGGATGTTGAGAGGCACACTTCACGATGGGCTATTTTTGCTTTACTTACGTACTGCTTTTCTAGTGCTCAGTAATATAAAATGTTTGTAGCTCAGACACTGTTGTACTATAGCAGAAGACTGGGTCCTCAGTTCAGGATCAAGACTTCATTACTAGGGGTTCTGAGAGGACATACCAATCTCCCTGTTTCTCAGAGAACATAAAGTTAGTACCTTTTACAGTTTTAAACCTATTTGCCAGAAGAGCCTGCTCCCTCCTCCCTTTTCCACTGGTATTAATTTGACCCTTTCAATTGTATCAGAGAATCTGAATCACAAAAAAAACACTAAACCCTAAACAGCACACCCAAAGCAAACCCTGAGCAAACAAACAAACCCTAAAAAGCCCACACTACAGAAGAAAACCATAAACACTCTTAAAAAAAACCACAACAAACCTCAAAACAACCCAAATACAAAATGTCCCCAAACCATCAAAAACAACAAATAGTTGTTCAGCAGACAAAACTGAACTGACTTAATGCAGAGAAAGACAAATAGAGCCAGTTGAAAGAATAGGAAAAAAACTTCATCCTTTCAGCATATTTAGGGCATGAGTTCAGCTCAAGCCACAACATAAAATTTCACCCTTTGGCCAGATTTTAGAAAACTGAAATAAGAGATATCTGTGCAAAGCCTTAGGCTTAGTGTTAGAGGTTAGGATGCATGACAGCCACTGTTCTGATAGCCAGATAAATTAGGACTCAGAAAATTATAGTAGTACATTCCTATCAGATATCTTACATGCACATACACTTCCACTGAGCAGTGGTCATAGAATCATAGTCACAGAATGGTTGGAGTTGGAAGGAACCTTAAAGATCATCGAGTTCCAAATGCCCTGCATGGGCAGGGAGATATAGTGCACAAGATTATATTGCTTCAAGACAGTGAAGACTCACACACCTTGAAGTATACTGAAGGTTTGCTCTTCACTCAGTATCTGCCCAGAAGATGTATAAGCAGAGCAAGAGATATGCTACATTCACTGATTATCAACAATCAGTCTTTGGGAATAAAATAAACCTCTGAATTATGTTTATGTCATATTACTCTGGTAAAATGAATTTGAATACCTTGAATAGAAATAAAACACAGCTGAAATTGAGGCTACATAGGCTCATAATCATAGTAGTTGTAAAGCACAGAGAAGAAATAGGATGTGTATACTACCAGTACTGAGGAAAAAAAAGACAAACCAAAAACCAAAGAATCTTCTTACGCATGAAGTTAACTGTAGAAAACAAATCCCCCAGCATCTACCCTTTCAACAGCTGAAGTATTATTTTTTCTGCTTCTAACACATCTGGAAGATGACCTTAAAAGTTAGTTGTGCATTTTTTATATCAACTTGTGGAAAAAAAACTTCACACTAAACCTTATCTCATGCTGTGTTGATGCAAGCCACGGCAAATATTATTTAGAGGCCCTGGATAAAACAGAATTTGCATATGGTTAACTACACCAAAAGAACCCATTCATACATGTACAGCTTGATTACAGGATTCATGGTGTCACTCTGTCATTTCAGCTCTCTGCAGAGCTCTAAAGAGTTCTTTGTCGTCAGACCTCAATATTTCACTAAGACAGATACGATCTGTATGCAGCCTGAGTTCAGGCTGGTCTCGTAACAATGTTGGGGTGGCACATAAGCTAGAAACACTACATCTTTGTGGAGGAGGCCTAATGGTTTTCCCTTGGTAAGACAGCTGGGTAACAATATCTGATAAGATAGGAATGTGAATGTAAATGGTGTATATGAGTGGAACACTCAAAGCTCTTGGAGAGGCTACTTGCCAAAAAAGCCACAACAAAAATAACCAACAAATCACACTGATAAAACCAAAGGTTATAAACATCTGTTGGATTAAACAATAACCAGACAATGACCATGAAAACTAGGGGCGGGGGGAACAACAAAACAAGCAAACAAACAACAAAAGATTGTTAAGCTTGAAAATAAATATTAAATAGTAATGAAAATTTGTGGAACTGAGACAAATGCACTTTAAATGGTTTGGTGCAGCCACCAGTTTGCCCATAATGGCCTTTACCCAGCCTGCACAGAGCAGCCTTCCCACTGGATGCCTTGAGGAGTCTGCATTAGCTCTTAGTTTAATAGTATGAGGCAGAGCATACTAGGGATGTGACCTTTCCATTAAATTAAGACACTGACAAATGAGTATTACAGCTGCTTACTCCTCTTCATTTGAACTAGTGTCAGTAAGGTTCTATCAGTGAGGCAGCATAGAAAAAAACCCCAACAAACACACAACTGACCCTTTTATTTAGACTACAGATTTAAAGTAATTTTCTTGGATAAGGAACAAAAGCTACCACAAGTTAGGAGCTGAGTATATTTACTACCAGCAAGCTAGTTTTAATTTCTGCAGTGTTCTTAAAGCTAATACATCTGAAGTATTCATTACAAAGAATAAGAAGCAATTGGCTAATCTAGACTCCAGTGAATTGAGACATTTGTATAAACCTGTAAGACACCATTGCTAAGTCATCCCTAAATGCCTGCACTTGAACAGTAACTTCCTAGGTTATGTTGAGAGGTGATTATATTTCAGGACACAAATTTCCATTTATTAGCTAGTTCTCAGTTATGTTCTCTTCTCATATATGTTCTTGCTGTTACTCATATCTGTAACAACTCTGCTTTTTAAACCTGCTAGAATTCAATGTTATGAAGTTTACTCACAACATAATTGGCTAATTCAATAATGTATTTTGGTCATCTGGGTACAACAAACCAAAACCTTCCATACTCAGGTCAAAGTCACATGTCAGGTAACTTTAGAAAGCTTAAATTTAAATATATATATATATATACATACTTATGTAGACACTCATACATTCATATACATTTACATATACACACACCTCTCAATGAAAATCCCCTCCATACCCAAACCTGCTGCTTCTTTAAAGCTAACTTAATCAGTCAAGCTATCTAATTTCACATAAAGTCAAGAAAAAGCCCTGCTGTATTTAAAATAATGAATGATGTTGGCGTTTTTCACTGGAAGACTTTTATAAGTGTTGACTGATTTATATTGCTATTTCAAATACCTTTATGAGCATTATGCTATTTTAAGGTGGACAGCTTTCTATAAGGCCAAAGAGCCTGTTACTCAAGAGTTCCGTTTCAGCATGCAGTACAATGCTAATTTGAAATACAGATCTTCTGTTTGAACAGTGGTAACTTAATCAGGTTTTCCCTAAAAACATTGGCTTGGACCTGTTGAAAGAATAGCTGGTTAGAAGGTATTTCTGAATTTGTGCATGACTTTAGGTGCCAACTGTTTGAATTCACTCCTGGGTGAGAGCGGGAGGGGATTGAGAGCATTGTTGTCAATCCTGAGTCAAACTGTGACACTAGCTTTCAGCCAGCAGATATGCATTCAAACTACTAGTGTACGATACTGAAGATAGTAACCAAATGGGGCTTCTGGTGTTGCAAGTGGCACCTATATGAGTTGTTTAATTACAGCTATATTACTGAGGGCTTGTTTTAGAATTTTTATAAAATAGCAAGTTATCTCAAAGTTTCAGTTGTCACTCAATATGCAAGTCATTCTCCAGCAGAGGCAACACATGACTACACCTACTTTGGAAGGTTACATGTTCCACGTCTTCCTAGAGTATTTCCACACTGAAGTCCAAAAATTATATAAACTCTCAGACATTTAATATCTTCCAAGTATTTAGCAAGGACATGTTTCTATGTGGTTTTATTTCAGTAAGATAGGTAGAAGAGTATACATTTTTAGACTATGGGCACAACTTGAGTATTCTTCTACCTTAGCAACTCAAATATTATAGGTACATTGCATTGTTAATCGATTTGACCATGAGGAAGTCAATTTGAAACATTTGTATCTGTGTTCTATCAGTATTCCTGAAATCAAATCCAAATTCAAAGTTCTCTGAAGAGACTGTCAGTTACTTAAATATTCACAATAGGGAAGTAGATAATCTGAGAAGAAGAAATGGAACTTACTATTCTTTCTTATTTCTCTGCTTTGCTCACTGAAATACTCTCAATTCTGACTCACCATTGCTTGTCTTTATGGATATAATGAAAGTTAGATTTAACTTTGCTGCTCATTTGTTCCATGGAAGAGTTCCCCTGTTCTCCCTGGAGTTTCTATACATGTAAGCCAACTGTAACAGTCATTACAGGCAGTAATTTAATGATCAGTATCTTTTTGTAGCATTAAGGGATCCAGATGCCTCACCTGTACTTGAGTAGCAGGAAGCATAAGAAAGCAGTTGCTGCCCCTGTCCTTTGTTCAGTGGTCAGTCATACAGGAAAGCAAGAAGGGGGAAATCACCCAAGTACTATGAAACAAGCCTACAGTCACATACAGAAAGACACAGCATTTCTATTGAGAGATCTTTTACTGTATAAAATAAGCTGTTTTAAGAAGCTTAAAAACTTCTGAAATAGTAAATACTGGCCCCCCAATATCGGCTCGTGACAACTAGTAATACAACTTTAGGGAAGTTATACAATTTTAAGGGAGGACTTTTTAGTCATACTTTAAATGCCTAAGTACTTCCGTTAATTTAGCAAAATATTCTGATTATAGCTGTTGTTTCTATAGTGGGAAGAAAAAACAGCAGCAGCATTTAAAAATAAAAACTGCAAGTGAAAAAGCGAGTGCCAAAGTGCCAAATCTGGGAGACTATTTGACAACTTCAAGTGCTCTAGCAACTCTCAGGAATATGCTCCCAACAAACACATGTAAAATGTTTAAGGAGAATGCTGACACAGTTGAAAATTGTTTTTACAATAAAAATCAATTTTCATTTATGCAATTTAAATATAACAGACTGAGTCAATAGAAGCATTTAGCTCACCAGATACAAGTTGTATTATAATAGGAAAATAGAAGTTCTTTGGAGCAGACTTGCCATATATCAAATAGGATCATTATAGTAGCTTTCATTTCCTTCAAGACAAGTGTTAAGGTGCTCTCCCATCTATTAGAACAAACTTCCAATAAGCAGCACCTGTCCTGCCTCTTAAACACCATTTTTCTCTACACCTACCCAGTCTCAAAATATTTCTGCTCTAAGGTGCTCTGACTTACTTAATTGAAACTTGCAGACCTGAATATTCATCAGGAGAGATAACAGTCATTATTTCTTTTCCTGACTGTCCTAACCACTAGAACAGTATTAACCTCCTGTCTCCTTTATCTTGAAGGATAGAGGAGGAAATGGATTTCCTTGGAAAAAAAAATAAAATAAAAAAATCACAAAAAAACCCCAAATATAGGAAAATCCTTCCTGGAGTCTCTTAGAGCTTGAAGAGTGTACTCCTTCACAAACTATCAAATGTCTTTTAAAATCAAGGATCAAATAGATTTACAGTTACTATTCCACATGGAGTGTTCAGACAAATGATTCCTTGAGTACTTCCCTCTGATTTTGTGATTGACAGCAGCTGTCAGCAACAACTTGTCTGTGTACCAAAATGTAGTCCTTTCCTACCTCTCCATACTTTGTGTTAGGACTTAATACAGGCAACCACATTAACACAGCTGTATTCTGTTTGTTATTACCAATAACTTATTTATTAAGTTAGGTCACCAAAATAAGCCCAGCTTCTCTGGAATTACTGAATGCAGAGCTTGCCTGGTCAACTTCAACACCAATAGCCATTAACTACTAGTAGAACAATTTTTTTTTAATTTTTTTTTTTTTCCTCATTTGGCTTTGTTTTGGGGATTTAACCACTGCACTACATAATTCTAACTGAGCTTCATGACCCTATCACTTTCATATTTCTTTCTACAAAACAATTACTTCAAAAGAAGGCAAGAAAATCCCATTATTTGTTCTGTATCCTAAAAAAGATGTGAAATGGATTTTGATCTTCTTTTTTTCTGATTATAACAAAAAACTCTGACTTGTTTCCTCAGCACGTTCAAACCAGTAGATTACTAGATAAAAGGTAGACAGACACACCACAAAAGAGAAGCCAATATCACGTAGATTAAAATAATTCATTTATCATTTATAATTTATACTAAGTTTGATTTTGCTGAAGCCTTTCCAGGATCCTGAAATTGAGTGGATCAGAACCTATCTCCTTAAATCAGAGCACAGAAAAGGAAAACAGAAATCTGCTTAAAAACTTTCAGGTTAACACAGAAAATAGGATAATTTTTTGGGGGGTAGTGAGGAGAAGAATGTTAGTTTTGAACAGCTAGATGCCAGCTTTTTCCTTGCTTTAGTAAAAAGGAAGTATGCAATAGTGACAGCAAAAATGAAAGACTCTCAAAAATATATAATTATCTTTGAGTTGTTATGTGTCAATGCAGGAAGCAAAATAGCACAGAAGTCCATTGTAGATACGTAATAACTACAGTAAAATCTGTAGTTTCATTACCACACTTACTTTGGTCCACTTGCAATCTGTCTCACTTTGCATCCTTCCTTTAGGCTAGCTAATCCTCCTGCCAGGTACCCCAGCTGCTTTAGCACCAAATACCTTAATAAGCCTTAGGAAACTTGCCTTCTAGATAAAAAGCAAAACACACCAGTAATCTCATTCTTCTGTCCCCAGAAGGGATTCTTTAACTTATAGAACACCTAACCTGGAAAACAACTAACTTAGAAACAACCATCTTTACTTGAAGGAAAACACCTTTTACATTGTATTAAAGCTTTCTAGGTGATAGAAAGGCCACATGACTGGGTCCTCCTGTTGTTGTTTTGTTGTTTGTATTTTTCTGAAAGCAGAACTAGCCACTCATCTGAGGGTTTAAGTGCCTCTATGCCCTAGCATCCTTCTGTATATGTGTTTCAAAGTAGATCTTAATTTAGCAAACATTTAAGGCATATATTAAGAAAAAAACCCCAAACCAGAACAGAACAACCAAAAAAAACCACAAAACAAAACAACAAACCTGTGAGAAACATCTGTCATGCCAATGAACAGGCCCACACAGATCCTTCAACGAAGCACGGTTTATTTACATTCTTGCAAGAATGGGTGACCTAAACAAGTAGGCACACCCATAGTAAGGTGAATAACGGTTTATATTCCCTATTCCCGATGCAAAGTTCCCTCCCCTGTTTCCCCACTGGCTGGGTACTCCAGGGTTTACAGCCTATCTGATGCTTCAAGTTATCCTATAAGTTTCCCGCCCCTGTTTACACATTCCATTCTAGCAG
Organism: Apus apus; assembly: GCF_020740795.1. Lineage (NCBI taxonomy): Eukaryota > Metazoa > Chordata > Aves > Apodiformes > Apodidae > Apus > Apus apus. The sequence goes on along the minus strand of NC_067285.1, from coordinate 94,087,736 downwards.
TTTACTTTTTACCTTTTAAGGTAAAATTTTTACCTTTCTTGCCCCCTTGGCTGTCTTCCCAATTAACAAAATGATCTATACCTACTAGTGCCATCCTGCTCCTAGGAGCAAGATAGAAGTGACTTTGTTCGGTCTTATCTTGGGCCATAAATCCTTCTGCATGTTCAGATCCCCCAGATGGAGCCCAGTTAAGTCCCTCAGTTTCTTGGGCCCTAAACCGCTCTTGGTGTGATTGGAATGTGCAGATATCTCACTTATCTCAAGCAAACTATATATTCCTAACACTAGAGTATATATGTGTATATATATATATATATGAGCCAAACCTGACACTATGTTTCTAACACTAGAATGCAAAATCAAGACTACATTTCATTTCTAACAAACCCAAAAGAGATAAGCATCTGAAATGAGATTACTGTGAGCACAACTCTTTCCAAACTGACCTGCAGTCACTAAAATTATGAAGCTAAACAGCTGTAGGAATTAAGGTTATGTGTTATGTTGGAAAGTTTCTCCATTTTTTCTCAGAGAAGTCTTAGGTTGGAAATAAACAACATGTTAGCTGCAAACCTATTAGAGTACCTTGAATGTTTAAAAATGTCTGAAATGATGAGTCAGAATGTTCTGAAATACAAAGAAACAATGCAGAAAGTTTTTTAAGATCATTTAAGGAAAAAATATTAAAACAATCTGTAATTTTCTGTTGTGCTGGTTTGGTGGATTTATTGGTAGTGGGGAAGGGGCCCAGGAGTGGCTCCAGTAAGAAGATGAGAAGCTCCCCCTGCTCCAAAAAAACACCAAGGATCCATTTGAGGGACAATAGATGTGCCTCAGTGATTAACATAGTAAAGAACTGAGATAACACCTGAGCAGAGGAGCACTTAAGAAAGAAGAGCTGAGCTGGAGAGGCAGAGAGGTGTCCATGGTTGGTAAGGAAGAAGGGGAAGAAGGTGTCCAAGCAGAACTTCCCCTGCAACCCATGGCGAGATGGCACCTGTCCCCCTGCACTCGTGTAGGAACGTGGTAGAACATTCCCTGAAGGCGCCAGGAGGGGTGAAGTTGGCCAGTGGACTTGGATTTTGTGGCCAGTGGATTTGCTGCCTGTGGACTCCAATCACGCAGCTTTGGAAGACCCTGGCACCAGGGGAGTTTGTTCCTGAAGCAGCCTGTGACTCTGTGGGAAGCCCAGGCTGGAGCAGCTCCAGACCTCATGGGAAGGACTCATGAAGGAGAGGTTCGTGGAGGACTCCGTGGGGAAGCAGGGGAGGACTGTAAGGAGTCCTTCCTGAGGAGGATGGTGCAGCAAGACCCACCAGCCTGTGAACTGGCTCTAAACCCCATCCCCTGTCCCCCTGTGCCACTGGGGGGAAGGAGGGAGAGAAACTGGGAACAAAGTGATTTGGGCCTGGGGAAGAAGGGAGGGGTGGGGTAACACATGCAAGCCCTGCTCTTTGTGTTGTCTGTGTCCTGTGTGTGTTTGATTAGTGTGAAATTAAATTGTTATTTTTTTCCCCAAGTTAAATCTGTTTTGCCTGGGACCTTAATCGGTGAAGAACTGTCATAGTCCTTTGTGTCAACCCATGAGCTTTTTCCTCCTCATCCCAGAGTCTGTGTGGGTGGAGGAGGGGGAGACGGTTGAGTGAGCAGCCATGGGTCTGTTCCTTTTCCTGTAAAGAAAAAACTAGTTTATTTTCAAAGAGAGTTAGACTCTGAAGCTATATAAATATTTTTATTGGGAAATCCTGTACAAGTGCCTAAATGACACACTTGAATATATTTGAAAATACAACACCAAATCATGTGTGGATCACATAGAATCAGAATTCAATCTTTTTATCAGTTGGCCTCACCAATATGTACATTGATGTGTATTAACTGAAATATCAAGGAAGATGTGCTTGATTTAATATGAACATACAGAGTAGAGGTAAAATATAAATTAAAAAGTGATTTAATTAAACAGACATTTCAGACTGAAATAAAGTTTATTTTCTGACTAGCAGGAAAATAAAAATCCAACCAAACCCCAGATACTTAATGGAAAGAGAAAAAAAAAAAGAAGAAGAAAAAGGTTTTAAGTAAAATTGTTGAAGATTTACATTGTATTTTTTTTGATGTTATCTTCCAATTTCAATGCTATTTATAAAGCATTTGAACGGATAAATCATTTGCCATTTACTAAGCTTTTTTTTTAGCTCTGTAATAGCAAAGCAAAAGGGTAGGTTGCAAGAAACAGAACAAATGACAAGAATGTGACTTGTAATTTTTCATAGCATGACATGTATTACATTTGAAGATGTTCATTATGCAAGGGAAAAAAATTGGCATCACTACCAATGATAAGAAGGAATCTAAATTATTTGGCTCATGGCACAACATTGAAAAGAGATACTAAAATAATTTACATAGTTAGCTCATAACCTGATAATAACTGCCTTGCAGAGATCTCATGATCTCCCAGGAAAGAGGCTGATCTGAATTTGCTGAGAATGAAGGCAGGGGTGTATCCTGGTTTCCCATTTGCTGAAAGAATGCTTTATCCTCCTGTTATGGGTTAAACCTGGTGGGCAGCCAAGTACTACACAGCCACTCACTTGCTTCTCCTCCTCCTCTTGGGAATGGGAGAAGAGTAGAGGAAGAATAAAAGCAAGAAGACTTGTGCATATAGAAAAAATAAGATTTTAGAAGTTTTTTAATAAGTGAAGGGTAAGTGGAAGAGAGAAGTAAACAAAAAGAGTGAAATAAAGGCAGTCACTCCCCAACTTCCATGGGTAGACTGATGCACAGCCAGTTTCTAAACAAAAGATGGCTAACCTTCCCAAACCCCTCTCTTTTCTACTTTATTGCTGAGCTTGATGTTATTTGGTATGGAATATATCTTTGGTTAGTTCAGATCTGCCTCATTGTGTCCACTCCCAGCCTATTATGCATCTACCACCTACTCACTGCGGAGACTGAATGAGAAACAGAGAAGGCCTCAATGCTATGTGAACACTGCAAAAGCTAAAAAAAAATTAGTGTGTTACCAATACTTTTTTTGTCAAGAATCTAAAACACAACCTCATATCCTCTGCTATAAAGAAAATAAACTCTATCCAAGCAAAAAACAGTGCACTTCCAAAATATTTAAAAGTACGTGGTAACAGGCTTGTTTTTCTCCTTGCCCAATTTTAAAAGTAAGGACACTGTTAAACCCTTTGAGTAACTGGATGTAAGCACCAAGTGTTTTGATAAAATACAGTTTAAAAACTGGGTGGAAAAAAGGGTGGAACCTTGCTGTCATCCTGAGTCAGTTGCCTGAAACTTCTTCATATTGATCTCAGCTATGGCACACTGACTTGCAAGTAAAATTTTAATCTACGGCTGGTGTGTTTGCATGCACTAGGCCTATCTCTGATATAAGAGTTAGCAACTGCAGTCTTAAAAGCTGTGAAAGAGGAGCAGCATCTTCCACTAACTGATTTGTACATAACAGTGTTGTGCTTCTAGTTCTGGGAAAAGTCTGATGCATTAGTTTACAATGCCTTTGGTGATTTCAGCTAATATGGTAGTGTTTGCACTTAAATAGAACAGAAACTCAACTACAGTCAATTACCCAGTCTCAACTGTGAAACGGGAACTGTGACTGCAGCTAGAGCAAGGACATGCTTTGTAAGCTGCCTCTGCTCTGTAAGTAGCAGGAAAAGATCCTTCACCTACTTTATTTGCAACTGTGTGGCAAATGTTTGCCCACATTTCATGGAAATCTTAACTTTGGTAGTGCTTAGAACTATCCTAAATTAGTGCATATATTGTGTAGCTGGTTAGCTTGTAGCACAGATGTTGCTGCACTGGACTTCTAAGAAACATTATGAGAGCTGAGGAGAGGTGTGATTTTGTGTATCAAAGCTGTTCTGTAGTTTTCTCTGTGATCTCCTATATAATCCTCTGGGCAAGTAAATTATTATTATTTGGATAGTTATTACAATTTTGAAGGTAATAATTATACTTTTCAGGTACTTTACTTTCACCTCACTGAGGAACCCAACCACCTGACACAGGATTTTAGGCAAGGCAATGCCTAAAAGGTAAGTATTATGAATTCTGAATTGTAATGCCTACGTACTCTACTGAATCTAACCCCTTCTATTATTTTATTGCAGCGATAACAGCATATTGACATTTAAAAACATAAAAATATGATATATTGAATTTCCTTGCCATAACATCTTATGAACATCATGCTTGTCATGACCTTAGCATGAAAACCAAAAGACTCTGCTGACATGGCTGAGTAAATCCGTTATTACTATTTCATTTCCCTTTCAACTGGCAAAATCTTAATTGCTAAAATCAGGAGGGCAAGGAAGTAATTTGTTTCAGTGTTCTGAGAACAATTCCATTGCAGTCTTTTTAAGTACACAGTAGTCGTTACAGTTTTGTTTAAAAGCTTTCATAATTGAGATTACTGTGGTGAAAAGGAATACATAATTACCAAGACTTCTTTCTCAATGGCTGTTTGAGGACAGCTCATGTAACATCAGGGAATATCTTCAATGCTATTTACACAGTTCTCATGTGTGTCTATGTATTTACTTCCTTTTCAAATATTATTATTTCTTTATGTAAGTAATCTTCTGCAATATATGGCATAGATAACATTGAGGATTGGGGTTTTTTTAATCAGGTTGTGGTGGTTTTTTGTTTATTTTAATTTTTTAAGTTTTCTTCAAAGCTGGAGGCTTTACATCAAGTACATAAAAGCATCTACATGGTTGTGAAGCCAAGCTTGCAACTCCTATAGTTTAGTTGATATTAATCATCTATACAATTAAACCAAGGGTAAGACAATATTTTTTTCTTTTAGATGGGTTTTGAATAGGCCATAATTCTGTTAGATAAAGCGGTTGCTACCTCTGCTGCTTCTGAAAAAAAAATAATAATTGTAAGGCCAAGGCAGTGAGAAGATTAAATTACAAGGATGAGAAGGACTAAAGTAGAAATTGTTAGGAGCTGCCAAATCTGATAGCCCAATAGCGTTAAGGCTGATGCAGTTCCACGTTCTCAGGTCCAGCCAGTAATGAGTCTGAGTCCTGAGTAGGCACACATGTACACACATGTAATACCTATGTGCATATGCACACAATAGGCCACATGGATCAACACAGACAGATAACAGAGCACTCCCATTCACATCTCCAGTGGCCTTACCCTGTTCCTCAGTCTGGCTTATCAGGCCAGTTATTGGGCAGGGACAGAAGTAAACACAATATGAATCCCTGCAGAAGCTGGTCTTAGATACTCAGTCTATCCAGCAGCCAGATGGACAAGCCATTGTTGCCTACAACCCCACTCTAGTTGTTGGTACTCAGACTACGCACAGCCCCCTACCTATGATCTGTGGTCTTCACTCTGCATACAGACACTTAGACCTCCTATGCACACATGCACAAACAACAGTCCTTCATCCATAAAAACAGTTAGAAACAGAGTTTAATTAAAAGGCAGGACAGACTTTGGTGGCCAGGTAGAGGGCATAGTCACATAAGTGTACTGACCAGCCATCTACATTTACACATATCCAACCTCTTTCCTCCTATACATCTACTTTTTGGATGCTTGTTCCTTCTAAAAATGGCTTGGTCTGTTCCTTTCCCTGCCTTTGACTCCTCCTCTAAACATCCAATAATAAGTCTTGTACAGTCCAAAATGCTTTTCCTCTCATTTCATAATGATTTCCACAGCCCTGTAGGCAGTAACACCCCTGGTGATCCATGTGCTCTTCCCTTGACTCATACTGAATGGTGTCATACCTGGGTGATGGGGCTGCTGCCTGCCCTCTGATAGCTCAGGGAGGGGGCCATGTCAGGGGCAGGGCCTCCATTTGCCCTGAGTTATTTAGTTTCTTCATTCTATCATTGTTGTTCTGAGTACCCTTTAGAGATGTTTAGAGATGAGTCTTTAATCATATAACTACACAGAAGTAATGAGGTATAGGTGTAATAATACAGTGGGCATGAAAGACCATGGGATGAGGTACCAAAAAATTTTACTAACCATTTTTAATATGTATGTGCCAAGCTAAGGCAGAGATAACTGTTATTGTTTGCTTATATCTGACCTTAGCCTCTGAACATACAGCTGATGTTAGCCATTTGAACTGTATGAAAATGATAAACAAACCCAAAATTTAACCCCTGTGTTCCTTCATTTTTTGGGGGGTCTGTATAGAGGAACAAATCCTACAGGGCCACAAATCATTTAGATCTAATAACTGATACTGTAGTCTCTATGTTTTGGGTTGGGTTTTTGTTTTGTTTTTAATTTTTCTTCATGCTAATTAATTTCTGATTTCTAAATGCTCACAAGTGTATCACAAGAGTATTCATGCCTATATAAATGAGTCAAGATCATTCTACTTATTTTAGCATGTGGAAAACATCCACCTGAGGAATAAATTTGCTCTGTATTTTCTTTATATGATTTAAGGACTTGGTACCTAAACATCCAGATACACTGTTCCAGAAAGTTAATAACTGAAATAAGACATTGTGATTATAATATCAAATAGGGCTTAAAGAAGCAGCTGTTCTTGCTAAAAGAGGAGGGTAGGAAATAAAGCATTAGGAAGTTTGTCAGTGGCAAGTGATGATTGCCTATGGTAGGATTATAAATACATGGATTGATGCCAGAATCATTGGGAAGGCATTAACTCTTTCTGTAAGAATACCTTTCTACTTAGTTATACTGAGAATTATGGAGCCAAAACACTAGCATCTCACCTTCTGCATCTTAAACCAGTTCAAGAAGTAATGATCCATTGTGTTCAAAGATGCTCCTAGCTGGTCAAAGTTTGGAATTTCTAGTATGGCTTGTTTCTGTAATTTACAAATGAAAAGCCTTTTCAAACCTTACTCATTTCTGTCATGCTGAGTAGTCTGGCTGTCACTCTTGGCCTGGCTTACATTGTTGAAAGCAAATCTGTGTCACTGACCTTAGCAGTAAGGTTGAGTATGCCACGGAATGTCATCCCAGGGGACATAATTTAGAAGTTCTCTGTGAGAGTTGTTGTCACCGACACACTTAGTATGAGGTAGTGATGATAAATTGTCAGAATTAATGAATGTTGAAATATGTTCCAAGAGACATTTCATATTAAGGGCTGCTAAGAGGGCTAACAGATAAGCAAGCCAATTAATGCTCCTGCCTGTATGTAATACACAAAAATAGCTTCAGAAAGGAGAAAGAATGTTTCTGGTTTTCCATTTGGAAGGCTCATTTCCAGCATCTAGCAGCTCCGTTGAAAGACTCTGAACACCTAATTGTCATGAAAAGCGAGTCGTTAGTGTACACAGATAAATAAAGTTTTTGGAATGTAACCTAATGTATCTGTTTTATAGTAAATAAGAGTAAGATAATTAGAGGTGTGTTCAGTATTATGAATTATTATGGATTATCCATGTTTATTAAAAATTACCAGTGCCAGTTTTTACTGTAGAATATGGGGCAATGCTATATTCTCAGAAGGACTAAGAAATGGTAACTTGAACCTTTACAACACTGCTTTTCTTCTCCCCTATTCTTTTATTGTTGTAATTATTAATAACAACCAAGATTTTAAAAAAAATACATTCTAAGTTTTGAATAAGAATATTTTGAAACATGGAATATAATACATGCAAATTAATTGGGATTAAAATCTCAAGTAGAATTTGGAGAGAGAACAGAACATTAAGACCTTCATCTGTGGCAACGCAGCAAAGAGATTAAGAGGTATCACGAGACAAAATTAGGTCTAAATTATGTAAGGTCTTGAATAAGATTAAGATCTTATATCTAATGCACTATGGAAGAGGGCATCAGTACCTGGACTCTTCATTGACATGTAACAGAAGAAATGAGAGATGAGTAAGATAATTTTAGCAGCTGTCATTTGAACAGATTAAAGACCTAAGATTAGCATCAGCGAGACAAAAGCAGAACTTGCAGTAATCGGTAAAATTTGATCTGCCACTCATGTAGCTAGCAATGCTATATGCAACTAAGTGTCTCAGTAAATTTTTCACCATTTGAGATTGAAGCTTTTACTGTAGTTTATCTGTAAGGACATTTATTCACTGCCATTGCTTCACTTAAGATTCTTGCAAAAGTAGAATTTGCCAGAGCTAGTGTCACTGCAGGGCAAACTTAAAAAATTAAGACTATTGCCATATGAAAAAATGACTGTGTGATTACAGTGCATGTTAATCTAGAAGAACCAACTTGATTCTACTCATGTAACGTAACTATCTATGAAGATAGCAGCTTAAGCTTCTACTAACAACCCTAACACAAAGTTGTTTGACCTTCTTCCCTGTATTCATGTTGCCTCTTTGTTAGATCACTTAAACTCACATAACTTTGTTACATTTTTTTGAAATCCTGCTGAAGAAATATTCAGTACCTTTTAGAGAATGATGTTCATTTCAGTTCAAAGAATCACCAACTGGAGTCACAGCCTCTTTGTATCAGTGGCACATGCAGAAAGTGCACTGTGATAACGAATGACCTACAGTAGCTGAAAGTCATTGGCAAAAGAGACTATTCTTATAGTATGTGTGCACTGCAGCTGAGCTCTGTGCCTCTGTCAAGCCCCTCCTTACTGTGTGGCTGGGAGAAGCCTGAGTAAAAGGTCTGTTTTGCTAAAGCCCTTCAGGCCAAGGAAACACTGCTGCCTAGCAGCAGTTTTAACACAGTTACAAAATGGACACAATATTTATAGCTAATGCATTTATAATACACTCAGTTCTAACAAAGTCTTTACAGTTAAGACTTTCCTCTGTTTAAAAGCACAAGCTGAATCTTTGTTTCTTACATTCTGAAAACTCTGGATTTTACTAGAAGGAAGGATTTGTGTTTTGAATAGGCAAGTTCAGCACACTTGCAGTTTCCTTCCTAACATCCTCACATTTAATTACACTAATTAGATAAGGCCCAGGTTTGATACCAGCTGATAGAACATAAATAAAAGTGTCTTACATGTTGCTTTTACTGCAGTTTTCTTTTAGTTAGGGCATTTTTTTGAGTGGTACATTTAGAACCTGAGACCTGATGCAGTATCAAATATTTTACTGGCAGCATGATACTAGTGTGGATGAAAAAGCATGCTTTGTACAAGTATAGAATGTCTTTCTAACATGAGTCTCGAACAGAACTAAAGCAGCTTTGTAATTGTGTCTGTAAAGCCTCGTCATCTGTGAACAAAACTGTGTCAATCAGGGATCACATTTCTTATCCCTCTTAACTGCCTAGAGCTCTATAAACAGACCCCTTTACAAGTGCTGATATAGCAGTGGAAGTTATCTATCCCTTTCTCACCGGCTGGAGCTTTCTTCTTGCCACAGCTCAGCAGGTAGTGTTCTGAGGAAAGACAGTCAGGTTTCCAAATGACACAGAAAAACACACCAGGCTGCTTATAACAGAGACTACCACAGAATCTACTACCATCAAGTTAACAGCTGAGCTTAAATAGGGTCTACATAGATCTCAGTTAGCTTGTCTCAGAAGTAGTCCTGAGACACCTACAACTTGGTTGGGCATTCTGAGTTAGCACAGACTCCAGCATAGAGAGGGCTAGGAACAAAAATGATGAGCACAGCTAGATCTGAAAGAGGGTATCTGTCCTTAGCCTCAAGCCAACTATTTAAATTGCTTGTGCTTACCTTGTGATTTTGCCTGAAGAAGATGAAGAATCAGTCATCGAAACCACTCTGCTGGAGGTTACTGCCTTCCAGCTTCTGCTGGCAAAAGGGTAATAATGAGCAGCTGGAAGGCATACCTGTAACAGGGGTCTTCCACCCATGTCAATTGTAGTATGATATCTGTCTACAATCTCTCTGACTGACATAACTATGCTATCTTTAGCTTGTAATACAGACCTAGATTAATAAAAGTTGCTAAATTGCTTGGTATATAAATCCTTACATTTATATTATTGAATTTGTATTTTTATTTATCTGTATTTTCTGGGTGAATGTTCCTTTATATTAGCTTAGATTATTAAGAAATAACATAGTATGATTTCTCTTATTGTGACATGAAAAATTTAGCTGAAAGCACATAATATTGTGGCTTTTTTACTGAGACTGATTCTCCATTACTGAATAGCTTTGACCTTACCAGTAATATTAATATAATGAAGAGACAAAAAGAGGGTGGAGAGGAACATGAAGTTGTCCTTGCAAGATCTGTGCAGCTTTACTCCAAGAAAGTGATTAAAATATCTGTTCTTAAATAAACTAGCTGAAAACTGGGCTCAGTAGGAAAAGCATACCTAGTGATCAATGTAACAATACTGTACAAGTCCAGAAAACCTTCCCTCTTTTGGGGCACAGACTACTCGCTATTTCCTGCTGGAACATTTCACCTGGTATTTAATTAAAAACTGAATAATTAATGTAGATTGATTGCTGATCAAACTAGAAGTAGGATTTTAAGGGACAGAGAAATTTTGTTTTGACTGTGTTTGTGCAACAAGGATAAATAGATAGATCAACATTTTACTGAAAAAGTAGCAGGTATAAACTCAGATACAATTATGTATGCTCAAAAACTGTGCATCTGCATGAGGGAGCAGTAAAATAAGGAATAGTAAAGTTTATATATTAAAAAAAAAAATTTCCATGAAAAAGGTCCATAAGCCAAAGGAGTTGGTTAAGTTTGCAGTCCTGAGGAAAAGATTGCTTTGAACCTCAGAGAACTTGTTTTTCAAGTATGAACTTTGATTTGTTTCAGTTTTAACTACAAAACTTCCATGAACCAATACATGTAACAGGTTTAGACATCACAGTTCAGTTTAGTTTATGTGCTGTGTAAAATGAATCTAGTTAATGCTCTAGTGCTACAGAATTTTGATGCTAGCCTGAAATTCTGACAAATTTGGGGGATTTCAAACTGAAGTTCACGTTCATTGATTTCTAAGTTATGTTGAGGAGCTGCAAAAAAAAATATAAATTAAGTTTTATATTCATCATCCACTGCTTTGATCTCAATGAAATCCCCATAAACTCTAACTTAATAGAGCTCATTCCAGGCTAAGTTGTTTTCAATAGTCTTTACTATTAATATTGCAAATAAAAAAGCTTTAAACCTTTGGCATTTAAAAATTAGGTTCTTTATAACTTCAAATTTTAATATCAATATTCAGTTGTTGGGAAAGATATGTTCTAGCTTACCTAATAATATAATCAAATCTCCAAAATGTTTTGGGGTGACTAAATAGATAAATTTTTGGTCAGTTGGTTGGTTGTTGTGGGTTTTTTTTAATTATTATTTTGTTGGGTTTTTGGGGGGTTTTGTGGTTTTGTTTGGTGGGGTTTTTTTGGTGGGGTTTTTTGTTTGTTTATTTTTAGATCTTTTTTGTTTTGTTTTGGGTTGTTTCTTTTTTGGCAGAGGGGCAGGTTTAAGTGCTTCCCTGGTGGGGTAATATTCTTTTAACTACATTTTAAGTCTGTTTTACAAGTTCCACATAAAGCTATTAAACCCATAAGAGGACTAGAAGTGACCACCATTAGAGGCTTAAATGGCTTAATTGTTATATTTTTGTCTTTCTTAGATCAAAAGAATAATTACTTTTATATAGAAATTATCATCATTGTGTACTGTGACTTTATTAGCAGACCTTTTATTATTACTTTCACATTAGTTTATTATTTCCTCTCAAAACATTCAAAATTATCCAAAACTAAGGACAAGCAATATCTTAAAGCTGTTTTAAAACCAAATTATTTCACATGAATGAGATGGTTTTTTAATTTATATGTAGGTAAGGTATAAACTTTGTCTTTTATATATTCCCACACAACTAGAGAAATAAGGGAAATATGAATCAAAATATGTTCTGTTATTTTGCAAAATCTCATAGTAAGGATCTCTGTGTCATTAAGTTTATTGATCAGAACAGTGTTTGAATCTTTTGTAGGAAACATCAGTTTTACGGAAGTGACATAAAAGTTAAGGCCCACAAATAGCATAGTCCTTGCAAACATCAAGACAGAGTGAATTCAAAATCTCACAGCTGTTAAACTTGAAGGCTATATATCTTCAAAGATATTTTTTTTTGGGTAGATATTATAAAGCTTGAACAAGTTAGATAGCCATATGCCTTTATTTATATATATTTTTATAAGTAATTTCTATAACTATTCAAGTATTACATTAAGATTTTGGCAGAGAACATATAGAAACATACCAGTGTCTCTAACATCAATATAATCTCAAAATAGCTTAATACATGCTTAGGAACATGGTTTTCTAAAGGGTTCTTCTAATGGGGGGAAAAAAAAAAAAAGTATCATATCTAGTTTAAAAACAGAGTCTCGCAAGAGCTTTACCAGCAGGCTTGCACACTTTGAAATGTACATCAGGACAGTCAGTGTGTTTCATTTTAATGTGTTCCAAGGTCAGAGTACTCATACCACTGTACTCCATTTCACAATGGCAAGAGAATAACAGTTTGAATAAATAAATTAAATAAAATGTGAAAACAGCCAACTGGTATATTAGCTATATTAGTAGTCTCTCACTTTGGGGTCATACAAGCATACTTACTTGCAGAAAACATTTTCTATTCAAGGATTATAATGAATAAGGTCACAAAAGCAAGTCAAGCTAGTCTAAGAATCATATACTCTTTGCTTTTGATAAATAAAGACTGGCAAGTTTCTGCTTGTCACTGGCAGTGGAGTATAATACAAACGATCTTTTTTGTGAATCAGTGACACTTTTTAATAAGAGATCAGGAAATATTTACAGTAAAATCGGAATGTGGGATAATGGTGGGAAAAAGTCTGAGACAACTTTTCAGGAGAGAAAAAGATCTTCAGAGATCTTAATCTTCAGATGTTAAAGAAAATGGTGGGGTTAAGCTAAGACGTTGCAAGCCTGACTGATAAAGGGCAAAAGAAGGTAGGAAAGAGAGGTATCTTGGGAAAAGTTACTACAGTTTTAAGAACCTGAGTGCATTATTTTAGTGTAGCTCAAAGCAGATCTTTGTTACCTTCCTGCACAGTGTGTGCCAATGACAATCTCCTTTACAGTCTCATAGCATTTTGTTCAGAACTCCTTAGATGTTACAGCGTAGGACTTAGGAACGAATCTTGTAGATATCCTGTCACATCCAATAATTCTGCATTATTATGTACAGAGTTTAAGAACTTAGAGAAAAAATACTGGAAAATTAATGCTGATTTAATAAAAATCACTCAAATTGTATGCAATAAATTACGAGTCAAGGTTAAATGAGAAAATATTTTTTGTACAGGTGTGAAAGTTTAGAGCAGCTCCAATAGAAAAGCCCTTAAACAAATAGAATTAAGCTTGGCCACAGACACCTGAAAGAAACATTGAAGTTACTGGGTTGCAACATGAGGCACAAGGACTGGAATACCGAGTGTCAACTGGAGTTCATTGCTTCATGACACATTGCCTAGAGCCTCTTGGAAAGAAAGTAAATAAGGCAAAGTTTTAAGGAAGTTTTTCAGTTTGTAGGAAAGAACGGCTGGATAGTGTGAATTGTTAAAATTAAGAGGCATTAGAGGAAATAAAACAAAGTACTAAGTGTAGCATGACCTCCAGAAGTCACAGAAAAGTTAGGAAGATAACAGTGCTACAGAAACTGTAACAAGAGTACAGTCAAAGACTTGGTGAAGTTATTCACTTTTGCAGTGAATATCTTAGTCTTTTTTTAAACACATGGACGTACATATTCAGACATTCTTGGTTTCAAGTGGCAGCTATCCCTAGGTTTCTTCATGATTTTATTATAAATTGTATATGTATGGAATCACATTAGGCTGTTGTGTTTTGAGGAATTTATTATAAATAATTTCCTTTTACGCTTGCAAGAGCTTGTCTCTATGCAAAACCAGAACTAACATGTAAAGATGTCAGTATCTTCTAAGACTCAAGTCTAAGGAGCAGCATGATGGATGAGAGAAGTCATGTTAAAAAATAGAAGTTCCCTCCTATCCAAAAAGTGAAACGCAGACCACAAAAAATAATTCTGACATGATTGTTGATGAAGGACTAGAGTAAAATCTCAGTGATTGCAGTAGATGGCAACATTCCTGACTATTGATGGGTCTGTGTAAGAGCCACTGGGGCTGTGTAGCCATGGTTTAAGACTATCTGATTGCCACCAGGTCTCACCATCATGGAGCATGCATTTCCCTTGTCTGTACTCATCCATCATCATGTGTTTTTTTTTAACCATACCAACCTTATTCAGAGAGTTTACATTAAAAACATAAACACATAGGGTCTTCTGGGCTACCAAATCCAGTTCCACATTAACTGTGCTATACTTACTGCTTTTCTTTCTAAAAACAATAAATTATCAAGGTCTATCTTAAAAATTAGTTGCTTTAGGGTTTCTTTCAATCCTTATATAGGTTGATGTAGAGATAGCAGTTTTTTATTTTCTTAGTTTTAGTTTTCAGCCTGTTATTTTTATTTCTAGTGATAATTTTCTTCATAGACCCTTGGGATTCTATACTTTAACTCTTATGAGCCCAGCTACATTGGACTCTCTGCTTTTGTTGCTTCTTAAAAATTTCAGTTGCTTCTACCCCTTTGCTGTCTAGAATAAGATTCAGCAGAAAAAATGTTTTAAAGAATATTTTTTTTGTGTGAATGTTGTAGTTAACCAGTTTGTATACACCTAGTTGAAGTAATTCTTAACTCCACTTTTATTAGGATTTGTAACATGTTTTCTCAATATCCTAATAATTTTTGCACTGAAATAGTTAAATCTTATATGATACTGGATTGTAGAAGATAGCTTACTCTTTCTAAGGAAAAACACCATATTTATTGTTAACTGAAGTATTCAGTTAATGCAGTTTATTTGACAATTAAGATACTAAATTCAGTTATTCAGCTAACACTTAAAATGAGTCACTTTTGAACTTTGTTTTGGCTTATAGTTCAGTGGACCCCTGTATCTATACAACAAACAATAACAAAGTTCTCACACCCAGTCAGAACCCAGATATTTCTCATTGTGACTTCTTTGTGGGTCACAATCTGTATGTTATACACTTTCTCACAATGTGCTTAACATGGAGTTTCCTGAGAACTGCAGGTATAACCACTGTTTTCTTTATGAGCAGGGCAATTATGGCCCTGTCGTTACCTTTTACGTCTAGTGATTTTCTCACCAAAGAAAACGCAGATACATAATAAATTTCTTCCCTTTCATATCAGTCACATTATTCTGTGTAAAATCATTAAAAATACTCTGTCAGAGAAATAACTAGTGGTCCAGGAGAAGGTGAAAAGATCAAATTCAACTTTCTGGTTTAATCTAAAAAGCATATAACTTCTACATTGCCCAAATAAGAACATTATATTCCTTTAATAATTTATGAACTATAACAGGAAAGAAAAGAACCACTTCTAAGCTTGTAGGCTGACTCTGACTATAGACTGAAATTTGCAAGTTGATACCTGAGGAAGCGTACAGAAAAAAGGCAAGCTTATCTGATGCTTCCTAGATAGTCTTCTAGCCTCTAAGAACTTAATAGTTCAGACAAGTCTTTCAAAGTAGTTTATGTAAACTTTTATACCTCTTGTACTCTGAGATTTTGCTATAATCACCACTGAAAGAATAACATGTAACTTGATTACTTTTGAGACAAATCTAAACTTTATAAAACTGTCCACAAATTTTCATGAAACAGCCATTGCTGAAAATATCAAAGAGTTAGGGGAACAGGGAGAAGAATTAAGATCTTTCTTCTTTATAAGTGTGCTAATAACAAGGCAAGACTTGTTTCCTCTACATTTTATTTCTATCAAAAATAAACTTAATTGGATCATGTTTCATAATAGCATCCAGAAGAAGACCAGTTTTAACTGGAAGGCTGAAGAATGTTCCTCTAACCTCAGAGTACTCTATAGCCGGGGGGCTAGAATGTGACAAAATACTGAGCTGAATGTCACTAGACTGAAACTTCAGTTTTCTGGGTGAGGGCTTCAAGACTAAGTGCAGTGAGACACATGAAGCCATTTGCAAAAAGCATTCGTCCTTTTCCTTTAAGAAAAAGCTTAAGGTCATAATTAAAAAGAAGGCTAAAGTGTACCCTCCAGTAAAATGTCTGTATGGTAAGATTCACAGCTTTTCTCTGCTGTTAGTTGAATCATACCAGTTAGCTCTGTACAGCTATACACTGAGGTCTCCCAGATTCTCTTCATCCTTCACTGAGAATTAGTGAAGAATTGCTTCACTAGAATCACTTAGTCAGTAGAGCAGGACTTCCTAAGATAGATGTCTAAAACATACAGGATTAAAACCTGCTTGGTGATGCTTATTTCTCTACTATACCTCTTGGATAAAGCTTTGTGTTTGATATACCATCTAAAATTAAATTAAATTAGTCCACCCTGGGAGTGCAAGTCAAAGTGTATTCTTATTTGGTGAGATTATTATTTTTTATCCAGTTCTAAGGCTCTTTACAGTTTCCTTGAAATATTTAGGCATAAATTAGTCACAGAGTATTGACTTCAATTCTGTGAAGCAAACTCCTAGAATTTAGGAGTTTGGGGCCTAAATCTTTTATGACTTTCTGTTTTAACCTACAGTTATATTGTAATTGATAAAAGCCAGTAAATTTTCCAAACTCTGAATGTTATCCTCAGCCATTGCCAATATACACACAAGCAATATTAAATTCACCTTCATTCAAAAGGTGTCCTTGTGCTTCTCTTTCTCTTGTCTGAAGTGTTTTTTAGGTCAGTAACATTTTGCTATTTTGGGTTCAATTTGTTTTCTTTTGAGTAGATTTCCCCATTATTTCATTATATCCTTAAAGCAATCATGGTCTATTCTCATATTTCACCTGACTTCCTATATGACATGGGCAAAAATATTTAACCTATTTGTTTATGTTTTTCATTCACATCTTGTGTTTGAACAAAAACACGTTTGCATTTTTTTTGAAGTACTTTGTTGGAATTCCTCAGATAATAGAAACTGATGTCTTGCAATGAATGTTAACTTCTGAATGTTGCCTTTCAGTTGTACTAAAAGTACTCTTGACTATCTTTGAGGACATATATCTGATATTTCAGGAAATTAAAAATCCAGGGTATATGCCACACTTGCTATAATTCTAATTTCAGATAGTTGAAGTTTAAATAAGGACTATTCCTACTTTTACTCCTAGATCTATATTCAGCCTTTTCAAAGGTTCTATTGTTTAATTTAAAATAGTACATGAATTAATTTTATTGCATTCTTACATAAAAAAGAATTGGAGTGGTGGATTTTCTTTTCCTTAGATAAGCAGTGGAGTATTTTCTTAATTTAGGATTAATTTGAGTATCCTTGCTTGTAAACCAGCACGAGTTGTACGTGTCACCTCTGAATTAGCCCTCTGAAGTCAGGGATTAGTCATTGGGATATTCTACTTGCATAAAAAGATAAGAATTTGGCTCTCAGATTATACTTGATGATATCGGATTTATTACAGAAAGTTGCTTTCATTCAAATCAGGTCTTTGTAACAACATTGTAACAGCATTGGACAGAACATAACTTTCTTAGTCTAGCTTGCCCTTTTTGCTAACCCAGAAAAAGGTATGGCATAAGAGAGGACATAAACATCACCAAGTTTGCATTATATGCACTATTTTCCTCGTGGCAGTCAGGAAAACGATAGCATTAAGGCCAGCCTAACTCTTCAACCAGGATTCTGAGTTAATTATCTTGTTTCAAGTGTAATGAGCTAAAGGGACGTTATGAATTCCTGAATTCATACTTGCTTTGTTTTTCTTTATGTTCCTGAAGTTAAGAAATGAAGAAAATCCAGTAAAGTGGTAGACATGAGAAAAGCAGCTTAATTTTTTTTATTAGAGAAAGCCCTATTTCTACTACAGCTAGTGAGAAAAAGAACAGCTGAGATCTGCTATGTATCAAAGATGATGTGATTGCCACAAATCCTCAGACCAAAACTGTTCTACATTTCTTTATCAACCCTCATATCCATGAGCTAAATTTTTCTCAACTCTCAACTACCACAGCCAAAATAATTTCACTGAAGTCTGTATATGTGTGAATGTGAATAAAACTCGTGGTTTAGAGCTTCAGCTGCCAAAGAAGCATCTTCATATGCATTTTTATTTTATATTTTGTCAAGTGTACATTTATGAAGAAGTACAGACTCTCTTTGTGCATGCAGTTAATTTATAGCTTTGTTCTTTTAGCTAGGCTGGCCAAAACTAGTCAATGAACATTCAAAGGAGTCCTTGTAATATAGAAAATATCCCTAGCAGGAGGGAATAAATGCTGTTTGAGATATTGAATTGTTGGAACAGAGCCAGTAATGCAATTCTTGGTCAGTTGCATTTTTAGATGACTCATCAGATCTTCTCCTAATCTCTGCTTTGAGGCTCAGGGAGTGCAGTCTTCAAAATCTGAACATAAGAAATATTTTTAAAAAACAGAATAATCCTTTACAGAACTTAGTATTATTGAGGAATCTGTGATTTGGATGTGTTTCCAAATATGGTGCAGTAGCTTGTACCAATCATAAATCTGGAAAGATGAGTAAACACTGTAATCTTACATACTATTTTACCATGAAAAATGAAAAGAAAACACAAAAACTTGTGCTTACCTGTAATAGTGGTAAAGAAACTGGCCTCTGGAAAGAATTTAAAAATAGTAGTTTTGGGAAAAGAAAGCTTAGATATAAAAATAATTTATTTAAATATTAAAAAAAAAAAAAAAGGGAAAAAAAGTGCAACATATACCTTTATTTTTTTAATGTGTATGGTTTTGCTTGTGTCTTTTCCATTCCTTCCAACTCCTGGTAATGATTTCTCATTTTCTTGGTGCTCTTCCATTGTCTTTTAACTCATAGCTACAAATCAAATAGCATCTTCTCATTTTTTGTCACTTAGTTTTTCAAACACTAAAGAGAAACATCAAGAAATCTGACTTTGCCAAAGTAACTGTCAGCAACATTATCACTTCTGTGTCAATGAATTTATCCATTAATTGCCGGCGGCGAGGGAAGCAAGCAGTCCAGAATCAATGTGATTGATAAAGCAAGCTTCGATTTATTGAATACACAGTGTTACTTTTATACCCTTTTCCAAACCTACATGTAGTGAATTCATTGGATAGTAACCATGCATAGTGAATTCATTGGATAGTAACTACTTGTAGTGATTTCACTGGACGGCAACTACTTGCAGTGATTTTACTGGATAGTAACACACATCTGAGTTCCAGGGTTCTTCCTTGTTTTCTATCATTCTACTTCTCTACCTTGTCCTTGAGTTAGTTTAAGCTAACAGAGATTGTTTATACTTATGTTAGGCTAAAAAAAGAGATTGCATGTACAGCTGCTATTTGTGCTACACTCTCAAGGCCTCTCTAGGAGATAGCAGGGGCCCATGGCCCTGCTGCTCAAGCCATTCTGCAACAATTAATGATATAAGTGATAAAAAATGGTCTTTTCTTATACAACTTTTTCCTTTTTTTTTTTTTCATTTTTAAGGCAACCAACTGTATAAACAATTACATAGAGTTAGACTTACTGTGTGAAGACACTAGTCTAACCCATTAGTCTAGTGTATTTTACAATGAAACAAAAAAGAAAGGAAATGGGCTTCCATAGTATAAAGAGAAAAAGAAAATAATATTATAGTGAAGAATACTATTGGCCTCCAAGGAAATTATATGAATATATTTTTTTAATTATTTATGTTTTCACTCTAACAACAACAACAACCTACAATGTGGAAAGTAGTATGAGCCTGAGAATACATGATGGCATAGACCAAGATGGAAAATATCCCTAGGGAAGATTTCCATTATTTTTGACATAATAAATAATTTCTGGCTTTTATTCATGAGTAATGGATAAAAAGAAAATTTTTGCCTGCTGAATTTAACTTCTAGTTCCTCTCTGTAAAATGAAAAGCTTTTAGTTCATTTTATGTTAAGCTTCTGGTGGGAGTGAGAAGGAAACCTTAGTTCATGGGCTGAGATGTTACTGCAGACTTCCTCCTAGTGCTATGCAGATTCTGGTCAATAAGCTGAGGGTTTGAACAGAGTGAACACAGCTGTGTGCTGGTAGCAGGGTCCATTGATTGACCCTTGCAAATCAAATAAAGAACCAGGCTCAGGGTCCATCTAGAGAGTCCAGTCATGAGCAGAAGAAGATGGAGCCAGAGACAGAACTGAAGACAAGGCTATAATTATTCCAAGGAGACAAGGCTAGATACAGCACTACAGCACAGAAGTGAGATCTATCAAGGTGACAGTGCCAGAGGGAGAGAGGACTGGAGACATGCACACTCATCACGTAGTTCAGATAAGGACTGGTACCCAGGCCTGAAAATAACTGCAGCTGCTGGGCATCATGTGGTGGTTAAGGCTGCAGATGAGATTGCTCAGGACAATTAAGGCCTATAGTGACCCCAGGGCTGTGGCACTGAATATGAAGACCAACTTACTCAATTTTGTGATATTTCTAAATAGCATGAAGTGTCTAACCAAACAAGTTTCCATCTGCATAGCCATAAAACCAAACCAAATCTCTGTAATACTTCAATCCAAGGTAATAAATTAGGTAAAAGATTTAGTAGCAGCAAACTGATAAAAAAAATAAACCTTCTGCTAATACCAGAAATACCTATACTAGCCTAGATACCTAACTTTGGTCCTGAAGGTGGAAAAGAATGTGAAAATAGTATTTAAAACTGTAGTTAGAGAATAATCTAGTTAACAACATAAGTCTGATACACTAATTTTGAAGGGAAATTAAGTTAGTAAAAGAACAAACAAACAGTCCACCCTTAGGAAGACCTTAGGTTGGTGCTCTGAAAGGATTCTGTTAACCAAGCTGACTGGCAGACATAGAAAGAATATTAAATGTGTATCAATTAATTTGTAGTTTCAGGTACATATGTAGCAATAATAACCTGGAATATATATAATGTGTTTTTTGGTGATTTATGAAAGCTATCTCTCAAATCCAAACCCTTCCTGGAGCCAAAGTTATTAACTCAGAACTTTTGGAATGTCCTCACCTGTTAATTAAGATCCACAGCCTGAAATAATTCCATAACACCCATATTCTGGGGCAAAAGTGGAGCATAATCCATTGGTTGTTTTAATTGCACCCATAGGAAGAGACAGTGCTCACTCTCAGTCTTTTAGACAATGCTAGTTGTTAGAACACTTGTCCAGGAAGAGGAAATTTTGTTTCAGAGCCAGAGTGAGTTCAGTTCTTTATCTCTACAACATCAAATAGCACTGCAAGTTAATTGCCTAGCCTAGGTGGAAAAGAGGCAGTCTCTGTATTCATTTTAAAGAAGTGCCAGTGTAAAGGAAATAGTTTGAGATAAATAGGGAAAAATGAAAACATAACAGGAGTACGATGCTGTAACTTATTTGTTAGGACACTCATTGGGAATCAGAAATGTTGCTTTGAGTGTTCTGTTCCTAAAACTGTCTTTATATTTGATCTAATAAATTAGCTAATTCATGTTAATTTTGTTGAAAGCACAGCTAAGAACGTTAGACCACTGACTACATATCAATATATTTTCTTGAATTTTTTCTTTGACATAAAAATTTATATTCTGTCCTGTAAGTTCACAGCTTCAAGATTCATGAAGATAAACCCTACAAATTGCTAAGTTGTTCTCCTGAAATTTGGGGAATGACACTTTGAACTTAAGGCACTAAGCTCAGGTTTCTTGAACAGTTGAACAGTTGAACAGTTGAACAGTTTAACCACAAAGTTGTTAGGAAATAAATGGACACCACTGCAATTTTCAAACAGATTTAATCTGCAGCCACTGCTGCATTTGGAATCAGTCCTTCCTTTACATGTTAGATAAATTGTTTACTTCTACTCATCCGAATTTTTCAAAATCACCTCTGCTCATTAAAAATAAGTTATCACCCCAAAAATAATTGTCTAATTAGACTGAGAACTCATGATTTATTAATCTTCTCTGAGAGTTATCCATTAATCATATGGTCTATGTCAGAAAATACAATGCTTTTTAAATTTTATGGACAGAAAAAGCAGGTCAATATGGAAACAACCTTTTACTCCAAACATGCAATGATTCTAAAATATATTTCCAAAAAGGTATTAAGCTACAGTTAGTAAGCAGATCTAGATCAAGCTAAATCTACAACAGGCTGTAGTTTAGAAATGGCTTCCTCTCTGTGACAAAGAAAATCTGGAAAATTGAACATGTGGTATTTTTATTAAAAAAAAAACTACAAAAGCCTTTTGAGAAATCACTGTAGGTCTATTAGAGAGAAATATTGATTGTACCAAATATTTCTATGGTAAAAGAAGATATCACACACATTTGACACCACTAGTTTGTTTTGTCAATTAAGATTATTTTCAGTAATATTATTGAAAAAGGTAGGAGAATGACTATTGATTCATAGCTTTTGCAAAACTTTGAACAAGTCCTTAATAGTGCTGTCATTCACCTTACTTTCTGCAAGAGCTTCCCATTTGAAAAAAAATCTTATAAAAACAATTTAAGAAACATCTATACGTTTGCAAGTACTGTGATGAATGACCATACATACAAATAGATGGATACTTTTTTGAAATGTCTTCTGAAAAAAAAGGAATTGATAAAGAACTTACATAAAGGAAAATATAGACTAAAAGAATAAAATCTGAAGTTATAGGTATTAGACAATTAAAAAAATTCTTCAAATTATCTGCCAGGGGATTCTACTTATATGTCCAGTTAATACACTTCACAGAGTAAACAAAGTTTACCCAAAATTTCCATATTATGGAAACTGGACAACTTATGACCTGTTTCTACTAGCAAAACATCTGGATGTTATAAAAGTTGAAAAAAGCACAAACTAAGAATTTTCAGGAAGGCAGTACCAAAAATGTCCTAGGTAGAATGAATACATTCTGCTAGTTAATAATTGAAAAGAGCAAATAACATTTCAGTTATAGACACATATACCCAGTCCCCAAATTATATAGACCATGGTACAAGCTTCATTGCATGTATTCCCTTTTTCTTCCATTTCCCCTCCCTTCAATTTTATGTGCAAAACCACTGCTATTCACAAAAAGCCTGCACACTCCGTGTATGGTCATCTGCAGATTTTTCCATCAGAACACTCAATGAAGTATGAGGCAAGCTGTAATATTTTCTTGAAGATATTCTTTTAATTCTTAGTTCAGTAGTTTAATTTTCACTATGGGCAACTTTAAACACTAGGGGCCTGAAGAGAAAGGAAAAAAAAAAAAAAAGTTAAAAATTATAAACAAGCAATGATGACTTGCTGAAGTTTATATTGTTCTGATTACAGAGATACTTTAACATAATGCTAGAAAGAACAGATGATAATAAAAATACTGTTATTCCTTTTAGAACAGGGCTGTGGTGAAAATGGTATCATTATATTTAGAAGTAGAGCAGAAAAGAGCTGATGCTTATAATGACCTCTTACAAGAAAAGAAAAGAAAAGAAAAGAAAAGAAAAGAAAAGAAAAGAAAAGAAAAGAAAAGAAAAGAAAAGAAAAGAAAAGAAAGAAAGAAAGAAAGAAAGAAAGAAAGAAAGAAAGAAAGAAAGAAAGAAAGAAAGAAAGAAAGAAAGAAAGAAAGAAAGAAAGAAAGAAAGAAAGAAAGAAAGAAAGAAAGAAAGAAAGAAAGAAAGAAAGAAAGAAAGAAAGAAAGAAAGAAGGAAGATAATAATAAAAAATAGTGGTTCCTGTGTGTGGTTGCTTCTCAGAGAATTCCTGACAACGAAATACACATTCAGTGCTATCACTGCCCATGCCATCTACCAGCTTTGAACTGCAACAAAATCTGATTTTTCAAATAAATGAAATGAGAAAACAAACACACACACACAAAGCTTTTTAAGATACTTCAGATAATTGCAAATTTGATCTAGGTCAGTAAATTTCTCTTTCTAAGTTAATAGGAGGGAATTCAGTTTGTAGTACGACAGTTTGCATTTAAAAAGTTGTTTGTTTTGTTTTGAATCCTACTGGGAGGATGAAGCTTTGGTTCCTACTTTTTCCTGACAATATTACTTTTTCCTCTGGTACCTTTTCACTGGAGCGTTAGTCCTGGCACATAGCCACAGTAACTTCCATGTTCTTCACACACAGAGCTCTTAGATGTAACTTGAGTAATAGTTTTCTGTCAGAAAGCTGTGGTGGAGTTAGTCTTGTCCAGCAACCAGATGTCCACTCAATAACCCTCTCACTCACCCTCCTAAACACAATGGAGGGGGCATGTGGAAATAGGATGAGAAAGCTCAAGGGTTCAAATGAAGAAAGTGAGATCACCTACCAGTTACTGTCATGGGCAAAACTGACTTGATGAGGGAAAAATTTATTGTATTTCTTGCCAAAACAGGTTCAGGTACTAAGAAACAAAGACAAAAAAGGATTAAACAAAACTTTACCCCTCCCGCACACCCATCTTCTTCCAGGTTCAACCAGTTTACTCCTGAACAGGCTAATACAGACTCCTCTCCCTGCCTTAAGCAGCATCAGGGGAAGGAGAACGAAAGGCTGCGGTCAGTATGTAACGGTTCCTCTCTGGTACTGCCTGCTTTTCCCCTGTTCCCACTGGATACAATATTTCAGGTTATGGTTAATTCTACATGGGCTTTTCACAGACTGCATCTCCATAGTCTGGAGTTTAAAGCAGGCCTGGGTGAATTTAAACAACCAGTTAGAATGAGCTCCCAACAGGAGACAGGTGAAGAAATTCAGCAGGTAGATAAGATACCTTTGCACAACAAAAGCCACTACTTCTCAAAACTATCAAAAGGCTTTTCAGATACTGGTACTCAGGCAAAGCAATGCCACATCTTCATAAGGATTTTGCTCTAACTGATGTAATCTTTTTCTGCATAACTTAACCTTGAACAGAACTAGGAAAACATATAACTCCTAGAAAATGTCTGACTGTTAAATGGTTGTTGTTAGAAGACCCAAATTACTGCATAATACTCTATTTATGACCTTAAATTCAATAATCTTGTAGGTTATTTACACATTTCCAGATTAGATGAAATAATTTCTAGTGGTAGCACAGAACTTATAAAGACTTTTCTTTATGCCACACATGGGTTCTAGCAGAGAAAAATTCAGTATTTTACACAAGCTTAGATGCAAATTCCCTGAAATACTTTCAGGCATGGTGCTTAGAGAAGATAGGACAGAAGCATAATTCAAAATGTCACTTCACTTCTTTTGGCTTGTTAAATGGATGTCATTTTACCCTTGATAAAATTACTTTAAGTATTCAATTACTTCAGCCAAACTGTACCAGGGGAAAAAAAATTAAAAATAAAAAATAGTTACTAAGCACAATATAAGGTAAGATGATGAAGACAACCTTCAACTACAAATGAAATCACTACATACCCATTATGCTGTCTGCTTCATGCTGACTGAGAAATCTCTTATGTGGATTAAGATATATGTCTGCATATCGGTGGGATTCTTATCCCAAACATCCAGTGAAAATCAATTTTATTTGGTTCATGTTTCATCCTGTTTCTACCAAAAGCTTCTGAAGTTCTAAATGCAACTTTACTCCATAGTAGGTGATTAAAAAATGCTAAAATAATGAAAGTTATTGTTGTTACCTTGGTCAAGCAGTTGGGCAGCAGTAAGCCTCTTACAAAGTTTCTTTTCACAGTGGATGTAAGTCAAGGATACTTTGATACATTGTTTTTTGTTGTTGTTGTTGTTGTTGTTTTTTTCCCTGAAATTATTTTCTCTTCAACACAGTAAAAGCACAACAGTGAGCAATATTCCTTGCCTAGAAATCTACAAGTACAATGAGCTTTGCATCTCAGGATCTCTAGATGGGAATCACTTCACCCAGCAGAGACATTCTGCATCTGAGCTGATCTACCAAAACTTTCTTTACAATAAAAAATAAATATATACTTTCAGGTTGCAACTAATCCAGATATATTTTATGTATCTATTTTGCTATAAAATGAATTGGTTAGTTTGTCTTCATTCACTCCAAAGAAGTTCTCCAAAAACTAGATAGCTACATATAGTGTAAATGTGTTCTGGATGGTTGCACTAAAATCTACAGCTGTCCTGCTACATGCAAGGATCAAATTCTCAATGTCAAGTCTGCCTGTCATCCACTTACCACTAGTTACTAGCTTCAGTGAGTTCAGCAGTGTCAGAGATAAAAACAGAAACAGGAACCATTTATGTACTGCTCTCCAGTTCAGGTGAGGTGATGTACTGTTCATCTGTGCTGAAAGAAGATGGTTCTGTTCACATTTTCCTCCTGCTCTTGACTCTTGCCCTCAGCTCTCAAATAATGCCCTGTCCTTTTGCAGTTCTGATGTTGCTTGGAACTTTTATGTGCATATGTAGTTCATTAACCCAATGGAAAATTATCTTCCTTAAGCCAGGTTAGTTTCCTACTGTAATCTAAATGTAACCGTCTTTTGATGACCATGAGTTATTACTTCTCTATCCAAAACAAAAGCCTGTAACAGATAGGTATAATCCGGTTATAATTAATATTTGCAGTCCTTGAACCCAAATATAAGTGTATAAAAACAGTGTAACCAAGAACAGCGTTTAGGCATTTTTCTAACACTGCTATGGCATAATGAAGCACAGTGTATGAAGATTTTACACACGTTCCTTGCCAATGTGACCTTCAAAGGGTCAAAGTTTGGTCTAATTGAATGTGCAAGGTATCCAACTAACAAATTCTGAAGAGAAGCAAGAACAAAAGGCTGCAAGTAACCACGAGATCCTGAATTATACACTATACAATGATGTATATAGTGACTAGTCAAAAAGTTGTTACACAGTATCAGGAGAAAATTACATCCCTTTCTGGAGGGAAGTAAGATGAAAAAACACAAAACAGTTAGGATGACTATTTGTAACAAATATTTTTCCCTTATGTTCTCGTTTATCTGAGGGCTTTGCTATCTGGCTACAAGTATATGTGATAAGCTCAGTTTGCTTCCTGCAGAACCTGGAAGAGAGAAAGTGAGGTAAGATAATTCAGTGTATTAAGTTAGTTATTCCAGACTACCAATATCATAGACCATTGACAAGAGCTTCTGAAGTTCCAAATGCAGTGATTTCATTCAGAGAGTCTCTCTAGTTTCTTGACCAGATTCTAAATCTATTATTTTGTCAATTGACTTCGTCATTAAGTGTGGAGGGAAGATTCAAATGAAGATGGCATACTCATGTCAGGGCCAACCTGATATCTAGTATTAATGAGATCTGTTAAACAGCTACGGTATTCCCTTGGGAAGTAAATTTACTTAATGCAGGAAAAGTGGACTTACCATAATATTCTGATAAAATCCAATAGCCTTGGTACTTACAGAGCTTCATTTGCCATTCTGCTACACAGTGTTTGTATTTTTGTAATCAGTCAACAAAGATGCATCAGCATGAAATAAAAGCAAATAAAGAATCATGCCTCATATCTTGTTGTTAAGGAACCTATTGTAAATTAGTACTGAAAATAAAAGAAACAGAGCCAAAAAAAGTATTTTTTTGATACAGTTTTGGTATCCACGTTCTTTGTTAATTTATAATATAACATGATGATATTAAATATTTTGTTGCAGAAAAAGTAGCATGTAAATATAATGAAAAAGCTTTCCCTGGCTTGTAATATTTGTTGGCATTTGAACTATGCTATTCATTATAGGCTAAAAACTGATCCTTCAGTCAATCATAAACACACAAAGACATTTAGAAACTTACTCTTGATAAGGATATATTGATAAGATTATTTGAAATATCTCCTCACATTCTTATGAATAGACTGTTAAGACTAGTAAAATACAATGACAGAATACATGGTAAAGAGAAGAGAGTTTTCCTGGATATAAAATTAATTTCCTGACAAATCATTGTCCAAGATAAAAACGTCTTTATTTTCAAGTGGCATTTTCTTTGCAGCTAGATGTATATGTATTCCTGGTTGTATTATTGGTTTCTGGCATTCAACAAAAATGACCTTTAATGTACAACCTGGCTATTGAAAACTCTTAAGTCCAGAGAAGAACAAGTGCAGAAAGAGTATCTCAATAGGAGACTACTGTATAATTGCAGCAAAAAAAGCTTAGTGACAGCAAATTTAATAACAGGCCTATGAAAGCACTAGCTCAGTGACAGCTCTCAAGGTAAGGTGCTACAGTAATTCTATTACTTTAGCTATGCATGCATTAAAAAAACCATAATGCATTACAATAAATAAAACACTAAATTGTACACACAATGCAATGAAGTTCAAGAGTGATGGTAAAATTTAAGCAACTACCAATAAAGTAAGAAAATAATAAAACTACAACTCAAGGCAAGTTGACTTGACTAACAAGCAACTAGAACTAGTTCCATGTATAAATTATAATATAAATTGTAAGTACTTCCAGAGTATTGCAATGCCTGAAGACATTGATTTTTTTTTCAATTCCAGCTGCTGTGATAACTTCATGGTTCAGGGACTACTTCTAGTGAAATTATCTGTCTCATCAGTTGTCCCAATAGAGCACAGCAGTGACTCAGATCAGTGGGCAGAATTACAGGACCTCTGTGTTTCCTAAGAAGTTAGAAAGCATTTTTTCCTGCTAGTTACAACACTTTGACATTCTGTCTGCAAGTTCCTATTTTGTTAGAGGAAGATTTTGCTGACTAATCTCTGTGAACAAACTAAGGCTTCGAATACAGTGTTACAAAAAACTCTGCAAAGCTCTTACTTTACTATAATCATTAGATTTGCTGAGAGAAGGAATGTTGTAGATTATTTCCAAAGGTAAACTTTAAAGCCTATATGAGTTCCTGAGTTTTGCCAAGTTCACAGGCCAAAGTCATCTTTAGAATACTAAAAGCCACCTGCAAAATATTCTTCAAGAACAAAAAAAATCTCTCCTTGGGTTGATCTTCCACCCTCAGTGAGTGCTGTTGATGTAAAAGGCATGGAAAAAGTCTTTAGCATAATACAAAATACCAGCTGTGATACTACCATTACAAACTCATATGCCTATATGTTTCCCCCTATCAAAAAATTTGAGAGAGACCAAGAAAAATCAGGCTGTCTGTTGATCCTGGACTCCTTACAACTCTCAGTAGTATTATAAACCACTAGAAATGCACATGTGCAAAGGAAGACATGAGTTAATAGCAATTATTTAGCAAAGCCACCTGGAAATAAAGAAGAAAATATGTTTATTCCATAATAAAGAAGCAACAATACTCCAACTGATTTCAGATAAATTTTGTAGAGATAGAAAGAAGACTACTGTATATCTATGAAAACTCTGTTTCCATGAGAGAGTTCTGTAAAAAACTTAGCAGATTTACCTTCGAAATCTTGTCCCTCATTTATCCTGGTGGCATTTTCTACTCCCTTACTCTACTGTCAGTCAATAGTTGTAGGCATTCTGTTTTCTGAATGCTGAATCATGCATTAATATCAGCTCCTTTTCCAGGACAAACCATTTTATAGTTTTCAGTAATTTTATTTTGATTAGTACCAGATATAATGCAATGTTAAAAGAAAATATTAATCCTTAAAACAAGGCAGTTCAAATCAAGTGTTAGAAATTGTGAAATGCTTGTTTCTGTACTGCTTGGTATTAAACTTTCAATGTTCACTAATAAAACAAGTCCCTTAGTTTGTACTGAATTGCAAAATCCATGAAAGTTGCTTGCAGTTTATTTCAGTACGTTTCCTGGTAACACTTTCATTTATAACTTCAGTATAACTTCCTTATATCCATGACTTCCAAATCCCAGCAACAGCATACTATATGCACAGATAGTTGACCGACTTTCATGAGGTTTTTATGATCCCAGTCATTGTGACAGGCCATTTTTCCCTCTTTCTACTTCTCACTGTTATTTTATTATTTATTGATTTTTTATGAAGACCATAAGCTTTATCTCTTGCTTAGATTGTCAACCAAAATATACATAAAAAGTATAAATTGTTAGCATGAAATGGTACAATAGAACATGTGGTTTTTCAGCAGTTCAGTAAGCGAATTATGTGTGGCAACATTTCTATTATGCAGAATTTTAAGTAGCTTGATGTTAATATTGATAGCAGGTGGCAAAAATGCACTAAAACAGATGTGAAAGCAAGGAAAATAGTTTATGTGGAAAAGCTCAGTCTTCTGCGATATTTGAATTCATTGTATAATCCCTTAAGAGGTGAGAACTGCATCGACAGTAAAGGTGGAAGTTGTTACTTCACTTAATGAAGTCGAGTGTTGGTGTTGACAATCTACTGCATGCTCAGCTGTACTGTGAGTCACTTCTTTATGCCGCTAGGGAACACTTTCACTATAGCCAAAGCAGGAGTATTTTTGAATATTAAAGCACACATTAAAAGACACTCTCCCCCATATTTTTTTTTTAAAGTCTCTTTGTTCTTACTTCTGCTTCAGTGTTACTAGAATTAAGCAGAAATAATAAATCTTTCCTAAAATGCTGCTAAACTAACATTTTGGTTCACTTTTACAGCTTTGGGGAAATGCAAAAAGCCACTCCTGCTCAAAATGACAAGCTGTGAAAAGCCATTTGCTACTGAACTTCTGAGTTGCGGAGAGACTCCAGCCCCTAGTTACAGACTTCTGTATCTGAAACAGACACTGCATGGATTTCCACCCTTGGTTTACTCCTCAACTTACTTTAGGGTAGGATAGGATAGAATAATTTCCATTGCAAGGTATCTACATGATCATCTAATCCAGCTACCTGCCCACTTAGTATTACTGTCCTCCAATCTAGTGCTGTAATTTGTTGTAATTGACGTACACACACTAAATAGTTTCTCTATACACATTAGGAATCTTGCTTTTCTGTTCATGTGTAGAAGGTATGTCATTAAACCATCAAAGCGCTCTGGACAAATATGGATGTAGGGTCAAATATGTAAAAAACATGGTGTCTGTAGTGCTGCTGCATAACAAAGGAACTGCCTTTTGTCAAGGAACTGCACCTCTCTATACAAAAGTGTCTTGGTAAGTTATAGAGGAAGCTTAGTAAAAATCTCTGTAATATTACTGCACAACTGATGATAATTAATAGGGCAAATGGCAGAGTATACTTCAGTAAGTGGAGATTTAAAATACTACTGTAGAAGAAAAAAATACTTCAGGTAGTGTGAAATACTGAGCAGCAAAAAATAGACTCTAACATCATAATTCTTTTTTCTTTTCTTTTTTTTTTTTTTTTTTTGGAAAGGCAGTTGACAGCTCAGTTATGTTACTTTTTATTGACATCAATCTTGTTTAAATGAAAAGAGAAACCTGAGTTGACAATAACATAGAATTAAGAAATAAAGTCTTCCTTAATGAAGATTGTGAGGCTGTAAAACTGGTTTGTATTCATATTTCTATCTAATTTTAATTTTCTTTGTGTTTCTTGCATCCTCCCTACTCACTTAAAAAATTTTATATTAAAAGAGGCATTAAAGCAGTTAGTCAAAGTCCCCACTTCTGCAGACAACTGGCATGAGTCACATAAGTTCTCTCACACAGAGTCAGTATGACTGCTGCCACTGAGCATTCAGGTTGTTCTCTCTGATCCATTCTCACTCCCAACAAAGGAGTCCCACTAGAATTCTGTGAACATGCCCATTAAGCACAAGGCCTCCGGTGTCAGCTGCTGAGCTGTTATCACATTAATGAGTTAAAACTCAGCTACTTTCTCAGTAATGGCCAAAGGGCATACAGTGCCAGCTGAAAGGTGGAGAAGTGATTGCACACAAGAGACATAAAGCTCAACTTTGTCATTGCTTAATTCTAGGACACTGGGACATCTTCCAAGGGCTAAAATGGCTTTTTGAATTAATCCACATAATGGCCTCTCAGTTGTCTTTGCTTCTCCTTTGGCTCTGCCTACTAAAACATCCCTTTCATGAAAATATCTGAGGTGCCTTTAACCTGTTATTGTTTCCTAGGAAAACTTCCATACACCAGGACAAACACAGTGAAAACAGATGCAATATCCATATTATTCTGTAAAGACTAGGAAATTTTTGTGGATCTTTCACAGAGAAATACGTGCATTTGAATAAACCTTATGATTTTGAAAATATTACTGATTAAAAATTTTGACAAACACTGCTATTATTTTTCTTAAACTAGAAACTTAATCTGAACTACTAAGGGGTATATGCCTTAAATTTAATTACTGAATAATATACAATACCAAGCAATACTAGACATCCTCATATGCACGAAATTCTACATATCTCAAAACTAAGGCGTACAAAGCTGACATTTTAAGTAAAATACAAAACTTTTCACAGACTTCAAGAATGAAATAATTTTTATAGAAACATAATTTTCCTGAAGAAGAGTTGTGGTGTGAAAATGGAGTACTCGATGTTGCAGTGTTATGCAATAAAGATATAAAATATAAAAGAAAATACATGCCAAAAATACATTTAGCTTTGGTCATTAGATGTGCAAAATGCATATCAGAGTATGATCCTTTAAACACAGGCAATTTTCCATAAGAGTAAGCATACTTAGTGTTAACATTTATATGTGATAATAGCATGCATCTATATTTTTAGCTTTCGTATGTTTGCAATAAGTTGGGTGACTTAACGAAAAGGAGACATACATGTCCGCATAGGAATTGTGGATCAAAACTTCTTGAAGAGTACAGAGACATACT
Organism: Apus apus; assembly: GCF_020740795.1. NCBI lineage: Eukaryota > Metazoa > Chordata > Aves > Apodiformes > Apodidae > Apus > Apus apus. The sequence goes on along the minus strand of NC_067285.1, from coordinate 94,055,033 downwards.
GAAAAATATCACATTGTGGCTGTGTTGAAATTATACTAAAAGAGAATAGGGAGTTAAATATGTGTATTTCCAGAAGGTGTATTTGTTGAGTACAACAATTCTGAAAAGAAAGTGGTATTTGAGTCTTGGGTACTCGAGATTCTGGAACTATTCACCCATGTAGCATGTAACTGTTGAAACAATGGAACATTTTATCACAGGGATGGTGGCTAAACAAGCACACTGGCTACATACACTTGTTCATCTGAACAGGTCACCTTTTTTTGAGTGTTTTAGAAAATGCATGTTTGTAACAACTTATTTTCCCCTTTGCTTTTCCAACTGCTTTTGAGATCAGTGCATTTTTTATGTTTCTGACAAGGCCTCACAGTTTAACAAGAAATTGGAAGTCAGAGTATGCCAGAATTGTACAGTATAAAAAGGAAGGATAATGAAATATTTAAATCAAATACTAAAGATTGAAAGCAAGCACATGTAATGATTCAATATGTAACAGGTAGAAAAAAGCTAGAAAAAATGTTTCTTGTATTTGACAGTTGTATTAATTGTTGCAAATTTTCTGCCTACCATTAGGATAATAATTGTCCATTCTGGTTTTGATACTGGGGAAAAAAGGATTTACAAACCCAAATACTTTTGGTATGAACTTGTAATGTAACGTTGTAGATGTATAGAGTGTGAAACTTACACTTGAAAATCCCTAACCCCACACTGAGCATAATGCTTGAATAATACTTGCTCATGCAAGTAGAGAGATTAAGAGTTTGTAACATCTGAACAAATAATAGTGTTCTGTCAGATGTTAATGACAACAGAAACTAATTGCTCTGTGTGGTTTCACACTTCCAGACTTCATCTTATGAACTACACTCCCAGAAGCAGGGTACTGTTTAACATAACTTACCACAAACTGTGTGTAACAAGTGAAAGCTTATCAACTGCAAACTAATAAATAGCTGCAGTCAAATGCACTGTTCATATAATAGCAATTAAGCTCACCATAGGAATAATAACCAAGTAGAAAACAAGCAGAATTTTTAATGAAGCACTTGAATAATGTTTAGCCTAAAGATGGAGTTCTCAGAGCACTGGCCAAATTCTCTTCCTGTTACATGCAACAAAAATTTACCACTTTCTTTGGTGAAAGTAGAATTATGTCATTATTACTTTTGAGAGATTCACCTCTAAATGATTAGTAATATTACTTTTACAAATTATCACTAATAGTCTAGATAACATTGCAGTTTACAGAAGAGAAGCATTTGATGCATGATTTTAATTCTATTTACATGAAACTTTAATATTCTGCATTGTATCACTCCCAATATAGATTGTTTTTCTGATATTGATTGTTCGGTATTTCCAGCAGATGAATATGTGACTGATAAATCCAAATACTGAGATATCTGAAGTATAAAACTGTCCAGACAATAGAGGTGTTAAATATAATGCTGGTTTATGATCAATTTGAAAATTGAGGTTTTTGTTGTTGCTGTTGTTTGCTGTCATTATCATCTCAGGAACGGCTTATTTATCAGGTATTTTTAAAACACCAGGTGATGCAAACACTCAAGATGTCTTGGGGAAGGCTGGTATATCTCTGTAATTGTGCTAATTCTCTGAGCAATGTACAAATAGTGCCACTATGAAGACTTCCCCATATGATAAACTTGATTCAACATGTTATAAGGAAGATATATTAATTATTTATTTAGTAATAATATCTGATACAACTTTTTGTAAAAGCACCCCCATGGAAAAGAACACTTTTCAAAGATAAATTTTTGTGTTTGCTATTAACATATACTCAAAATGGTTCTTACCAAGCAGCTGCCAACTAGAATTTCTTACATGTTTCTAATACCCCAGCTGTCCACTGAAATTTGTTACAAGAGTTCTCCTTCAGAGAGACCATTAATATTTTTTCCTAATATGGGAAGAGCTGTCTGTCTACTTGCCTACCTTCACAGCAAAATAGCAATTAGCACTTAGAGAAGGTACGCATGAGGGATGGAATATGTTTAAAGTAGCAAAAAATAAGGCATTATTCAGGTGCTGATTATTCACTCAAGATGAAAGATGTTATAAAAATTTGAGGTATTTATTATCATCATTTATTTTAATTATTTTGCCCAGTGATGTGCATATCTTAATCCTCTAATAGAAAATATAAAATTAGAAGATACAACCTCAGATTTTATCTTAAATAAATTCATTCATTCATAAATAAAAAGAATAAAACCTGACATACACTTGAACTTAGTGGTTTACATAACTCTAGTATAAATTAATTGATTTGTAATTGGTAAACATCCATCCTACCCATTACTATTTCTCAAAACGTAGGAAATAGAACATGTTTGATTTTAGTGAGATAATTATGATGACAGATTAAGAGATTAAGGTAATCTCCTTTAATAACTTTTCAAACACCTATAAAACCTTTATATTCTCCAAATGACTGCCATTAGTAATTATGAATTCCATTCATCATGCTGAACGAAGCTAAAAATTAAGCTAAAAAAAAGCGATATATTAGTAAAAACTTCAGTTGAAAAGAGTATGGCTTTCTAAAATCTACCAATACATGTGTAAAGATTTAAAAATATTGAGTGTTCCCATGATGTTTCATGCCCCTCTACTCTTGTGAGGCCCCACCTGGAGTACTGTGTCCAGTTCTGGAGCCCCAAACACAGGAAGGACATTTCTGTTGCTCTAATACTGACACTAATTGGAAAACTTAGGCTGATATGAAAAAAATGTGGCTTCTAGTGTTATGTATCATCAAGAATCAGGGCTCTTCCTCAGAAATAAACATCAAGGTGATTGCTCTTTAGCTGTGTGTTAAACACTCTATGAGACTAGTAATTGAGGCTTATTATTTATATTACACAAAGAAAACAATTGATGCCTAAAACAGGTTACCCTGAGGTACCCAAAGCACTTCTTCAATTATTTGAAAGGTAATTTACAGGCAACTTTCTAGATTTTGTGGCAAAGTATGAAAATTAATGTCTGTTATCATAGCTATGACTGATTATGAATCAGTGGGAACTTTATTTTTTTTAAAGAACATTTAATTGCTTTTTTAAGCAATTATTAGTAAGGTTACTGAAATAAGGACGGTGAGATAGTTGATTGTCATTGTTTGACTCAGGTCCGACAACAATGCTCTCGATCCCCTCCCTTTCCCACCCACGTAGGGAAGAGAGAGAGAAAAAGAGAGAGACTTGGCTAGATTGAAAACTAAACTGCACAGCTTTAATGAAACACTAGTGATAAAAGAAAAGAAATCCAATTATATACAAATGTGTTCAGATATGTGCAAAAGCCTCTCGCCTCTCCCCACTCCCAGCAGCTCCCACAGCATCTCCTTAGCTGTGAACAGTCCTGAAGAATTCCAGAGCTGCTGCTGGAGAGAGTGGAGAGTTATGAGGGTCAGGAGAGCTCGAGCCTGGGGGTCGATGGTGATGAATTTTGCTGTCTGTCTAACTCAGCCTCCTACGGGGGGTCATAGATCTCCCTGTAGTGTCTGAGCTGGCAGAGTGAAGGTGTGACCTTGGAGACCCAGCAGTTCACAAAGCATTCCAATGTCTTACCAGCCTAGCTAGAACAGAATGTTGCTAGTTAAAAGAAAGCTCACTGAAGGAAAAAAAAAATCAGTAAAAAGGGAAATTGGCTTAATCCTGGCTCAAACCAGGACACTACCTGATTTACTGTTACCTCAAAAATTTCTTTATTATAGAATGGAAAAAGAAGTCTTTTAACTGGGAAAGACTGATAAAGAATCACCATTGATACTCCTACATCCTGGAAGTTATTTCAGTCACTTACAGAAAAAGGTGAATTTCTCCTCGCACTGAATCTGTCCATTCTCAGATGTGTATTTCAGGTTACCAAAGCACTGAATACAGAGATGGTGTAAAGATGCGATCTTGAAGACCCAGCAGTTACAAAAACATTGATTTCTTATCAGCCTTAGTTAGAACACACTGTGACCAGTTAAAAGAAAGCTTACTGAAGGAAAAAAAAAAATCAGTAAAAGGAAAATTGTCTTCATCCTGGCTCAAACCAGGACATTGATCCATTGTTTTTTACAATGGTGGGAAATATACACATACATATTGGTTTGTAGTAAACTGTCACGGTTTGACTCAGGATTGACAATGAAACCAATGACAAAAATTCTCTTGATCCCCTCCCATCCAGGTATGGAAAGGAGAGAGAGAATAAAGGAGAGAGACTTTCTGGTTTGAGAACTAAACTAGACAGCTTTAATTAAATACTAATGACAAAAGAAAATATGTAGAGATACATACAAGTCTGTGCAGGAATGTGCAAAACCCTATCCCTTCTCCCCCTCACCCCCAGCAAGTCCCACAGCACTCTCTTTAGCTGTGAGCAGATCCAAAATATCCTGGACTGCTGCAGAGATAATAGGATCAGACTGGAGCCTAGGGATCAATGGTGATGGATAGATGGAGTCCTCCCTGGACACTGGGAAAAGGAAGGAAGGAAGACACTTGACTTCTGTGATCTCCCGATTTATATACATATACACACATATACACACACACACATATGTATAGATATGTGTGTGTGTGCGTCTGTGTAATATCTCTGGTCAATTTTGCTGTCTACCTAGTCTGCTTCTCCCTATGGGAGGGTTGTAGGTACAACTCTTCTAATCCTTTAGTATCTGAAGCAGTAAATTCAACAAGAGCAAAGCGTCTTTGGTGTTTTGGCAGTATCTGTAAACATTCCAGTGTTATCAGTCCACTGGCTGGTAAACATGCTGCTAGTTAAAAGAGAGCTCACTGAAGAGAAGAAAAATCAGTAAAAATTGGCTTAATCGTGGCTCAAACCAGGACAGCTACAAGAACTGTTTTATTAGAATTTGCAATCTTTGCGGTAAATGAGGCATAATATGAACACTGACAAACAGAAGAACACATGAACTAATTCAGCAAAAAGTAAGTGAGGAGTTACGGGATGTTATGGTTTGTGATACTATGAATATTCAGGATTCCTAAGTTGTTACATTTTTCCCATGTTGGCAAATATCTGTGAAAACAATTACCAAATTGTGTTTCATTCTTTTCCTGTGGTTGAGTCACATACAATACTATTCTGTTCATGTGACCAAGGAGTGAATAGTAAGCCCTGGCCCCTGGTCATTTTAAACCAAATGCTGGCTTAGTATTTCACCAGAAAATTCTGAGAAAATGCTGGGTTATTTTACACTCAGTACACAGTGTGCTTATCTCTGCATATTGTCTAGTCTACACACAGTAGGTTATCTTATCAACGTGTTTTATAAAGGGAAAATGTTTGTGTCCACAATGATATTTATCATTTGTTTTATACTCATGCTCTCTGATCCAGCTGCTCAATGGCACAGAATACATGGATTCCATCTCATCAGTGGGATGAAGTAGAACCAGCCTGAATCTGGATGAATCATGACAGTATTTAGTACCTCTTTGGCTAAAGTCCAGTCACAAAATTTGAGGAATATGTGGCATACAAGCAAAAGCCATTTTTATTATTTCAAAACCAATACGAAGTCTACTGTCATCTAAAAAATATTAAAAAGATGGTGTGAAATGCATTTATAGCTGAATGGAACCTTTCCTTTAGCCTATGCAAGGCTGTTAGTTGCCAGTTTTTGGGATGGGCAGCAGATTCATGATCGTACTTGCATGTGTGTCCCTCAGAGCAGTAATACTATCAAGAAGAAAAAGAGTCTCTGAGCCTTCACAATCAGAATATGAACTACCTGAAGGAGGGCATAAAAGAAATTCACAGACATACAAACAAAAATTTTTTGTGAAGTCCCCAAATAGTGATAGACATTTCTTTTCCACCATAGAAAAAAAAAAAAAAAAAAAGTTACTCCTTCCACTCACTCATATATTCATAAAGTAGGCTTCCTCTTCCTAAACACGTAATATTCATGAACTCAATCTTTCCTCTGGTTCTGCTACTATAGGGCCAGACATGGATAATGCCAGGTACCTCCCACAAGCCTAACATATAACTTCCTCGTTCAATGAGATACACAAATGTGGTGCAGATAAGCAGTAATTTGAGGAGACTTCAGCAGCCCTCCCACATAGTCTGAAATTCTGTAAAGAGCCTTCATCTGTGACTGACAGTATAGGCACACAAGGGAAGGAAGAATGCAGAAGATACACAAGTCTGTATAAAGGAAAGACACATCACAGTACACTTAAAACAAACAAATAAATAAATAGATAATTCCTTGAAGACCTCCCATAAACAGTTCAGTTTATAGAAATCTATCCTTCTGTTTTTTCTATTTGGTTGGCTGTTGCTGTGCCCTCCTGCACCAGATGGTGTTGGGTTTTTTTTCCACACGAGCAAGTAGTAGTAGTAGTAGTAGTAGTGTGGGGATGCACAAGAAGTTGGGAGAGAACACAGCTGGGAAAGCTGACTTCAACTGACCAAAGAGATAACCCATACCATATCACATGTTGCTCTGAGACTGGCTGGGCATGGGTATGTTTTGCTGATGAGCAATTGCAATTTTTTTTTTAGAACATCTTGCGGTTTGTTTGTTTGTTTGTTTGTTTGATTTTTTCCATCTCTCTGTTTTCTCTTTTCTTTTCTTTTCTTTTCTTTTCTTTTCTTTTCTTTTCTTTTCTTTTCTTTTCTTTTCTTTTCTTTTCTTTTCTTTTCTTTTCTTTTCTTTTCTTTTCTTTTCTTTTCTTTTCTTTTCTTTTCTTTTCTTTTCTTTTCTTTTCTTTTCTTTTCTTTTCTTTTCTTTCCTTTCCTTTCCTTTCCTTTCCTTTCCTTTCCTTTCCTTTCCTTTCCTTTCCTCTTTCCTTTCCTTTCCTTTCCTTTTAAAAAAATATTATTCAACTATCTTTACCTCAACTAACACATTTTCTCACTTTTACCCTTCTGATCCTCTCCCTCATTCCAATGTGTGGGGGAGTGAGCAAGTGGCTGTGCAGGGCTTAGTTGCCTATTGAGGTTAAACCACTACTGTCATTCCTTGGCAGATAGTATCCAAGTGACAACTGTTGATGACTGTCTCTTAAGTATAGTGTCAACAGAAATGCTTTGAGATTATCTGAGACGTCTTAGAAAACCTGCTTGAGCAAAGGGATACAGCAGGTGTATACAAGAGGAAGAGAGAAGCTGGCTTGTGTGTGTGCTGTGCTAGTTCTGTGCTTCACCTGCCTTCTTTAGAAAGGGAGTAGATACTGTCATGCTGCTTCAAGTATCTTTCCATGAAAGCAGCTGAGGCCTTCAAGAGAACACCTGGTCTGTCTGGAAGTCACACAGAGCAATGATGTCAGTGGTGGTGGCAGATGGACAGGAATAAAGGTGAAGTCCTCTGCCTGAATATTAAGAAACCCCTGCAACATAGTTGGGGAGCAGCTCCTCCGAGAAGGACCTGGGCATTTTGATTGACAGCAGGTTGGGCCAAGAGCCTCCTGAGCTATAGTAACAACATGGCAGGACCCTGGATGCCCTAATAGGTCTTAATGACTCTGAGGACATCTATCTTGGCCCTGTCCACACCCCTGCCCCTGGGCTCTAGCCTTCATCTAAGCTTATATATGGGACTTCAGTCCTGTCCTGAGATGTGTTTTATATTTATCTGCCTCTAGCTTTGTCCTGGACATGCTTGTACCTGGCCATGGACCTGTGGATTGATTGACCTTGCTCCATCACTATAAACCTGCCTGACAATTGCTGGGTTGTTTCTGACACTGGTTTTGTTACTACTGCTGAACTTTACACAGACCTGCATCATCTCCACAAACTTGTGTGGTGATCTGGACTTTGGGGCTTACCCTGTCTGCCACCTTGTGTCTGCCCAACTTGCCTTCCCTGGGTATAGTGGGACAGGGGTTCCTGCCCCTTGCACCATGCTCAGTTCCTGATCTGCTCCCTGACATGAGAGCACAGACGTTAGGTAGGGAGGAATGATTATTCCCCTCAGCTCACTGCTCAGAAGATGATATATAGAGCATAGCTCCTGGACCACCAAAGAAACAGCAACAAAAGACTGAGCAGTTTCTTTGCCTTCTCATCCTTACATTGCTATACTGATGCTTTTGATGTGTTATAACCAACACCCCTTACCAGAACATAAACTTGCCAGACAAATAATGAGACAGCACTCTTATTTTTCAAGTGTGGGATACATGCATCTCAATCATTGCTTGTGGATATGATGCATGCTAGATTAATGTTGAAGGATTGTCCAGACCAGAAGGAATTAAACCTTATCCATCCTAAAGATGTGGCAGATGTACAGGCCAAGTATCTTTTCTGTTCATTTCCTTGAAAGAAGTTATTTTGTTTGCTTCAGATGGGACCCTACAATTCAAGCAGAATACAGATAGTGTGGACAAACCTGGAGAGAAATCTAGAATGAACCAAACTTATAGTATGGAAAAAATACTGAAATATTGTTGTAAATTGTAATATCTATATAGAACTAAAAATGAATTATAAATTGGAAAAAAAAAAGGCAAGGTACCAATAGATTTATTTATTTTGTTGGGCCAGGTGAGAGATGTATGAACAGCAACTATACATCCTTAGTGTAGTATGATGACTCAGATGGATAATATATAATGATATACAATAAAATTTTGTTTTGCTTTAAATATAGTTTTTTATATGTACTGGTATTAAAAAAAATAAAAATTTCATAATTTGCTAGCCTAAATTTCTCTGCTCTAGTTTATTATCCTTTGTATCCTTTTAGCTTCAAGAGTAAGGATTTTTTTTTTTCTTTTTGCCTTGATGTGTTTGACCACTTCCTGTTCTCACACTACAGGTCCAAATCACCCCAAATTTAATTAACAATACACCAGTATGTCTTACAGAATCATAAACGTCAACTTTGACTAAAACAGTATTTTCCTTTATACATGGCTAAGAGAAAAAATTCAAGAGCTAACATATGACAAGGTTTGTTGCAAGCATTAAGCAGTGTCTTGACAACAACTATAATTAAAGTTGCCAGAGCTTTGACCTGATTAAACACTGAACAAAACAACTGCCACTCTTGGGCTACCTTAGGACGGTGAGCACCTGATGATATTTAATACCTTTTGGCAGCCAAGTTAGTTATACCATAGTTCAATACATTTCTTAAGAGGGGAAATATTTAAGTAAATCAATGGGAGAGAAACTGTAATGAAAGCTGTCAGAGTAATTCTAAATATTGCTGACAAGCATATCTAATAGCTCTGAAGGATGTTAGTATTTTGCACGTCTTGTTGTTGATCTTGAGTCAAGCTGTGACAGCACATTATTATGTATTTTAACACTCTTTTTCAGATTATATAGAAACTTTACATTTCATGTATGAGCATTTAAACATACTGAACTTTGCTGTGTAAGAGCTCATACAGTTTTCCAAAAGATTCTCAGGAGCTGAAAGGTGAGACAGTCAGGCACTCAGGGGACTTGGATGTTAATTAATGAGAACTAAACTCTCAAATCTCTTAAATAGTACTGAGAACCATAACCAATGTGTTTGTTTCAGCCCTCTATACCAAGATGCTGACATTGCTGTTCCAAACCTATTTCTAACACTGATATATTAACAGATGGATGGATGAGGTATGTATACAGCAATTATATGCAAGTAGCACTAATGAGCATTGTTGCAACTTGGGATTTTTCAGCGTACTGTGTGACACTTTTGCTGAGTCACTGAAAACTTAGAAAACATACATCGTACCTAAGTATGAACAGAGATTATTAATGCATGATGATGAGCTCCAGATTAAGAAGGATCTCCTCCTTGTCACTGGATCTATCACAGATAAATAGATGTAGAACATCATGAAACATAAAATATCTCCAATGCAGCTCTCATAAACAAGAGATTTGCTTAGAACTTCAAACATACTAAATGGAAAGTCCCCTGTGGCATTATAGAGAACATTAGTGAGATGTTGTCACCATAATAATAATTAGAGAGACGAAGCGATTGTCAGTATGCTTGGCTCAAACCAGGACAAGTATGCATCATTTTTATTAACATACTTTTCTTTGTGATTCTGTGCTTGATTACACATTAAGTCTTTGTCTCAGATTGGAAATGAAAAATATTACAACAAATATTTCTACCATCTTTCTTGAAAATCAAGAAAACATTTTGGAAGTGATTTATAACTTTCTTTCTGAAATTGTATTTTTAAGCATAATAAGACCAAAAAGTGCTACTTTGTTTTTTAAATAGGTGAGCCTTTAATTTTAACTGCACTCTACTTGTATCTCTCCCAGTATCTGGTCATGAGGCCTGTACTCCAGATTTACATTTTATAAAGATTTTACATTTCCTATTATTACAGCATTCTGAAGCATTACTGCACTATCTCTGCAATAGTCAGCCATGGTTTGCACAGAGGAGCTGTGCTACACCTTGCTAGTTAGCAGAACTAGAGAGAGGAGGTCATAATTGGTTTCCCACCTAGCAAATCAAAATAGAAATTAATAGACTTCTATAAAGTTATACAGCAGATTTTATTAACATTTAACTGAGCAGTTCTACTTATATCCTGGAAAGTCTGCTAAGGCACATGGAAAATAAAGAGGTGATTTGTGACAGTCTACATGGCTTCACTAAGGGTAAGTCATGCCTGATCAATTTGGTGGCCTTCTACAACAAGGCTACAGAGATGGTGGATAATGGCAGAGCAACTGATGTCATCTACTTGGATCGGTGTAAGGCGTTTGACACTGTCCCACATGACATCCTGGTCTTCAAACTGACAAGTCACGGATTTGAGAGATGGGCGACTCTGTGGATAAGAGATTGGCTAGATGGCTGCACCCAGAGAGTTGTGGTCAATGGCTGAGTGTCCAAGTGGAGGCAGGTGAGGAGTGATGTCCCTCAGGGGTCAGTACTGGGACCAGTGATGTTCAACATCTTGTTGGAGACATGAACAGTGAGATGGAGTGTATCCTCAGCAAGTTTGCTGATGACACCCAATTGTGTGGAGTAGCTGACACCCTAGAAGGAAGGGATGGCATCCAGAGGGACCTTGACAGGCTGGAGAGGTGGGCTAGTGCCAACCTCATGAAGTTCAACAAGGCCAAGTGCAAAGTCTTGCTCCTGGGTTGGTGCAACCCCAGGCACAAATGCAGGCTGGGAGAAGAATGGCTAGAGAGCAGTCCTGAGGAGAAGGACTTGGGGTCGGTAGTAGCTGAGAAGCTCAGCATCAGCCACCAATGTGCACTGGAGCCCAATGAGCCAACCACAGCCTGGGCTGCACTAAAAGATGTATGGCCAACAGGGTGAGGGAGGTGATTCTCTCCCCCTATACTCTGCCCGGGTGAGGCTGCACCTGGAATACCGTGTACAGCTCTGGAGCCCTCAGCACAGGAAAGACATGGAGCTGTTGGAGAGGGTCCAGAGAAGGGCCACCAAGATGATCAAAGGCCTGGAGCACCTCTGCTATGAAGACAGGCTGAGGGAATTGGGGCTGTTCAGCTTGAAGAAGAGAAGGCTCTGGAGACACCTTATAGAAACCTTACAGTACCTGAAGGGGGCCTACAGGAAAGCTGGGGAGGGACTTTTCATCAGAGACGGTAGTGACAGGACAACGGGTAATAGTTTTAAACTTAAAGAGGGTAGATTTAGGTTAGACATCAGGAAGAAATTCTTCACCAGGAGGGTAGGAAGATGCTGGAATTGTTTGCCTAGGGACATTGTGGAAGCCCCCTCCCTGGAGGTGTTCGAGGCCAGGTTGGATGAGGGTTTGTGCAGCCTGGTCTAGTGGGAGGTGTCCCTGCTCATAGCAGGGAGGTTGGAACCTGATGATCTGTAAGGTTCCTTCCAAACTTAACCATTCTATGATTCTGTCATTCTAAAAGTGGAAGAAAATAACGTGCTGTATGTAGAATAACCCATCATATTGGTGTGTCATACCATATTTGCCCTATAACAAACCCCTTTTGCAAGATTTGTAGTCTTCTGTACTCATAGATACTGCATTTGATATAGTATGACATTATTTTGTTTTATTTTATTTTGTTTTGTTTTACTTTGTTTTATTTTATTTTATGTTTTATTTAAATTATTTTTAGTTACTCATTTTCAGTGTAGATTAAGCCTTGAGTGATTCTGGGATATTTCAAGTCCTCTACTTCCCTGCCTAACAGTAGCACCAGCAGAGGTCAACTTCATTAGCAGGAGAATCAGTATATTATGACATAAATGTATTCAACAAAATATTGCTCCTGTGCAACCGTATTGCCATGGGCTCTGATTGTCAGGCCTTATAAACTAAATAAGATTGGGTTGCCAGTGGCTGGACTCAAGAATACATAAAAAATAAAATGAAAAAAAAAATGACAGAGCATGAATAATTTTTGTGTGTTTTTCACTTGATTTAAAATATGTTCCTGAAATTTTGGTTTTGCAAACTCTTCAGTACTTATTTCATTCTATCATCTTTCTGTTTACTTCCACATTAATAATAATAATAATAATAATAATAATAATAATAATAATAATAATAATAATAATAATAATAATTATTATTATTATTATTATTATTTATTTATTAGCACTTAGTCTGATTCTTCCTTTCCTTTTTGTGGAAGAAAGAACATTTGAAAATACTACTTAAATAATTAAAATCTTCCTGTAGGTTAGAAGAATTGTTAGTGTAGAAGAATTTTTCCTATTCTAGGAGAACAGTTAAAATAAACATATTTGGAAAGAGGTTAAACAAGATTCTGTCTGGTTACTTTTTTGTGTAGAGTTGAAATGTAACATTTTTTTTAACAAATAAAAACAGATAACTCTAAAGAGGATGAGAAAAGCTGACCACATATGAAAGATCTGGCTCCTGTTAAAATCCATGTCCTTAATTTTGTAGCAGAGTTAACACTGCTTCAAGGGCGAAACTGGAAAGTTCACATCTTGAAGTGGTGGAGTAGACAGGTGGCTAATATATGCTAACTGGAGTGAAGGAGAAGAAAAGTTAATAAAATCCATTCATGCCTTTCAGTATCCTATTTAGGCATATTAACGTTGCTTTTCAGAAACATTATCAAGTGTACAAAATAAACACAAGACATGGAAGCATAAAGTATTGAATAGTGCTTCTACATTATTGTTGCTTTTCCTGATATTTAAAATATTGGTAGGTAAAATGTCAAATGCATTTTCAAGTTAATGGAGGAATTATTTGCTTCTAAAAACCAGCATTTGACCTTTTGTTTTCTTTGTGTAATGAATGTCTCAGCATGGTGCATAGGTAATAGTAATCTTCCAAAACTTTTAGCTATTTCTTCGGGGAATTAAGAGTTGTTTATTTTGTTTTGGGTTGTGGGGTTTTTTTTCATTTTTGTTTTTGTTTTTTTTTTTAAGTAACTTAACACAATGTCTTTGCACTAGGTTTTTCTTATATTATGATATTGATTGGCTTATAGAATGCTATTTGCTTCGTATGATTTTCATGGAGAAAGGAGATTTTTTTTTTCATTTTCATTGTGTATTTGTTAATCCATTTCAAAAAGTATTACGCTAATTATAACAGTGTGCTTCGCATTTAGCATCTGAATTGCTCATTTTCAAGTTTGTTTTTTTTTAAATTGTAATCTGTTAATTACTTGTTTAATGGAGTGTGTAATTACCTACTTTAAGTTCGAAAACTGTTTCCATTTCAAAGCAAGAAGCTGTTCCAGAATTGAAAGTATGTAAATGCATTCCTTGCAGATACAGTATATAATTCTTGTGCTTCAATAATTGTTTCATTTGTGTGTGAAAATAAATTGTTGTCTACCTTCTGTCTATAGATGTCATTGTCACTGTGTTCTAGAAGACAGTCCTTACATAAGAAAGAAGTATGCCTGTAGCAAGTATGTGAAGAATTAACATTGAAGAATGCATTTTTAACTAGAAAGGAGCAAGAAAGAGTTTTCTAATTGTAAGAGGTATCTTCGATGACATGAATAGAGAGTAAAAGGCCCATTATTTATTTATTTTATTTTTTAAAAATCAAACGGAGTCTGAAATTTAATTTCTAAACTAATATTTGACTAAATATTTGAAATTAAAAGTAGTTTGGAAATAAAAAATTAGAAAAGTAATGTATCCAACTGGCTACACTTGACATATAAGTGTAACCTAGCTCTGGATAAGCCAGCCATCTACCAGATGCACTTCTTATTTTTTCTTTAGTATTATTTTATTTGTTACTAAAACTACTGAAGTCTTTCAGTGCTGAGCAGAAAGACAATAACTTGAAGGACCAAAATTGAGATTCTTTCTGTCAACTTTACTTGCAGGATTCTGTACCTACTGTCAGTCTCAGAACATCTGCAGTTGCTGATGAAAAAAAGCCAAACATGAATTATGGACAACAATTGTTCACCATCTCTGTATTCAGTACTTTGATAACCTGAAATACACATCTGAGAATGGACAGATTCAGTGTGAGGAGAAATTCACCTTTTTCTGTAAGTGACTGAAATAACTTCCAGGATGTAGGAGTATCAATGGTGATTCTTTATCAGTCTTTCCCAGTTAAAAGATTTCTTTTTCCATTCCATAATAAAGAATTATTTGAGGTAAAAGTAAATCAGGTGGCATAATCATTAGGTAAAAAATCAGAAAGTTAAGGGATTACATTTCTTCTCAAATAACTGCATCTAATATAAGTATTAGATGGTTTGGACTCCATGTCTCCCTTCCTTCTTCAAGGAAATAACATGATAAATATGTCACGAAATCTCTCTCCACGTTATTGCACATTCTCTTAAAAAAGAAGAATCCGGTGCTATAGACAGAGCAATTATTCCCATCTACTGACTGCAAGTATTCATTGGGAGGTAGAAGGTGTTCAAATACTGTCTTTCAAAAAGTCTTAATTTTCCTGTACTTTTAAAAATAGGGGTTAATATTGTAATCACTGAATTACTTAATAAGCTACTTAGTAACTACAATATATAAAAGAAATACAGATTTTTAGGTCAAATAAAAAACTCAGTTTTATTAATCTCTACTGATGCTGAAAGGAAAATTCTGCTGTGGAATATTATGTAGCATACATTCATTTTCTATTTGTCTTCACTAAGCTGGGAAGCTCCTTGCTGAAGTTTCAAGTGTTTTGGGAATCTAATACCTATATGCCTAACTTTCCACATATGTGTAGACAATTGAAGCCTATGGATTCTTCTAGGATTCTGAGGAACTACTAAATTTTCCTTAACGAGCAAATACACTTTGGCCTCAAATACAAGTTTGCATGCAGGTTGGCTGTAACACATGAGAATAAAAGAGACAAGAAGTATTCCTGTAAGAGAAAATCATCACTGGATGATTTAGTCCAGCTATAGTGTCATCTTTGTAATTATCAGAAAACTAGATATTGTTCACCGTTTCTGGATTGAAGTTCTTCTGTGAGTTTTGTATCAACTTTGTCCCAGGATGTGAAACATGTAGGTTACTTGCTTTGCAAAATACCAAGCAGCATAATACAAAACAGTATATGAAAATCAGAACTTCTTTTTGCAGTAAGTGTTATAGACAGTCAGAAAAGCCAAAAAACTTCAATAAGGATGGTTGGGTAAGCTTTTGAGTGAAAACAGTTTAGTTCAGAAAGTAATCTCAAACAATTTTTTTTATAATCAAAGCAAATGCATTATTACATGAAACAGAACCAGGCTTCACATGTTTTAGCTCAATTATGTATATTATGTATTCATATAATATTATATATATAATATTAATTATATATGTGTGTGTATATATATATAAAATGCATATTATGTATATCCCTGCTACTGCTTCATTCTGTTTTGTGACTATGGTCTTACCATAAACAAAGATAAAACATTTATAATATTTTTTCATCTTACTGTACCTATCAAGAACATTGTTTGGTATCTTATTAGAATGAAAAGCAGACCTATGAAAATATTTATCACCTTTTCAACTTTTGAATTGTAATTTTTTGTAGGCTGCTCACTTCTTATATTCCTGTATTTCAGGTTTTGCATTAAGGTGCTTAATTTTCCTGAGTCTCTTTTCCTGGTAAAGCTCTTATACTTAAACCTCGGTGTTATGCTTCTCTCCCACTGAAAAAAATATTTCAGAAACAAAATTCAGAGCTTAGTATGAAAGGTTGTTTCCTGAATTTACAAAAGATCATAAAGGTGCAGAATTTGAAAGCTGGGATGCCACTATGTGCTTTGTTTGGTTTGTTGGCAGAAATACTAAGGGGTTTTGTTTTTTGTTTACAAAAATACCTTACCAAAAATACAATTGGAATAAACTACCAGATTAGAGAGCAAGACTTTCACACTGGAGTCCTATGTTCATATCGTGTTACATTCACAAGTGAGTGAGTTTGGTGGTCTCTGTCTCATTCTCTGTGAACATCTGTCTGTGTCACTAAGCCATTTACATGGTTTAGCATGATTGGTAGCTCTGTCCAGAAGGGACTCAGAGCTTGAGCACTGCAGATCAGGCTGAAGGTGCATTGAAGGTGCAAGTGATTTATCATTACTTTGCTGTGCTGCATTAAATCAAAATTATGGACATCTCCAAGAAGCTACCTTTTGCTACAGCTGACCATGCACTCTTCCTTCCTTCCTTCCTTCCTTCCTTCCTTCCTTCCTTCCTTCCTTCCTTCCTTCCTTCCTTCCTTCCTTCCTTCCTTCCTTCCTTCCTTCCTTCCTTCCTTCCTTCCTTCCTTCCTTCCTTCCTTCCTTCCTTCCTTCCTTCCTTCCTTCCTTCCTTCCTTCCTTCCTTCCTTCCTTCCTTCCTTCCTTCCTTCCTTCCCTAATTTATTTATGCAATTTATGCATATTTTATTAACTTCTAATTCTATTTGGAAGAGGTTGCATCTGTCTTCTGTTGCAGTATCAATAATTCTATGTGAATTGTTAAAAATTTGACAGTGTTCTCAATTTAAAAGTGCAAAGAAGAAAAAAGCAAGCAAAGTGAACTTCACTTAAAAACTTATTTTCAATACATGCTTATTTATCTGTAAATAAACATACACAGAATTGTCAAATGAAGACCTTATATTTTCTTCTCTTCATTCTCTTCTCTAGAGGAAAAAAGCAAAGGGGTCTTTGGGGATTTCACTCACTTTTTGGCCTTCACAAAGATGGATGTTACCCTATATAACTAGGCAAGCAACCTGGCAAAACCAGTATAACAATAAGGATATATTTAAACAACTCCAGTTTCAGGTGCAGACACCATAACCTCTTTTCTTCTCATACTTCATCCTCTTAGCAAAAGACAACTTTTTGACCTAAATGGTACATTTAAAAATAGCTTTTACTTCATAGCAAGTGATTTCTGGTTGTTTACAGTCTGCTATCTTTATAATACTTTTTCTCTGGTGCTGATAATGCCTGAGTGCTCTGCATTAGAGACTTCCTGATAAACGTGTAATTGTACACTGTGCAAGCAACCTAATTTTGTTATATTAAGTACTATTTGCAACCTTTTTTTGGTATTAACTTAGTAGCAGAACATAAAATACTGTTTTTTTCCTAAGAGTCTCATGGACCTAGGGATACATATAGGCACTGGTTTTACTAAAGCACTTAACTGAATTAAGAGCTTAACTGCTGCTGACTTTAAAAATACCACTCATATTTATGATGCATTAAATTCTAATGTGGTGTAGCATCTAGATCTCACATGTTTGTTTTTAAACAAGGAACATCCTTAACAACTGCTTTCTGAACCAGGATTATACATTCATTTGTTTCTGCAGCCACTTGTGGACAGAAAGAACAACTGATGTTTTGCAATTTTATCTTAAAGAATATTTAAATTGTTAAAAATGTTTTTATTTCTAGGAAACTTTAAAAATCACATGAAATATTTCAAAATGAAAATAAAACATTCTATTTAGGTAGAAGTGTTTCCATTTTATCCACTTAAATTTTATTCAATTGAGTTTTTAATAAAAAAGAATCTTTATTTATTCAAATTTATTCAAACCAAATATTTTTTTTCTTTTTAATTTTTTTTTTCCAGATAGCTGCTAGTGACTAGAAAATCAGCTATTTCCATGTATTTCCCACTTTTCAAGTAATCTATGTTTACTTTTTTTGTGTGTGTTCAAAATGAAAAATTATTTGGTGGTCCTTAAAGAGTTTTAACTGAAGAAGTTTTACCATATAAAAAAAAATATTTCAAAGTACAATTAGTTGTTCCACCGAGACTTAAAAAGGCAAGAACCCTTGGTATTTTATATGTTTTTATAAACTTAGGAGTTTTCTGTGTCCTCACATAAAATCTGAGAAATTTGTTGCTATTTTGCTGCACCAATAGTTCATTTTATGCAGTATTAATTATTACAAAATTACTTAAAACTCCATAAAATGTCTAACGTGCACTTGGATGCAAAATTTAATTCCTTTCTATATACTATTAATTGATGAGTTTGGTTTGTGTGGTGTTTTTCCTTTCTCTTTCAGAGGAAGAGAGTAGGCATATTACAGGAGAAGCTCCTAAAATTTATATTTTAGAATATTCTAAACTGATAGGCAAAAGTGAATAGCTGGGGAAAACATCATAAGAAACAGAGTGTCTGGAAGACAAAAATGAAGAGTAGACAGTATAGTTTTGAATCAGGTGGTAAAACTAGAAGGCTAGGGGTATGCCCCCTAAAGACTATGTTAACACTAGAACTATCCTACTTGTGGATATTGTGGATATGAAATTGAAAAATGATATGCAGCACTACATTTAGTAACTGTACAAAGATTCATAGATCCTTGGAGCATATTCCCAGTAGTTCTTTGGCCAATGACTATAGCAGAGCTATCAAACTGTTTTGGATTATTGAGGATTGGGCTCAATTATGTTTTCATTTTCCTTAAATGTTTTGTACATCACTATGTGTTAACTTCCTTACTCCACATAAATGAGTTATAGTGAAAGAGCTCACAAACCAGGGCTGTACAAGAAAAGTGTTTAAAGAAACTACAGGAAACTAGAATAATATTCTTATCAGGATAATGAGAGCTTTGGTACTGACAAAAATAAGGCAGCAGTCCTACTTTTTTTTCAGTTGTGCAAAGAAATCAAGAACAAAGTAATTAAAAGAATTGATATGGAATTTGAGTAAAACTGTATAAAATCAATCTCTCTGTAAATAGATTATTTATTGCTTTTTATTCAATTTAATAACTACTTTTTAATTAATTCTTTATGATTTATTTTTAATCTCTCTTTGTGTTTTAAACAAAATTTATTTACATATTTGTGTACAATTGGATGCATTCCATTATGTAATTTTTAAAATTCATTTTGTGTTGTGTCGGGTATTTTCTTTTCTTCTTCTTGTCATCTGTGTACTTATTAATGTTTCACTCATTATATTACTTCATCAGGCTTTTGTATTGTACAAAAAACATATAACAGATTTAGTGAGGAAGAATGCAAAATGAGTTATTTATGAACAAAACTGCCCTTCATTATACTTTTGGATACAAAAGTGGAGTATTAACATATCAAAACAGAAGAAAGAATGTACATGGTTTCTTCAATCTCAGACCTGTAATGCAGAGTTGTAAAAGTAATAGATAAAGTTTTCCAAAGCATTTCTTTTAGTTCATCTGCTTAAAAGTAATTTATGCTTTCAAATAATTTCAAGCTACTTTTCAATATTCCATTTAGTGTTTAACACGAATGTCATTACATTTCTTTAAAAGCCCTACCCTGCACTGTTTCCTAGAGAATCAAATTCTAAAAAACCACTGAGGTTTGTCTTTACTTCTTTTTGCTTAGATAGGAAGTGGATGCCATCCAGCTGTAAGTGTGCATTATATATATAAAATATAATATGTATTATATATTATGTATAAAATATACATGTAAGTGCATGGGTTTATAGTTTATGGAGAGTATTCTAGGTGGGAGGGCTCTATGTAGTTAGGCACCACCAGCAAAATCTTTGGAAGTGGGTGATCTATTTCTTACATCACTAAAAACTGAATATAAGGTTTTAAACCTAAGTTTGTTATGCAACAAAAAAGGCCAAAATCACACCTTCAGTCCTCTAAACTTTTAAAGCACAAGTCAATAGAAATGCAGTGCTTCAAAAGAATCTCACCAAGTTCTGCAGCAGAGGGATGCTGTAGCAGGAGTTTATGTACTGAGTATCTGGTGATCAGAGGAAAAAACCTGAACTTTTTTTAGACAATGCGAAAGGATTTGTTTGCTGGAATTCATATTTGTTGAGAACAGCTCAAAGGAGCTCAGTATTCTTTGGCTGCCAGATGTTGTTGACGGCCATTTTCTCTGTCGGAGGTGCTGTCAGAAAGTGCCTTTAAGAAAGATTTATTTGGTAAAGAGTGAAGGTGGTTTTTTTTTTAACATGCAGGGATGTGTGATCTACTTTCTATTTCTTTGTCTCTTTCTTAGCTGAGCCTTTTCTCCCTCTGAATGCAGTTCGAACTAGCATGGATATATGCTATCCAATTGTTCTTTTGGTTAAATTAATTTAATGAAATGCACTATAAAGGAATGCATGTACATTTTACACTAGAGGTTGTGTGTTATTTGATATGCAATTTTTTAACACCTACAGAATATACTAGGATTCTTTTTTTTTTTGGTTGTTTAATAATGTAATTTTTATTAGCTATGCCCTTGTAAGTCTCACAGTCAAAAAGTGGCTGTATGTCATGGACTGGTAGCTGCCAGGTAGCTTTTCTTAAGCTTAGTACTAACTGAAAACTTAATTAATTTGTAATTTCAAGCAAAAAAATGGGGCCAGAATAGACCACTAGTATAGAAACCCTTCAGCCCACAAGCCTTAGTTTCCTCTATTACCACACTTAGTTCAATGTATCTTTTCCTTATTTAAGGATGTCTGAAAGCCTCATTGCAGCATTTAACTTAGGCTCTTTTGTGTTCAGAAATCACAGACAAATACATACTGCAACACGCTTCATCTAGTCAACTAATTCTTTCCCATCTGCAAAAGTGATTATTATATTATAAAAGAGAAGTAATCGCCAACTGCTGATCACAGAACTGTTTAGATTTTTTTCATTTTAATTGGACATTGAGACGACAATAGTATTTTTACATAGTTATATATGTAACAAGCCTGTGCCTCTGCCCCTTCTCTCTGGAGTGCCCTACTGCCTAAGGTGCAACCTTTTTTTGCCATTAAGACACACCTATAAGAAATGAGGAAGCACAGTAAAGTAACAACTAATCTCTGGGGCTAGGTAAAAAAGTTAAATATACAGGGCACATTCAATACTCCAGTAGTAGAAAGTGATTAACATGTAGTTGAAAATCATAGTGTTAGATTGTTGGATGCATAAACACAAAGTGGTACTTCAATGCCTTATTTTCTTTCATAAAATGGAAATATGCTTTCCTGTTCTAGGTTAGAGTAGCATCTAAATCCTTTCAGAACTTGGTTTGCTGTATATGTGAATGATTGGCACTGAAAATGTTCAGCACCATTACTGTTTGCTTATTTTGTGTTTGTTTTAACTTAGAAAGAAAAAAAAAGCAAAACAACACAGTTGCTTGGAATCAGAAGCTTGAGCTTCTCTTCCTTTTTCTATCTGAGTTAGCTGCCAGAATTCTGAAAATGAATTCCACTGATGTGGAAAAGCTACTTATCAGAATACATATAAACAGCTTCGTTTTTGTGAAATTGTATGAATGAACCAATTTTCCATCTTTGAGAGATAATGGACCCAAATCCTACATGTTTTCCAGTGGTTAAGTGGCCATAGATCTTTTTTCTATGCATTTTATTGTTCTTCTTGTGACATTGTTAGTTCATGTAATTTTTCCTTCTCCCACTTATTTTTGACAGTGTCTTTCCTTTGTATTCCAGTTTCTACAGAATTTTAAATCCAAATCCAGATGACAAGAAGTGTATTAGGAAAAAATATATACAAAATCAGATAACATCCTTTAAAGAAGTCAATGTTATGTAACATTTAGCGGATTTTTCCTTATGAGCACTTGTGATTAACAGAAGTTTCCAAACACCTTATAAATTGTTGATTTTTTAATCACTAAGACATAGAATAGTTTATTTCCTCCTTTTGTATCAAAAGAAACACAGTATAAGAAAAAATAGGGAATGTAACCAGAAAAAGACGTGCTATGTGTGTGGGTGCTGGCCTGCTGCATCTAATCACAAAATGGCAACTGACTGAAATAACTGAAATAAGGGAGGAATTTTCTACTTAAAAGCATCATGCAAAGAACCATGAAAGCAACACCCTGCAACAGTCAATGTTTTAATGCTGACTCAATACTGTGAGGATGTACCTATTCCTCAGTACTGTTCCTTTAAAAGTATGTGGTTTTGTGGCAGAAAAAGGATGACCAAGTTTATTGTTATTTAATTATTAAGTAAAGAGATAAAACAACCATTGCAATAAGATGAAAAAATATTTCAAAAATAAATATCCAATTAAAAATTAATTACTACAATTCTGTTTCATTGTTTCTACTTAAAAAGAGAATGCTTAACTAGTTTAATCTCATCTATGTTCACCAGCACATTAAAAAAATAATTTAAAAAATTATCGATTAAGGGAGAAGAAATGAATAATCTGAAATGTAAATACCCTAAATAATTTAAATGAAGCTGTGCATCCTGTAAATGACTAGTAGATAGTTTTAAATTAATTATTCTTGCTACTTTTCTTGTTCATTTGCCTTGATACCAATCAAACAATAATTGCAAGTCTATGAGAGTTTTGCCATTTATTTCACTTAGTGTCTTGTAATTAACTTTAGTCATTTACACTGGGTCTCCAAGTCACAGATGTGAATTAGTGAGGTTTTCCTCCACTTCAACAGAAGTAATGAGTGTATGACTCAGACTACTTACAGTTTACTGAATAACTCCTCCTTTTTTTACCTTGCATATTAAACAACCTTTCCTGGATGTGACTTTATCCTTGATGTCATTGTCTAACAGCAAGAACTGCTTTATTAATTTTTATTATTGTCTCTGATATGTAAAATGGGCAGTATATGAATGAAAGACTTGGGGGAGAGTCACATAATTCCAACACTGGAAAGGAAAATGGGACACTTCCCCATTTGAGTCTCTACCTCTGCAGAACAAGAAATAGGTCAACAAATGACTGATAGTTTTGTACTGCTTCAGACCACAACAGTTTTTCATTCTGTTTCTGAGCCAATACACACAATTGAATAAACCAAGGGTTTCGTCTATAAAACAATATGTTAGTTAATTGACTGATAAATGTTAGTAGTCAGTCTTCTATTGGCTTGGGAGACAGTAGAATTTGCTTAAAATTTGCATGTGTATGTTTTCACATGGTGTAGCAGAGGAGTTTAGATGATAAGGGACAGGCTGAAAAGAGGCTTGTGGCCAGCAAGTCAAGGGACATGATTCTCCCCCTCTACTCCACTATTGTGAGACCTCATCTCAAGAACTGTGTCTAGGTTTCAGGTCCCTAACATAAGAAGGACATGGAACTGTTGAACTGAGTGCAGAGAAGGGCCATGAAGGTGATCAGAGGACTGAAGCACCTCACCTATGAAGACAGGCTGAGACAGTTGGGGTTGTTCAGAATGGAGAAGACAAGTCTCTGGGGAGATAGGCTGAGGGGCAATGGATTCAAACTTGAGCATAGGAAGGTCCACCTCAACGTGAGGAATAACTTCTTTACTGTGAGAGTTACAGAGCACTGGAAAAGGCTCCCCAAAGAGGTTGTGGAGTCTCCTTCTCTGGAGACTTTCAAGACCTGCCTGGATGCCTTTGTGAGTCATCTGCCCCACTTTTTGGTCCTGCTCTGGCAGAGGGTTGGACTTGATGATCTTTGGAGGTCTCTTCCAACCCCTAACATTCTGTGATTCTGCGATTCTGCGATTTTGTGATTCTGTGAACTTACAGCAGCCTTCCAGTACCTGAAGGAGAGCTACAGAAAAGCTGGAGTGGGGCTATGTCGTGAGCCGATATTGGGGGGCTACATTACAAGGGCATGTACTGATAGCATGAGGGGAAGAGTTTTAAAGCTGAAAGAGGGTAGATTTAGATTGGAAGGAATTATTACCTGTGAGACTAGTGACACACTGGAACAGCTTGCCCAGAAAAGTTGTGTATGCCCCTTCCCTGGAAGTGTTCAAGGTCAGGCTGGAAAGGGCTTTGAGCAGCTTGGTCTAGTAAGAGATGTCTCTGACTATGACAGGGGGGTTGGACCTAGATGATCTTCAAGGTCCCTTCCAGCCCAAACCTTTCTATGTTTCTATGATTTAGTCTTTAACTACTTGCGTTAAGCTTATTAATCCTATTATTTTCAGTGGTGGGTGGCAGCCAAAAGGAAAAATATTCCATCTTCTTGGTCTATTATTCTCTGCCAGTTCTATTTCCATCTGTGCAAATTTATCTTGCCCTTTAATAAGTGTGGCTCTGCTCAGTCATAACACCTCTTTGACATCCAATACTGCAGGGATGTAGAGAAATGAAATCACTGAGATACTCCAGAACTCAAAGAGAAATCCTCAGCAAACCCCCTAAATTTATTTTCTTCTGCCACATTCCACTCTTTTAAGATAATTTCTTAATTTATTTTACCCATATATGCAAATCAATGAGCTTTCTTATATCATCCATACAGTATTTCTAACCTTTCACAAATTTCAGAAAGCAAAAGACTAAATACTGCTGTGACTGATGACAGAGAAAAATCTAATAAATTAATTATGCTAGCAGCATTTTCCTGCAGGGTCTTTAAGTTGTGTGCATCTAAACATGAAATTTTTTAACTACCAGCAAAAAAACCCCAACCAAAATACCAAATCTGTCTTCAAAAAGTTGCAGATAGTGCAAGTCCACTGCCTGAAAATAGTGCAAGTTCACTTCTTGACAAACTTGGAGATTGAAAATCTCTTAACCTAGGTAACTTTGCTTGGTATCTTGTAAACTAGGTACTTAATAGAAAACCCTTTGTTTTTATAAAACACTCATTTAATACATGACAAGCATTTAATCTATACAAGAGAAGTGTTTAAAATAAAATCAAGTATTTCTCAGTAGTTCTGTCTTGTATCTCAGCTTATCATACAATTTGTTATACATGAAGGTTTGCAGACACATTCTTACACAGAATTGTTCCTTTGAAAAGATATAAAGTGCACAAGCAGGCAGAGCTCCGTTAAAGGAAAAGTGTAAGTGGGCCATCCATAATGACATAAAGAATCATTAAAGGAGTTATTCCTTGAAAAAATGGTGTACAGGGCTAATGAATTGAACACAGCACGGATTCACTTTTTTTTTTTTTTCCCTACAAAATGGATTGCCAAGAAGTTTGACACTCCTAAAAAAGGGATCTGTTAGTATTGAAGTCATCCATAAACACCATAATAGCTCTTTCTCAGGGCTGAAAGAGTCTGCAAACCTTCCAGCTGAATGCAATGACTAGCCCATTGACAAGATTGACATTCATTTGAGCAGCAGGCAGCAATAGATGGATGGATAAGTCAGACAGATGCCTTCAGCTGATACAGGCTAAATATGCAGTCATAATCAGTACTTCAGAATAGTATCTCTAATTTGACACTGATGTAGAGAGATTTCTATGCAGCTTTCTAAAAATGGACTTTGTTGTCACATTGGCGTGTGTGTAAAACCTACTGTCACTCTCACAACCTCTAGTCCTGACTCTTGATGGAGCTCCACTTATTTTCGAGGCGTTTATGAATAGAGGAGAGAATGCAAAAACACACTTGCAGATTTGTCCTGAAGTGAAGTGTCAAAATCAATGTGTGTTGAACTGTCTTTTTCAGGAGCATGGATGAGGCAAAGCAACCAGCAGAAGAAACTCTAGCCTGATGCTGAGTATGAAAAAGCAGAATCTTTCACTACAGGCTTTTGTTACCTTGTTCTCACTTAAGTTCAGAAAAAGGTTTTGAAGGTAAGAGGGGGAGGAAATTTTACTTCTGTCAGCCTAAAGAACTGATAAGCATTTATATTGGTGGTATTTCACATTTTTCTTTATGGAAAAACAGCTACAGTAGTCAAATACTTTTGCCTCAGTAGCAAATACTTTGAATAATTTTAATAACAGATAATTGGTTGGTGGTCAGCTCTTTAAATGTGAAAAATAAACATGGAATAATAAAATTAGGCATTACTAAATTAGAAATAAAAATAATCACATACAGTATGTTAAAAGACATTTTTCTTAATGGTATATTAAATTATTTATTGCTCTTATGAATGTACTAACAAGAGTTTTAAAGCTCCAGCATTCAGTCTAACAAAGAATTGAATGCAACTGTTGCTAGGCAGATACAGAAAAATTGTGAAAGCTGTGATTTGAGCAACTGCATCAAAACCAGTGACAGTTAATAGAAATGTATCCTATTATTCCTATATTCAATTAGTCAACATTAGTTTGGAATATTAAATACTTAGAACTGTTCACAAAGAGTGTTAGTTTTAGTCTTGGGATTAGATCTGAAGCACACAGCATATCATATTAGAAAACAACATTTTTCATAGAGAGGACTGCCTTAACCCCAACATGTTTGAAAATTTGGGGTTTGAGCCTGAGTTGCTGCTAAATGGGAAAGCACTTAAGAATTTCAAGTATTGCAGTAATTTGCCTGTGAGCACCCAGTGGCAAATGACATCATATGAAAAAAAATATACAAATCCATGTATATTTTCAAAACCCTTTTAGAAGGAGAAAACAGTAAAATGGTCAATCTGGTTGGTGAAAAATGGGATAGAAACTCTTCGGAGAAGATGATTTGTGTCTTAAGGAAATCAAAGGCACAGGTATAGATACCCTAAGCCACTGTATTTGATAATGTGTTATTCCCTTTGCTTCAGGGTCATAAACTGAAACTGAAAATATGTATTTATAGTAAAGCTTACAAGTATGTTGAAATTACTAATGAAATCTTGTATAACGTTACATCTCTAAGTATTTTTAATTACAGTTCGTATTTGATCTGGTGTTAATTGAAAGACGACCTGGTCCAGTCATTACTAAGCTCAACTGTTTTGCATTACTTTGTTTTTGCAAAGCAACTGTAGTTTGTCAGTGATTCAGAAATGTATTAAAGGTTTGCTGGGTGGCTTTTTTCATGTGATTCCTGACAAAGAATTACTGCTCCTTCAGTTTTCATTATATGAACGACATTTTTTAAAGAAAAACTTTTCAACCCGGTTCTGGAGTCTGATTTCAATATACCTTGTGTTCTCAAGGCAGGATCTCAGCTGAAACAATAGAAGCTCACTTCATTCAACCCCACAATGGTTCAGATTAACACGGGAGAATCTGAAGCTGCAGGTAAAAGAGGTATTTATAAAAGTAGTCTCAGCATTAACAGTGATAAATTGCAGTAGCAATCACAGCATGCTTACTGATAACACTGCATTTGCTCTAGGCATTTTAATTTACCACAAACTTCACAAACTCCATATTTTGGGGCATTTTGTAAGAAGCTTTTGTAAGTTTAAAAATAAAAAATAATTAGTGACCCTCTTTATGGAGATAGTACCCCAAATGCCCTAAATGTGCCTTTGATTCTTATGTGAGGATTTCAGCAGTGGAAAGAACATGGTAATGTTGCGCAACAGGATGGATGTGCGAAGAGACAACACTAGAAGAAACTTTTGTTTTGAGGATAACTTTAGCTGAAGAAAAACTTGTTCTTTAAACATAGAATGGCAGATACCTGAAACAGAAATTAGAAGGCTAAAGCTCTTAAAGTAGTGTGGAATTCCCAGTACCTGAGTGAACATATCTGTGTCTTCTCCTGTAACTGGGTGCAGTTAAGTTGAATCAGAAGATAGACTAGAATGGGTCGGATAAGAAAGAGTTCCCGTGTGCTACCGATGGGTATCAGTGTAATTTGTATTTCTGAAGTGGGTAAGCTCCTAGCAACTAAAAACCCAGGAAAAATAAGGAGGAAATTAACAGGTAATTTCCTAGAATTTTAGGTACTGTTGTGGGTCTGATCTGATAGATGCAATCAGATCATCTCCAGAACAAATAAGTGGGAAAATTATGAATAGTACCTGTCAACATCCTGTATGAACAATGATAACTGACAGATACAGTATGTGTATGATCTGTTGATTGCTTTATAGTAGATTTTTTTCTGTAAGCTTTTATCTTCAAATAAAATGTACTGCTATTTCTGAAAGCTGCTTGGCCCCTGGTTAAATCCCCTCATTTTTCCTGAGATAAAGTGTAAGACCGGGTGTTAAAATGAATTAGCACTTGCTGAATTAATTACAGTACGTTAAGAGAGGATTATATCTCCAAAATACTGCTCTGAAGTGCAGCTCTCAGGTTAGTGCCCCAAGCAAAATGAGGGCTGGAGGCTTAAGATCTAAGGGCATTCTCCAGAAAAGGTCATAGTCTGTCAAAGATGCAGTTAACCCTGGTCAGCTAACAGGTAGGAAAAGAAATCCTTAATTATATTGCTCCTGAAGATCACCATTCTAAGTGACATGCAGTACTTCCTTTAAAACCAAATTTATTGACATTAGTAATATTTTTACTGTCTATTTCTGTATTAATGAAAACCTGAATTTAGATTAAATTATTTTTATAAAAAATGAATATATACTTTAATCTGCCATTTCTGGATCAGCCTTCTAAAGTGCCAGGATTTAGCAAGCGTTGCACTGTATTCAAATTTTTCCTTAAAAATATATTTAAAATTAGCTTCTCAGGTATTCCTTTACTATATTCAGTGCACCTGAGTAGCCATATCTAGTAACCTGAAAAACTAATTTAGAAGAAATTTGTTTTAGAACTCTATTATAGATGGCTCTGGCAGCATTCTAAGCTCCTAACATATCCTATTCCTTTAGCCTATACTCAGCATAAAAAAATATTTTTTTTTTTCACTATTAATATCAATATCTGGTTCCTGTGTTGTTACATTAAATTCTTTTTAGCTTCTTAAGTTATTCATAGGTCAGTGCCTTCTTCAGTCTTCTTTGTCAAGCACATACTTTTTAAAAAAAAATAATGGTTTTTTTTGCACTTGTCTTGCATTTGTACATCTCTAAGAACTGGCAAGTTTTAGTCTGTACAGTTCTGAACCACTTGAAAACCACTCTGCTAGTGCTGAAACTTTAGAAAGTTGCTTTTCTTCGTAATTTAAAGAGGGAATATGTACAAGGACCTCAAAAGAAGAATTGGTTCACCAGCAGCTCTCAAAATACTATTGTTGATGCATCTTATTTATCAGAGATTTAGTACTAGAAATATAAAAAAAAAAAAACAAAAACCACCAACATTTTTTGGGGGCACAAGTATATTAATTAAAATACCAAAATCCAAGGCTGATTTGAAATCTAATCAGCTTTGGTGGGATTCTTAATAATGAGTAGGACAGGTAGTTACTGTAGAAGAACACCTGCATTGGCTTGTGAGGTTGGTAAGAATCCAGTAAAATATACCACTGGAAAACTAAACCAAAACTATAGATTACATCTGCATCTGACAGACCTATGTCTTGAAAAAGATTGATACAGAGAACAATTTAGAAACCAAATCAAAATCTCTTCAACATGTATTTTCAGTATAAAAACGAAGTGAAAGAATAGGTGGAGATGCTGGGGAAAGAGAAAGAAAGCTGTAATGATCATCAGATATGTTTCTATATATGTTACAACTTCAGGAGATCAAAGACCTCAAACCACTTTTAGTGGTCACATTTATAAGACTTAAGATACATAAGATGTAAAAGCATTTTGGCAGCTTAAAGACTTAAGCCTTGGCTGGGGCTTGAGGAGATCAGACAAACCATCTTATTGAAGAGAAAGCTGAGAAATAATTTAGCCTCTGTATATAGGTATAAACACAAATAAAATGTTAAAGTGAGGATTTGCAGACTTTTTTGACTAAGATAAGAAAGGATGCAAGGATCTGTTTCCCACTTTAAGGGTAACCCACCAGGCAATAATATGGTAAGCGATACAATTGTCAGAGTTCAAATTCTTTTAAAAAGACTTAGCTAATCTTTCAAAAGACGTTCCCTAATACAAGTCTGTGAAAAGTTCAGCAGCACTTTTGCATAATGGCCACTGCTGGCATTGAGAGCTGGGAGTTTTGGAATCAGCATCTTCATTCCCTTTCTGCATGCCTCAATAAACAGAATTGGCTGTTTGGAACATGCTTGTAACAGTTTCAGCTCTTATTTAAAACAATAATTCTTACTTCAGTGGATCAGCTACTAGCCTCTGGGTTATATCTATCTTTTGTGTGAATAATGCACAATCAGCTTGTTGTCATCTATTCTCCTTCTGTCAGATACTGGCCATGATAAAGTCAAGAAAATACAGATAAGTAATCACAGACTGTTCTAAGAATGTTGTTCATATTGATGACTGGCTGGTGTTTCTTGCTCACCTCCTTAGGGACATACTGACAATCAATCTGAGAAGTCTCTTCCAAACACGACTGAGAAATACTGAATGAATTATCTTCTAAACTTGATCTGTTCTCAATTCTCTTCCTCCTTCCTCCTTCCTCCTTAAAGTAAGACAGGGCAGGGGACATTACAGTGGAGGTTTGCTACAGGCCACCCAACCAGGAAGACTGAGTGGATAAGGCCCTTTATAGATAAATAGGAGTAGCCTTGGGTTCACAAACCCTAGTCCTCATGGGGGATTTCAGCCATCCCAACATTTATTGGAGGGACAACACAGCAAGGCAGCAATCCAGGATGTTCTTAGAATGCAAGTTGTATAAGAACCAACAAGAAAAGGTGTTATATTCAAGGATCACCTTCTCCAAACTCAGTAATGATGCATCCCAACAAAGAGGAATTCAGCCAAATATGCCAAGAGGCCTACATGGATGAACAAACAGCTTCTGAACACACTCAGACATAAGGGGAAGCAGGAGACATGGTTACCTTGGATATGGAGAAGGCAAGGTAGCCAGTGACTTCTTTGCCTCAGTCTTCACCAGCAAGTGCTTAAGCCACACTGCCCAAGTTGCAGTAGGCAATGGGCACAAATTACTCCTAGGGAGATTCCAATTGGACACAAGAGGTAGATTTTTCACCATGAGGACAGTCAACATTGGAATAGTCTCCCAAGGGAAGTGGTAGTGGTAGATTCCCCCACACTGGACAGTTTTAAGTTTCAACTTGACAGGGTGATGAGCCATCTCATATAAACTATAGTAGTACCTAGAAAGGTTGGACCAGATGATCCTTGAGATCCCTTCCAACCTGGTATTCTATGATTCTGTGATTCTACGAAGTCCATAGGACCTGATGAGATACATCCACAGGTTATGAAGGAACCAGTGGATGAATTTGCTAAGCCTCTATCCATCATATTTGAGACATTATGGCAGACCAGTGAAGTTCCCACTGACTGAAAAAGGGGAAACATAACCCCCATTATTAAAAAGGGAAAAAAGAAGACATGGGGAACTACAGGCCAGTCAGTCTCACCTCTGCACCCATCAAGATCATGGAGCAGATCCATCTGCAAAAATGTGCTAAGGCACATGGAAATTGCAGAGGTGACTGGTGACAGCAAATATGGCTTCATTAAGCACAAGTCATGTCTGAAAAAATTCATGGCCTTCTATGACAGGGTTAGAACATTGGTGTATAAGGGAAGAGCAACTCATGTCATCTGCGTGGACATGTATAAAGCATTGACATTGTCCAGCACTATATTCTTACTTCTCAATTGGAAAGAGTTGGATTTGATGGATAGGCCATTCAGTGGATAAGGAATTCGCGGAATGGTCACACTCAAAGTGTTGTGATCAAACAGCTCAATGCCAAAGTGCAGATCAGTATCAAGTGGTTGGTATTGGGACCAATGCTGTTTAACATCTTTGTCAGTGACATGGATGCTGGATTGAGTGCACCCTCAGCAAGTCTGCTAATGACATCAAGCTGTGTGGTGCAGTTGACATGCAGGAGGGAAGGGATGCCATCCAGAGGCACCTTGACAGGATTGAGAGGTGGGCCAATGCCAGCCTCATGAAGGTCAACTAGTCTAAGTACAGGGTTCTGCACCTGGGTTGGGGCAACGCAATTATAGGTTGAGCAGAGAATAGACTGAGATGAGCACTGAGGAGAAGGACTTGGCGGGGTGGGGGGGTTGGCTAACGAAAAGCTCAACGTGAACCAGTAATGGCCCCAGAGGG
This sequence comes from Apus apus, assembly GCF_020740795.1. Classification (NCBI taxonomy): domain Eukaryota; kingdom Metazoa; phylum Chordata; class Aves; order Apodiformes; family Apodidae; genus Apus; species Apus apus. Next base: position 94,022,882 of record NC_067285.1, on the reverse strand, counting down.
CCAACCGTATCCTGGGCTGCATCAAAAGAAGCATCATGAGCAGGTCAAGGTAGGCAATTCTCTTCCTCTGCTCTTGTGAGACTCTACCTGCAATACTGTGTCCAGTTCTGGGGTTCCCAACATAAGAAGGACATGGGCTTCTTGGAGTGAGTCCAGAGGAAGGCCATGAAGGTGAGCAGGGGGCTGGAGTGCCTCTCCTGTGAAGACAAGCTGAGAGACTTGGGGTTGTTCAGCATGGAGAAGAGAAGGCTCTGGGTAGGCCTTATAGTGGCCTTCCAGTACCTGAAGGTACTAGAATTCCTACAGAAATTCTTTCCTGTGAGGGAGTTGAGACACTGGAACAGGTTGCCCAGAGAAGCTGTGGCTGCCCCCTCCATGGAAGTGTCCAAGGCGAGGTTCGATGGGGCTTTGAGCAACCTGGTCTAGTGGATGGTGTCCCTGTCCGTGGCAGGGGGATTGAACTCAGATGTTCTTCAAGGTCTCTTCCAACACAAGTAATTCTGTGATTCTGTATTTTCTAGTTTATGATTTGAGGGTCTTATAAGAAGAAAACAAGCTAGGATGCCACAGAAAATCTTGCAGCGGCATATACAAAGAAAAACCTTTTGTATATGCAATATAATAAATTTCCAACCTACTGGCATATTTTTATACATAGAAATCACGTGTCCCATTGATTTAATTCTTACGCAGCAAAATGATGGCCAGACAGAACTTCCTGACTTCCCAGGCAAAGCAAAAATTCCATTGTTAAGGGAGGAATTTTCTTCAAATCAGTTTTGCACCTTAAAGAAAGAGACAACATGCAGAGCAGTAAAAATAAACACAGCAAAGCAAAATAAGGAAAATGAATAAGAACAATATACAGCAAGAAATATCCTGTATAATAACATTAAATTGTCAGCTTTGTCTAGCTCTAAGTGTGTAAAACTACTCAATTATATTTGCAGTGCAATCTTTTTCTACAGTTTTGGAGTGATTTAGATAAAAGAAGTGTTTAAATTCCCTTTTCCTATGTGTATGTAGGATATAAGAAGAAACTGAATTAAATCTTTGTTTCTCATTTAAAACATTTAAATCGGCTACAGTAAGAGAATAGCAAGGGATGGGGAATACTTTATTTACCAGAAGTAGAATAAAGATTTTTTTGTGATTTCTAAGGACAAGTTTTTCTTTCTAAAACTTGGTTCATTTAATTACAAATTTAGATGCTGATTTGAAGATTAGAGCTGGCCGATAGAATCACATCAGAGACCTTCAGAGAAAAAAGCTTTATGGTATGCTAGAAACGGAGGTGTTCCTTATAACGTTTTAAAACTGGAAGGTCAGAAATGAAGCTGGATGTATCAGATACAATGAGAACAACAGTGACTTTTGCCAAGTTGGCAATATTGCCTGACACATAAAGTTTTTTAGTTTGTTGGCTGCATGCTACAGCTAGGATGAAGAAATAGAAGTTATCATCCTAGGAAAGAAAGTGAGGCGCATTGCCCACTTGAAAAAGAAAATATTGCTGAGAAATAGACAAGATGCAAAGAGGTAAGATAATACTGCAAATCTCATTGATCATGCCATGTTGGTTAGTGTTCCTTTTTGTCTGTGACATTCTTGTGTCAGATTGTTAAAACTGGATGCTACAGATATTAATATCTTTGGATACTTCGGTATTTCTCTTATCTACTACATGATGAAGATGAGAAATGTGTTTCTTGAAACAAAATGCCACACAAACCCAGTTTCGTTACTCCTACTCAGAGCTGTTTCCTAGATTAATTTCACATATATAGATTCATATTTGGGTCTGAGTGTTATTCAGATGATCAGTAGAACTGATGTTTCAAATGTTTTAAAATCCAGTATCTTTTTTGTGTTTTATTGTTTCTTTTCCCAATCTATTCACACTTTCCAGAAAATCCTTCTAATCTATTATATCATCTCAAGTGAAAAAACTTCGAATCTATCTAATATTTATTAGTATGAAAGAATATAATACAAGTTACCAACAAAATTCCAATTTCACTGAATTGGAAAAAAATCTGTACTCTCTACCATACTGCAAAATTAGTGAAATATAATAATAGAGAAAACACTGACAAATATTATTAAAGCAAAATGTCAGACTACAATTACTACTACTTGCAATTTACATTTAAGCCACAAACACAACAGTTTAAAACAAAGCTTCACAAGCACTGAACATAACTACCTATTCAACCAATTTAAAAGTCTTTATTGGTCCATTATTTTTTCACTTTGACCAAATGTTATGAAAGTGTTTGATTTTGCAGAACATAATGAGAATATTGTAAAAAGACCCAGATATAACGTGTTCTACTCTACACTAAATTAAAAGGTCAAAAGGATTTTTCTTACTAAACAAATCTCATCAATAGGGTTTATTAGATGTAGTACATTCTCCAGTTTCAGATACCAGCTTACTCTTAGGCACTTTCTGCTTTACTTAATCAAATTGGGAGATTTTTTTCAGCTATATAATCAACATACAAATTTAATTGTTAAGAATCTTAAAACCAAAAGATTCAAGTATTTTATCAGTTATTTTTTCCATATGATCTGATAACAACAGTCTTTATTCAAAAGGGAGGGAAACACACTTTGCATAATATATCTTTTCATTGTATTTTTTTTCTTTCCACAGCATTGTTATTATTAACAGTATAATGGCAAGACAGCAAATTGGTATTTTCATTTTGAGACAGGGGGCTTACACTTATTATGGGATGTCAGCATTCTAATGGGAAAAGTTGATTTGATGTAAAAGTTAAACAGATCATTTAGTACTTCTAATGTTTTGCATTATGTGCTTCATTAATTGCATGTGCTATGTAGCTTACATTTAAGTATACGTAATTATGTCAAGCTCATTTATTTAGCTGATATGTCCTGCAACACTATAGAGTTATTTGTCTGATCTAAAATCTGAAGACCATTTGCCATTCTCTTCAGCTTTTAATTTATAAACAATAGCTGCTTCATATGAGCTTAATGCAAAAAATAAATTAGCACTTGTATGGCATGTTATCAAGGAAGTTCAAGAACAGTTCACTTAGAGTTTATTTCAAGAACCATTGAAGGTTGGTTATGAACACAATATATGAACAACTGCTCTACAGGATAAATATGGGCAAATTAATTTACTAATGCAAAACACTAGTTTGCATTCCTTTGGTTATGCAGTGTATTTTCCTAAATACCAATATTCTTTTAAAGAAAATTGCTGAAGCTTGTCTTTAAAGTAGTAGTTATTTAAAGTAGTATTACTCAATTAACTTAGAATTTAAGCTGTGTTCCATCCACGGATAATTCTGCAGTCTTGACCTTGAACATTTATTTATTTTTGTGTTTATTTTTTGTATCTCTGATATGGAAATGTTACTTATCTCACACCTGTGAACCCATTATCTGGGACAAAGAAGTTTACTTTTTTTTTTAAGAAACCTGCAGCTAACACTTAATACTGCACTTAGGAGTAGAAGGCGTTACAAATGATAAAATTTTAGGATTAGATCTTAGAATCTCTAAGATTCTCCATAATTCTGAAACACTGTTTCTTAGAAGTAATTCAAACAATGAGGAAATTATTTAGTTTTGTTCAGATCATTACAATGGGAAGGTAACAAAGACTTCTGAATGTTCTGTTTTTAAGGAAGAGCTCTAAGTATAAGGTTCTCTGTATCTTTTGGAGCTCCAGTGATTTCAGCTAGTGTTCTTACTGGCAGAGTTATCAGCATTATCATCCAGATAGAAATCAGAAAATAATTTTAAAGACAGACAAAGAACTGGAGAACCATGAAAGTTCTTTAAGTTGAGGAGGGTGAACATAATTAGCTAATTATATTTTAAATACTTCTATAAAAAATCAGAATACAAATTATCTGGTTATCAAAAATCAGACAGTTTTAATTGATATGAGAAACTGATGAATGTGAAAAAAAAGTTGACACATTTCTTTCCCTGTATTTCTGGATATGAAGAAAAAAAGAAGTGTGAAAAAGGTACCAAGCATTTCCATTCTGGCATAGTATTTTGAAAGAAGTCACAGATGGCTTGTCCAAAGAACAGAAACCTGTATAGCAAACTCAAGAACATAACATCTTGTCTAACAGTTCACGTCTTAGAGAGCTAATTTCTCCTTTTTCTACGATATGACTCTTAGAATTTTTTGAATTCTTAGAGATATTTTTTCCCCTTGAAGGCCTCTGCACAGTTGCTACATGATTACTGCTTCACTGAGTGTTCAAAGCAGATGAAACAAAATGTTGGTCTCATAAAGCAATTTTTTAAAAAAGCTCCAACTAACCCAAAATCAAAGTACAGTTGCCTTCAGCTAACCTACAGCATTCTTTAGTTTGACCTCAAAGTCAAATTCAGAGAAGATATTCAAGGATCTGAAAGAGGGTCACTTTATTTCTGAAACATCTGAATAAGATGTCAGAATCTAAAAGGGTATTTTCTCTGTGGTCATCTGAAATATACAAAATAGAATATTCCTTCTATTGACACTCCACAGACACCCCTTATTCATTCTTGAAATAGCTATATTTTTACTTCTGACACTGCTCACTTAATATTAGTTTTTCCCTATAAACTTTTCAGTGTTTGCTCTCATTCTTTTTTACATCCTTCTAGATGTCCTCTCCTCCCTCTAGTGTACCAACAGCATGACTCAGCTTTGTGCCATCCACAAACTTGCTGAGTGTGCATTATATCCCATTATGTCACTGATGAATATGTTGACCAGCACCAAACTTAATACACACACCTCAGAGACACTACTTGTTGGTCATAGAGCCATGTAGCTCTCTGGATGTAGCCACCTAGCCATTTCTTCATCCATCAAAAAGTCCATCCACGAAAACCATACCTCTCTACTTTAATAACAAATATGTTGTGTGGGGCTGTGTCAGAGTCCTCACAGAAGTGAAGGCAGGTGATATTAGTTGCTCTTCCCTTATCCACTAATGCATTCACTCTGTGGTAGGAGGCCACTAGACTAGCTGGGCTCCATTTGCCCTATTTGAAGCCGTGTTGCTGTCTGGAATCACCTCTCTGTCATCTATATGCCTTGATGTAGCTCCCAGGAGGATCTGTTCCATGATTTTGCTGTGCATAGAGGTGAGGCTGACAAGTTTACATTTCAACTTCAGTGAAAATGTCCTTACTTATCTATTTTTTCTTAATTTCTATTTACATCTGTTTTAACTACAAAAATAAATCGTCATTTTATATTTCACTATGGATTTTTGTATTTAGCTTAAATGAACCTTATGCAGTTTGCTTTTCAGTTTTACCTAAACTTTTCAGAATATGTCCATGTATTCTTCTTCAGTCAATGTGTATTACTTGTTTTGGAGCGTGACTTAGCTTCAACATTCCTTGCAAGTTTCATAAGTTGGAATGTGGCGATTGAGAGTTTTATGGACTTTTTTTTAGTGGTCTAAAGATGATGAGGTTTTATTCAAGTCACACAACTTTTATGAAATCACAATAAGGATGATAAAAATACAAGTGCTGTCTCTATGGGTGACAAATTACATTATATTGCACAGGCATTTCAAAGGTGAAAGATCTATCCAGAATTTTCAAAAGTAAAATTACAGCAGAAAAGCTGTAATATTTTAATTTAATTGAATTATTATCCAGGGTTTTTTTTAGATACGCTTACATTAAGCATGTGGCATAACTATTAAAAAATCCCAAAAGGTTGGATTTTAATTTCATAAGGAATTTGGGTCAGGAAAAGCAAGGTTTCCAAACTGGAGAGAGCTAAACAATCAAACAATAAAATCCTAAAACACTGCATACCACTGAATCCATTTATGTACTGCCTGGCTGAGTGCAAATCAATAAAAGTAAAAATAACACTGAACAGAAATGGCTTTTACATTTTGTTCTTACTTTTCCTTGTACAGACACTTTTCAACAGTATTATAATCCTTAAAGATAGTTTTAAATGCAAGCAAAATTATTTCTAATTAGGGTATATAATTTTTGCTAGTAAGTGAGAGATTAATAACTCTCCTTACTTTTACAGTCTTTGTTTTGCCAATTTTTAAAATTATAACACCTACATGGATTTGAATATAGAGATAGAAATGGTTTATAGAAACTCCTCTGATAAAATTTAAGAATAAAAGTCTGCAGAGTAATGCCAATGAACAACAGGTTTTAAGTTTAAAACCAGTCTTTGATCTGGAATAAACTGATATTAATTAATGTATGCCCTCAGCAGCTGAAAAGATTTACTTACATTCATATATAAATACTATATACATCTGTGTATATATCACATAGATCCATATTCACATGACCTTGTAATTCTGCAGCAGCTTAAGAAAGATTGTGTGGCAGTATGATTTGTTTATTTTAACCCATTTCAATAATAGAACAATTTAAGCAGAAATAGTCAATACGATTTTGTTCCCAAATCTTCCATTTGCTTCTTCAATACTGCTTTTAAAATGAGTAGGCTTTCTCAGTAGCCTTTTTTAAAAAGCACCTTGGATAGTCAAGGTTAGTTTTAAATAGTTTGCTTTCATGAATTTTCAGGCTGTCATATTCAGTCAAGCATGTGGATTCAATTACCTGTTAAGCTGTGGGTTTTTTGTTGCTACTTGGTTTTTGTTGTTTCATTTTAGTTTTGCTTTTTGTTACTCACCTGTAAAATATGTGATGCTGTGGTTATTTATCTAAATTGAGTTTTCAATAATTTATTCAAATAACGGTTTTTACATGATCAACTTTAAGCACAAGAGGAAATTAATACTTATTTAATAAAATATTTAGGACTTTGTTTGTCTCACCCAGCTTAGTGAAATGCCTCAGTTAGGGGCATAGTTAGATTAGTCTACAGCTGAGGAAAAGAAGTCTCCCACGTGGTTCAACATAAGCAAGACTGGAGTCATGCTCTGATAGCCTTTCTTTCCTTGCAGAAATAATTTTCCCTTTTCCTTCCAGAGGAAGTCTGTTGTGACTATGTTCTACATAGAGATAAGATAAGGGAATGCTTTCACTCACCATACTTGAAATCTACTGATCATCTCCATTGCCTTAGTTTTATAACCTCTAGTGTTGACTGCTTACAGTCTCTGTCAAGGGATTCTGTAATAAATCTCAGTGTCCATGCTGTTCTTTCCTGACATGAAGAATAACATCATTGGTGTGCTTCCTAGGAGCCAGATCTCTCTGTGCTAAGTTAGGGAGGCATCACCAGGCTCAATAATAGCATTTATGTGCTGTTCGCAAATAGAAAGATGAATTTTTAAGGATTTACAACAGTTTAAGAAAGGAAAATTCAGAGATTCCTGAACTTAATGTGCTCCTGTGTAAGACATGCTTGGTAAAAATGAGCTTTGCTGATGCTCAGCAGAAAGACACAAGTTACTTCCTAGTCAAATGTAGTATGATGATAGTAGTACTGCACCAAACACAGACTATAATCCTCTGAAATCTCCATGGGGGAATGATTCAAGTTCACATCAGACTAATATGTCTTAAGAGCTTTGGTTAGCGCAGAGCACAGCCTGTGTCTGATAGCAATGTATCATGCCAGCTAAAAATAGTTGCATACAGAAATGCTTTGAAAGTGAGGCCTTAGTGCATGCCAAATAGTATGAGATTATGAGGTTCCTCATCTAAGGTCACCGTGGAAATATGAAGTAGCATTGCTTTTTTTTTTTTAATATATATTTGTGTTAATAATGAAATCAAATATAGATGTTTTGGCGTAATACCCTCCTGTTCCTTTATTCCCGGTGAGGTTTTGTCTCAGTATACACTCAGCTTTCCAAATAATAGTTGGTTATTTTATTTTATATACATGTGTCTAAGTAGTAAACCTAGAGTCAGGATTAGCAGAACTTCTTTCACGAAGTTCAAAGCTTAGTATACACACATTAAGGTGCCTAGGCACTTATAGAATAGCAAGTACATTCCACAAGTAATGAGAACACCTCTTAATACAGCTGAAGCCAAAGCCACAAGTGAGTTCTAAATGTATTTGTTCTCTAGTTAAATCGATTCCATGCAGCATCGCAAGTGCTTATTATGTATTCTGTTTATCCCACAAGGAGGAAAATAATAGTTCTTTTCCTATTCTGCTAAAATACCACAGTACAAGACAGTGTATTTTAACTATGCCAACTTCACTTCTAATCAGCTTCTGTGTGATGCTTACAGTGATCTCCAAGCTGCTGCTGGATTATTGATTTCTATTAAGAAATAAGAAAGAAGCATCAGTTTGCATGTCAAGAACACCATTTTGCTATGTAGACAGCTGGGGCTTTTTTCAAAAAAGATCTGAATATGCATTTCTTACAGGCATATTAGTTCGTGATGTGCATCACTGAGGCAAGTTTCAGGATCTTGTATAAAATTACTTTTTTTTACAGTGCAGTTCTCAGTTGATAATGTCCAGAGATAGCATTTGCTTCTACCAGAAAGGATAATAATAGGCTTTCAGATTGCTCAGGGAGTCTATTTTGCAGTTTTCTTACACGCTAGAATAACTTGACTTATCAAAGAGAAAGCACATTTGGATGCTGTTTCTTCAGAAGCGGATGAGAGAAGTAGAACTGATGATAAATTTACTGTGCTGTGCTGTGATGTAAAACTCTGATCCAGAGGAACTTTATGGGAATATTTTAGAAATGGACCATTAGTTGCAAAGATGCATACCAAGGTTATAAAGCAAAACAGAACAGAAGCGAGCACTGTAGTACTAGTTCCTTCTTTCCTTTGCATTCTACACATCCTTATCAGCTAATTAATGATTTGAATAAGTATTGCAACAAGGAAGGAAAGCAAAAAATCATAGAAATTTTACATTTTACTTGAATAATAAAGACCCTTAAATGGATCTGAATAGGCTTAAGTCTGTTAACAGGCTTTGACAGAAATACAGCAAAATATTGGAATAAAGATTGAGAATGAGTTTATAGAAACTAAACTAACTCTATTTTGAAGAGCCAGTGAGGGCCACTCTAATTAGACATCCTTATCATTATTTCCTACCAATACTTACCTTGAAAAATTATGAACAAGTTTATAAAGTTGCAAAAAACTTTTGAAATCCAAGTAATCAAGAAATTTCAATATTTCTCCATTTCCTGCTAAAGGACTTTTCATCATGTATCTTGTCTCTCATACCAAATGTTTGTTTGAAGCACTCAGCATATTTGACCACCAATAAAAAGCTGTGTAGCACTGAACAAATCTGTCAAGCTTATCAGCAAAGTTGAATTGCCTTCACAACAAATGATCCTTCTGACACATTTAGATTTTCTTTGTCAGAATTTCATTTTAATTCACTTATTGAATGGAGAGCAGTTCCTTTTCAACTTAACATTTTGCTATTAGTTATAATCAGCTTAGAAAATGCACATGCCATTTTACAGTGCCCACTTAATGAGAGTCTGTTTGTGTCCTCATATATAGCAAGGCAAAAGACATCTCAGTACCTTTAGTGTCAGAAAAAGAAAATAGCCTGGCAAGGTCAGGCATAGTAAAGGAAAGAGTTAGTACTTTTGAGAGGATAAAAATGCCATCATATTTAGGGATGAATAGTTAAAGTAGGGCTCTTACAGTTTCTGAAAGAAAGATCTAGAATATACTGTTATGGTTTTCTTTGAATGGAAATAGTTCTACTGAAGACCGTAGTGCAGAGAAGGGAAGAAAAAGTAAGTTAGTAATTATTCTCCTGCTTTGCAGAAAAGAAAAAAACACCAGACATCTATCTTTATAAAAATATATGACTTTACACTCTGCTTGAATTAATTACATCAATGTAGTTACATTAATATGGAGCCTGTTGTACAATTTTTTTTCAGAATTTAAGCTCAGCAATTTCCTTACTAGAGTTACACTTTGCTGTTTGGCAACCTATACAAATGCCAAATCATGCTTGGGAAATTAATCATCTGTTAAACATACTTTTCATTGAAGTCCTGTATATACATAATAATTAAGGGTGAGTTAAGAACTGAAATAACTGAAAAAGAGGAAACTTTGTTAGAATTGGCCCGAAACGTGGTGTGTTAAAGTAATTATTGAATATGATGTCAGAAAAAATAAATACATCAGTAACTTTAATTAGAAGGCTAAGGCAGATTCAAAACCTGCAAAGTTATTTTGTTGGTTAACAATTTAGTAAGACATGATCTGATATCACTAGAAATCAGCACTAACTTTTTGCATTTTCCATGCAAAAAATACATGGATACCAATGTTTTTGAATACCACCTATAGCATGTATGGTAATTCCTCTTTTGGGAAAAATTCTGCACCTGGGTGCTGAACCAACATCTTCTAAGCTTGTTATATCTATTGTCTGTATTTGCATTGGTATATTCCTAGGGTTATCTTCTCAGCTGTTGTAAACCTATGTGACTCAATGAGCTGCTTGAAATCATGTAAATTTGCACCAGACAAAGATTTGGTCCAGAACAGGTAAAACAAAAGCATAATCAGATTAATTTGTAGATGACTATTTTGTTTAAAAAGCCCCTCAAAGATTCACTGGAAAGTACAAATGAAGATAGGACGAGAGAAAAAACAGTGACTGAGACAAAGGGCAGTGAAAGGAGAAACTTTATATGTAGATTTACTTCTAATAAAATGTCTAAAAGATTCACTGGGTTTATACAAGGGAACTTGGGTTACATATCCAACAAATCAGTGACATATTATTTGGAGTAATAACAGCATTTTCCTGCTATATGTTTTCTTGCCAAATACTTGCCTTTTCTTAACTCAGGAGGGGGAATAATTAAGGGGAAAAAGAACCCCAAACCAACAGTATCACACCATTACTGTTACTCTGCTTTGTACCTACCAAATTCTCTGGTTGCACTGGACATCTCTGTCACTTCATAGGGTATGTGTAGAATACTTGCTCTGCTCTCTCTCCCAAGTGAGTAAAGGCTAATTTTGCTTTTCTGTTGGTTAAACCAAACAAGCTAAATAGCTTGAAGTATATGATAAGAAAAATTCATCCTCAGCTGTTATGCCTAATATCTTCATAAATCTTCTCTCCTGGTTTAGTTCTCATTACTGAGCAAAAGAGATAACAATATATCGCTCTGGGAGGTTTTAAGAGCATTTCTCTACTGGTCCATCTAATTTAAAGTGACTTTCTGCTAGGAGCAATGTGTAAGCAAATCCCTTCTGTTACACTAAGCACTGTGAACTGTGGTACATGATAAAAATGGTGAAATAATCGGGTCACCATTTGAAGAGTCAACAGTCACTGTAGTGTCTCTGAAATACTTCTGCTTCATTTTAACCAAGAAGTAACTGTGTCAGCTATGCAGTAGCTGACAATATTTTTATGATGGCCACTGTCACCTCAAAAATACTCTAAAGAAAACCTTCAGAAAGGACTACTGACTGTTTAGTTCATTTTATTGAACAACCTAATCATACTATAAACTGCAACTCTTCTTAAGCAGAAGTGTTTTATGACATTATGTTCATGAAAAGAAAATCACGAGTGCTATGAAACACAGACACTTTCTCTAATTATGAAGTCTACATTCATTAAATGCTTGCCTTACTCTAGTTAATTGACATGACCTATAAGGAGACAAGATACTTCCAAGCTATATGGAGACAGTGGCTCTGTGTACATTAGCAAGTAGAATACATAACTTGGAATGGGTCTAAAGACTAAAACAGCTGGGACTGGAGACCTGAAGTCTGCACTGTACATTTTGAAGGCACTTCTGAATTTGGATTATCTGTCGTTGAGTCCCATAGGCATAGTGCATGTTAAAACCTGGAATGCGTTAGTTCTGCTTCTGAAGCAAACATTGTAGTTTACCTTAATCTGAAAGGAATCCAGTTCATGCACACTAAATCTGCTCCACAGTGCAAAGCTTAGCACAGTATGTGGGGACTACTGGGAGATTCACTGTAAAAGTGCACTGCTGGTCTTCATTGAATTGTCTCTGTAGAAGTATCCACAAAGGCCACTCCTATGTTTCTGAACTGTATTTCTATACTTTTAAGTTCTACTAGATGTAAAAATCTGTCTGTGCCACCAAAACTGTTTGGTCTTTGTAACAACGCGTTTGCTTCTTTATTGCTTTTATGTCATGATACTATTTATATCTGAACAGACTGAGTATACACAAAATACAAATGTTCAAATACTGCATGCTCACAATGAAATAATTTTTTTTTTGCAATTACTTTGTCCTGGTTCTGTTACCACAAGAAACACTGGTGGTGAAAACTCCAATCGCTCTCTGTTACTATAGGCTTATTTTCCTCCAGAATTTAGACCATTACCGTGATAGCTTTCCCAAGAAAATCAAAGAATAGGTAAAAGTTACAAAACTGGATTTTTCATGCAAGGTGCAGATCAGTTTTGTTGACTGTTTAAAACACTTTTCAACCACAAGATCTTAAAAAGTAAGACTATTTGATGTATAATGTTTAAGGGCAGGTTCAATGGGGCTCTGAGCAACTTGATCTAGTGGGAGGTGTCCGTGCCAATTCAGGGGTGTTGAATCTAAATAATCTCTAAGGTCCTTTCCAACCCTAGCATTCTATGATTCTGTGATTCTATTTAATACTTAGCTAGCACAGGCTGATGTATATGTTGCAACAATTGTTTCATGATAACTTCTTTTCTGTTTCTTAAGTGGATGTGATGTTGCATACAGATGGCAAGTTGATTTGATCCCATGAGAGTATACAAAATCCCAAAGCTCAAGAAAACATTTGTCTCCAAGTATTTAGCTTCTGCTTCCCAGAATCTATCAGTTATATTTCAAGCTTCTATTTTCTAATTTATTTATTTTTCAGATAGCTTTCAGTGTGGTCCACACATTCCTGTGTTGCTGAGGATTTTATTTAATCCTTATAATTTATGGGAAAGACACCAACAGGCAACTTCAGAGTTTTATGTTTTAATAATAGTATGACTTAGTAGACATACAACATCTAACAACGTGCCTAAGCTCTGTAATGAAGTGAGGTGAGAACTACTGAGAAATGCCAGGGCCCATTGAACAAAAAAAGGAAATAACAGGGCTGGTGATTCATATCTAAAGGTAAGGATATTTATTTATTTATTTATTTAGCCATTTCCATGCTTAAAGAACAATGTATTACTAAACCAACTTTCTTTATACTTTCCAAGGAGAAAATACAAAAGACCTGAACTCGTCATCAAATTACCTTACACTTCCTATATTGCTTGAAGAATTTGCAAGGATTAAAGTTGTTATGATGAAGGTAATTAATCTCTTATTTCATGCTGATTAATTTGAGAGGCACAAGTGTATAAGAAAAACAGTGGTTAGAGAAACACTTTCAGAGGGGTATTTTCAGAGTAACACCATATTTTACAAATAACAGATGACATTACTGTGAATATCTAGTTATTTTACAATGTACAATCAGATTTTGTATGGGACAAATATACACATATATGTAAAATGTATGGATATGCACATACTTGCCCTGTACTACAATTATTCTTGATTAAAAAAATCTACCAACAACAAAATTAAAATTTCTTTCTGTTTTATAGTGTAGCCAAAGCAGAGTTGTACGAAGATTGTAAGTAGGTTAGTCTGGATATAGGTAATAGAAGCTTTGCTCCAACTCATATGTGTGTACTAAAGTATTGTAACTAAAAACAGTCTTGCATGTGTTTTGTAGTAGTATAACTGCATAGGCAGGAAATCTTTGTAAGTCTGTGGGCAATATGGTCACAAGAGTGGCAGGCAAATATGCAGTTAGTTGCATGTAGGAAGCATAAGAGTAACAAAACCTGTAAGAATATATAGACATATGAATTAGTACATATATATATGGGGTGTGTGTCACACAAATCCTCAGTTGCGATGCTGGTACAAACACGTGTATTAATAATGACAATACTTACAACTGCTATTTAATTTCAGTGACCTCTGCCACTGTTTTGAAATCCTTATATATTAGTATGCCAGAGAAACATTTCCATGTCCATAGTCCACCTTAGCTTGCGACCCCCTTGTCGCTGGCACAGTCATTCCTTATTGTCCATGCTAGAGATATGAGGCATTCAAATCTAAAGTTCATCTGTGAAACAGAAGGATGTTATGTCTTTGACAGGACAAGTTTCTTCAGCTCAAATACTTCAGGATTATGACCCTCTTTCTCAACATGATGCATTAAGTGGGATGATACAGCTTGCGAGTCTGGCTATGCATTGCCAGATGATGGGACTAGAAATAGCAAATTGAAAATATAGCTAATACTATGTCATCCTTTTTCTTCCACCTATTTAGTGTATTTTCTCCTAAACCAATCACTTCTAGTGAATAGTTATAAAGTAAACACACAGATGCTGCAGGAGGTGCAATAAGTATACACAGCAGTGCTTAACAGTCTTAATTAAACATTTCTGCTATTTCTAAAAACAAGGTTACAAAGTTAGAAGATGTGGGAATTGAAATTCAAATATGGTGCAGTATAAACAAAGTCAGATTTTTTTTTCCCATAGAAATCATAAATCTACTAATCCTTGGATTCTTTTTGTTCCTAAAATATCTTCAGTGAGATTTTACATTATAATTTGCATAACAGTAGTGTCTCTTAGCCAAAACTGATTAGGGCCTTGCTTTTTGGGCATCATACATAACAACAAGCAACCTTTGTACTGAAAATTACATCATCTAAAAAGACAGACTGGTAGGAGGAATAAAATTACTCCCATTTTCTGATGAGAGTTTTCTGCACCAAGACATCAAGTAGCTTGGCAAGAATCATATTAGGAAGTTGGAAAAAGTGTCAGTATCTGAAGTCTTCTCTTTCTGACTCACACTCTGTCCAAAAGAAAGCATTATTCTTCTCACATTATTCATGATTTAATACTTTATATTAAGCCTTAAATGTTTCAGTCTCAGCTTCGCTTATTGTGAGACTCTTTGATGTTACTGTTGTAAGTCATTTGTCTATGGAGGATAACTGCTATGGAAGATTTTCATAAATACTTATTACATATACTTCAGAGATAAAGAATGCAAAGACAGGAAAAGAAAGGAAATAAAAACATTGAATCTGTTTTCTGTAACTTCTTATTATCCACTGCAAAGATTTTAATAGAAACATAAAATTTATTGTTCTTTCTAATAATGGACATATTTCTCATAGAAAAACCCTACTCTTGAGGAAAAAAAACCCCAATAAACAGGATTGCTCTGCGTGCCGGGAGGATGGAACTATCCAGGATAAATTCTGTAAATTAAGAGTCAGAGTATTTAATATTTCTTACATCATTCTAAAGTATACTCAGCCAACTATTTATGATGTAAAAGAAGGACATGTATTTTATGTTACAGAGTAGGTATTTTTAATAGTTAAAGCACTAATTACAATTTTGAAGTTTGTGTACTATAGATTTGTTTTAAATCACAGTTTTAATGAAGAGAAATCTATTAAATTATATGCAACAGGAATTACTCACATGAATATAAACTAATATTCTGATTTACGAGAAAACCTAAACCAAAAGAAATGCCTGGTCTTGGATTGTTTAAAGAGACTTAAAAAGACTTAATGTGAATGCATTCAGAATTATATGCTTTTATAAAAAGTATGTCTTTTTGTCAAAGTCAAAGCATGTCATCGAATGATAGTACAACAACATGTACAACAAATGGAACACAGGCAGTTCAGTATGATTCTCTTCCAAGAAAATGTTATGAGTAGAATTAAAAAAAAATTGAAAGTTCATTCTTTATTGCAAAACAGACATCTTGTCTTCCAATCAGATATGTTATTAAAGAAGCATCTAGGAGCTAGGACCTGTCTACTTGAGAAGAAGTGGAAGTGAAGCAGAAAGAATTGAAAAAATCATCTAGACTTCATGGCCCTCATTTGAAAAACATCTGAGCTTGTGTGTGTCTATTCTGACTGCATTCTAGTGTGATCTTCATTGTAAGCTCCAATTTAATTCCCATTGACTTAATTATAAAATGGTGGTTTTCTACAATGAGACACAAATGCACAGAAAGAAACCTTAACAAGCAGTGAAATTAAGGGGAAAAGAAAAATCACATACTTGGAAACTAAGTGCTTGAAGGTCAGAGACAGATATAATGAAATTAGTCTGTGGTATGAAGAAGAGGAAGGTTGATGTCATTAAATATAGTATCGTGTCTTGCTCTTGGTGAGTAATATATTACTCTCACATGTCAAACTTGTTAATTCTATTGCTGTCAAACATACTGTAAGCAAATGTTTAAATGCATAGAGTCTGTGGAAGAGCATAATGTGTCTCTGACTGCTTGTTTCAGAAGTAATCAGCCACAAAACATGGCAACTGGGACACATTAGCATTTGTATTGACATTCCTATGTTTTTATTTCCCCCACTAATTTGGGATATCATCCTTGTTCAGGAAAAACTTTGGTCATTTAAAACATCTTGTCTGTGCTCCTGACCTAAAGGATATAGGTGCAACCAGGTTTCACACAGTGTATTTAGATAGTAAACATGATCATTTGCATAATATGATTCCTTCTGAATGTTTTATTTTTGTTCTGAAAAATTACATGCTTTTTTTTATATATATAAATTGTATTTTCTCATGTAAAGGACCACTTAGAAATAGTTACCCTTTGCATGTACAACAGTTCCTTACATTTATATCATGAGAGCTATTTATACAGCTTAACATATGACTGTGAATATCTATTGCTTACTGATTGAGTCTATTTGAAATAAAATAATGTGTCATACACTTGTGTGTCATTCAATTATGAATGCAATAAATTTAATATTGCAAATTTTTATTAAAGTGAAAAATCACCCTCTAAATCTTCTTTATTTCAATAATTATGTGTGCATGTGTGTATATGTGTATACACGGTTGCAAAAAGAGTACATATTATAAGTGTATAAAGTATAAAAATTTTCCTAAATTCCAGAGCAATTTTAAGATTCTTGAGTGGGTAAGGGGATTTTATTATAGCTGTTTAATGCTAACACTTCCGTATAATATGCTCTCTCTCTCATATATAAGAGAATAAATTGTTTTAAGATTGAATTATTTTTTTTATTTTTTTTTCCTCAAAAAGCCCATGGAAAAAAATTTCGCTTTCAAGTAAAGGCCATTTAGCTCATCAGGGATAGGTTCTTTCCTCAGTACTTTAGTCCCTCTGGGTGCCTTCTGTTTTATTAAAAGCTCTGGTGTTTTGTAACTGCAGTGTTGGCTAGTATATCAGTGTACAAGTTTATAATTTGATCAGGACAGGATATATCCTCTTGCTTTTCTTTAAATGTATTTTGTGACTGTTCCCTTTTTACTGAGTCTGTGGTAAACTTACAGTTACCATTTCATCAAAAACATCTGATTTCTGATCTATAAAGATATAAAAGAGGTTTAAAAAAGTATTTCTTGCCTCTCTCATAGCAGTAGGCCCCAAAGATACACATATTTTAAAAGTAATTAATTATTATGGTCTGAAAAAACATTCTATCTTGTCACGTCTTTTTTTTTTTTTTTTTTTTTAAGATTCAGCTCAACAAAGCAGTACATCTCAGTAATATTTATGAACTCCACTTCTTTGTAAATTTTGAACTTTTATTCTATTTAAAGTACATAGAATGAAGTGATAACAGAGCAATAATCGTTAGAACCTAAATGGAAATAACAGAATCTCATCTCATTCAGAAAAATATAACATCTATATCTTGGAATTTTAATGTACTTCTCAATTTTAAATGTTAGCCACAGATCCATCATAACTCCTTCATTCCTGTAATGGACTCACACATTTTAAATATATGTTTAATTCTTATTTTGATCACCAAAGTTAATGTATGCATAAGCTCACAAGCTGGGAGACTTAGAAAGACTGAGCTCTTTGTCCTCAATACAGGCAAAAAGCCATGTCTGGGCAACCTAATTTACATTAATTATAATGTTGCTTCACCATAGTTTCAATCACTGTTTTTTATCGCTTCAGCTGGTATTTAGTGGATTGTTTATTCCCTTGCTAGGTTTGTTATTGATCAAGGACATACAGGATAGAAATTCTATCTGAATAATGCTTTGCATTCTTCACCTAGCTGAGATGATTAGCTCTTTGTCACTCACAGCACAGAGGGAGCTCTGCCACTATCAGCAAATCCCAGTTAACATCTAACTGTCTTCCCAGTACTCTGGTGTAGACTCCAATGACAGGATGTCAGGAATAGTTCTCTGTGCCATGGGAAATTGCTCCTACAATCACTAGCACACTCTCTTGTATGTTTTGTGAATATGATAGATTCTCTGTCAATCTGGGATCCAGAATACTGCTGGGTCTGATCAAAAGTGAGGTGAAGTTTCCCCACTTTAAACTCTGAGTTAATATTTTTTTTGCAGTATCTGTTAAGTTGCAATGTAGCTATGTTTTGATCCTTAAGTACATTGAAGACAACTAAAAACTGGCAAGATCTCAGGTTAAAGATGTATGATGAGCTTGATGCTAAGGACACTTTTACGTTTAGAAGAAGCATATGCATTACAAACAAGGACTTCTATTAAAGCACTTAGGAATTCCACCTACGGTTCCTATTCTAGCTTCTGCTAGAGGATATTTGAAAATCAGTGTTACCTGAGTGGGTGTTTCTGTGTAAGTAAGTGTACTTAACCCCACAAGATAGATGATTAATAACAGACTGCTCAGTTGGTTATATTCCAAATATGGAATTCAGGGGTTTCACTTTCTTAATTGACTGTTAATAACTTCATATTGTTTTGTTGTTGTTGTTGTTATTTTTTTCCTCCCAGAGAAGTTATGTATGATTTTTTTTATTTCTGATAACACTATAATATTTGACAAGCTGTGCATAGGAACTAATAAAGCATGGTTAAAGGAAACCTGTGTTTTTGATTATTATTTAAAATTAATAATCACTAAATATAAATAGTAATAAATAAAAAAAATGTAAATAACACTTTAAATCAGTAGTCCAGAGCACTCTTTTTTCAACAATTTTAAGAGACACTAAACAGCTAATTTTCATTCAAGAGAAAGGCAATGGCAAGGATGTTCAAGAATCAGGGTTTTTGGTAAGATATGAATATGGTATTTTAGGATGATAGAAAAATGTAGAAGACCAGATGCGTCTTCTGTTTAAGCAATCCAAGTCCTGAGGATGGCAGTCAGTTCAGAGATCTGATTCCTAGGTGGCACAATTAAAAGAAGTTCAATAAATGAAAGATGGAAAAAGGAGAGATTTTGAGGGGGCAATACTTCAAAACAAATGGAAAGTCTTTTGTCCTAAGAGGGGCGTACATGAAAGCGAACAAAGGAGTTATTTATTTTTTTGCTGTTAAATGAAAAGGATATGAATTTTTGGTTTTGGACTGAAAGTAAAATACTGCTTCAAAAAGTTACCTGAGGGTGTTTGGTACGTTTGCTGTACTGATGGTGTAAGCCTCAGCAGCCTGCAAACTTGAGCAATGAAGAAGGAAGACAACAGGTAGATTTGAGGGCCAGAGAATTTGAATTGTCAGTTTGATACTTTGTATATAAGAGATTTTTTTTTTTCCAGTTATAAGAACTTGATTCGGAGAAGTGGGAAACAGGTAATAGTCTAGTGTGTACAGCAATGTTTGGAAAATCACATTATTTGCTTTATTGTCATCTTGTAGAATTGCATTTGTAAACATGGTTTGTGTGCTTTATCTCAGAAGTCTTGGGCTCATTAAGATGGCTGAAACACTTAAGGGCAGTAAAACTGAAGGCAAATCAGCACAGAATTTTATTTGCAAGGGTACAGGGAACAGCTTCTGGACTACCCTAGGCACACACTTGACACAATACAGAACACTTCATGTGCTTGTGAACTTGGGGTGAGACATGCTCAATGATGTAAGATTAAGAAACTTATTTTATGAATAGGAATGAAATTAAATAGAACTTAAAGTTCTTATTTCATTCAAGTGCTGCAAGAACAGGCATTCTTGCCTGTGTTCATCTGGTTTTGTGATGACTGTTGATTTTCTCATATTTATGTTATTAATCTTCCACAATTTCTGCATAGTCACCATAGTTTTGTCAATTACGCAGACAAGTGTATAAGCTTGAACAATAACATTTCTATATTTTATTGATAACTTTCACATCTATCCTTGAACAGACAGATTAAATAACTGCTTGTTTCCACACTACTTAGAACTTTAAGTTACTTAATACATTTTATGAGGCCAGAGAACACTATGACAACCATTTGGTTTGATCCTGACCCAAAAAGACTACAGGATTTAGTGAAGTTACACATTCAAATCAGTAACCCTGATCAGTAATCATATGTATTTTCACAGAGCTTTCAGACCTTTGAGTGATAAAGGGTGAAAATACTTTTGTGTACAGTTTCCGTGACTTACACTAAAGTAAAAGAAAATAATTAAAAAATAGCAAAAAGCATTGGAATTTTAAAAAGACACAGCATCTACTCTGAACTTCTATAAATTTCATACCTTAGTTGACATCTTTATTAACATAGGAAATGTTTCTCCATTTAGCTACTGGTCAAATTCCTTCTAGTTTGATAAGCAGAAGTATCTTTCTTAGTCTCAAATAGTAAGGTAAATGATATCAGGGAGCAGCAGGTGTGAAATTTGTGCTCCTAATTGTATCATTTAATAACTTTACTGAAAGATATGACCCTTTTATTTATTTAAAACGTCTTAATCAAACATTTGGTTTCTTATTTACAAATCGAAAATACAGTTTATGGTTTATTAATTACAGAATTCTAATATACCTTTTGAGTTCTTAATCAGGGAATCTTACTTAGCATAGATTTTATTTGGTACAAGAAATATACAAATCATGATAGGTTTATGACTTGTTGGTAAGATGAGAACAGGTTTCAGTACTTATGTGATCTGCAAACAGTTCTTTTTCCAGTGGTGAAGGCAGTCCACCTGCTGGAAGATAAAGCTGATGGAGTGTGTGTCCTAAATTCAGCTCTAAGACTTAAAATAAATTAAATTATGGAAGAGTGATAAAAACATTCTAGTAAAGGTAAGATACCATGGATTTCCATATATACATGATTAAGCCTCCAGCTGTTACTGTTTCACAGGGATCCACAGCATGCATATCTAACATAAACTGTTGCGAAGATTGTTGACTGTTAGTAGCCTGTACTGTAAGGAAAACATTTTTACAACCTGCAGATTTGTAGATTTAAGTCCATGTTACTTCTCTTAAACTGTGAACTAGAAGGGAAAACCCAACACAAAATGCATGGTTAATATCTTGATCTTACAAATAAAACATGAATACAGAATGTGCACTGGCTGTCTATAATCAGGAAAAGCTGTATGAAAAGATGTGGAATTTCAGGACATGGTTTACTAGCAGACCTATGTTTACAGTTGGATTCAATTATATTAAGGGTCTTTTCTGACCTAAATGATTTTATGATTCTATAAAAAACTGTAATAAACACATTTTCAAAGTATTTTGTGAAGTAAAGTTCATATAGACCTTATTTCAGACTTCTGTGTGATTTTATATGTCTCATAAGCATCAAACAATCTGTATTCATAACTATGCACAACACAAAAATAGCTTCTAGATTTATTCATACATGAATTGAAATGGGTACCTAAAACTACCTAAAATTAATAAAAGTTCATAATAAATAAATCATAATGTGTAATCTGGCATATATTTTGCTATGTAAAAAATATGTATCATATGTAGTGTATAATATATAAACCACCTAGAACTAGTTACAGGTTAATTTGAGATTTGGAATTTTTCCACAAAATTTAGTGAAGTATCCCAAAACTAAAGCTAGTAAAACACAACTAAAATTACACAAAATAATTATTGCCATTCTTAGTGCTTAATAACTTTCACTTTGCATTTTTAACCAAGGAACATATGGAGAAGGAAGTGAAGCCAATAGACAGAGGCATCTGCATGCGAGACAAGCAGATGATCTATTGCCTGATTTTAGTACAGCCAGATTTAGGAAGCATTTCATCAACATATATGCTTGCTACTTGATTTTCTCAAGAGTTCTCAAGCATGACAACAGCAACTCACACAGACAAGTTCAGTGTACTAAGTAGCAATTAGTAATGAAAATAAAATGCTGTTGAGCACCCTCTTGTATACAAGCTTATATGTTGGTAGGTGAAAAACACTCTTGTTTCTATTCTATTTGTTTCTCTCCATAAAGTTTAATATTGAAGTAGAAAATAAGGGAGTAGGCAGTTTGGAATTTCAGCAAACATCTTGCCAGATATGATAACATTTCTTAACACAATAAATATTCAATGCCTTTGAACTTTATGGCATTTTCCAGACATTGTTAAAATATGAAGCATCCTGATGAAGTGGTATGATCACTACAGCTCCTGAAGTAGAATCACAGAATCACAGAATAATTTGGGATGGAAGGGTCCTTTAAAGAGGCCTGTCCAACCTGACCTTGAATGTTTCCTGGAATGGGGCTTCTACCACCTCTCTGGTCAAACTGTTACAGTTTTCCTCCACTGTTACTGTAAAAAAGTTTGTTCTAGTCTAAATCTACCCTCTACCAGTTTAAAACCATTACCCCATGTTCTCTTGCAACAGGCCCTGCTAAAATGTTTGTCTCCTTCCTCCTTATAGGCCCCCCTGTAAGTATTGAAAGGCTGCAATATGGTCTTCCTAGAGCCTTCTCCAGGCTGAAAAATCCCAATTCTCTCAGCCATTATTCATAGCAGAGGGACTCCAGACCTTGATCATTTTTGTGGCTCACTTCAGGACTTGCTTCAACAGTTCCATGTACTTCTTGTGTTTGGGGCTCCAGAACTGGACACAGTACTCTAGGTGGAGTTTCACCAGAGTGTAGTAGAGGGGCAAAATCACCTCTCTTGACCTGCTGCACATGTTTCTTTAGATGCAGCCCAGGATTAGCGTTGACAGGACTACGAGTGCATATTGATGGCTAGTGTCTAGCTTTTCATCCACCAGTATCCCCAGGTCCTTCTCTGTAGGGCTGTCTCTCAATCCCTTCATCCCCCAGCCTCTGTTGATACTGGGTATTGCCCTGACCCAGGAGCAGGACTGTGCACTTGGCCTTTTTGAAAGTCATGAGGCTAACACAGGACCACTTCTCACATTTGTCCAGGTCCCTCTGGATGGTATCCCATCCCTCAGGTGTTTCAGCCACACCACTCAGTATGGTGTCGTCTACAAACTTGCTGAAGGTGCACTTGATCCTACTGTCTATATCAGATACTATGTCTATGAAGATACTAAACAGTTCTGGGGTCCCAACACAGAACCCTGAGGGACACCACTTGTCAACAGTCTCAATCTGGACATCTAACTGTTGACCACTTCCCTATGGGTGCAACCATCCAAACCATTCCTCATCCACCTAACAGTCCACCCAGTGTTTTTTTCTGGTGGTTGTTCCTGTTTCTGTCTCAGGGAGGGCAGAGCCTGGCTCAACCAATCTGTATCTTTCTCAGACTCCCTGATGCTCCTTAACCTTTCTACTTCTTGGATCTTTGCCATCAGGCTGAGCAGTTGGTCCACCTGGTTATACCACACACAGCTGTCCCCACTACTGCCATCCTTTACCATTGAAGGACTCTGGCACTACCTGTAGCCTGAGACCTGGACAGCTGCATGTTTCATAGGAACTCTGTCTGGGATGCCACATCCGTTCTGGTGAGAGCAGAGGACTTAGTGCTTAGGTGGATGGCATAGCTAAGCTCCTGAGAGGGTGATGATCACCACTGGAACTCAGCTTTTCAAATTCTTAAGTTAGTAGTCTTGATTTTTGCTTTTAGCAAATTAAGTTCAATTTGAACATACTATCTCACTATCTCAACTCTGCAAATATTTGCAAACTCCTATCCAGGCAAGTTGGGCTAGAGGGTATTGATACAAATGACATAACTTTGTTCTGTCTAATAATAATTTTTGAAACAAACTGCAATTTTATTGTCAAAAAACCCTAAAGAATAGAAAAAACTTTTCCAGTGTCATGTCATTGTATACTTTATCTCCATATACAACTTAGAGATGTTTTGAATTTTGGTAAATTTGATCCTACGTATGCAGCAGTAAATACAAAAACACTGCTGAAGGCTGTACAGAAGTGTAAAAGGAAGCTAAAGGTACATTCTGCCTTTCCCACAAAACAAACTGTAGCTAATGTTAGTGAAGAGAAAGCCTGTAACAAACGGCAGTCTGTGTGTCAAACTATATGTATGAGGAATGTATAGCCACAGGCAAGCCAGTGTCAGCAATGGCACCTGGGGACAACAATGAATCACAAAGAAAAGAATCTGAAAGAGGAAGGCCCAAATTGTCCGTGAGCCAACAGTAGTGTTTAATTCTTTTTCACATGGGGCAGAAGAAAATGAAAGACACTGCAACCACTTTCTCCTTCTGGAAGAACCCCTGAAAGCAAAGACAACAAGCCAGAAAAAATCAATTAATTTATGTTATGCTATTACACAGGCACCTGGCTATCAGTAGTAAAGTTTTTTAAATGTATGATTCTTTAACTTTCTGCACTTTTCAGAAAGCCTTTTCCCTCTTTCAGTACATAATGAGATCATAGCTTTTTAACGTGGAAAAAAATATTCTAAAAATAAGTCTTACATGTCTAACGGATTTACCTGAAAGTAATTTTTACTGTAATTTATTCAGGTATACTTATATATTAGCTTAAATATTATTCCATTTGATTTACACAATGAAAATAGCTGACTAAGGTGATAAAATAGCTATTAATTCTGTTAGGTAGAGATTCAATTGCCTGATTATTGCATTAATTTTCACAGGACACATACTCTTCCTTTATTTCATAACATGTTCTTCTTTTCAATTAACTTTTAATTGTTTCAAATATTTGTGAGATTGTTTTCTGTCCTTTTTTTTCCTCCTACTTAAGCTATGACAGAATTACCTTTCTTCTTGCTCGGTGCTGAACAATTTAACATTTTTTCTTTAATTTTGTGCGTTTTTCAGAAAAGTCTTTCTCATTTCTTGCTTAAAGGGCAAGGAATATTTTCATCAACGTATTTTCCAAGAGGAGTTCTCACTTTAGAACATACCAGTAGACTGGAGAATGGGTAAAACACACATGATCCGTTTTTTGTCTTCACTATATTTTGAAAGAGCAGTAAACCTTCATTGGGAAGTGAGATACTATATACAGTACTATATGTATGTATATATTTATTGAACTTTACAATGCTTTAAAATTACCAAGGCATGTATTTTTCTTTTAATGTATCTAGTAGAAAGATGTAAGGACGTAATGTCTTGCACAGGTAAAATCCATCCATTTAGCATATGAAGGTAGTTAATAACTGGAGAAGAAGCTGGAAGAATTCCTTCCCTCTACCACTCTCTGGAAGTACTTGGAGTAGATGTGTAAACAGAGTAAACAAGT
Organism: Apus apus; assembly: GCF_020740795.1. NCBI lineage: Eukaryota > Metazoa > Chordata > Aves > Apodiformes > Apodidae > Apus > Apus apus. The sequence goes on along the minus strand of NC_067285.1, from coordinate 93,997,451 downwards.
GTCTGAGTATGTCTTAGAACAGGTGAAACACTCTCAAGACTTGGATCAAAATTAGTTTCAACTTTCACTCTATATATTTTTTAAAATACTTTTTGAGAAGAGATGAAAAATGGAATTGCAACTATGAGGAATGACACATGAAGAGCTATGATGCTGAGGCTTCCTCTAATTCTGTTCTGTAATAGTGGTATTGCCTGCAGACTTGAAGAGCCACCATCTGCCTGTTTTTAAGCAGGCTTCCCACACAGCTGACATGGAGGAATTCAGCAGCAAAATGGATAAAAATTTCAGGTAAAGTCTAAGCCTTTTACATTTATTTCAGGACGTATCTGGAGAGAAATGGTTTTATTTCCTTTTTTTTTTTTTCTTCTTTTTGTTGTTTGGTTTTGGTTTTGGTTTTGTTTCCTCCAGACCCAGTTTCTTTTTATTTCACAATGCTTTTGTTTCCAGAGGTCCAGTGTTAGACACAACAGAATCATTAAGGATAAGACAAAAACCCATTACCATTTTTTCTTCAAATGAATACTTGCCATTTAAAAACCAAGTGCAATGTCATTGATAATAATTCATTCCTTCATTCACTCCTAAAGAGGACCAATCTCCCTTTGAACTTAATGACTAAGATGCGACTGTTCTGAATAAAAATAAAATCAGGTGTCTTTAGCATCTGGAGTGTCATATCTATTGAATATGCCAAAGAAAAAAGGTATGTCAATCAGAAAAAAAATCTACTACCAAAATATAATGTAAAAAGTGTAGTGGACATCTAGTAATTTAAAAAATATTCCTGTATGATCATCTTTGTTCTCTCTTACTCTGGTACAGACTTTCCCATGTCTTTTGATATGTTTCTGCTGAAGAACTGAAGAGGTTGGGCTTGAATGACCTTTTTTCCTTCTAAAAGTAATCAAACACTTTCAAAGTTATTTTTTAAACCCCTAAGTATTGGGAATTTAGAGTTTTGTTTCCATGAAAATATTTAATAAAATATTTCAAGATTCCATAGGAAGTAAGAGACTTGCAAAAGGCAGACAGACATTTTCATATTATGTATTAAGTCATCACCATTTTACAAAAGTAGTATAATGCATATTGATGTTATTTATTATATAACTACTATCAAATCTAGTAGTAAGCAATATTTAAGCTTGACAGAACCATAAACATCATAAATATTTTCTGTTTTATCTGTCATTTACTTGATTGAATGTTCAGTATCACTTTTTTACTATGCGGTTTCAGTATGCTTAATAAATTATTATAAAAGACAAATAATGAAGATGAAAATGTAACAAATCACTTCTTTTATGTATCTCAGGAATGTTAAAATAGTTCTTTTTGTGATTCTTAACATTTACTTTACTAAATAACTCAGTTAAATACTTAGTCAGAAAACAACTCTGATTATCTGCCTGACAAACTTGTCGGCCTTTTATGATGGGGTCACAGCATTGGTGGACAATGGCAGAGAAACTGACATCATCCACCTGGACTTTTGCAAAGCATTTGACACTGTCCTTCATGACATCCTGATCTCAAAATTGGAAAGATACGGATTTGATGGATGGACCACTCAGTGGTTAAGGAATTGGCTGAATGGTTGCACTCAGAGAGTTGTGATCAACAGCTCAATGTCCAGATGCAGAAGAGTGATGAGTGACATTCCTCAGGGGAGGTGCTGTTTCATGACTTTGTCAGCAACATGGACAGTGGAATTGAGTGCACCCTCATCAGGTTTTCTGCTGACACCAAGCTGTGTTGTGTGGTTGACACACTGGAGGTAAAGGATGCCATCCGAGGAACCTTGACAGACTTGAGAGGTGTGCCACTGGCCAAACTGATGAAGTTCAACAAGGCTAAGTCCTTGTCCTGGTTTGAGCCAGGATGAAGCCAGTTTTTCTTTTGCTGATTTTTTTTTTTATTTCAGTGAGCTTTCTTCAACTAGCAACTGCGTGTTCTGCTAGGTTGATAAGACACTGGAATGTTTTTGTAATTGCTGGGCTCTCAAGGTCGTGCCTTTGCTCTGCTGGCTCAGACACTACGGGGGGATCTGTGGTCCCCCCCCCGTGGGAGGCTGGGTTAGACGAACAGCAAAACTGGCCAGAGATATTCCATTCCATATATCTACGTAGGCTCGGGGGAAGGTCGGAGATGACAGAAGAAAACTTCCTTCCTTCCTGCTTGGCTCTCTCGCCGCTTCGCCTTGCCTGTCTATCTGCCTTCCTTTTTCTCTCTTTTCCTCTTTCTTTTGTTCGTGGCCGGCGTCTGGGACAACACCATCTGCCCATCATCATCGGACCATCGACCTCAAGCCCTCCTGACCCTCGTAACTCTCTGCCTTCTCCAGGAGCAGCTTCGGGATTCCTCGGAATTGTCTCATCTGAGGGAAGTGCTGTGGGAGTTGCTGGGGGTGGGGGGAGGCGAGAGGTTTCTGCCACACTTTTGTATAATCACTATATATATACACTCTAACATCACGTATTAATTTTCTAAATAAAGTTGCACGGTTCAGTTTTCAATCTGGACAAGTCTCTTTTTTTTCTCTCTCTCCTTCCCTACCTGGGTAGGAGGGGGAGGGGATCGAGAGCATTGTTGTCCAACTGGGTCAAACGTTGACAGTCCTGCACCTGGGTTGGGGCAATCCCAAGCACAAATACAGGCTGATCAGAGAATGCATTGAGAAGAGCCCTGAGGAGAAAGACCTGGGCGTGTTGGTTGATGAGAAGCTCAACATGAGCCAACAATGTGCACTTACAGGCCAGAAAGACAACAGCATCCTGGGCTGCATCAAAAGTAGTGTGGCCAGCAGGTCATGGGAGATGATTCTGCCACTCTATTCTGCACTCAGGAGAATCCACCTGTAGTATTGTGTCCAGTTTTTGGGTTCCCAACATAAGAAGGACATGGAACTCTTGGAGGGAGTCCAGAGGAGGGCCACAAAGATGATCAGAGGGCTGGAGCACCTCTCCTGTGAAAACAGGCTGAGAGAGCTGGAGTTGTTCAGCCTGGAGAAGAGAGGCTCTGAGGACACTGCCTTCCAGTACCTGAAAGGGGCCTACAGGAAAGTCAGGAAGGGACTTTTTACCAGGGTGTGTAGTGATAGGACAAAGGGGGAATGGTTTTAAGCTGGAAGAGGGTAGATTTAGGTTAGACATTAGGAAGAAACTCTTTAGTGTGAGAGTGGTGAGACACCGGCACAGCTTACCCAGGGAAGTTGTGGATGCTCCCTCCCTGGAAATGTTCAAGGGCAGGTTGAATGGGGCTTTGAGCAGCCTCGTCTAGTGAGAGGTGTCCCTGCCCATGCAGGGGGGTTGGAATGAGCTGATCTTCAAGGTCCCTTCCAACCCAAACCATTCTGTGATTCTATGATATTTTAGCAAACATCAGATCAAGTAATTTACTTCCAAATTCTCCTATTGCTAGGCAGTTTATATGACAAAGAAAAGTGTGTATAAGTGCAGTTAATATGTACATAGGTATCCACAGAATGAATGTAACTGTGCTTCTTCTTTCATATAATTACAGATTACTCAATTTTGCCACATACAAACCCGCTTTCAAAATATCATTATACTGATTTAAAAAAAAAAAATCACAAAAAGGTGAAAGGATTTTTTTTTAAAAAAACAGTGCACATCTAGAATATATAGCTGAAATGAAAGAATCCAAGACTGTTAAAAGGAATAAACCCAGAAGATATATCTGAGAAATTAAAGATACAGATGAGTTCTGGTAACTCTATCCTAGCTGAATGTAATGCGATCATTTCCTCCTCAGCATTTTAATCATGTACTGTTTTTTATTAACAGCTATAGCAGTAGTGTTCTGTCAGGCAGTTGTATTTTCCATTAATGCACTTTTTCCTGAACATTTTATGATCATCTGTGAAATCAGCTTATCTGAAAGAAAGCTGTCTGCACTGAAACATGTTGGCAAACCTTAGAACAAGAAAAGAAGGATGTGAACATAAAAAGGATCAATGCTGTGAAAAAAACCCCCACAAGAAACCACAAGTCGGTGCCAGGCTTGTTGCTACTTCTAAATGTAAACACAAAATCCTTTTTCAAGAAACAGACTAAAGAATGCATGGTATGTTTACTCTCAGTTTACAAGGCCCAGATTCCTTCAGGACTGTATATGAAGAAGACAACAACCTGGATTTCCTGTCTCAGCCCATTCCTGTGTACAAAACAGAAGCTACAAAATGGCATTTCAAAACACTTGGAAATACTGGGGCTTTTTTCTCTACATATTGTCAGTTTCCTAACACAGTTGTGGATCTTTCCAGTTTCATTGCAATGAAGTTCAGTTATACACAGTTCTATGTAATTTGCTTTTTACTTTTATCAGACGTTTCATTCTCTTATCAAGTTACAAACTACCACTACTGCATCGTTGACATTCAATTTTCTTTAAAATTTGTTTTTATTAAACACTCACATAAGCCTAAGGACTTTGAACTGCCATAGAAAATGGTTCAAAGGATTATATATGAGAGTCCAATCTTGATCTGACAAGCTAGGAGAGAAATGCTCAACATTGAAAGATAGATTGCACTGGAGAGATTGAAATATACATGACAAATCATATATACAGAAGAAGTTCCCCTACTGCCACTCTTACAAGTAACTAAAAATCCTTAAAATATGTATTTGGTGGGGTTTTTGTGTTTGTTTGGTTTGTTTGTTTGTTTGGTTTTGTGTGTGTGTGTTTTTTTGTGTTTGTTTTTTTTTTTTTAACTGGGTCAGCATTTTCCTGTGTCCTAAGAAATTAGTTTGACAAGGCATTTGGTTGTTCATATGCCAGATTATGTTAAGTGGAAGATGCTTGCTATTTCTGTATTGCTTTCTGAGGGGGGTCTTCTATCCTTTATCAAACATGTCTATATTTAAAATGGAAAAGACAATTTATTAAAGTACATACTCAACACTTGCATTGGGGTAGAAGTAGAATAATCATCAACAAATAAGAAATATTTATTCTTATTGCCACACTAGTTATGGTTCTCATGGAGGGCTCTTCTATTGCACGTGCACACTGCGTGGCTGCCAGAAACAATGCTTAGGCAGGATATAGTCCTGCCTGGTCCGACTGAATACTAGTGTTGCTATTTTCTTCACTGATACTGATCATGCACCTAATGACAGCTGCAGACAACACCAGCTTGCAATCCCTCCACTCCCACCCAGGAAACTCTTGGTTCATCTCTGACTTGAGATTAGAGAGGGGAAAAGACAATGTACAGACAACATAATTTGTTAATTAATTTATTGTTATCTCAATTAATGTTCCAACAATCTAATATGCCAAACAACATCATTAAACAGAAGACCTTGTTCATAATTTTATTTAAAATTGTATACTAAAGATCATTTACAGTATTGAAGTACAGAGAGAAGACAGACTCAGAGGTGCTCACCAAAAGGATGAGGGGCAAACCCCACAGTTCTAACACAGATTAGGGGGAAAAAAACCAAAACACAATGGTCAAACACAGACGGCCCAGCAAGTCTGTGCAGTTCATGGTGCTGGGAAATTCAGAGCTTGGTTCTTCAAGGTTCTGGACAACCTGATCTCAGTTATTCCTGCTGCCAGTAGTGGATTGCCAAGATGACCTTAAGTAGTTTTTTACAACAAAGATTATTTTCTGAATCTGTTTATGCAGTATTCATCACCATAGCATCTGAGCGCAAAAAACACGTATTTCAGTGGTAAGATGTGAATTTTATACAACTATCTTATATTTTACAATATAAGGTAGTCTGGAGAAGTGATAAGAAGATGCAAGATATTTTGTGCTTAAAGAGATCTTTGTGACAGAACAATTTCTTTGAGGCAATAGAACTTATGTCCTTATTTCACAGTGGCAGCTTCTGAACATAGACCTCTATTTCTCCTAAGCACAAGTTCTGAAAAATTATTTAAATCTGCCAAAAACTGACTCCTTTAATACTATGAATAACATTAAGGAAGTCCTGGTGTGTGTTTAAAAATATTATACATTTCATCCCACCAGTGGAAACTATCTGGGCTAATAAATTAATGGTGCAGTATTAGCAGGTCATGGACATTTCAGAGCCATTTGCACTTTGTGTAATTTTTGGGGTCACCCACGTGAAAAATTGGTTGTAAGACAACTTGCAGCACCAAAAGCCAACTGTGTCCAGGGCTACATCAAAAGACGCATGGCCAGCAGGTCAAGGGAGGTGTTTCTTTCCCTCTACTCTGCTCTTATGAGACCCTACTTGGAGTACTGTGTCCAGTGCTGCAACTCCCAACACAAGAAGGACATTAATCTGTTGGATCAAGTCCAGAGGAGGGCCATGAAGATGATCTGAGGGCTGGACCATGTCTCCTTGTGAAGACAGTCTGAGAGAATTGTGGTTGCTCAGCCTGGAGAAGACTCTAGGAAAGCCTTTTAGCTGCCTTATGGTACCTGAAGAGGGCCTACACAAAAACGGGAGAGAGACTTTTTACAAGGGCATGTAGCAACAGGACAAGGGGCAATGGCTTTAAATAGCAAGAGGGTAGATCTAGGTTCAACATTAGGAGGAAATTCTTCACTATGACGGTGGTGAGACACTGGAACATGTTGCCCAGAGAAGCTGTGGAGGCCCCATCCCTGGAAGTGTTCAAGCCAGGTTGAATGATGCTTTTAGTAACCTGATCTAGTTGGAGGTATTCCTGCCATGCAGAGGGTTTGGAACTAGATGATCTTTAAGGCCTCTTCCAATCCTAACTAATTTATGATTTGATGATTATATGAAAAAAAAAATCCCTACATTTCACTTCCAGGAGATGCATCTTTTCTGTTAGGGACTGAATTTTCTAGGCATTTCAATAAGAACTAACATAGTATTAACTGTGTTAGTACATGAAAAAATTAAAATAAAATAAGAATTTTTTCCTATAGGAGTGGGCATCTCCCCTAGGGAAAAAAGTAGTGCACTTTCTTCAACTTCATCAGCTGAGATTCTTTATATGGAAGAAGCAGAGCAACAGATCTCATAGCTGCCACAAATTCTATGTACATCTCAACACTAGATAGTTGTCTCATATAGATAAGAGTGATGTTAGATACTTGGATGTGAAAATTCCATTATGTCCTTAAAATGGGTTATTGCACTTAATGCTCTACTTCATGAGTTCTTTATCTTATTCTCCAGAATATTTCACTTATAAATGATATTTTTGTCTACTTTATAAGATCACAACCTGACTAATGTAACAATACTGTCATAGAAAACCAAAGAGTATTATCTGCTTTCCATTTATCTTCTCACTAATCAATAATTTTGAAGAATTATAATAGAGTTCACAGTAATGTGATTTTCTATAATTACTTGTGTCATTTGTGATAAGAGCTAGATGCTGCAACCTGAGGAATTTAGTTACTGTTATAGCATGTATATAACGGAAATTATTATATTTACCTGGTATGTCCAGAAATTACATTAATTTTTATGCAGTTGATGTGACAATTAAAAATCATTATTCTTCCTCTTTAAGTGAACAAAATTTAATACAATAAAAATTTGACAAAGTTTTTGCTTCACATTATTTTGGTTTTTTGTGTACAATGAGTTACTTCCCCCTCCAACCCCCTGCCCTCCTTCATTTTACTAAATCTGAGTAAGGTATTGAGCACAAACTCATTTTAGGAATGGTAAGATTTCCAAGTAGGTAAATATTTACTAGAACAGGTCTGGATCTTGTTCCTAAGCTTAACTCACTGGCACTTTTGCATTTGATATCTGTTAGCCATTATTTTATTCTAGAATAGTATTATATAGATAGGAAGCAAGCAATAGTAGTTAAAACAATATACCAAGTAATGTATGAAGGGCAATAGACAGCTTGTATTTTACCATTATGAGGGCTGTTCATACAATTTCCATTTTGTTAATGGGTCTGTTGAGCAGTATGTTTGTTTTTTTCTTATATGACATTTTTTCCAAATCTCAGGTAACCAAACTGGATTTAGAGATTAAAAACAGAAATGTATAAATTATTCTGAATTCCAAATGCCCCATGACAATCATGGTGACCTCTTCAAGTGATACATGTACCACAGATATTAGCTTCAATAATTAGCTGTTGCTTCCTGTGTCTACAGGCACTGTCACGGCACATGTAATACCACTGGAACTATATTGCCATTTCTTGATGAATAGTAAATGAAGAGATTTTTGAAGAATGTTGGCCACTGTGCTCTGCTTTATTTCCATAGGACCTGGACACAGGACTTCAGAAATCATTTTGATGCCCAACCGTCAGAAGCTTTGGAGACTGTGAATTTTTTCACTGGCCTTGTTGGACTTAAGTAGAAATATAAAATTAACCTTTTTTTGTTTTGTTTTGTTTTTGTTTGTTTGATTGGGTTTTTTTGTACAGAAATTAAAGAACTTCATAGGATTCTTATATTTAAATTCAATAATACTGTCACTATCTATAATTTGCAATAACCCTACATGCAGGGGAGGTTTAGGTTGGATATCAGGAAAAGGTTGTTCCCCCAGAGGGTGGTCGAGCACTGGAACAAGCTCCCCAGGGAAGTGGTCACAGCACCAAGCCTGTCTGAGTTCAAGAAGCATTTGGATGATGCTCTCAGCCACATGTTGTGATTCTAGGGGTACCCTACACAGGGACAGGAGTTGGACTCAATGATCCTGATGGGTCCCTTCCAACTCAGCATATTCTGTGATTCTGTATTACCTAGATTATGTCCCAGATTTTATTCAGAATATCATCTTCTTTTTCATCATCAGATGAAGCTTTTATGCATTCTTAAAAGCAAGCATTTCTTTCCTTCCTGAACCCATTCCTCAACAGAGCCTTTCTATTTCTAGTGAAATGGCAGACGCACTTAACTTTGTTTCTTAAATTTTGTTTAAAATTACATAACATCATCTCCTGAACTTTGTTAAATCAATTAGTGAAGCATTCCCTTACATTTTCTTCTTGAAATTATGAAATAAATTGAAAAAATTCTGGTTGGTAGATCACAGTTCCAAATTATACCTAGTCCAAATGAAATAAATTACTAATTTCCAATTGTTTTATTTAGTTTTAGGATACCTTTTAACAATACATGACCAAAAAAATGAAATTAGTCCACTGAACTCAACATTTGGCATTAAACAATACTTTATTTTGTACCTGTTAAACCATGTGAGCAAACTACTAACATGCATAGAATTACATTTGGAACAGAGAAAAACCTCAAATATGTAGGATACACACTATGTAATTTAAATAAAAGCTGCCTGTCCTATCTCGAAAGAAAATAAAAAAACCCTCAAAAATTCTTAAGTGATACACCATTTTATTCTATCTATAGGTGTCTTCTGTATATGTATTTTACAGTAGTTTAGTATCACTATTCATCAGTGCATTCCCATTCATTTTGTTGTGAAGCAGTTAGAAGATGAAAAATGTGTCTTGGTCTGATGTGACAGAGATGTCGCATTTTTGGTGGCTACACAGAAGATAAAAGCAGTTAGAGAAAGTCATCACTGTTTCTTGTTGATCTACATGAGTGAATAATTTAAAAATATTTCCACACTGTGAACTCAAACATCCCATAGAAGACGGGGCAAAGACCTCCTCTAACCCTTGCTATTTCTGTAAACAGTGTGTGTGAGAAGGATTTGGCAATCCAAGACATCTGGCACCCCAACAAACACATACAAATCCCATCTGCAGGTACAAATGGTCTCTGCTTACAGATAACAATGCACACTAACCTATTGCATACACACATAGATATTTTATGGTATTTTTGCTTTGTTTATGCCTCTGAGTGGGTTCAAAGAACAAACTTAACTCCCTTTCTTAGTAGCTTTTCCACATATCCAATTCTTAACTCCTATACAATCAAGTGCTGGCACTCGAGAAGCCAGTGGCATGCTTTACTTTTACTATATGTTAATATAATTTGACATTATTCAGTATCAAAAAAACACCTCAGTCAGACCCAGAACAGCTGTGATGTGTTAAAATCTGACTGGTAAGCACAACAATTTCTATATATCCTGTACGCTAATTACAATTACATTTTCCATATTATTTACCTTAATATTATAGGCACAGGATGTACTGTCTTTACCTCTGATAGAAAATTACATATTGACTCACATAGTTAATTTGCAAAAGTTAAAACTGATAAATTAAAAAATATATATGTGTGTTTATCTGAGGCTTGCTCATGTCACAAATTTAGCAACCACAGGAAAGCTTTATATCTTGAGGGGTGGGAGACTAAATTATTTCCTCATGTATTGAAGTGATTACATGTGCCTTGTGTCAGCCAGTTTCAGCTCCTATTTCTTCAGAGTTTAAGGGAGAAAGTGTTAATTTTTTTTTCCTTTTATGGCAACCTTTGAGGTTCTATTGACTTTTTATAAGGATGTCATTTTCCTTCTGCAGCACAGGTGGAGTAGGACAAATGTCTCTGAGTGTCTTGAGTATCTTTTAGTTAGTAAAAGCAATAGTTATACAATACACGATTATTCTTTGAAATGCCTGTCATAAACATGCGCTGGTATCTGCTTGAGATCAATAGCCCCAAGAGCCATACAAATAACATAAAACACAAATAACACTAATAATATGAAATTCAGAATGAAATATTGTATAGGAGTAAAAAATAGCCTGAAAATGTGTCTGAATTCATGTGGATAGTGGTATCCATGACAGGAAATGAATAAATTTGTCCCATTTTTACTGTTTTCTACTGTAACTCTGTAATAGTTTTTTACACTCATAGACTAATGCTTCCTGCTTTTGTCTTGCACAATCAAAACCTCCAAATATTTCCCCAAGAAAAGACAGCTTCATGAAGAGAGGAAAAATAAAAATAAATAATTTCATTGTTCTTGATATCTAAATAAGAGTTTCTGCAATCTATAGTGTATATGGTGGATACATAGAATCATAAAGGTTGGAAGGGACCTTAAAGATCATCAAGATGCAACCCCCCTGCCGTGAGCAGGGAACCCTACCACTAGACCAGGTTGCACAAAATCTCACCCAACCTGGCCTTAAAAGCCTCCAGAGATGAGGCATCAACGACCTCCCTGGGCAACCCATTGCAGTTTCTCACCACCCTTATAGTGAAGAATTTCTTCCTAATATCTAACCTAAATTTCCCCTCTCTCAGTTTAAAAACATTACACCTTCAAGTACTGGAAGGCTGCTATAAGGTCTTCCCAGAGCCTTCTCTTCTGTAGGCAGAATAGCCCAAATTCTCTTAGCCTGTCTTCATAGCAGAGGTGCTCCAGGCCTTTGATCATCTTGGTGGCCCTTCTCTGGATCCCTTCCAACAGGTCTATAATAATAATAATATACATTATTATATACAATCTTACAAAGGTATTATGAGATAGAATTTGCGTATCCAGTACCTGTTGATATAAGCTAAAATATGCTATGTTGTGCGTGCTGTATTTAGTACGATTTTCTCATTGAAGACAACAAGAAGATAACATTACAGAAAATCAAAAGATCTTTCAGAAGCATTAGTAAAAACAGGTAGTGCTACTGCCTTTAATAATCTATTTTAAAATATCTATACTTTATATGCTAACATTATTTCATCTTTAAAAATCCATGAAACACATTTTGCTGCACTGGAAATTATTTTTTCTGGGTGTTTACAGCTTGTTTCATTAACTATTTATACCTAAATTGTGGAAATCTTAATCCGTTAATCAAATAATTGAAAACAGATGAAATGAAAAATAAAATAAACACAAATTAATCAACTAGCACAGATTTGTTATTTTCCATGTTCTTTATCTTTCCTTTGAACATCACCATAAAGTTTCTTCTGTTGTATTACCACATGTAAATTTGTCCAAAACCCAGTGGAGAAGAGACTTTTCTGTGGATTGATTGGCCAGATCATCAGTCCTACTATCATCTTTAAAGCCATTCACATCACATTTAATGATTCAAAACCTGAGTGTCATGACATTCTCTAAGCTGTTGCAAAATAAGTGTAACATTTTTTATAATATCAGTTCAGCTATTGCTGTCTCTCAGAGATGACAAAAGTTTAGATGAAAGCACCTGAAAAGAAAATGACTACTTATAGTCTGCTCTGAGAGTAATAGAGACAGATGAAATAAGATGTGACAGTTTAAATTTAATCAGTATTTCACTGTTTTGTTTTAATAGAGGAAAAACCTTCTATGCTGAGTGTTTAATTTATTATCAGCATTAACACAAGGATAATGAAAGTGGAATTCCATTACTAGTTTTGTGCAGAGGGTTTGGCAATTAGGGCTGCAAATAACAATTCAAATTAGATTTGAGTGGTGATAAGCCTTGCTAATTTAAATGAGTACAAGCTTAGAAAACTCACTAACCTCAATATAACAGGCTCAGTGCTGAAAATTTTTAATACTGTACTTTGTTTATTACTGTGTATTTTTCTGGAATCTGTGACAACCTGTGCTTTTTCATATATGTAGTATGCAAATTATAATATATTCAATGCTTTTCAGGGAGGAAACATGCTGTTAAGAATGCCCAGTCATTTTTTTTTTCTACTTTTTTCTTTGCATAATTTGCCATTTGGTAGATGTGATAATTGCTGTCATGATTTTCCTTTATGTTTCCCTCTTGAAAACTCACTCATATCCTTATGTCATGTTTTAATTTTGATGTGAAAATGCTCTGTCAAAATATCTAATCAATCAACAAGTAATTAAGCAGTAAAAAGTATATTTCTTGTGGAACAGGTTATATGATTTTAAAAATATTTTTTATATATATATTTTAGGACATTTTACCGTATTTTAAATACTCAATAGAAATAAAATTTATCCTGTAGATACTAACAGCATCTTACTTTTTCTTGCTGCTAAAGCTTTTGAAGACAAGTAATAAGTAGTCACACACACAATTAAGTACCTCCAGGAGTATATTTTGTCATCATTAGGAGCAATTCGACTGCCACTGAAGTCAAAGGGGTTTTTCACCTTACATTGAATGATGAGTTAAGACTTGCTGATAATGAAATTGTGAGGCTTCAGGAAAAGGCAAGACAGAAAAGCTTCCAATATATTCCTTTGTGAATGAAAAGAACAATGTAATACTTCAGCAAAACTTGGTTTGAATGGTGTCTAGCTACTAGTAATCTATCACAGGAGTTAGGTTTTTCAAAGACTGTTAAAAGCTTCATGATATTTTTTAACTAAATATGTGAATTTTCTGTAATTCTTTGGTTAAGGTATTAAGATCTGTCATCTCTAGTTGTTGTGGGTTAACCTCAGCCAACAACTAAGCACCAGACAGCCACTTGCTTACTTCCCTTCACACAATGAGGGAAGGGATCAGAAGGGTAAAGAGGAGAATACTCATGGGTTGAGATAAAGACAGTTTAATAAATAAAGCAAAAGGCAACTACACAAGAAAAGCAAAACAAAGAATACATTCACTGCTTCCCATCAGCAGATAGGTGTTCAGCCATCTCCATGAAAGCAGGGCTCCATCACGTGTAATGGTTACTTGGGAAGACAAACACCACCACTCTGAAATTTCTCCCCTTTTTTCTTCTTCCCCCAGCTTTATATGCTGAGCATGACATCATATGTTGTGGAATTTGGTCACTTGGGGTCAGCTATCTGGCTATGTCTCAGTTTTCCCCAGTTTTAGTTGCTGATGGGGCAGTGTTGCAAGTAGAAAAGACCTTGACTTTGTGTAATCAGTGCTCAGCAAAACCAAAAACTCAACAAAGAATGAGCGATAGTAGTTGAAAAGAGAAATAAATATATGCATAGTGTAAATCAGTACTTCTTTTAAAGGAGAGACAGACTTCTGGAAAGAAGTAGAAATAACAACAAACTTTATACTACCTTGTCAATGATTATAACAGTAGTGATTCTGATAGAAAGAGGACTAAGCATTCCTGCTAGTCCCCTGAAGTTGTTTCCTTTTCAGCTGGGTTAAGTACAAGCCAGTTTCAATTTTCATGTTTCTCTTGAGGTATTTTTACATTAATGTAAGGATAATAATGTTTCACAGAATTACAGCCTTTGATATATTGATGAAAGAAGAATATTTGGTAGCTCAGAAACTCTCTGTAAACCTCTGTATTTGCGGATTGTTGCAAATAATTCGTGATTCACGGTTATGTGTGCGCAGGTGTTGTGGTTTAGGCCAAGCCAACAACAAAGAACCCTGTGGCTCCACATCCACCCCTCCTCCCTCTATGGGACGGGGAGGAGAAAATCCAATTAGAAGCTTGTTGGTCTATAGAAGGACAAGGACAAGGAGGGTTCACTCACCAGGTATGATCATGAGCAAAACAGACTCAACTTGAGGAAAATAATAAATATAATGTATCACTAATCAGAAGCAAACAGGACAAAGACAAAACACAAACTAGAGCTTCAATACCTTACCCCACCCCTACATTCTTTCTAGGCCCAAATTATCTTGTTCCTTATTTTTCTACCTCATTCCCCCCAGCAGCACAGGGGAACAGGGAATGGGGTTTATAATCAGTTTGTCATTCACTGCTTTCTGCCACTCTGCCAGTTTTTTAAATCTGCAGATTTAAAAAACAAGTACAAATATAGGGCAGATTAGATTTATGTCATATTAATAGAAAAAAATGCTTAAAAAAAGAATACAATCCTAGCTTTTGACCTTAGACAGACAGACATTCTGTTTGAAGGTGTCAGCACATTACAACTGAATGGGTATAAAATGCTATCTGCTAAGGCAGTATTTTCACTGTTGGGAACCAGAGACTGCAGGGAACAATATTGATTCTGATAATACTAAGAACATAACTTTAAAAGAAAAAAAATTTTCTCCTAACTTTTGCTTACATAGTCTTTTCTTTCTTTTCTGGATGCTTCACCTAGTCCTACCTCATCTATCCTTCCGCTCAGATAAGAGAACTGGATTAAAGATTCTTTCATTTAGAAAAGGCAATTTTAGATTACACTGAATTCCTTCTGGCAACTACCTTAAAAGCTTTATAAATTTCATTGGATAATATGACAAAGCCATTGAACAGGACTTAAAATCAACTGTGAGATAATTACCAAAATGTTATAAATTTGTTCTACTCATTCAAATGGTTGAAATATATTGTGCTCATTTATACCAAAAATGTGTTGGCTGGAGGAAATCATTACACATACTGGCAGCATTATTATGGTAAGACCTGCATTAAGTATTGGATGAAGTCATGCTCAAACCCCCTTTTCACGTTGGAAGCCAACATCCCAGAGTAAGGTGGTCTGTCCCCTAAAGTCAAACAAACACATTTGAAACATGATTTCCTTAAAACCAAGTAATTCATGCTTACTTATTTTAAAAGTCCTTCTGTTAAAACAGGAATTGGTTAAACTTTGATGTTCCCTCTTAAAGTGAAAGAAGGATTTTTCTTTCCACACCAGGTGTGATTCAGGGCTCATGGACAGGGCTTTAAACTAGACTTGAAGGAGGAAGGGGGTAAAACCAGGCCCAGCAGAGATGAGCTTAAGGGTGAAGGGTCAAGGATGGGGGTGAAATCCATAGCCCAGCTCAAGTGCATCTACACTAACGCACATAGCATGGGCAACAAACAGGCATATGAATCTGTCTGCATTTTGCCTCAAACCGGCGTGGTGAAGAGCTATATACACAGATTAGTTGCTGCTAAACTGCTGTAGCTCAGCCACCTCTCTATGACTTTGGATTGGTTTAGGATCTTTATTCTACTATGGATCAGTCTTCAGAAATTACATACAGTCATTAGAGAATAAAGGTAATTTACATTTGCATGAATAGTAGTTTTGGAGAGGATTATTTAATTTTTATTGCTGCATTATAGACCCATCATTTCATTAATTTCTACTGCACCTGGAAAACTCCGAAAGGATGACAAAATCATACCAACAACATTTACATGAGATTTATCATTTCAAAATTGTGTGGAAACAAAAAAGATATGGACCAGTATTGAATTTGCTGCATACAAAAAAAAACATATTTAAGCCAACATAAATATTTTCTTCTGCTGCTAAGAAAGCTGAGTACATCTAACTTAAATAACATTTTATGTTGAATAAGTTATAATCCATATTTATTATATGTAACATTTTTAATTACAAAAAATATCACAAAAAGCACCACACAATGATATGAAGTAAATGCTGGAATGCAGTACTCTCAGTTATGCTGTGAATCCAACAAAAATGTTAGTGGGAATACACCATACCTCAAAACAATAAAAGCATGATACAGTCTTAGATACATAATCATTTGCATGCTGTCTCTCATTCTGAATAAAACATCGTGAGTGTAAACTGTTTTTCAGAAGACAAGAAATTGTAAGGTTTCTGGATAGCATATGAAGGAAGGCGCTCGGCTTTCAAAGAGAGAAAATACTGAAAATACATCCTTCCTCTTGTTCAAGAGAGAATGTTTGCAGCTGTACAGAAAAGTGTCACGGTTTGACTCAGGATCTGCAATTAAACCAGTAAAAGTAATGCTCTCAATCCCCTCCCCCTCCCACACAGGTAGGGAAAGGAGAGAGATAATTAGGAGAGAGATTTCCAGATTGAAAACTAAACTAGACATCTTTAATTAAATGCTAATGATAAAAGAAAATATATACAAATATATACAAGTATGTGTAGGAATGTGTAAAACCGTTATTACCTCCTCCAACCCCCAGCAACTTCCATGGCATCTCCTGAGCTGTGAGCAGTTCCAAAATGTGCTGGACCTCTGTCAGAGGTAATGACAGATCAGATAGGAGCTGAGGGTAGAGCTATGAGGGTCAGGAATGCACAAGCCTAGGGGATCAATGGTGATGGATAGACTATGTCCTCCCCAGATGCCAGCCCTGAACAGAAGAGAAGAGGAGAAGAAGCATTTGGTGACATCCATATTGCCATCAATTCCCAGGAACTGGATCTCTCATGTAGGTCCCTTGACCTTGCTTCTTTTCACAGCACAACCAGCTACCAAAATAATTTTGATTATCTTTTTACCTTTCTTGAAGACTTCTCTTGTGTCACCCCATAAAATTATGTCCTTGATGTACTGCAGGTGTTCTGGAGCTCCACCCTTCTCCAGTGCAGTGTGGATCAGTCCAATTGGTTTAATCCTGGTTCAAACCAGGAAAAAAAGGGAAATATTATCTGCTTGGTATAGTGCATAGTAGTTTGATATTATGCTCTACTATCAGCACTATGCACACAGAAAAGCATTTAGTATATAATAAATTTTACAGTTCTTTAGGCCATAATAGAAGGACTGTAGCTCAGAATAGAGTTTTAATGCTTTTAAATATTTTTTTAATATTTTTTTTAATGATTACTACTAATTGTAGACTTATACATCATCCTCTGGAAAACAAACATATGCAAATTAGTTTTTTCTCCCTCAGGAATTCTGACCTTTACTAAATCATGCTTGGAGTCTGGCCAGAAAACAGTTTCAAAGCAGAAGGGTCAGTGGACAATCCTGGTGTTATTTTTCAGTTCCATGCTTTGTGGCAACGTTCTGTCAGAGGACATTGCTGTGAAAGGATATGGCTAGTAAAACCAGACAATTCAGCCTTATGAAGTTGGAGTGTCTATCCAATATACTGCTGGAAAATACCAATTTCCAAATTGTATTTTTGCCTATTTTATAACAAGTAATTCCAGTAAACTGGATAAGCACTTCAGAAATTATGCTTACACTTAGTGAAAACAGTAGGCAAAAAAGAACAATACATGCACGTTATCAGATCTCAGACCGAGTTTACAGACCTGTGATTGGAGACACAATCTTTCTGTTTATAACAAGTATGGAGTTTTTTTAAATAATTCTGAATTAAAAAACATGGCCACATGTTTCTTTACTATTTTTAAGTATAATTTTGGGAATTGAAACTATTCTCAAAAGTATCTCTCTAGGAAACAAAACAAAACAAAACCCAATGTCTGAAACAGGTAGAATATTGACTTTATTTATCTATGTGCTTAAGCATTTATTTACAGTTTGATACTACTTAGAGACTACAGATAAGAGGTATGTAAAATATATTGTCTTGTCCAAAAAGGTGCTCAAGCTGTATTGTATCCAATTACAGATGCAACTGCTTCCCAGTCGTTGGCTTTTATTTTTCATAAAATTGCATGAACTGTACATCACTGCTGTTGCTGCTCTGCAATTCCAAGGAGGAACTAATTAATCTGATCCAAAATACCAACAGTCAGTGAGGGTTCCTTGACACCAAATTTATAAAATAGCAATTGACCCAGTAGAAATATGGTATCTCCTTGGCCAGGAGCCGAGTCCAATGCAAACGGGCTAAGTGTGGTAAGCCAGGGTGAATAGGACAATACAAACATGAACAAAGAGTAAGGAGCCTTGGTGTGCGTCACAGGTCAACAATCAACAGAAGAGTTATAACTGCAACTGCTGGAAAGGTAAATCACAGAATCATTGTGGACCGATCTGGCTGGCAGCTTGTCCTGACACTCGGCTTGAAAGACCCTCTGAGACAGAGGCCAGAGGAACATGTTTACATGAGTGTGGGACATGGCATGAGGCAGGTGTGTAAGGTGGAGCCATTGGGTGCCAGGGCCAAGTGGCTGTTAGTGCCAGATATGGAGCCTAGCTCACGTATCTCAAGGGGTCACTGTACTGGTCACTGGGGAGTTATCAGCAGATGGTGCTTGTGTGCATGGCGCAGAAGCTGCAAGGGAAGCTGTTTTCTGATACAGTTCCCATGGCCTATTTTATCTGCTTAGTAACAGTCACAGTATTTGGTATTTATTTTCGCCTGCGAAAAGAACTCACTCAAGTCTTCAGCTCTAGCTCAGACCAAAATCCTTCTAATCCATGTAAGTGGTTTAAAATAATCTGGTTTTATTTTTCTGATTTTTTGGTTCCTGTGAGATGAGAAATAGAAATGATGAAATTCTTTGTTATGTGGTATTTTCATGTTACTGATAAGAAAATTACAATCGGGGTATTACTTCCAGATTAAAAATACAATATTTAGCAGTTCTCAAATTATCCTTTTTCAAAAGCAGTGAAAATCTTGTTGATATTTTTAGAGGACTTTATTTTGTATCACTGGAGTTAGATGGAATTTTACTATAAACAATACAAGGAATAGACTGACTTTTCACAGCTTCTCATAAAGTAACTTGCTTTTTTAAAACTTAGATTTGAACATAGGACAAGTATGAACATCCTGATCACAGCATCGGGGTATTTGGAGCATGAAAATGTGTAATTTTCCTTGATTTCGAAAATAAAATAACATCCTCTATTTCCTTGTTAGGGTTTGTTGAGAATTGTCATGTTAGCTTAGTTTTTTCCATTAATTAATATTTTCTTGTTTAAAACAAGAACAGCAACAAAAATCTTGACTATCCACATAATTTAATGCTGTGTTAATACAGCAAGTGTCAACTACGCACTCGTGTAAATGGTGCTTGAAAAAAAACCATGCTAGAAAATACAAGAAAAGTTTTGTCTTACAGCATTAAAATTTAACACAGACTTCAGGGGAAAAAAAAGGTTCAGATAGTTTCACAGTCACCACTGTGACTGTAGCTGCTTTTTGCTTTTTTTCAGGCATCCTACTAGTCCCCCAGCCTGCTTCTAATAATGGCAGTAGGATACATTGTTTTGGAGCTGACATGATCCTTGAGAGTTAAATGAGATCCTTAGGCCTTGCATCTACCTGGCTTTCACAGTAGTTGAATTAGATAGTTACAGAGACAATTCTGCCAATTCCTTTGAGTTTCCATTTACAGATAATTTAGCTTACCTCAGCTTGAGTGAGATTTAAATACACAGACTTTTTAGTTCTTAACTATATTTTTTTCTGAATCAAAGATTGAAATGATTAATTCATTTATTTTGTGCATATGCATTTGTTCTGTGGTAACATTTTCCACGTTTTTCAGTGACAACTACTCTGGATTTGCCTTCAGCTGTCAGCACTTCTCCCAGTATAGGACATGAAACAGAAACAAGATGAAGATTGTAGAGGAACGTAAAGTGAGGTACATGAAAACAGTTGGCTCTTGTTAGAGTGTGGAACTACTTTTTAATGGGCAACATTATACAGAGCTATGTATTTTATAAACTTGATTTATTTACAGTCTTTGCTTTGTCTTACAAAATCATATTTTGTGTGTGGTTAGAACTACCTTTTGTCAGCAGAGGACTTCTGTCCTTGCATGGCCACAGCCCATTTGACATATTCTTATGCCTTCTGCATTGGGCTGTTAGTATTCTTTGATGATGTAGAGGTCTGAATTTTTGTGTGTGTGTGTGTATAGTGGAGTCAGTATAAGATATCACTTGTTTTGACCTGTGTATGCTATTATCTTTTCTCAAGAAGCAAAATATAGTTACATGTCATTACTTTTGAAAAGAAAACTGAATCATATTTTAGTTGAGCTTGTTCATTTTGCAGGCTTTTTTTTTTCCTTTTTCTTTTTACTGTTTGTAATAAAAGCAAAATTTACATAAACACACAATCTTTGTTCTTAGATGCCTATGTTTTACTCTGAAAGACAGCACTGTAAATTGTAGGTACAACTGATAATCTTAGAAGGGGCAAACTGTGGCACAGTGGTATCCTGGTCTATGGCAGGATCTCTGCAAAACAAATAAAAGCTGGCAATTAAATCCAGTAGTAAAAGTCTTAAGGAAGTCTATGTTGGTTTGTTTTGGTTTATTTTGGTGGTTTTGGGTTGGTTTAGTCATAACTAAGAGGACAACACACAATAATGCACGGACTTCTACACGTTTATTTATTTATTTTTCAAATCAGTGTGACTACGCTACTTTCCTGCAAGAAACCCCCAGCTTTATGGAAATGTTCTTCATTAATGCAATAAATATATTAAATTATTATATAGATGCATGTGATGCATAAGAAATATATGTATTTAAATTGCACATAATAGAACATATATTTTGCATTTAGTTTTATATAATATGTAAAATAAAAATTGAAATAAATGAAAAATCTTATAAGTGGAGCAAAATACAGAGCTGACTCTAAGCCAAAATTCTGAACTTAAACTTTGAAAGTGTTGTGTATGTGCATGAGAGAGATCTGAACTCCTATAAAAAATAATAGCTTTTGACTGTGTTATGCAATAAGTTGATCATAAAGCAATAAGCTGAACACAAAGCATGCTCTTACAACTCTAGATTTTTAATACAGACAACTTGTAATAATGTACCTCTAGAAATATATTGATTTTTTTTATGATGTTATTAGTTATTTCAAAGGTTATTTTAAGGAACATGACACTACCTTGGTGCTCTAGGAATAACTTCTTCCACTTTAACCGTTTTTGTGCTAATAGATAAAAATAGAAACACTAAATGGAAAGAGCAATGGAAAGAAAGAAAATGTTGTCAGAATGTGCTAGAAAATTGAATTTGAGTGGATACCAAAACTGAATAGGAAGAAAACATCTACGTCTTGCACCTTCCTGTAAAGGGAAGGGAGAAATCCTTGTCAGTGATATTGCAGCTCTCCTGGGAAGCTTTCAGGATGGTGTAGTGAAATCTTCTCACCCTTGCCTTGCAGACACAAATGGCCTCAGGAGACAAGGAATACAGGCATTGTTTGCATACCATCACTAGGCAATGGTGCAGATACTAGGAAAGCTTTTGTGCAACAATTTTAACTGTTTTATTGAAGCTTGTCTGCCTTGATTGGAATGGTTAACTTTTATTACTGGTAGCTAGACTAATGATTGAGACTGTAAGACTGTTAAAACATTAATTGGATGAACAAATTCTTGGCTTCACACAAGAGGTGTTTTTCTGCTTTTCCTTAGTAATATTTTGAGTTTAAATTTTACATATGTAGGAGGACATTGTCATTATTCTCCTTAAATTACACATTAAAAAGGTCCAATTGAGATGCATCATAACACAAAAATATTTACCTCTTCTGCCGTTGCATTTCAAAGATCAGTGTTGCATTTTAGCTGCTACCTGCCGTTTGCAAGGATTGTTCCATAAAACTTATTAGCTCTTACTAGATGGGTTTGTGAGTGGGACGGTTCTTTTAATGTTATTTGAACACCTCATGGAAATGGACATTTGGGAAATGGACAAGTGTGTGTAAGTGTAGAGGAAAGAAATTAAATTTTTTAAGCTTTGGAAAAATGAAATGCCAAGAGTTACTATTAAGCAGAAGAAGAACTCCCAGAGTGGCAGAAAACCATTTTTTTAAAACACAAAACTAGAGAAAGGGCTGCCAGATTTGCCAGCTGAGTATTTGCACCTGGCTGACAATATGTTGATGCAGATGGCAGTTAATGAAACATTTGGCCATGTTACACCTTGGCTGTAATAAAAATATTTTTCTTTGGGACATATATTTAATATTTTAGCTTCATTATATTTAGGATAAAGTACCTAAGGTTAAAGAAATTAGTTGATCCGTCTCTGCACATCTTTGCTTCACTGGGGATCAAAAAGAATCTATCAGCCATCAAAATGCAGATATTTGACTAAGGATAATTACTTCACATATACAGAAAACCTTTGTTTTACATGCAGTTTATTTATTACATTGTTATAAAATAGACCAAAAATAAAATAAAATGAAGTTTCAGGTTTCGATTCTATTTTCTTGTTTTATAAATGTACTAGTTCTGACTGGGATGGAGTTAATTTTCTTCATAGTAGCTTGAGTGATGCTGTGTTTTAGATTTATGACCAAAACAGTGTTGATGACAAACCAATGTTTTATCTATTGCTGAACAGTGTTTGCTCAGCACCAAGGCTTTCTCTGCTTCTTCCTCTCCCCTGCCTCCCCAAGGAGTAGACTGGGATGGGCAAGAGGTTGGAAGGAGACAAAGTCACGGAAGTTGATCCCAACTGAACAAACACATACTCCAAAACGTATGACACAGTGCTCAGTAATAAAACTCCATGAATGTGTGGGGGGAATACCACTTTTCCTTTCTTTTCCCCTTTTCATCACTTACAAAACTGTCTTTATCTTGACACATGATTTTTTCTTATTTTTGCCCTTCTGATTCTCTCCCCCTGATTTCCTAGAGGGGAACAGTGAGGGAGAAGCTGGTTGTATCCTTAGTTGTCAGTGGTCAATCCACCAGAAAATCACAGAATTGTTCTGGTTGGAAAAAACCTTTAAGATCATTGAGTCCAACCATAACCTAACTCTGTCAACCATTAACCTGACTCTTATCAAGTCTGGTGCTTAAACCATATTCCGAAGCACCACATCTACATGTTTTAAACACCTCCAGGGATGGTGATACAACCACCTACCTCAGCAGCATATTCCAGAGGTTAATTAACCTTTCAGTGGATAAATTTCTTCTAATATCTAATCTAAACCTCCTCTGCTGCAACTTCAGGCCATTTCCTCTTGTCCTGTTCCTTGTTACTAGGGAGCAGATACCAGCCCCCACCTCAATACAACCTCCTTTAGGGTGGTTGTAGAGAGCAATAGGATCTTCCCTCAAACTCCTTTTCTCCAGGCTAAACAACCCAAGTTACCTCAGATGCTCCTAGTAAGGCTGGTGCTCTAGACCCTTCACCAGCTTTGTTGACGTTCTCTAGATATGCTCCAGCACGTCAGTGTCTTGTAGTGAGGGACCCAAAACAGAATACAGCATTTGAGGTGCAGCCTCACCAGTGCTGGCATTCAAGAATCAAGAAGAAAATTTTCCAATTCAAATGTAATGGAAGCAAAAAGACAATGGAGTATAGTAAGAACAGAAAGGACAAGAGGTTTGTGGTTGCGTATACAGAAACAAGTTGGGTAAAGTTGAGATTATTGTTAAAAAACACCAGAAGCTTTTGGAGAGAACAAACTCAGTGCAGTCATTTCAAGGAAGTGGGACTAGGAGTTGAGGCCAGAAGGAAAGACAACAGGAAACATCAGTGAGCAGGAGCTAGATGAGTTCTTGGAGGGACTAGAGATGCTATCAATTTGTCATAACACTGGCTGGTGGTACCCATCCTAGGAACTGGAAGAGTCATTAAAGGATAAGCATTATAAAGGAAAAAAGGATAGGAACTAAGATTTATTTTTGTAAAAAAAAAATCTATATCACTAATATTAATAAGATTTTGTAAGGAAGCATTTTTTCTTCCCCCCCCCCCCCATTTATTAATTCTGAACTGATAATGATATTGGATTATACTGTTAATTTTTAGCTATATTATTAGTAAATTATTGAATGGATATATAGGTTTTATGTATAAATTTTGTTTTCCCTTGATCATAAACATTACATTGAGTAAAAAAAACAGACCTACTTAAAACACTGCTAAACTGAATTACATCCATAGCTGTGCTTCTGAGTGCAGAACATGTGAAAAATGGACCAATAATTTATTAGTCATAAACTCTTTCTTGTTAGTTTGCTCCTAGTTGATTTTCCTCTGGCTTTCACTGAAAAAGATAGCTCAATCAGTGAGACAAAAAAGCCCTTTGGGAGGTAAAGAGCTTTTTATTTATTTATTTATTTATATTCCCCATTATGGGAAATGTTGCTAGGCCTATATATTGAGGCTTTTCATGTACATGTCTGTGTAAATTACAACTCTTGTCTACCATCTTCCCCTGCACTTCTGTTGTATTCCTGCTGTTTCTATCTATGACTATTCTCTGAAGTCTATTGCATTTTAAAACTATAAAATATACTCTTGGAATCAATCTAGATACTTCTCTTGATCATTCTGAAAACTGAGCAAGGATAGAGACATAAACTACCCATTTAGATGTAACAAGTGGTACCACTATGGAACTAATGATCTAGCTAAATGTATTAGCAATTACAAATCTTAAAAAAACCCGAAGATATATTCAGTATTTATGTTTATTTCAGGATTTTTCAGGAGCTGCCAAATAGTTGTGTTACAATTGGAAAGAAAATTGACAGAAAGCTGGGAGCATTTCAAAGAAGTTGTGCTCTCAGTGGTGCTATAGCAGGAAGCATTAGTTCTGCTTTCTATTTCTTTACTTAATAGATTGTTTGATAGAAACAACTGTGTAACTACAATATGACAGTCCTCTGTGAACACAGTACAACAGCTGACACAGGAATCATCCTTCACTTTCAGTCTGTGTCTTTTTAAAATGTGTGGGTTAGCTACTACATTTGAAATAGACCAAATACAGTTGCTAATTATCTTGCTTTGGAGGATTTAATCTTTAAAAAATTTCCATATGTTTTTAATAACAAACATGGATATGCCCAGACTGGAGAGAAATGTAGTTCATTTCTTTGTTCACCCCTCCTCTCCTCAGGTGACAGTAGAAAACCACTTATCTGTTGTTTGTAAGTCTCTCCATATTATAGTCTTCATACATGAGCCACATCTTATGCTGTCAGGGGTAAAACCACATATTAACTTGGAAAAGCAAACTGCAGTGTCTTCTGTGTTTGATACATGACATATAGCAGTGTTGCTTTTCAACAACTCTTGCAAGGTTTCCATGAGGCCTGGTAAATAGAGAGCAAGATGAGGTTAATTGCAAAGAAAGAATTTCTGTGCTAATATGAATTTGAGCAACTGCAAATATTTCAATGCAGTTGAATTCCCTACTGAAATCCTACCTATACGTGGCAAGATCCCACAGAAGAGAAGAGAAATTGATATCTAAGCTAAAATCTGCACACAAGACAATTTAAGTAGCTCAGCAAAAGGAAAACCATTTAGTAACATTTAATTCCCGACATGGTTCAGACCAAACACTATTCCCAAGGTAGGAGTTGTGAAAATCCTGTTTTAGAGGGTAAGTATGGATAAAGTCTATTCTGTGGGGTTTTTTTTGCTAGAGACATATTCTGGAATTGGTTGTTGGACATAGCGGTTATGATCTGTTTACATACTTGGTCTATATGTTATTCTATAACCCCATAATCTCATCTCTTTTATGATAATAATATCTACTCAATCAAAATCTAATTTTATTTTAATTTGAAGGAGGAAGAAAACGTGATGCACATATTGAAGATATTTGCAGGTGTACGAAAATGTATTTTTAAAACATTTTAGAGAATTTGGCTCATAACAGATCCAAATCATGTAGGGTGCTTGTACATGATGAATTTACTAATTATCTCATCTGAATGTGTCATGATTTATCTGTTTCAGGAGTGTCCATGCAGTTGATTCAGTTCATAGCTGTGCAATTTGAGATGCCTTAAAGTATTTCAGGCATTCGTCTGAGAGTGGCTTGTCTGACACAAAACCTGTAGGAGACACTTGTTCTTTCAGACCTTCAGGTGGTAATGGTATATTGTACAACATCTCAGATCGCACTAGGTGTTTGTGTTTGACGGATTGCCTTTTAATAATACAATCACTAGTGCAATTCAGTTGATCAGATATTAGTGCCTACTTAGAGAAATTATTCCTTAGACCACATTAATTGTATTGACTAGCTGATCATGGTAGGAGCCTGGATACCATATATAGACACCTGATTGAGTTGTCTTAATCTGGAGCCAAATAGTAACTGATATTCCTGTATATGTTCTTACCACACACTGAATACAAGCTAATGTGATTTAATGTAAGATACAGTTAAAAAGTTTAAATTTATGTCACCTTAAATTTTCTGGGAGTTAAGAGCACGTATATGAGATGCAGCTTCAGCTTTTGAAGCTATAACAACTTGAATGTAAGTCAGTGCCCTCAATGTTGTCAAAGCAACATGTAGCAGCACTTCAGTGGTTTTATACTGGCTTTTAGTGCAAATAAAAACACCCAGAAGATAGAAATACCTCTCACTTTCACAGAAAATCTTTTTATACAAGAATATTAAAACAGTTGCAAATGTTAATTAATTAATCAACCAGTTCTTGCACACTTTTCATCTACCCACCAGTCAGTACTCTCTCCTAGACTAAGTGATTTGGGGATTTTTGTTAATTCCTTTCTAGTCTCCATAACAGGATTATGATGACAGTTACTCAGCTATAATTTGAAAGGAATTTCATTGACAATTACACTTTTATTTCATTTAATGGCTCATCTGTGTGTTTTTTACTTTTATGCTGAGCAATGAGATAGGGAAAAGACAGTCACAGTATGGCAGTCCACCCTGTGCAACTGCACTACATAAAAAGCTAAGTTACTAAAATTAATTATTTGTATGAAGAAAGCTTGTCCTCTGACAGCTATATTACTATGTAGATAAAAAACACAGACAAAGGGAAAAGAGAAAATGAAAGAATACAAAACATTTACCTGAGACAAAACTGAATGAAGTCACCAACTGAAGGTTATCTTTCCCTTTATAAAGCTGTGTTTATAAATGTTTGAAAAAGCTCTGGAATTTGGTCTCTTATATTTCATTGTATTTCCATGATAGTTGGGAACAAGTTTTGAGATTCCTGGCTGTGCTTTCAAAACACTGGTAAAGCTGAATTTGCAGTCACATAAGCAATCAAAGTAACTGTTCATAAGGTACTTACACCAGGAACAACTTAAAAGTAGGTTCACAAACTTCTATTGCTATCATTCCTCAAAAAAGTGACTCAGTTTAAATGACTTATACCCTAAGTAGGGCAGTTAATAGGAAAGAAAAATAAACACTTAACAAGATGTAGAGTATGGCACTGAAAATTAATTTAGGTCTCCCAGATCTTAAAAATAAAGATTAACATAGAGACTTGGCCCCAGAAGTATACTTCATGGAAATGCAGAGTTGCATTTGATGTTTTGTTATGTACAACAGAAGGTTTGTAGGGAGCACACCTTACACATAGAGCTAAAAATTTATTTTTTGTCTAATAAAGTCTTAATAGCACCATCAAAATACAAGTAGTTATTAGTAGTCCATTTACAATACCATTAGCATTCAGAATCTGAATTGTCTAATAAAAAATGAAAAAGATGAATAATAATCTACCTAAAATAATTATATAAACACTTCATAGTACCTATATGTTTTATTTGATGTTGTGTGTTCCCTCTGGGTCCTAGTTCCCTAGTGGCTCCAAGCTTCCTCCAACAGGGAGGTGCCGAAGATTCTGAGACAGACTTCCTCATGAAGAGAAGATTGAAAATGGTGGTGGGAACCTTCACTTCTTGAGTGTTGATCCACTTTACATAGTCAGTTGACTAGTCTTCAGCTCCCAGCTAAATTTCTACTATTTTCACTTAGGCATCATTTACACAATATCCTTTCCTAGTGCTGTTGAACACATATGTACCTCAGTGATTACAAAGGACTGTTCTGGCTTTACCATATTTTATTCACAGAAGGCTATGTTAAGGGAAAAAACCAAACCAAACCAAAACAAAAACGCAAAATCATCTTCGAGACAATTTTTACTAAAACTGAAACAAGCCAGAAACACTTCAGTCCAGAACAAGCCTGGAGAAGTCCTGATAGAAAAATCAAAAGTTTGTAGCACCAGCAAAAATCAGTGAGCTACAGTAGTTAATACTTAAACTTCCCATTAAATCAGTTGACATAATTTTGTGGTTCAGGAGGATAATTAACAGAAAATTAAGGAAACTGGCTGTATCTGAAAGATGATCCACAAAAATCTGTGTACTGAGCTGGCAAGTAGAAAATGGAATTGTATTCCCCTTGGATGTTAGGTTTTGTTTCTACAGAGCCTTCCCATAGGATACTGCTTGAACTATTCTGCTAGGAAAGGCATGAGCCCTAGGTACTCTATGCTATTTATACAGGCCTAACTTAGTAACAATCAGACATAAAATACATGTGAGTAAATTAAAGGTTTCCAGACTACATAGATAGATTCCTTCACTGGAACTATCCTAAATAATATCCTCTGGAGCTAGTAAGAATTCCAGCTCCTCTAATAACTGACAAAGCAAATTTAAGTTTGCTGTGCCCTGGCTAAGGACTTCTTATGCAGAGCCATCATCCAAAATGGCATTTATTATCAGTAAAACACAGTCCTTCCTCAGTTTTACAGCCTGGCTTGCATTGCCATTCTGTCTTTGCTACAGCTTCATAACTCTATTTTTCTTTTGTCTTAGTGTTGTTCAACAGTTCTATGATTACAAATCTTTATAGGAAGACATGAACTAACTGATTTTTCTTATGCAGTACTTCTGTGCTCTGTCATGCTGAGTAAGTTAGAAACTGCTAGTGTTGGAGAGTAAATGGGATTTCTAGGTGAAATAGGGAAACAAAGAGAAACTTCATACTTTATATTTCTATAGAGTGTTAGTTAGTTCTTGCTCAGCACAGAAATACTGAAGTGAAAACATTATTCATGAGGCACCAATAACCATCATGCTATCTTTTCAAATAATTATAAGAATGGATTACAGACATGAATTTTTCAGTCTTATAAAAGAGGATAATTTTAGATGTGTTACATGGACTTGATGTCTTGCTGCATTGCCAGCTGAAACTTCAGACCTGAGTACACTCAGGCACACACGGATAAGTAACTGAGCAGCTGTCCCTGAAGCATAGAAAAAGGTCATTATTACCCTTCACCTTATTTTGTAATGATAACACATGCTTTGGGATCTATGGATGATAGCAGCAGTATTCTACATTGCCGTCCTTTGTAATACAAACAGAGGGTTTGAATGATCTGACTTATCATTTCAGCTGATCATGAACAAGAGAGAAACTTTAGGTAATCTGAGAAGATTTTTTTTTTTTCTTAAAAATTGGAAGAAGGGAAGAGAGAAATGAACTGCATAAAAGTGAGGACAGAATCGGCTGAAAAGTCTGGGGAAAAATGGAGAAGTAAAACCAATATGAATCAAAATAGGCAATGTCAGATAAAGAAATGAGAAGACATTAAAAGACCTGAAAACGGAAATGAAAATAATATAAAGCGAAGCACCTGTTAGACATGAATCACAATACAAATTGTGATAATTTATGCAAAAATATTTGAAGCATGTTTGATCAAAATGGTCAGAACTCTACAAGTCTCTGAAGGACGTGGTCTAGCCAAACTAGCTCAGACCTGGGGTCTGGACTAGATATTCCCTGGTTGTCGGTCCCAACCTGCATCTTGCTGGGATCTAATTAAAACATGATCTTCATGTAGTCATTTTGTTAATGACATATTAAAACCATGTTGCTGGTTTGTTTCTCTTCTGAAAAGATTGATATTTAAAATGTGTTTCCTAAAATAAATGGCAAATCCAGTTACTTCCCTCTTTCTCCATCCATTTTTTCATTTCTTTAGGTGTTAATTAAATGGAAAATGCTTCCATAAGCTAAACCTGTTTGTGCTCATTGACTTATTCTAGTTGCTTCATGTTCCCTAATTCCATTTAACTAAGTTTTTTCTATTTTTTTACTGAAAAAATAGTTGGTATTTAGTTTCATTCAATTCTCCCTCAGATTTGAAATTATATATATGAACCACCCTGGAGTAAACATTGACGCCTTGTAGGACCTGAAAAAAACCACACAGAAAACAAACAAACAAAATAATAGATATCATATAGAATTACATTTTTGGCATCATGCATGGCATTCTTGCCCCATTACATTAGCTATGCTAATGTTAGATTTCTGCTAGGATCCCATGAAACAGCTATATATGAGCAACTGAAAAAAGCAAAATTCAGCTGATTAGAGAACCAAATGGAAAACTCACGTTGACAAAGTCAGAGACTCTATTTTGAAGAGAAGGAAGTTCCTTATATCCCTTATACTTTCTGTTTTTTTCTTGGACCTTTCCAATATTACTTTTCCTATCAAGTATGCTATATGTATACAGTGCCTCTCATATCTTTAGATAATTTTTTTAGGAATCTTGATTTTTTGTAAGAAAGACTCATATTTTTATTTGTTCTTTGACATTTGATGTCTGAGAAAATTTGATCTTGCTATGACACAAGAGAATAAACTTAATTAACTCCACAGAGACTTTCAGTCTTTATATTCTGGATCTCTAATTCTTTCTTACAAAGACGGACAAAACAGGACAGAATTTTAAGATAAAGGTTTTAGTGATATTTATTTAAGATTTTGTAGCATTTGAGTTTTGTTTTCTTTTTTCTTCAGTTGGAGACAAATTTCTTGTGGTTTTTTAGGATGTTTGGCTGGGGTTTTGGGTTTTTTTGTTCCCTGATAGTGAAAACTAACATTTCTAGTCTTTTATTTTGAGTTTTGCATCATCAGCTGTAGTCCCAGTCTGTGCTATGATCTTGCTAAGAATCACAGAATGTTAGGGATCTCTGGAGATAACTGAGCCCCTATTCAAAGGTTAAATATCATTTAACTTAAAGATCTGTAACAGACATTCTGCATGATAATTGGAATGGAAAACTAATTCTTTATATGTCTAGACCTCACCCAGACTGTAGATATGAATATGTGTCATGGGGAACAATTATGTTTGAGTATTTTTTTCCTGTTTTATGAAATACTAAGTAAAGAAGGTTTGAAAGAAAACCTACAAACTGATCATAGTGGGGTTTTTTCTTGGTTTTGTTTGTTTGTTTGTTTGCTTTTGTTTTGTTTTGCTTTGCTTTTTTCAATAGGAAAATTTCATTTCAATAGGAAAAACAAATGCAGAAAGGACTACCTTGTCCCAGGGTGCATCAAACACAACATAGCTAGTTGGTCAAGAGAAGTGATTGTCCTACTCTACATCGCACTGGTGTGCTTACCCACCTCAAGCAGTGTGTGCAGCTTTGGGCACCTCAATTCAAGAAAGATACTATATTAAACTATTAGAAGTGTGTCCAGAGGACAATGACCAAGATGGTGAAAGGTCTCAAGGGCACCACTTACAAAGAACAGCTGAGGTAATTTGGCTTATTTGGGTTGTTTAACTTGGAGAAGAGAAGGCTGAGGGGTGACCTATGGCAGTCTAGAGCTTCCTCAAGGAAGTAGTGGAGGGGGAGGTGCTGATCTCCTCTCTCTGGTGACCAGCAACAGGACACAAGGAAATGGAACGAAGCTGCAGCAGGGGAAGTTCAGATTGGACATTAGGAAAAGGTTCTTCAATGAGAGGACATTGGAACAAGCTCCAAAGCTGTAAAAAGTTCAAGGAGTGTCTGAATGATGCTCTTTGTAATTCATTTTAATTTTAGGTAGGCCTGTGAGGAGCAGAAAGTTGGACTCAATGATCCCCAAGGGTCTCTTTCAACTTGACATTTTTATGATTTTGTGTTTCTAAGTGAAAGAAAGATTTCTATTATGCCCCAGGAGATGCTAGTTAAACTGTGCAATTTCTATGTGCTTTACATGGTCAGTACCAGTTACAGTCATTCATTCTGGATAGTATTTGTGCTCCACAAATATTTGACCTATGCGTTTTCTTAAGCTACCATAACTTTAACCATGTTTTGATTATTCAATAAGATACGCATGAGTGTGTCAATAACCACCTGAGATCTCAGAAAAGACTACTCAAGGAGACGTCGAGGTAGAGGTCCAAAACCCGTGGCAAGGCTTACACTTAAAAAAAAAAAATAAAAAAAAAAATGAAAGCATAAAAAAAATTACGCTAATATGCTTATACAAAATAACGCCTATATAGCTCTGTGACAACGTATCTCTTCAAATAGAATCACAAACACTTATGTGTACAGATATTTAATTTCTGCATGGGATTATTTTAGAAATAAAAAACCTGTAATTGCATACAGTTTTTCTGTAACCGTATATAACATGAATATGGACATTAACAGTGTTACTTACAAAAAATTATTGCAAAGAAAAAAATAACTTGATTATAGTGCACTTGGACTTCATAAACGATATACTGCCTCTCCTACTTTTGCTAAATCTATTTGAAGTATAGTAGAAGTACACTACTTTCACTTAAGTGTGTTCAGGCATGAAATAGGATCATGCATTTTTAAGTAAATTGCTTTCTAACAAATCCATTTCAGAATATGCACATAATTGGAATCACAACTCTGCATAGTAGTCAGTCAGTATTATATCATTATTTGCCAACCAGCACTTTGTAAACAAGATGTGGCATTTCATGATGCTCATTCCATTACAAAATTTTACTTGTGCTCACTCAAAGAGAAGAGGTATTTGAAAATGAGGCATTTTATTGACTAACATGACATCAGACTTTGGTCAAGGAAGCATAATGATAGTAGAATTTATATATATATACATATATATATTCCTTTTATACTGTGTAGCTTGATTAAAATAGAATTTTAGAAACAATTGCAATTGTGTTGTTGCATATCAGATAAGACGCTGCATTTGTCTTACTCTGGTGATGTGAACTTATCAAGACTTCAGTGCTGTGGGTCTTTGGTTTGTTTTTGTGCTGGCTTTTTTTCTGAAGCTCTGTTACACAGCAGATGGGATGTCTAACATCCTTTTCTATTTAAAACATGCAAGTTCTAATCAACAAGAGGGTTTAGAATGTTAAACCAGCCAGCCATAAGAAATGTGTCACACAGTTTGCTGTCATCCTAATTAATTAGATAGCATTATTTGTGGTCCCCAATGAACTAAGATGAGCTCAATGACTGATAATAGCCTCATTCTTTTCAGAGATATTCTTTTAATTTCATTCACTTTGATTTAAGAGAGAATGTTTCAAGAGGGAAAAAACATCCTACCACTATGAGAGGTTATTCAGAAATACATACTTGTGACTTATTAATATGAGGAAACATTTGGCCTGTTACTAAGGCCTTTTTAATTTTAAATATTCCAGGGTAATGTTTCTTGAATAAATACTACTTCAGTAATTATCTTGTGCTTTTATAACACATTTTTGGACATGTTTTGTAATAGGGTTCTTGCCCTTCAGACTGTAGAAAGATTAAATAAAATTATATTAACATCATTTATAATATAGGACAAATAAAATATAAGGGTTAACGTAACACCGAGGTTTTCAAATCAATGTTAAATAGAAAAGTTAATGGGCTGTTCTCAGTCAGGAAAACATAATTAATTGCTTTTTGTAACTTCAATTCTCAGATTCACACTAGAATAAATAGATTTGATGAATACAGGATTGAATGACATAATACAGAGAACTAATTTTACAATATTTGTCTTCCTCCCAGTGACTATGAAGAAAATTAAAACTGGTCAATGAAAAAATTTATAGATAATGAAGGTAATAATGGGACTTTAATAAAGCAAATAGCAAGGTTTTTACTGGTCATGATGATTTAACTTTTTTTTTTTTTTTTCTGGTAAAAATATTGCATTAAAGATTAAAATCCTTAGGGAGAAGAGACAGAAAGCTAAATAGACTGTTACTAAAAAAGCACATGTCTACAATTGAGGATATTTCCTTCAAAATATGTGTGCTATTTCTGAATTTCTATGTGCTTAGAACTTATTATTTAGGTTATTTGTTATTTTGTCTGTATATATATCATAACATTATTTTTACATCTTTTGCATTTATGGAACATTTCCTCATAAAAAAATATGGTATCTAAATTAAATTTGTAAATTTCCTTGTAAATTAGCTTTTAACTAACTAACATGCATTCTGGTGCACTTCTGAATGTTGAAATGCAAATAGTCTTGAATAAATCATAACAATCTCAAGAAAAGGTTAAACTAATTGAGATGCTCTTTGGTATTAGCTTCTACATCTATAGCAGGAAATGTGAAGAGAGTGCAAGAGCAAATACCTTTCTGAAGGGGGCTGCACATGAACAGTCATACTTCATACTCTTTAATGAATCATTTCTCTGTACAGAGTTCATATCATGCCACAGTAACACATTCTATAAAGCATCCATCAAGAAATGTATACTCCTGTTTAACATCCTTGATAGTTTCACTGGGTCTTGCTGGTAAGAGAAATGCCTGCTTATCCAGGTTTTATTGAGTAGCATTTCAGTTTTCTCTTTTTTAGACTCCAGAATCCCAGGGGTTGGTTTTTTTGTTCTCCTACAGGAGATACTCCATTCTTCAGACACTCAGTTATCCTTCTATGTACACTTACTCATCTGTGTACACTTTTGGTATAACAACCAAAACTTTATGCAGAGTTCAATCTGAAAGTATACATAACTTTAATAAATTTATCTTCAAATTTTTGGTTTTTTTGTACATATTTTTTGCAAACTCATTTTTGTGTTATATTTAACAACTGCATTATCTCTTGTTTTGCCTTTGTTTGGACACATCTGGTTTTTGAAGAGGGAATTGAAACCTGCATTGTTCTTTTATTCTATGTCATCATGGTCTCCGATTTTTCTGAGCATTTAGTGGTCTGTAGTAGTACAGCTCCAAAGCATATGTTTATAATGAGATACTAGATAAAAGACTGTACAGATTCTACAGCACAGATAATCCAATTAATTTCTTTGATTCCATTCATTTATTAACCTATAGCACCATTTTTCAATGGCTCAATAAAATCTGAATAACGTTCAATTTTTCCAAGACTGTTTTTACTAAGTAAAAAAAATTAGTTTTGCTAAGTTTGTGACTGGACGTTATATCATTCTAGATGATGTACTCTTCTCAACCTTCTATCTAATTCACTGTTCCAACTTGTTTTTCTTACTCTAGTTAACAAGGTTACCTTGGGTGACACTTCACTGAAGTGAAGAACTTCAGTGAATGAGTAGGCCATGTTTAAAAGCTATAGAACAAGATTAAGTGAATTCCATTTAATGTTAGAATAAAATAATAAAAACTTAAACGTGATCAGTACAACCAGGGTACAGTTTAAAGTTTGTCTTAAGAGCATAGAAATACATTTTTAAAACATAGAAATTTCCGGGACTATTTTTGTGAAAAACTTGAATAAACTTAGGTCTGACAGAGGAGTTATCTTCAGCCCGTATCTTCATGAAGTGTAAAACTTCTCTAAATATTTTTATTGAAGTTCACTAGGGAATCTCTCAAAAAGAAGTATTAAAGATATGAGAAAAAATGTCCTACATTTTTCATCAGAAGCTGCTGATGTAGGTCAACCAAAATCTTTTATAAAGTAATGGGAATTTCCAGCTAATTCACTAGCAACAGTATACAAATCTGCAAAGGAACGATGATGGTGAACCAAAGGGCACATTTCCTAGCTGTTGTTGGAGAGCTGTCCATGCTAGGGCAGAGGCTTTAACCCATAGCTTCAGATGGTAGATAGAGCCCTGGAGGTCACAGCTGCAGGGAGTGCTTAGTTTGTCTCCCAGAGGCTGGGAGAGATGGTCTGCAGTTGTTCTGCTGTTGCTGAAGACTTGTGTCACCAAGTGGAGGAGTTACAGGAGGAAGACCCCAGGATATGCAGCATCAGCAATAATGAGAGATGTATATACAGCATCTTTCTTAAGATCTTTGACGTGGTCCCACACAACATCCTTTTTTTCTAAATTGGAGAGATACAGGTTTTATAGATGATGATAGCAGGGACAGGTAATTTGGGAGATATATAG
This sequence comes from Apus apus, assembly GCF_020740795.1. Lineage (NCBI taxonomy): Eukaryota > Metazoa > Chordata > Aves > Apodiformes > Apodidae > Apus > Apus apus. The sequence continues at coordinate 93,961,121 of NC_067285.1, read as the reverse complement.
AGACACTGAGCATTCAAAGAATAGGGTAGGAAAGCCAAAATCTACCTGGAGCTGAGTCTGGTAAGGAATGTAAAAAACAACAAGAAAGGCATCTGTATGTACTGCATGTTCTGTAAGTGGCAAAAAGAATAGTAAGAAAAATATAGGTCTGCTTCAGAATGACACAGAGGCACCAGTGACACAGGACATGGAATGGGCTGAGTCACTGAAAAACTTTTTCTCTTCATTCTTTACTAGTAAGACTGTTCTTCAGGACTCTCAGGTCCCAGAGACCAGAGTGAAAGTCTGGAACATGGAAGATTGACCCTTGGTGGCAGAGGACTTGTTTATCAGAAACACATCACTTTAACAAACTAGACCCACATAAATATGTAGGTCCTAATAAAATGCATCCATGAGTGAGGGACCTGGCTTATACAGTTTTGTGGCCACTCTTAATCATCTTTGTTCCAGCATTGTGACTGGAAGAAGTGCCTGAAGACTAAAGCAAATGTCATTCCTATCTTCAAGTAGAGCAAGAATGAGGACCTGGGGAACTACAGGTAAGTCAGCCTCACCTAGATCCCTGGAAAGGTGATGGAGCAGCTAATCCAGGGAACCATTTCTAGGCAGATGGACAAAAAAGATGATCTGGAGTAGTTTGCATGGTTTCACCGAGGGGAAGTCATACTTGACAAACTTGATAAATTTCTACAGTGAAATGACTGGCTTGGTAGACAAGGGGAGAGCATGTCCTTTAACTTCAGGAAGGCTTTTGACACTGTGTCCCAAAAGAACATCAGAGAGAAGCTGCGGAAGTATAGGCTGGAGGAGCAGACAGTAAGATGGGCTGAACAGCTGAGCTCAGAGTGCTGTGATTAGTGATATGAAATAATTCTCTGTAGGATTTGCTTTTCTATCCCTTAATTGTATTTGCTAGATTAACTACCACGTTTCATCCTGGAAGAAGACTTAGAAACATTGCAAGCTATCTGTGCTAAGGAGTAATTTCTGATCAGGAACTTATAGGTTTCAAAGGCACTATATTAAAAAAAGGGGGGGAAATTAGTACGATAAGTAATACATCTTTATAAATTGTTCAGAGTCACAGACCTAAGGCACCTGTAAATTATTTTTTTCTGTAATATTTTTTCCAGTTTCAGCTCCTGGACTGTATCTCTGTGTTTCATGATATGCCCAGCATCAATGAAAAATGTTCTCATAAAGCTCTTATTTGTGTCTTTTACCTTTCTCTTTTTCTGATCATGTATATCTGGTATAAATTATTTGGTTTTCATCAGTCCTTATTGATGGATTAGGTTATTCATTGTTCATGATATAATCATTATGTCTGCCTATATTTTTCATGATTATTTTAAAACAGTGCAATTAATCAATTTTGTATTTGGGAGAAATTGAGAAGTATTCTTTATATATATATTATATTCACACAATTATTTTTTAATGTCTTCTTTTTTTGTTTTTTATGCTTGACAAAATTCTTAGTAAGGACAGTGATAAAGGAATAAATGTTAAGAAACATTTGGTATCCTGAATTAATACATACAGAAGTATTTAAAAACAATTAGAAAAAATGAATTTTCTCTGCTATAAGATTAATCAGCATTTTTGGATGGAAAGTTGTGGGCTTTTTGCAACAAATCCTTTCACAGTTAGTGCAGTGGATGAGATTTTCTTCAGTGCTTAGCTGTTATTTGATGCAGGATGTAGTGTGTAACTTTTTTTTCCCATATTTTCCTTTTCTTTTTTCAAAATTTTGTATTACAGCTACAACAATAAAATACTAGATATAATCACTTGATTCACTTAAGTTTCCTTTCTGTCGTCATTTGACTCAGGTTCAACAACAACGCTCTCGATCCCCTCCCCCTCCCACCCAGGTAGGGAAGGAGAGAGAGAAACAGAGAGAGAGTTTGCTGGATTGAAAACTAAACTACACAGCTTTAATGAACACTAATGATAAAAGAAAATATATACGATCATATACAAATATATGTGCAAAAGCCTCTCGCCTCCTCCCACCCCCAGCAACTCCCCCAGCACTGTCCTTAGCTGTGAACAGTCCTGAAATTTCCTGGACTGCTGCTGGAGAAAGCACAGAGTGATAAGGGTCAGGAGAGCTCAAGCCTGGGGGTTGATGGGGATGGATGGACGGTGTCCTCCCCGGACGCTGGCCATGAACAGAAGAGAAGGGAAGAAGAAACAGGAAGGAAGTTGTCTTCTGTGATCTCTGACCTTCCTCTGAGCTTACGTAGATATATGGAATGGAATATCTCTGGCCAATTTTGCTGTCTGTCTAACTCAACCTCCTACAGGTGGGTCTTAAATCTCCCTGTAGCATCTGAGCTGGCAGAGTGAAGGTGCGACCTTGAAGACTCAGCAGTTAGAAAAACATTCCACTGTTATCAGTCTTAGTTGGAGCACTCTGGTACTAGTTAAAAGAAAGGTCACTGAAGGAAAAAAAATCAGTAAAAGGAAAATTGGCTTCATCCTGCGTCAAACCAGGACACTCTCCTAATGCATTAAATTAAATTAATGGATTTGAAGGTACTGATGTTTAAAGTAATGCATCAGGACTGGTTGGCTTAGTTTATTTGGCTGAAGTTTATACTCTACCAATTTTTTGTCCCTGTATGTTCTGCCTTCACTGCCCTAAACAAAAGAATGGCTTTTCATCACCCTTGATGCTTTTATTTTTGGTTCTTCTGGGCAGTTAAGAACTGTTCTAAAACTAACTCTAGCTTGCTAAGGGGTTTTAAATTGCTTTTTTTGTTTTTGCACAGAAACAAAAACCAACAAATATAGCCACTATATTTGAAAGCCCATTCTAAAGAAAAGACTAATAATTTTCTGCTCTAACAATTTGGGTTCAGCTTTTCATGTTTTGGGAAGAAGGATAAATTCAGTCACTGATTAGAGAAACTGCTCTGAAACTACTGATATCCTCCAGGAAGCAGATATATTCACTATCTTCTAAAGTTATGCAGATACAAAAAACCTCATTGGAATAACTGTATAGAAATTTGCATTTCATTTCAAGGAGGCTGCATAGGATTAGTTGTAGACTTCAGCATAATTCTCTCCATCAGGATTAAAGCATTTCCTTCTCTTCTAATTTAGTCAAGATATTTATTTGTCAGTTATTCTGCTTTGTAAAAGGGATGTCTCAATTTCTTTTTACTTCCTTCGCATGTCTGAGGATTATATGTAATTTCTACTAAAACAAAATTTTCTAGCCTAATACATAATTTTCAGTAAAAGCAAAAAAAACTTGTGTAACTGAGTCAACATATTTGCACCCGTGTCTCTTGAATTAATAGCTAATACAGTCTCTAGTTAAGTTCCTCAGATTTAGGAAGCTCCAAAAATACGTGCTTAATTCAACTCAGTCTTTGAACATTCTGAAGCTTCTCTGGCTCTTTCAAAGTCATTCCAGTCTTGAGGAAATAATATATTTTAAAAAATGTAACTTCTATATTGAATTGGTTGACATAGTCACTTTTATTGGAAACTGATTTGAAAATTTGAAGAATAACAGTTATATTTTTCTATATTGTGGGTCCAGTTTTAGTAATTGTTTAGTGAAAATGTTTTCAAATTAAGTTAACTTCAATCTTCTATATTTTATTAATGGTTCAGAGTTATGTAAAATATATAATGACATGGTTTAAACTGAATTGATAAATTATATATTTTAAAATATCATTTTCAGACGGTGTTTTCATACATTTTAAATTACGAAAACAGTTGAAATGCTATGACCAACAGCCTTTAAATTACTTAATTACATATAAAAAATAGACAGAATAACAAATTATTTCTGTTTAAGATCAAAGGCTGAACCTATGTGGTAAAATTTCTGGTACAGGACTAAGTCAAGATGCCAAACCATTCAAATGCCAAGCTTGAAAGTGCTCTACTAACAAGTTGCACTTCCAGAGCTTTCAGTTCCTCATGTGCCTTAGAATAGATTCTTGAAAATTTTTGAACACACCACGTGTCACCACATCTGAAGTATCCAGATTACATATAAATAGTTTATAACTTCTGTGTCGTATTCTGAAAACTGAACCACCTTTTAAAAGCACATGAGCTTTCTCACAGAGAGAGATGTGGTTTTATCACGTGTCTTATTTACAAAAATGAAAATGAATGGCAAATTGAAGTTAAATTCTGATTGTTTGAAGGTAGTACCTCTACCTAATCACTCTTAGGTGTTTTTAAGACTAATTGTGCTCTCAGCAAGCTGCATAATACTCTGGTATAGGGATTATTATTTTGTACATTTTAAAAAATAATTATTAGTAAAATGCTTCTATTTTATTTAAATACCTAATCTTGCTTTCTTGTTTTCATTTGAATGCTTATGGTTGCAGGAAAATTCTGACTTTTTTATTTAATTAATCCAGATTATTTTCTCTTGGTGTGTCATTACAGTCCTACTTCACATCTTAAAAGGCCCACGTTTATTATGTGGATCACCGTATAAAGGTTACTAGTAATCAGAATTTTTTAAAAAAGCAAAAATCCTAGCTCTGATTTCGATTTCTTTTCTTCTTTCTTTTACTTTATAACTGTCACCGTTTGACTCAGGTCCGACAACAATGCTCTCGATCCCCTCCCCCCCCCACCCAGTCAGGGAAGGAGAGAGAGAAAAGGAGAGAGACTTGGCTGGATTGAAAACTAAACTACACAGCTTTAATTAAAACACTAATGAATCACACAAGAAAATATATACAATTATATACAGATATATTCAGATATGGGCAAAAGCCTCTCGCCTCCCCCCACCCCCAGCAACTCCCACAGCACTCCCCTGAACTGGAAAGAGTCCCGAGGAATCCCGGAGCCGCTGCTGGAGAAAACGGAGAGTTATGAGGGTCAGGAGAGCTCGAGCCTAAGGGTCGGCGGTGATGGATGAGCAGAGTCCTCCCCGGACGCCGGCCATGGACGGAAGAGAACGGCGAGAAGAAGGAGGAAGCTGTCTTCTAAGATCTCTGTCCTTCCTCTGAGCTTACGTAGATATATGGAATGGAATATCTTTGGCCAATTTTGCTGTCTGTCTAACTCAGCCTCCCACGGGGGGGGGTCAGAGATCTCCCCGTAGTGTCTGAGCTGGCAGAGTGAAGGTGTAACCTTGAAACCTCAGTAGTTAGAAAAACATTCCACTGTCTTATCAGCCTAGCAGAACACACAGTTGCTAGCTAAAAGAAAGCTTACTGAAGGAAAAAAAAATCAGTGAAAAGAAAAATTGGCTTAATCCTGGCTCAGACCAGGACAATAACATATATGTGTTTATAAAAATATATCCATATCTAATACATTCATCATATGAAATAATTAAGGTGCTCTCCAGGATGTTGGAATGTGTTCTTCAGTTGATGCAGCAACATTTGAAATGCTGTTTTACCACTGGCTTTATTATTTTATCTTGTAAACCCTAAAACACCCTGTAAAAGCTCTTTCTAAACCTAGGAGGACAAAAAAGAAAATAGTTTTTTTTGCTGTCATTGAAAATTCAGGTCAAAGCCTCCTGACACATAGATTTTCTTGAAGGATATACAGTTAAGATCAATATAGTACCATTAAAAAATACATTTCTGCTGAGGCATCTGAAGGCAGTTTAGAGTCTTTGTGTTTAGCAAACACACTTAATTATAGAATCTGGATAAACTCAGTGATCTGTGAAGGTTAATATCTGTCCATAAAACTGATGTGCTGAGATACTTTTGTCTAGTCACCTTAATGTTAATATGAATTTTCAAACATAATTGAATTGTACATCTTATTACAAAAGTAAAACTCAATATAAATTTTTACCTGTGGGCCAATAGGTGGGTACTTCATGATTTCTAGAATCTACTTAATCTTACTTTTGACATCCTTATGACACAAATCTTCACACTTGAAATCTTTCAGGGTTAGATTTTCAGAGGGTTTCTCTTAGCAGCTATGGCAGCATTTTTGCAAAAGGTTACCTCCTAGCTGCCTGTCTGGATATTCATATAACAATCAGCTTATTAATAATAAAAAATAAATATAATATATATCCACATGCCATGCATAATGTATAAATATATATTGTATATATGTATTTAAATAAATATATGTTAAACATATATAAAAATATATTTTTATATATATTTAAAAGCTAAAGTTGAGCAATAACAACTGTGTAAGTATTCATTTTTCCATTATTAATTCCTGTCCTTATTTGTCCACTCACTTCTATTTTTTAGAGCTGTCACCGTTTGACTTGGGTCCGACAACAATGCTCTTGATCCCTTCCCCCTCCCACCCAGGTAGGGAAAGAGAGAGAAAAAGAGAGAGACTTGGCTGGATTGAAAACTAAACTACACAGCTTTAATTAAACAATAATGATATAAGAAAAAATATATATACAATATATACAAATATGTTCAGGTATGGGCAAAAACCTCTCACTTCCCCCCACCCCCAGCAACTCCCACAGCACTCCCCTAAGCTGGAACAGTCCCGAGAAATTCCGGAGCTGCTGCTGGAGAGAGCGGAGAGTGATGAGGGTCAGGAGAGCTCGAGCCCGGGGGTCGATGGTGATGGATGGATGGAGTCTTCCCTGGACACTGGCCATGGACGGAAGAGAAGGGAAGAAGAAACAGGAAGGAAGTTGTCTTCTGTGATCTCTGACCTTCCTCTGAGCTTACGTAGATATAAGGAATGGAATATCTCTGGCCAATTTTGCTGTCTGTCTAACTCAGCCTCCTACAGGGGGGTCATAGATCTCCCCGTAGTGTCTGAGCCGGCAGAGTGAAGGTGCGACCTTGAAGACTCAGCAGTTAGAAAAACATTCCACTGTCTTATGAGCTCTAGCTAGAACAGAAGGTTGCTAGATAAAAGAAAGATCACTGAAAAAAAAAAAAAAAAAAAATCAGTAAAAGGAAAATTGGATTCATCCTGACTCAAACCAGAACAAGAACCCAGACACACAAACCAGGAAAAAACCCAAACAAACCAACACTACCCCCAAGCCCCATCTGCCACAAAAAAACCCCCTCTAAACAAAAGAAAAAACCCCAAACAAAACCACACAAAAAAACCTACCACCACCAACAACCAAAAAACAAACAAAACCTGACACACAACCAAAAAAAAAACCACAACAAACCCAGACTCTTCTCAAAAGGACTACACACTTCAGGAACAAATCATTGTGATTTTAGATATCTTAAAGAAACACGCAATAAGAAAACTTCTTGAGGTTAACTGATGCTTCCTCCACACCTAAGGTGTCTGCATTATGTGAAGAACATGTTTTTAAAAATCCAAAACTATTCTTGTTGATAGAATTTAGTTGAGGTAGTAAAGGGCTAACATTCATAGACTTTTGGAGGAACACTGCCCTTATTATTGTAAATATATGGTCTAGAATTCAGACTGTGGGAAATAAGGTCTCAAATTTATGCCACTATCCATCAATTAATTTCAGAGATCCCCAGCCATCAAGTGATTAAAAAGAAGAATTTAAATCTCTGCTGTTGACTGCATAATAGTTACACAATAATGGTTACAGGATATAGACTTGAGATGCCCTACTGCTATGAAAAAATATCTATTCTTTCTTGAGCTCTAACTGAATGACATAGTAATTTATACAAACATAGAAAGGAACACTAAGAAAGCTCTATTCAAAATAATAATAAACCCTCTTTTCTCTGATGCTGTGAGAAATAATTTTTTAAAAAATGTGGAAAATATGGTAACAAAGATGACCAAGTATGAAACAGTGCCTAATGCACAAATGTGAGCATATTATAGCCTTATACATTTATTTCACAAGTGCTGGTGATTTTTATCTCCTATTGATTTCAGTCACTTTGTGCTCACAACATTTGAGCCCACAGTTTTGTCTTCCCATTTCTATAGTAATTTCATAACATTTGATAAGCCATCTAAATACATAAATTCCTTAAGAAAATGTGATAAGTGAACACAGTCTTTTCAAATTTCTGTTATTTGAATCTGCTGGCAGCTGCTGGAGACTGTACAAACTGATAACTTTGCCTCATAGCCAGGCACATGCTAACACTGCATCATTGAATTCATGTATGTAATTCACATTATCAATTCAGTTAAAAACAAAACAAGTTTATCATTCCAGTTTTTACCCCTAACATTGTGGAGTAGCAAACCTTTAATATGATATAACAATCTCATCATGTGATGCCTCAAGAAGCAGACAGAAGTCATGATTAACTCCCAAAACTTGCATGGGTGCCAAAAATCTGCATTACATAAACTGCTGAATCTCTTTGGTAAATCACTGCAGATTTTTAGGTTATTCCCACACTCCTCCTCCCAATCCCTGCCTTTGCAAAGATTTAAGTATAATCATGTTACAAGTGAATTTGAAAAAGAATTTTCAAAAGTTGGCTCAATTAATTAAAATCTATTTACTGAAACCCTCATCTAACTTGCAATTTGAAAATTTACATTAAACATTATGATACTAAGAATTCAAAATATCGGGCTGAAAAAGTCATCTTGCTAAAAAACCATGCATCTTCATTCTAAATATTTAAACAGAACTCATCTTCACTACCAAATGTGCTGAAGGCTTTGGGGAATTTAACAGAAAAACTGCAGGAAAACTAGTTTACATAACCTGTATCAAGGAAGAAAAAATAAAATTAAATAAAAAAAAGGTGTTATGAAGAGTTTATTAAGGACTTTAGCTGCCTCTTTAGGGATATTAAGCTAACTGAAACACTAGTATTGCCATAGAGACAAAAAAATTAATTCCCTGGACAAAAGTACTGTTAGAAAAATGCCTCTTCAGGCTATATGCAGTAATAGAGGCTTTGCTACTATGAAAGAAAGGGAATGAAAAAAGAAATAAACCAGACAAATTTCATAAACCTTGGGGAAAGAAAAAAAATTCAAAGATCTTTGCTATGTGAGACAAGCTTGTAAAAAAACAAAACAAAACAAAATAATGTGAAGAGAAGGTATAGTACTGTGCAAGATTGTATTATATTTTATATATACTTCTCAAATTTCAGCGTTTTGCTAATTTTGAGTACAGTTTAGCAGAATTAACTTTGTTCTTCTACCACCAGTAAGGCCATCATTGATTGAAAGAAAAACAACTTTATTTCTGTCATTAAATTTAATACAAACATGCAAACTTAGAAGTCATCTTATTTTAGTATTGTCTCCTTAGTTAGGCTGTAGAGTGGCTGGCACGTCCCAAATGACCTAATTTATTTGATGTGCATTCCATTACATTTCATCTACTGTGCAGAATCAGTCACCACTCATGGGTCAGTTTGGGATGCTTGAGTTAGAATGTACTGGATAGTATAAGAAAGACCTAACCCAAACACAGCAAGATTTTTTTGTTAGATTTTGAAGATTTACTTTTTGAGGACCTACGTACTATTCCAGCATTCAGGAAGGCTGATTTTTTTGGGTGTGTGATTTGATACAATAAGTAAGAGGAAGCAGTCACTTAGCAGAGTAAATCGAAGTTTTGGTCATTTTTAAATCAAGAAGATTTTTCCCACTGAGTTTAGAAGTGCAATTGCTTTAAAATCTGGAGGAAATGTACAACAGTCAGATATAGTAGCATAAGAACAAGAGAAAATACAGTTAGTTTCTACATAAAATCTAACACAAACTCCAAGGAAAAATTCAAAAATGGTCTTTCATTAGAAACTGAAACATTCATGGCTTGAAAATCTAGGCTTGATCAATTACATCTACTGTATAGGATAGCTATTTATATTGGCAAGAAGAGGGACAGATTATTTAAATAAATTATTTTCAGCTCTAATATGTATTAGAGTATGGATGTGTTCCAAAAGTGAGCTGATGTAGTTCAGGGGAGTGCAATAGCTCCCAACATCGAAGCACCTGCCTTCCTTACTCCTTCAGGGACATGCAGTTCAAACTAGTTTACAGATCTGTTTTTCATAAAACTACTGATTAAATGAGTTAAGTAATTAAAAACAATTTTTTTAATTTTTTTTTTCCTGAAAGCAGAAATCTGAAAAAAAAAAAAACATGCAAGAAATTAGAGGCAGACTGTCATAATGGAATTGAAGTACTAGAGGTACTGCAGTGCTGTATCAGGTTTGCCACCTGCTCCTCTTGTGCATGTGCATCTTTTTCCTAATAATCTCTCTCCAAAAAGGAAGGATACTTTGTATATTAAAATAGAATCTTGTTCTGTCAAACAAGTTGTTACTGAGATTTGCATCTAGGTTTTTCTAAGGCTTGTGTGTTTCAATGATTTGTTACAAGCAGCTTTAGAACAGGCATACTAGTGATAGCAGATATTTCTCTCCATTATTTGGTATAATGAACCAAGGTAAAATGAATGAGCAAGGCTCAGTGACTGTTGCACAAAGCTTTTAGCTTTAAAAGGCTAAATAAGGTTGATCAGACAATGAGTGTATGCTAGATATGTAAAATCTAAGTGAGGTTATCGTGCATAATCTAAAATACAGAATGTTTTATTTTTTATATTAGAATTGTGTTAGAGAATGGAAAAAGGCCTTCTCAAACACTGTAAAGAGCTTGAGCTGCTTGGGCAAACACTGAAAGCGTTTTTCCTTCTATAAGAAATTACATAGGAGGCAATCACTGTGTGATAGTGCAGGCATATTGGAAAAAAACTTTGTTCAGTGTTACCAAAATATGAGTTGAAATTTGGCAAAGATCTGCATTTCCACTTTGCTTTTTAATATTGAGAGCTTCTTCAAACAGAATGATACATATATTAAAAAACAAACAAACAAAAAAAACCATCAGCAAACTAAAACCAAACAAAAAACATTGAACTAGAAAATCAAGATAGCCTTTGGTCCAAAAGAAGAACCAAAAGTTTATTTGGTCTTCCACAATAATCGAAAGACAAAACCTTATGTGATATGTAATTAATACTTTCCCCTCTTTAACTTAAGTGTTCCTTATCAAAATTGACTGGAAAGAACTAATGATATGAACTGTTGCAAATAATAAGATAATAATACAATGAAAATCACAGTGACTGCCAGATTTCTAAATGGTGATCACCTGCATGCATAATTAAATCACAGACTGTCAAGAGGAAAGGTGACAGCAGTTGACTAGGAAGCATGGAATAACACAGAATATGAAAAATACCAGTGTCGTAATGTCATAAATACAATTGTGAAATTTTTAGATGATAAACACTTGCATTCATAACTAAATCAGAAACAGTTGAGAGAAAATATCAAACCAGAGCACTTCTTACAAGTGAGAACAGAACTTTAGAGATAGCTTTCAATCTCTCAGCTAGGAATCTATGTTAACAGTATAAAATCCAGAGGTCCACCTTAATCTTTCATTAATATTTCTTTTGGTTATTTGGTGTGGATTCCATTGTGTGTACTGCTCCACAACGTCCACAAAATCTTGTCAGCCATTTTTGAGCAATGACATTATCTAACAATCCTTATATATTATATATTATTATATATTATACATTATATATTATATATTTTATATTATATATTATATATTATATTATATATTATATACTATATACTATGCATTATACATTATATATATTATATATATGTAACTGTTACATAATTATGATTAACTACTGTCCCTGTTGATGTCATTTTTATTCTGGTCTAACAGGTGGGAGTTTTACTGCTGACTTGAGTGAGGCCAAATTATTTAATAATACAGTAAAAAATAGTTTGCTTTTAACAAGCTGCCAAGCTAGAACAGAGTAATGTTAACTGATTACATTTGTGCTGTCTGCTCTATTTTACTTTACAAAATGTGTGCATAATGACTTTCACACACAGCTAAAGAAGATCACATCCCACCTTTCAGCAAAAGAGATGTTTTTAGCAGTCTTTTGATCACACTGCAGTTGATATGAAAAAGAATAGACAATCTGCTTTAGGATGACCACAGAAAAAAGAGGCATTTCTAACATGAAATAATTTTACAGTTTATTTTATCAAGTATTGCCCTGGCAGTTCAATGAAAATGAAATATTCTTTTAGATTTTTGTGATTAAAGGATTACCAGAAGTGGTTCCAAATCTGCTAACAGGTTCATACTTGCTTGCATGTTATAAACACTGCATTCAAGTAATGGTCCTTGAAGAGCTAAGAGAAAAGGTAGTTTTGTCTCCCTCCGGTCCCAAAAAATTCTGCTCTAAGGATTAGCACAACAGATGGTCAGCCAAAAAGTTTGGTCTGGAACAATAATGAAGCAGGGATCAGACAATAACCCATACATTGCTCCATGATATTTTTTCCTTTGATTTTTCCTGTAATGGATATCAGCTTTTGTGTTACCCTCTGCTGCAAGTTATCTTGCTGATTGCTGTAGCACAAGGAAGTGGTTTAGAGAATTTTTTTAATGGTGTGAAATGAAATACAGTTATCTCTGGCCCTCTCTCAAGGAAATGAGAAACCCAGAGTTACCACAGATGTAACTTCTGGCAGCAGAAGCAGAAAACAACATAGCAAGTAATGTCTTTCATGACTCTTTATCATGGAAAGCTGACATTTTGGAATCTTAGTCAGGGTTGGTTCTTTTTGTTGACGGAAATATTAGTGAAATTAACAGCAAATTTTGTGATGGAGAGAATAAAGGATGTGAGGTAGAAAACCAAAAATCAACAGAAGCTAGTTCCAGGCATTCCTACAATACCGTGAATCAGTACTGCCTTAGCTGTGATCAATTCCAAATGAGAAAACTGAAACATGGATGAAAGTATGACATGGCACTACACAAATATAAACCTATATTTTAAAGCAAAAATTGCAGACCACAATAAAAATCAGTAGCATACTTGCCAGCAGTACAGAATAAGAAAAAAATTATAAATCAGAAACATGGCAGAAATAATTAAAAACATTTTACATGATAATTATTAGACGCAGCTTTAGTGTACTTTTAGTTACTGGAGCTGAATCATTATATAGTTTTTTTTCCATCTCATTACAGAAGTTCTGCTCAGAACATATTTCCATGACTGCACTTTTCACCTCTAGATAACTTCCTCAGCCTCCTGTTTTAACAATGTCTTTCTTCAAACACTCTGCACACTGCTTATGTTACTTTCAGAATTTTAATGTGCACTTTTCAGAATACAGTGTTATGAAGCATTAACACTTAAACTCATGGCTGATCCCCACATAGCTTGCTTTATTCTTTTCTATCAGTATATTGTATGAGCTACAGAGAACAATAAAACTGAGCAACTACCTGGCAGAACCTGTGTGTGAAACATGCTATGTAATTATACTCGCCCTATTTGAAGGCCTATAGCCAAGGCTATTTTAACTATAGAACAGATGATTAGCAGTACTTAAAATGTAGTTTACTGTCAAAGTTTGCATTGAAGCCTTCTGTTATGTAGGGGTTAATTCTGAGGCAAAGTGTAAATCAAGTCTGCTTCAAGAAGCAAATATATGTAGGTTTTCAACATGTTGGAGTGCTATTTTGGATTAATAACATAAGAAGAAGAGATTTATAGCAAGTCCTGCTTTTGCAATCCTGTAACTCCCACTAGCCTCATGTTTACTGCATGCAGTAGAAAAACAAATTTGAAAGCTTTTCATTCATAATACACACTGGAACTTAATACTGCTTTTTTTTTTTTTTTCCTTTTTTTTTTTTTATGAAAGCTATGTATTTGAATAATTCAATCTAAAATGGGAAATCAAAGTACAGCCCATTGAGGATATGTACACAGAAATTGCATACTTCTCTTCTTGCTCTTTCTTTTTTGCTCTGACGTGCACATCTCCAGTTTCTGTGCAACTACCATAAAATGGTATAGCAGATTTTTCATAGTCCATTTTTTGGAGAGTCACTGTTCTTTTAACTTCCTGACTAGAGATCACATCACTAAACAGAATTAAATAGCTACATGTAATAAAAATGCATGAGGAGTAAAGCAAAGGAGTTGTTGTCCCATTATTTTCCCATTCAGAGTTTGCATTATAATTCAGATAAATTCAAATTCAGTACTAAAAGCATAGCCAAAATGCTTTAGAGGAAATTGTGAGAAATGTTGATTTATAGAACATCTTCTACCAATGTGTAAATTAATATGTAATGTGCATATATATCTACACTCTTGACATGTATTTCACAACACACTATGAAGCTTTTCAACACTGCTGAATAGTGGGGGTTTTTATCTTGCTCAAATGAAAAAGTCACTTAATTTGGCTTTGTGTAAAACAAATACTTGCTTAATTATATGGGCAAGTGTAGAAGAGGAACACTTTAAAATGGATAATCAAAGGAAATTTGAAAGAAAACACAACCTAGAAAAGCTGAATTTATGGCAGGTTATTAGCTCTTTCTCCTTCTACGTTTCCTAGTGACTGAGAAGTAACAACCAACTCCAACTAGTTCCAATTAAATAATATTTGAAAAGGATTAAAACCATACATATTTCCAGGTCTTACATTGGAGGCTTTGTCAACTATCAGTTTTTACCTGATACTTAGAGACAAAAAATTCCTCTCATGGACTACAGCAAAAGAAATAAAAACATTTGGTCTGAAAAAGAGGCTGTTTAAAACAAAAGTGCTGAAGTAAAGCTGGGAAAACATCCAAGCATGTTCAAATTAAAAACAACGCTATGATCTATTGTGTTTAAAGTAGTTTATTTCATATTATGTTATTTTAAAAACTATGTTAAACTTGATTTCATAGACTTATGCACAGATTGTGGAAGCCTTTACGAGGTCTAGATACTTCGGCTTTTTCCACAGATGCCTTACTTGGGCTTTAAATATCAAGTCACTATTTTGTTAAAGTTCCCTCGTCTTTACAGATCCTTATGCTTTTCCAAGGAAAAACAGAGTTCCCATCTCCTTATAATGCCTCTTATTTATCAGTCAAGTATTTGCTTTAGGTCAAACATCTGTAGTCCACATCCATATTTTTCAATAGTGAATAAAAGTTCTTCTCTATTCTATAGTAGAAGATCCTACATATATATAAAGAGTCAAGAAATACTTATGCTGTCATTCATAGAATTACACTTGCAACGACTCATACTAAGGGAGTACATAAACAAATGGTTAGTTTTTCTTCTGCAGAATTTCCTTCTTTGCCTTTTAAAGTACTTAGAAAAACAGCCACCATAATGCCAGCTTCCTTTTTCTAGCTAGACTTCCTTATGCACATTTGAATGTCTAGCACTGTATGAACCAAAGAGCTACTGAGTATCTGTTTCCAACCTCATATACCTTTCTGTTCTTCCTCCTACTAGTGCTCAGGTGGTCTTTCAAGACATGACCTCCAATGGCATCAGATGGATCTTTCATCTTACTTAGCCACTGGCTTATATTCAGGAAATGTGAGGGCTGCCTCTTAACTGTGCACCTGGATGTCATTTTCTAGCAGATTAAACCAGCACTAGAGTTGTCCTGGCTGGTATTTGAGTTTCTTCAGTTACAGCTTTTTAACTTTGTGTGCAACACAATACTGCTGATTGCAGTGTATTCTAAATATTTCAGTGTACAATTACAAACAGGCTTATCTTCAAACTTCTATGCTGCTGTGATATGCTATCCTCTTCTTACAGATGGCATTTCCTACCAATTCACAGACACATGTAAGCATTAACATCCCTGATTGAACCTCAAATCTTTAATTAGGCTGTTGAAGTGCAGACAGATCAAGTCTTGAGTGACTGTTTCTTTTATAATTTTGGCATCTGTTGTAGAGATATCTGGCTGCATAGAATAGGAATGTTAAAGGACATTCTGACAGGATCTATATATGGTTCATCTCAATCACAGCTATCGGATCTTTTGTAACTGTAATTACTTTTGATCATTAAATGATTGCACAAGAATTAGCTAAAAATTTGTGAACTTGAAATGTGATTCAACTTGTGCAATGGAATTTGAGTTCATATGCTCAATTTAAAAGTCGTTAAATATTCAACATAAAAGGAGGCAATATGAAAAAAAAATTATAAGGTGTTTTTCTGTTGTTCCTTCTTTCCACAAAGATGAGGACTTTTAAATACCTACTTGATATTTCTGATAGTAACTACTCTTGCTTTCTAGATGACTACAATCTTCCAAGAAGTAGTGAATTTCTATATAATAGATAATAAATTAATTATGGACACAGTTCCTGAAGTTATTAAATGCTTTGCTAAATCAGGGTGTTGAATATGTTTCTTGCATGAAGCATGCTTATTCTAACTGCATTTGATGTATTTCTTAAAACTTAGAACTTCTTGTATTGTACTGTCATGTTATCCAAGTGGACCCAGAAACAATGTCAGAAGTACCAATGGTAGAAGGAGGAAGCAATGGTGGATCAGTATGCATTTCCATTAATTTGTAGGTGTTTTCTGGAACATCTTTTGAAAATATGGTTTGAAAATCTACCTGAAATCTGCTGAAAAACTGCATCAGTCAAGAAATACACTGCTTATTCTTAAAACTGTTCCAAAGTAAAGGTGACGCATTGTTTATTACGCAGAATATTTAAAATAACTAAACTGTAAGTGAGGTTCTTTCTAAAATAGCAATTGATTTCATTTGGTTTTCTCCATGGTAGGATCTGATGAGCTTAGATGACTTTATATGCCCACCTCTTAAATTACTATATATAAAAGTCCTCCTAGGCATCTGCCAAATCCTGAATATCTTACAACATGCTTACTTTGCTGACCTGAAGGGTCCCAGTACTCCAACACTTCCCAGGTTGCTCTTGCTTACCCTAAGCAACATCCTTGTCCAGCCCGGCCTTAAAAGCCTCCAGGGATGAGGCATCAACAACCTTCCTGGGCAAGCCATTCCAGTTCCTAAACCACTTAAACCACTTGATCTAATACTTCTCAGAGAAACTGTCGTATCACAAAATGAAGTTGCAACTGTGGAAGGTAATAACAGAACTGGTATTTTAAACACAAAATAAAAAGTATTCTAATTGCAGCTGGTAGAAAATCTCAGTCTCTATTCTCTACACTTAACAATGCACACATGTATAAAGCAGGAGTATAGATTTCCAGTTCTCAAATGCATACATGAATAATTATGTTCTAGTTTCATATACTTTCTGTCTGCCTTTCTATCAAAATAGACAATAACTCTCAACTCTAGTGAGAGCATTGAAAGAGGCACCACTATAAATAGGTCGAGTCTTGGTGTTCAGTAAAAGTTCACACAAGGGTATGATTTTTTTCTAGAAATTAAATATTTTTTATTTTCTGCAGGTGTGAGTGAATGTAGGATTAACACTCAGCCAAATAAGTTAACAGCAAGTGCTGTACATTTCCGAGGCTGTACATGGACTTGTTTTCCTATAACCTTATTTCCCTGAATTGTATCTATTTCAAAACTCAGATCCATATACTTAGTGTCTTCTGACTCGTTTTATGCATATCTCCATCATTTTGTGTGTTTTATCAATTAGCTTTTTAAAGTGCACTGTGGGCTGCTCCTGGAATGTGGTTACCTATCTGACCTTTTTGGTCCTCTTTTGGTGATAAGAAACTTGGGCTTTAGGTGTTACACAAGTGTCTAAGTGTTAAATTTGATTTGGGTTTTAGTTTATGTTTTGTTTTTTACCAATTAGTTAACTTCTATTTTATAGTTCCTGTACTTAAACTTTTGCCTTTGTGGGTCCCCAAGGCAACATAGGACTGAATGAAATTAGTTGTTGCTGTAGGCAACAGAAATGTTTTTCAACACACTGTCATACTCATGATGTCATTTAATTTTGATGGTCTGCTGTAATGCTAACTTTCTGATCATTGTCATAGGGTAGATAACAATATTTTGATTGGTTGGCAAATTGTGTCAGCTAGCACTGTTTCCTGTACTGCTTTTTAAGATTAAAATTATTAATAGAAGACTAGTCCCATCTGAGTTGATTTTTGGGGAAAGATAATCCTTCAGTCTGATTAAAAATGGTACTGCTTTTAATCATTTAATGGGAACTTTAGTTTAAATTGCCAGCATATTAGAGGTCACACTGTATTTATAACATGAGTGCATGCAAATAATAGCATATTTCACTGATGTAAGTACTGAAAATATAGGGCAAAAATATAGCTCTTTTTTTTTTCAATGTGTTATTTTTATCTACAATTATCAACAGACATAACACTCGGGGTATTATCAGTACATATTTGGGTTACTTGCAAGAATATATATGTGAAAAGGTGTCATAAAATTAAAAGGGATTTTACTGATATTAATATTTCTTACTCCATTCAGACTACAAAATGTAGTTTTCTAAAATATCTGTAAGAATGACAAGTATGATCAGTGATTAAACCTTAGTACGATCCCTTTGATGAAAATGCTTTTCGCCTTGAGCAGGGCTCATATGTACTGGAAGAATTGTACCTCTGTTTTCTGCTTTTCTATTGCATGCTTTGTTGTTTTTTTAATTATTATTTCCCCCTCCCCACCCCGAGATGTAAGTTAATGTTGCCTTATCAATGCCTGTTGCTAAATGTAGCATAGAAAGTAATAATAGAATAATTTTGGTTGGAAGAGACCT
Organism: Apus apus; assembly: GCF_020740795.1. NCBI lineage: Eukaryota > Metazoa > Chordata > Aves > Apodiformes > Apodidae > Apus > Apus apus. The sequence goes on along the minus strand of NC_067285.1, from coordinate 93,942,596 downwards.
GGAAGATCATTGAGTCCAACTGTCAACCTAGCACAGCCAAGTCCATCACTAAACCATGTTGCTAAGCACCACATCTACATGCCTTTTAAAGATCTATCTCTTCTTGGATCATTTTCAGCAGTTCAGAATGGAAGAAACCAGTGGGAAGCTTGATGACTTGTATGCTTCTCTTACAACCAGTGGTTCACTGGAGACTCCCTTATGATTTACAAACTCTGCTCTTTTCTCCTTTTGTAAAAGCAATGGTCTGTTTAAAAATGCAGAGTGAGTTCCACCAAGCTTATTGTTTGTGTACTAAATAACTCAATTGGGCTGAATCCTGAAACAACTCTTGTCCACTGCATGTATTTGTTGTGCTACATATGTTACGTGAATGCGCCTATAGACTCCAAAATTGAAGGTTATATCCTGGGTCCTGATTAGCCTTCAGAAGCCCAAAATACCATCTCAGTCTTGGGTCAGGAATTTAGTTGTAACAGCGATTTGTTGATAATTTTTTTGTCATAAGTATTTATTAAAATCAAACCAGTTTCTATGTTTTCAGTACATTATGCCAGAAAGTGAAAAGAAGGTAGGAGATAAAGCTCAGTTTGCTAAAAATCCATTTTAATTATAGTCATAAAATTGGTTGATTTAACTCTTATTTTAAAGCTTGTTAATGTCTTATTTGTTAAATGTGAATTATTTGCTGGCTATAGTGAAACTGGGCCACCAAAAACCTGAAGAAATCAAAGCCTTCATTAGAACTGGAAAAACTTATAGCTCTTTTCCTTGCAGATACAAATACATAAAAAGTGGTCATTAAAGGAAGCCTGTAAATGAAAAATAAATCAATCAAAGCAAATGAACAATTCCTATTGTGAATTAGACAACACTGAAATGGAAGGGGAACAAACTATTATATTATTTTTAAACTGGGTTTGCAGTGAGTTTTGCTAGAGATTATTGCATATATCAAACTTACTGTTACATGCCATTTCTTAGGTCTGAGATGAGAAAATACCTCCAGTTTCTAAGGAAATCAGCACAAACTGGCTTTTTCTCTGAACTATGCGCTCATGCTGTATTATTTAAAAATCCTAAAGAAATTCAAAAGCAAAATGCACAAGTAACTCAAAGCTGAAAGTGAAAGTATATGTGTATTCCAAGAGCAAAAGTTTAAAGTTATTATGTAATTGGCTAAAGAAGAGAAAGCAAATAAAAATGTGAAAACAAAGAACTTGTAATCTAACGTAACAGACTTGCCATATTGAGGGCTTACATTCATAAGGGAGAGGGTTTATATCCAGGTAACTTCTCTTTGTTAGTGTTTTTTTTGACAATAAAATGTACAACCATAAATTCAAAACAGGATTCAGTGCTTTTATTCTTAAAAATCTTCCATCATCCACAGATCCGAAATAAAATTTTAAAATAAATATCAATATTAACTAAAAAGGCATGGTGAGAATAAAAATTCTAACAAAGTTGGTAAAAATACTAATGCCAAGAATTATTAAAACATAAAGATTGACTTTTGCAGTACTGAATTATAACCTCTTTACAAAGAAATCAGATAGATTTCTCAGACTTTACCTTCTCTGAGCTTTTTACTTTTGTCTTTGTAATTTCTTACTTACTTTAAGTTTTCCTAAGTGTAACCTTGACACTGGATATTCCTGTTACACTATCGACTGTTGAATGGCAATCAAATGAGAGCAAATGGGAGCAGCAATTCCCACAAAATTTTCTAGAATAGTTACAAACTGTGAGGACTCAAAAATACCAGAGTATTATAAACTACTCTGAAAAATAAATTTTGCCTCTACAAGTGACCAGCATAATAAGGTAATGGAACGATCTTTTCTTCACTTCTTTATACCATCCAAGGAGAACTACAGAGAATAAACACATAATGTTTGACTACAAGAGCAGTAGTTGTATTTGTTCACAGGGTAAGAGGCATAGTCTCTAGATATTCTCCTCATGCATCTGTTCCAGAAAGGCGAGAAGCAAGTCTTTCATTAATCTCTGAATGTCATGTGCAATATATCTACCTAAGATCAGTGTGATACAGTTTTTCAAAATACTTGTTTCATTTGTGTTATGGGGTTGTCAGTCCAACTTGGGTTGGTTCTTCCCTTCATCATGCTGAAGTATTTCTTCAGCACCACCCAGGTTGTTTGAATGCTACCTAAACATTTTCCCTGTGCTGAACTCAGTGAATAATCAGAAAGTATTGAACTGCATGGTACAAAACCACAACAAAAGCTAATTATTAAAGGAATCTGGGATTTATGTTTTCAATGACACAACTTTGTCCTTGTTTTGTTGGGACAGAGCTATAAAATAATTTTTCTCTTCAGAGAAACTAGTTTTGAGAAGCTGCAGAGTTCAATTCTGTGAGAACAAAAGATATAAGATGTGTTTATACTCAGCTCTGGTATGTGAGTGCCTGTAATGTCCAAGGTCACAGGCACTTTTTGAACTATGCAGGTACACCAGGCTAGGAAGGGCGAAGCCAAATAGGAAACCTCTCTAATTCTGGAACCTTTGGCATGATTTAAATCTATTCATATATGGAAAAAAAGTTGTTGCTTTACATAAAAATAAGGAGTTCACCTGCTTTCTACCCATAATAAATGACACCAGGGGAAGACATCTTTATAAATCTAACAGTTTCACTACACATATTAATACCTACTACCACTAGACTTGTAATATTCATGCTTGTAATACTGTATTATTAACAATCTCTGCTAACACCATTCTGTTAACAGAGTTACACAAATATCCAAATTTACCCAAAAATAAAGCACATAGAAAAAGTTACAAGCAAAGACGCAACCTTCCCTCTTCCAGAAATGTAGGTTCACACTTCTTACCTATTTTTTTAGTACATTGTGATCATGATTGGCTTAGGAAAAAGCATAACAAAATATAAGCTATAAGAAAAAATAGCTTGTCCACATTTTAATATTTCTCTTAATAAAAGCTTACTTTTTTGTTTTTAAATCAAATAACAGGAGGCCAAGTGACTTGAGAATTTGCTTGAATGCATTATGACATAAAAAAATAATCACTTAAATGATTAAAAAGTATAACTTTTTTAGTTAACTGGACCAATAACACATAGTAAGTAATGATTTTAATACATTGCAACTTCTCCTGTGGTTAAACAAACCAAAGGGGACTGTAATGCCAGACTTCCAGTGTATGAGTCATGGACATTAAATGCTAATTACCAAATGTCACTTTAAGGGGTTTTATTTATTTATTTATTTGTTCTGGAAAGTCAGAAATTTAAGGATTATATTTGAGTACCAGACAGGTAAAGACAGCCTAAGAAGGACACACTCGAATTCAATTTAAATGCTAGAACGAGATGTTTCTGATCACTGTCAGACTAGATAGATACACTACAAATCTTCTCCTGTTTTTCAAAAACTCCATTCCCAAATTGTGCATTTGTGTTGTTTTTTTTTTCTTGAAAAAGAGTAAAGTAATGATGAACTGAAGATTTTGTTTGTAAGCTGAAAATGCCTGTATCTCTTTTGTGTGCTACTGTTGCCAGTATTGCTGGTAGGTTAGAATTCAAACCACCAGATATCATAATACTTGCCTGGTGCCAATAGGTATGAGTACAGTTATATGTATAAAATTATCCTTAAAAAAAAGTGGTCTTTCTATTTTGACTTCTGAAAGTCCTTCAGTTTTAAGTTAGGGGCAGTGCATAAAAGGTTACACTGCTAACTTTAGCACTTCTGGCTAAATATTGGGCCATTTCTTTTTAATCAGACTATTCATAAATATGCTCTTGCCTTGGTCATAATTTTGACTATATGCATGTGTTTTGCATTATGCCTACTGGAACATGACATGATTGTAAATAGTTTATATTCTGGTCTCTGAATCCCTATTTAATCCTTGTTTTATGGCTTAGATATTAGCTTCTATTCTTCTGGAAATAGCTTTCACAGTTATGAACAAATCAACTGATAGACAAGTTTTCACTCTCTTCTAGTCATAGAAAAAACACAGAAAATGAGAAAAATGTATTGCTAACCTCCTTCCTTGGCCATTTTCCCTTTCAGAGAGTCACATGCAGATGACATGCATATCTAGGCATAATTTGGTTTTGTCCAACTAAATTTTTTGATGTTAGGCAAGTAATGTACTTGAGCTAATTGTCAGGGACAGGAAGATATTTTCTGAATAATCTCAGGACTGCTCACCAGTGATGGCAAAAATAAAACTTGGCTCTCCAGGATGAAGAGCTGAAACAGGACACTTACAAGGCAGGAAGAAAATAGAAGAAAAGAAAGGCTGGTGATGAGAGAGATGGATCAGACCGCCTGGTGTGGAACAGACTAAAAACACCCTCCTAATAGTAGTTGCCAACTCCTGCATCTCAGTCTCATTTTTGGTTGGATCCTGGAAGCACTGCTCCCATCTTTCCAGTGCATCAAAATAAGCAAAACAACAAAATAGCTATTTTGTTGTTCCTCATCAGTAATATGAATAAGGTGATTGCCATCCTGTAAGTAACCTAAAATCAGTTCTTCAACTACAAGCCAGCTTAATAGTCATTAGAGGTGGTTAAAGGACAGGCGTCTAAACTGTGCTAGAAATTACACTTGGCGGGTACTGAAGTCTTGGAATTCAGTGATAAAACTGAAGGAATGAATAAGGAAGATTAATCACTGCTGGTGAACTGTGTTAAAACAAACAAATCCCACAAACCATAACAAATAAATGACAAAACATTACTGAGTACCATAAGAATCTAAACCTTAAATACTTGTTTTCCACTAAGACTTTGCTATTTTCCCCTCCCAAGTTCTCCAGACAAGTTGTCCAGACTATGTTCTGTCAGTTTCATACTATGAAATTAAGTCATAAGCAGAATAAGAGGAGAAAGCTCATATGTTACAGTGAAAAAGATCATGTACTTTACTGGTTTTGATCTTTCAAAATGCTCTGAACTCAGAATTTTGTTCAAATTTTTATATGCATAAGTCTTTCATAAGATATATCTTTTGAGGGAATACCAACAATGCCGTGTTTTCTGCCAATAATACTTATCTTCATTAGAAATATAGAGGACAATTTTAACTCATAGCAATCAGCATGAAAATTCTGTGAATATATATATTCAAGCTCCTTTCTGGAAAAAAATATTATCAAAAAGAGCTATACAAATAACAGTAATAATACTTTTTAATCTGATAGATAAATGGTATAAAGCACATGAATTGAAGGATGTGAGCTGTAAACCTGTAAATATTTCTTAATCCCCAATTTCCCTGTTCAAAGATCCCATTAAGTAGTAAAAAGTTTAATGAGACATGAACTGTTTAAGTTCAACTTCAAAGGAAATGGTATAGATGTACCATGGCAGGTTCAGAACCGATACTGCTCTGCTGCTACAAGAACTACTGTTCCACGAACTAGCCTTACAGATCTTGTCAAACAACCTGACTTAAATTTTGCTTTCTTATTTATATTAACTTCAAATTAACATCCACCTTTCTGAGGTGCATGAGTGTAATTTGTTTATGCTTCCTTTGCTGTATGAGTACAATGTGTTGTTTCTGCTAATAAAGAGAAATCATTTATTGACAGCAAGGTAGGAAACTGTTAATCTCACATTGTTTGCTGAAGAACGAGGAAAACGGCTTCTTCTTCGGTGCCATATAATCATGTTTGGTCTAGGAGACAAGTGCATAGGGAATGAAAGAGAGAACTATGTAGCTCATCCAAGCATTGCTAGATGCCAAACAGAAAAGTGAATCTGCCTGCCTGAAATGAGAAACAGAATTCAAGCCAGGTCTCAGGTGAACAAAAGAAGTTTGTTCTAGAGAAAAAATTAGAGAGAGTTTCAGCAATGTAGTTTGTTTTCATAAAGAAAGCTACTCAAAATGGTTGGAATTTAAGCAGAGATATGGTGGGCAGCAGAGGGATTTAAGTTTTTCAGTCCGTTACATGCTGCAGCTATAAGTATTTATTATATAAAAACATATTTAAATAACTTATGACTTATTTTAGCTTGTTATTTTTGTGTTCAGATAAAAGTTAGGTTATTGAGATCTGGCTGTCTTTGTGTCTTCTCTGGAATCTACTGATCAGTCATTTTGCCTTTTTTTCAGCAGTTTATCAAATAAGTTGCAAATTTTATCTATTTCTTTCATGCTTGAACAAAACCAGTTTTCAAAAACTGTATTTATTTAACATGGCCACTCACTCAACTCTTCCCCCCCCACACACACTCTGGGTTGTGGAGGACAAAGCTCATGGGTTGAGACAAAGGACAAGGAGGGTTCTTCACTGATTAAAGTCCTGGACAAAACAGACTCAAGTAGGGGCAAAAAAATAATTTAATTTCGCACTAATCAAACACACATATGACAAAGACAACACCAACAGCAGTGCTTGCATATGTTACCCTACCCCTCCCTTCTTCCCAGGCCCAAATTACTTTGTTCCTGGTTTCTCTCCCTCCTTCCCCCCAGCAGCACAGGGGGACAGCGGATGGGGTTTAGAGTTAGTTCACAGGCTGGTGGTTCCTGTTGCTTCTTCTTCCTCAGAAATAAGGATTCCTTACAGTCCTCCCATGGGATAGAGCCCTCCACAAATCTCTCCTTCATGAGTCTTCCCCACGAGGTCCAGAGCTGCTCCAGCCTGGGCTTCCCATAATATCATGGGCTGCTTCAGGAACCGCCAACTCCCTGGCACCGGGGTCTTCGACAGCTGCATGATCCAAGTCCACTGGCAGCAAATCCAAGTCCGCTGGCTGCTAATCCAGGTCCGCTGGCTGCAAATCTTTCAGGGAGTGGTCCACCACGTTCCTCTATAAGTGCAAGGGGACAGCCTGCCATCTCGCCGTGGCTTGCAGGGAAACTTCTGCTTGGGCACCTTCTTCCCCTTCTTTCTCAAAGAAGGAAGTTTGAAAAGAAACTCAAATTTGAAAAGAAACATTCACATGTCAGGACGTTGCCAAGCCTGACTGTCCTAGCCCAGCCTCCCGAGGGATCCTCCCAGCCCTGCCCATGGTTCCTGCTTCAGTGATGCCATAGGAGTGCCCAACCCCATTTTCCTGTCCTTGAATTGTTGTCTGCATTTCCTGGCTGGACTTCAAACCTGACTTTATACCTTGCTTTTAATTGGTGATCACTGAACTCTTGACTGGAGCTGTTTCTCTGCTCACCAGCTCTGTTCTGTCCTGGTTCATGGCCCCCTCTCCTCCTGAATCCCCCGGGAAGCTGCCCAGCTTATGCTGTTCCCTGAGACTGTATGTGTGAACGTAGTTCTGCCTGTAAATCCAAAGTACATTCCTCCTCCTCTTTTGCCTGCTTTCCCTTAGACGTGGGCTTGATTGCTGTCAGTTTGGTTCCCTGAGCTAGTGCGCTGGAGGTTAGGTTAACAGCTTGGCCAGCAGAGAGCAGAAAGAGCATCCTTTTGAAATCTGAGAAAGAAGCAGAACCAGCAGAACCAGTGGCAGCTAACTATTGATGTTATAGCTCATCCCTACACTTGTTTTATCAAGATTTAATTCCCATTTTTGGTTTCTTACTCAGAAAATTAGGTATAATGACCTGTCCAGTGATTGCTATGACTCGTAGTTATGTATGCATCTTAAAAACAAACAAATAAAAACCACAACAAAAATCCCGACCCTACTGCCCCAAACCAGAACACTGAATATATCATTAATAGCAGATGGCTTCTTTTTCCTTCCACAGAAACCACAGAATATCATAACAAACTCCATGAGTCATGCAGTTCCAGCAGCATGTGTATACCATAAATTACACTTAATATTATCCATAAATGTCATACCTGCCTGAAAAATATAGTTTTGCAATATGGATAAACACACTTTGTTTTCTGAATTTTCCTTCATCATAGCTCATTCTCAGTTTTAGAGAACACAGAACCCCTGCTGAAGGCTGCAGAGGACAAGTGACCTGCTTGGAGTATACAGCAATAACTTCTGCCCTCTCTTCATAGTCCACCCTCCACTCTTGACTGTGAGATGTTCTGTCAATGTAGTTTCAGGTCCACTTCAATTCTTGTGTGCTGTTTCCATTGATGTCGGATGTCGTATAGGCACACAAACATCATTCAGAGCAATGGTGCAGATTTCTGGAGTTGCATATTCAAAAGCAATGAGTAGGAGCTTAGCATCACGGCAACTCCTAATTAGTTTAGCGTAACTTCTTAATGGTTGCCAGATATGTGGAAAATCACCAAAAGACTCCTTTTTTTTTTTTTTTTGACAAGGACCTTTTTCTTCTTCTGAGCTTTCTTTCTGATCTTGTGATTAATTAAAGAAAAAACAAAAATAATGTGACAAAACCAGTCATTGCCAAGAATTTTTCCTGCTTGTATTCACATTTCTTAAGATCACTGTGATTCTACTATAAAATGACAAGGTGCCTTCAAAGCTTAAAACCAAAAGTAAAATAAAACAGGGGAGCACAGGAGCTAGCTGAGATAGTGCTCACTGTTACAGATAGAATTTGTATTTGGTTCCTATTTCCTTTACTCTGAACTACAATGTTCAGCTGAAACATTCTCTGGCACCAAAACATTTTTTGTTTATTTTTTGTATGGTACTTAGCACAGTGGGGTGTTGGCTTGTGACACTGGCTCTTAGGCAGCCCATAACACCATAAAACTGATAGAGCTAATTAAGCATTGCTTTTTAACTTAGTGTGTAGACAGAAACAGAATGCTCTTTAGGTTTAATTATGAGTATTAGGAGACAATAATCTTTGGTTCTTTACAATACAATCTATTGTGCTCAACATTTTTTTGTCTAAGATCCTGAGGAGCAGCTCAAATTATAAGGACAAAAAAGAACTGTCACCTTCTCCTCCTCTCCCTCTCTTTGGCTCTGTAGGGCTGCTGGACTCGAAGTATTCTTCACTTTATTTCAAGATTTGTAGCGTTAACACAAGCAGATGAGAACAGCAGGTAAAGCTAAAGCTGTCTCTGCCACTGGGCATCAGTGCAAATACCTAAGACATCACCACTGGTAGTTTTAGGATGCACTAAATTGCAGAAGATAATTATCTTCCTTAATTCAAAGAAGAGCCTTGCAGAATCATCTGTCTAGACATACACACTGCTTTTCTTCTTGGGACTATAGTATTTTTTCATTGTTCTTGTAGACAAGCATTTGTGCCACATATACGCTGTATTGTATAATACTTCTGGATTAAGCCTGATAGTATATGCCATTGTAATGACAAGGCTGTATCTTTTGAAAAGCTACATATTGTGGTGATGCCAACAGTGAAAGCACATCACCTAATGAGAGTTCCTGCACTCAATTCTAATAATCCCTAATGCCTTGGGTCTGCTATGGAGGTTGCACACTGTCATTTGTTGCAAGACACTTTACTGTAGGGATATGGGAGCCAAGGATTAACAGGACTACAGAGGTATTTGGCTCCATTTTTCTACTGACTGGAAGTATTGCTTTTAACAACTAGTTCATCAGAGGAAATGCCTTTTCTGGTTAAGCAGTTGCAGGACTGGATATAACCAGGTTTCAGAGTTATGTATTTTCATCTGACAGAAAGGAAAACACAAAGGGTCAAATTAATCTGCACTCTTGTGCTCTTCTTCACCCCTTAAACATGCAATGCCAGAGGTTGTAGATAAGAATTTTCCCCTAACAAAGCACAAAGTGAGCCATAACGAGGAAGGTGTCTCCACAAAATCACCTTTTGACTTCAGTGTTGCAGGTTGTATTTATTGGTATCTTCTGCTCCCTCTGTAGTGTCAGTATCACAGTAGCTTCCACAGTGTTCTAGAAATACTTCCTAATTTGATGAACTACTTTTAGCTTCACATTCACATTGCCTTGTCCAATCCAGATTTTTTTTCTGTCACTCATTTCTCTCGACTAGCACAAGCTCCTTCATGACCTTGGCTCATTTATCTTTTCTACTCACCTCCTCAGTTCATTTTTTTCCCTTTTTGCTAGAATGGCACACAATCTAAAGTTCTGTGAATGATATATTAATATTATAAAAATTCTAAAGCATCTGGACTTACTAACATCTGGAAGACCAGTTACCTTTATTTAAGGGAGAATTTTTTTATACCTATCCCTGCGAGTGTTCTAAGAGTCCTTGGGTGTGGGGTGAAGGAAGCAGAAATAAAAAGCCCTGCTATTCACAAGTCCCACTGCAGTAAGCTTTTGACACCTTCTTAAAGGCATAAGGTCAGAACCTAATTGTGTGGAGTGTTTCTTATATCTTCCTCTTAGAATTTAAAAGGGCATTTCAAGTCTCTAGTATCTTTCAGAAGGCAGTGGCACTTTTCAAGATTGGTTTCAGTGCTGCACTTGCTTTAAACTGAAATAGTCTGTCCACAAATTTCAGCTCTTTGCACTTACTCTTCATGGTCCAACACAGCAAACCTTTACTGGTGTACTTCATATACAATTCCAAGATGCTCATTCAGTGTGACTATATGCCTAAGAAAGTAGTTCCCATGTATTTTAAGGTACAATAAAAAACACTGCAATCAAAGGAATGACGAGTCCTACTCCTTCACAGCTCTCTTCCTTGTGTCTTTACAAACTTTTATTAGTGTGACCTGAGGAATAGCTCCAAATTAAACTAGTAGAGATGAAAGAAAGTTATTTCTAATGAGTTTCCTACTCTGATGAAAAACAGAATGGTTAGGATATGATGGAGCTCAGCGAGAAGAGAACTGCATCTCTCAGAGGCAGGGTTGGCTTAAAGTGTTTCAGGACCTACAAATTCAGTTTGAATATCTGCTTTGTATAGTGAGCTGGACAGAAAATTTAGCAAAACCAGTTTTTCACCACACAAACGTACGGACTTCTTCAGCAGCTCCATGTCCTTCTTGTGTTGGTGCTTCAGAACTGGACATAGTCTGGGTGGGGTCTCAAGAGAGCAGAATAAAGGGGGAGAATCACCTTCCTTGGTCTCCTGGTCATGCTTCTTTTGATGCAGCCCAGGACACAGTTGGCTTTCTGGGCTGCAAGTGCACATTGCTAGCTCTTGTTGAGCTTCTCATCAACCAACACACCCAAGTCCTTATCCTCAGGACTGTTTTCAATCAATTCTCCACCCAGCCTGTAATTGTGCTTGGGATTGCCCTGACCCATGTGCAGGATCTTGCACTTGGTCATCTTAGACTTCATGAGCTTGGCATGGTACCACTTTTCAAGCCTGTCAAGGTTCCTCTGGATCGCATCCCTTCCCTCCTGCATGTTGACTGAAACACACAGCTTGGTATCATTAGCAAACTTGCTGAGGGTGCACTCAATCCCACTGTCCATGTCTCCAACTAAGGTGTTCAACAGCACCAGTCCCACTACTGACCCTTGAGGAATGCCATTCATCACTGGCCTCCATGTGGACATCAAGCCATTGACTACAACTCTTTGAAAGCTGCCATATAGCCAATTCCTTATACACCCAGTAGTCTGTCGATTGAATTAATATCTTTCCAATTTAGAGACCAGGATGTTATGTGGGACAGTGCTGAACAATTTGTACAAGTCTGGGAAGATGACATCAGTTGCTTTTCCCTTGTCCACTGATGCTGTGACCTCATTGTAAAAGGCCACCAAATTTGTCAGGTACGATTTGCCCTTGGTGATGCCGTGCTGGTTACCACCAACCACCTCCACATTTTCCATGTGCCTTAGCAGAAGCCTCCATGAGGACCTGTTCCATGATCTTGTTGTGCACAGGGTGAAGCTGATGTAGCTAGGCAGTTACATAATTAAACCAAACACCTCTGAAATCAAAGATATCATTGTCTTTTATATCAGATTCAATATTTTTTACCCTTTGTGGTGGAGTTTGTTTTTTTGTTTGTTTTGTTTCTTGTTTGTTTGTTTGTTTAGTTCCTTATTTAGTGTTTTTTCTGAAACCTGAAAGAAGTTCTTTTTTTTCACAGACTCTTGCAAAACCCACAGCAAGCCTTTCTTTTCTCTGTAAATTAACTTGATGTTATATGAGCAGAGCTTTGAAAATGCTGCTGGTATTATTATTTTCTTGGTGTGCATTCATTGTTGTGGCAGGTGGTCAAAACAGGCTCTCCACAAGTTTTGGGCAGCTCATTTGACCTGCAAGGCAAACTGTGAGCAGGCTGGTAAACAGACAAAAGTGACTCAACTTTGGCACAGGGTTGATATGGATATATGAAAGCACAGAATGGGCTTTACTCTGTTTTCCTCTTTTGCTATTTTACAAAATTGACCTTTCCTCACTCCACCCCCATTCATCCCTGCACAATAACACATTAGTTGAGCTTCATTATGAATAGGTATAATTTTTAATATTAATTAAACTTTGTGCTCTCCCTACCTAATCTAACTTCTCTATTCCCTCACTTAGCAGCTGCTTAACTGTTTGTTACTTGTCCCTTTGCTGAGGGTACTTGGTCTGGTTGCTAGGTGTTAGGGGGTATCGGGACCTAAATCTTCCCTTTGCTTTACTATCTTTCCCTTTTACGATTTCTCATCTTTGTGGGATGAAACAAAGCATGAAGTGCTTTACTGAAAAATTTCTTTTATTCTCCTGAGTACTCGTATTGTATTCCCCATTTATTTCATCTGGCATATGAATTTCTTAGCTATTACACATTTAGCACTTCTAAATCTGTTCCCAGATGTCCAGATGTTATTAATTAGATCTGGAAAATATGATGCAAAGCCCTCGCTCTGAATATTAGCTGGAAATTAAATATGAATGAAGAATCCTACTTGACCTTGCTGAGGAAAAGTGTGTCAGGAATTCTGTGGGGCCATCTTATAACTGCATGTAGGGCTCCTCCTGTTTAGTGAGTTTGTGCTAGTGTTTTGAAGGAAAGTTTTTTAATGACATACAACATTTAAAAAATTATTTCAGTGAATAATTAAGGCATGATAATATTTTGGTTGAAAATGCCAGGTAAAAACAGATTAGGGAAAGCTATAATGAAGTTTTGTGGAAGACATATTTTACTCATTTTAGGCCTAAGTAATACAAACATTTTTAAAGTATGTAACTTTCAGGTTGTTTGTTTGGTTGATTGGTTTCAGTTTGTTTGTTTTTGTTTATTTGTTTGCTTTGATTTTTTTTTTTGCTTGGTTGATTGGTTGGGGTTTTTTTTTTTGGGGGGTTGGTTTTTTGTTTGGGTTTTTGGTTGTTTTTTTAAGATAAGTAATAAGCATTATTTTTTATTAAATTGGATAGAAATCTTCAAGAAAGATTACTTTGTGGAAGTACTACTATTTCAGTGCTAGGTAGGGAACTAATTAACACAGACTGAAAGTTATCATGTACAAGGAAGTTTGTGATGAGGCCAGAAAATTTTGTGGAAGTTTCTGCTTTTAAGGGTTAAGTGTCTCTGATCTGTCCTCTTTTCTTTCCCATTAGTTTTTACTCCACCGCAAACACCTGTGGTGTGTTTGTTACCTGCTGAGCTAGGTACCAAGTAAATAGCAATGTTCATAAAGGAACTTTGCATTTAAAGAGGCCTTGAAAGTTCTGCAGACTGAAGAAGTAAAAATATTTAATTCCTTGTTTAATCTGAAGTCCTCCCTATTCCTTAAACAGGAATAAATACTTTTATTCTAATATTAATATATACAAAGCTATAAACTGGGTTTTGTGAGAGAATTACTTTCAAGGCTTTAGGGTAACTTTTTATTGTATGAACAGGGTACTCATCACCTTACTTATAAGGAAGTTTTCTTTTTCGGCACCACTATCAAGACTATTAGTCTTTATTTTCTCTCCTTCTGATGACAATCTACTGGGAATAATCTGATACAGACTGAAGTGAGTAAGAGTATAAATTGCACTACCTGCAGATGAACATTGAGTAGTTTAAGGTGGAGGAGGAGAGGAGGGTTGGAAATTGTGCAATACTTCAGGTTAGGCTCCTTCTCATGATGCATGTTTTGCTAGTAAAATATTGGTGTAATGTACAGGAGTAATTTTTTATACAAAATCCAATGCATGTATGCAAAATGATAAATATGATATATACATTAGTGTACTTATCTACTGAATGAGTCACTGAGAGAAATCTTGTTATTTCTTAATGTAATCTAGGTGTATCACATCTCCCTGGTGTCCTGATGTCCAAAGCATCAAATGGACATTTTCTGACCTTGTTTAAAACACAAAAGCCATTAGCTGCCAAAACAAAAAAAACAAAAACACCAAAAAAACAAAACTAAAACAAAAACCAACAACACACAAAGCAAAAAAAAAGAAAAAGCAGCAAACCACAGTTAAACATGTAGCATATCAGTTTAAGTATGATTTTGTAAATCTTATCAGATAAACCAGATTTGTGTGGTTTTGAGCTCTTTTTTTTTTTTTCCTTTTTTTTTTTTCCTTTTTTTTTTTTTTTTTTCCCCTGTGTACTGTGAGTACACAAATGCTCATGAATAACAAAAACATAAAACTGTCATCAATGGTTTTGTTACTTATTTAGTACTGGGACATATTTCTTGTAAGTGACATTTTCTGGGTGTCACTTCTGATATTTCAGGTGGTGATGCTAGAGCAAGCAACTTTGCTGGCACATAGTTGTTTTCAGATTTTTCATTATCTAAGCTAATATATTATCAATGTAACAGAAGCAATATTCATTGGAGGATTTGATTCATTTTATTAATGTGAAAATATAATATTTTCAGCTCAGAAATATGTTTTCTAGTCAGTGATCAAGATAAACTCCCTTAAAACATACAGAGAAGAGGTGAAAATTGTATTTTTCTCATTCCATCCCATGATATAATTTTAAACTTGTTACAAGTCAATTCAACTCTTCAGCATAATGTTGGTCTCCTGTTTAACAGCTCTTGCTATCTGTGTTTCAAGACTGCACATTTTTAATATCCCTTTTGCTTCATCAGTGTTAGGATTTTGCCTTGTTTTTTTCTTAATATTCTCCAATTGTCCTTTTTGCCTGTATGTGCATTGTCTTAATCACATAGTGTTGAAGATCATTGTATCTATATTTAGAGTTTCATACTTACAATATCAATAGTAGATATTTATGTGCTTAAGGGTTAGACTGGATTTTATTTTTTTTTTACATACTCAAATTAGAAGTATTACCTCACACAACAATTAAGTTAGAAGGGACCTGTGGAGGTCTTCTAATCCAGCCCCCTACTCAAAGGAGCTCTTATTAAGTTGGTTGTTCAGAGATTTGTCCAAAAATGGTGATTTGAGAGGTTCTCTTTTAGTATTTAATCCCTCTTCTGATAAAAAACAAACAAAGAAATAAAAATAAAATAAATAAATAAATACATAAATAAATAAAGCAGCAAAAAGCAACACAAAACCACCTTAATACCTAATCAGAACTTCCAAGGAATGGATTATCTCAGGAAAGGAGGACTGTGCACCTTTGAGAGGAGTATAGCACCATTTCTCTGTATTCCCTGATCAGGTAGCTGTAGAAAGTCATGTCTCTCCTGTGTCTTCTCTTCTACAAGCTGAACAGACTCAGTTCTGTCAGCCTCTCCTTGTAAATCCTGTGCTCCAGCCCTTGAACATCTTGATGTCCTCTGGTGGATTTGCCCTAATATGCCAGTATCCTTCCTACACTGAACATAGCATTTCAGATACAGTCTTAGAAATACTGAAGAGAGAGGAAAGATCACTTTCCTGGGTCTGCTGACTACAACCTTAATAATACAACCTAGGATGTGTTTGGCCTCCCTTGCTGCAAGGGCACACTGCTGGCTCATTTTCAACTTACTGTCCCACCCCAGGCAACTGTCTATACTGTTACCTCGGAACATTCCACCCCAGATGAAGAACTTTACACATGCTTTTGTTTAACTTCAAGAGGATCCTATTGGCTTATAGCAGTAGCCTGTCCTGGTCTTTATGAAATGCAGTCCTGCCCTCCAGCAAACTGATTACTCTTCTCAGTCTAGCATTATCCACAACTGTGCTGTGAATGAACTTCATTCCATGCACCAATCACTGAGTCTGAGTAGGAGGCTGTAAGTGGGATGTAAGACAAGCTTGTTCTCAAATATGGGTTGAGTTCTATGTTCTAAAAGCAGTATAGATGTTATTTCACCTTTTAGGAATAATACACATTTTGAAAAGAAGGATCTCCCATCCACTATTAAAAAAGACAAAGCTGTATTAGCTAAAAGTTTGTATAAATTTGAAAATTCATTTTTTGGTTGAACAGAAACATTTTAATTTCAGATTTGTTGAAATCAGAAAATATATTTAGTCTGTTTCTCTACAGCATGAAAAAAATCCTCAAGAACTGGTCCTAACTTAAACAGTCCTTCTGATCCAAAACCTATTATTTTAATTCATTATATGATCACTTACGTTATAATATACCAAGTAGGACTAAATGAAAATACTTAAGTGTTTGGACTGGGAGACAGACTGCTTAGTTGTTCCTGTGGGTTTTTGAAATATTAAACCTAAACTTTTAAACCTCTGTTTTTTTAATCCATTTTGACTTTCAGAGTAATGAGGGCACTAAAAGACCTTAATGAATCATCATAGAGTCATAGAATCATAGAACGGTTTGTGTTGGAAGGGACCTTAAAGGTCATCTAATTCCAACCCCCCTACATGGGCAAGGACACCTCCCAATATAACATGTTGCTTAGGGCCCGATCCAGAATGGTCTTGAACACTTCCAGGGACAGGTCTTCCACAACTTCCCTGGGCGACCTGTTCCAGTGTCTCATCACCCTCACACTGAAGAATTTCCTCCTAATGTCTAACCTAGATCTCCCCTCTTCCAGTTTTGATCCACTACAAGCCCTTGTCAACCAGTCTTATGTGGGGCATCTGTCCACACCCTGGTCCACAGGCCCAGGACCTTCAGCTAAGCTCAGTTCTGGGCAGCTAGTTTTTGGCTTAGCTATGTTCAAGATGTGGTTGTCTGCAGTTCTGTCTCTGCTGTATAGACTTCATGCCTACCTTGCAGGTACCTTGTTTCCTGGATGCACCCCTCAATGATATGTGGTAACTTTTTTCCACTCTTGTTTTTGGGCCTGTCTTTTGCTGCTCCTGACTGGACCCTATGAATTGGATCTCAGATCTGGTTTTTCTCTTTGTCTTCTACATAAATGTTGATGGACCCTGTTATCAGCAGCTGGCTCTGTCCACTGTGGTCATACCCTGTGGGACACAGCCTGTGTTGGCATCACTCTGCTCATTCTTAACTTTCCCTTAGGGAGCAACTTCATTTCTCTGATCTCTGACATCAGAAGGCTAAAAGTCTATACCAAATTCATCCTGAACAGATGTTCTTATACTTGTTTGGGTCAAATTTTAATGCTAATCGGTTTCTTGCATTTTTATTCTATAAATAATTTTCCCATTAACATAATTGATATTTCTCCTTTCACTGTAGGGGCTTACCGGCTGATCAAAAGCAGAACACTTAACTAACAGCATAACATAACATAACATAACGAGGCTGATTTCTCTGAAGAAACCCATCTCAGTACATAAACTCTATTCATAGAATCATAGAATCCTAGTGGTTGGAAGGGACCTCAAAAGATCATCTAGTCCAACCCCCCTGCCAGAGCAGGGTCATTTAGAGCACATCACACAGGAACGCATCCAGGTGGGTTTTGAATGTCTCCAGAGAAGGAGACTCCACAACCTCTCTGGGCAGGCTGTTCCAGTGCTCTGTCACTCTCACAGTAAAAAAAAAATTTCAAATATTCACCTTGAACCTCCTATGCTTCAATTTGATCCCATTACCCCTTGTCCTATCACTGGTCAACACTGAGAAAAGCCTAACTCCATCTCCCTGACACTCACCCCTTACATATTTGTAAACATTGATGAGGTCACCCCTCAGTCTCCTTTTCTCCAAGCTAAAGAGACCCAGCTCCCTCAGCCTTTCCTCATAAGGGAGATGTTCCACTCCCTTAATCATCTTTGTAGCTCTGCGCTGGACTCTTTCAAGCAGTTCCCTGTCCTTCTTGAACTGAGGGGCCCAGAACTGGACACAATATTCCAGATGCGGCCTCACCAATGCACAATAGAGGGGGAGGAGAACCTCTCTTGACCGACTAACCACACCCTTTCTAATGCACCCAATGCACTATTATTCCATGAGCCCTCATGACTAGTGCTTTAAATACAGTAAAAATTAACACATATGGTTATTTAAAAACTTTTTTCATCAACACCACATAAAAGAAAATAAGACTCCTTATGGTCATCCATTATGCTAAAACAAAATGAGTGTAGAGTACATATAAAACATCTGGTTTGATTGCATTTTATATCCACTTTACATAAATATTACACTGGTAGAAAAAGACATAAACTGAAAGCCAAGTCTCAATGGCAACTAGTATATCTAAACAGATTTAGTTGAAGCTTAGAGAAAACTTCATCTACAGTTCTTAGATGTCTTTTCAAAAAGTTTAAATCCTTATTCTTTAAACATTTATGTCCTCTACTTGAAAGACAAATTGATTCATGTTATGAAGAGAGTATGAAAGCAATATTGCAATTTCTCCTCTTTCTTATCTGAAATAAGGGAATTCTGAGTTTCTTTTCCCACATACATTATAAAGAATGCAACAGAAGAAGAAGTTAATAAATTTCCCCATCATATGGAATCTGTTCCCATTTTACTTTGCACTGAGAGTTATGCAAGATTTAGGGAACAGACATTTTTGGGAAGTAAACTAACCAGGTCAAGAGAGAAGAGTGACTTTCTCCTCTGAAGCAGCCCTTCTCCCTTGGTTTCTGTTAATCTCAAAGGACTCCTTCTCTTCTCACAAGCTAACAGAAGGTAACAGCAGAATTTGCAAGGAGTACTTAAAATCCATTAAATTCCAAATATTTACTGCTGTTTCTAGATGTTGCTTATGAAATGTTGTAGCAGTATTTATTGCAACTTTCTTATTTATGAGTATTTGTAATAACAACATGCTAAATCTTTTATATATATATATATGTATTTTATATATAACTGGATATAGGGGTTAGAAATTAATCTTCTCAACTTTCTGCTAGACTTTTTTTGGTCCTTGCTGTGTCAAGAGCAGTGTTCCATGATGCCTATTTTAATGGTTATCATCTTGTTATCTAATATAGCTGTTCTAGTGTTTATTGAAATGCATTTAAGCTTTGCTTTAATTTGTTTTTGCACTTTAATTAATGCAAAACATTAAAATATTAATATCTTTAAAAGGTCACAAGAAACACTTGAAGATAACAGATCAATAGAAATACCAGTGTTTTTTCTTCTTTTTTTCTTTATTCTCCTATTAAAAAAACCTGACCATAAGAATTGGTCTTTTTTTGGGACATTGTTATTTCCAAGATATTTGGAATGTGATTGAGACATTAGTTTTAAAAACTGTCTCTTCTCTACAGCAGTTAGAAGGACTAACACAGAGGAGAGACGGTTATGATGTCTCTCTGATAATCAAAGTTACTTGTAACTTGCTTTGTCAAATAGATATTTTGGAATGAGGCAGAATGCAGGAAACAGAAACTGAATAGAAAGATGCTGTCATATTTGTGAACTTGTGAAGTTTTTCTTGTACATGGCACACCAGGAAAACTATGGAAATTTTGTGGTGCTTGGACTGTGTTTCCAGTCATAAAAGCTATAAAAGGGTGTTGTAAAAAGTAGCATGTTGCATTGTTGCTGTATACTCTGAGTTTGATTTTTTAAAACAGAGTATAAACTCGCAGTATAAATAATTGTCTGTCGTTCCACATTGCTTTTTACTTGGTGTGAATAGAATAATGGTCAGGGTCTTGCTGTAGTTGATAACTGATCATCAACTCAGAAAGAAATTCCAGAGGGAAGTTCATATTCATTAAAAAAAAAACAAAACCCACCTCATCACGCTTATGTGATGAGTGCAAGTGATTGCTGGAAAATAGGTTGTCCTTGTTCTTTGAAAGATGGTGAGACTTGCCCCTCCCCATGATAACCTTAGTTCTTTCTGGCTACATTTGCTTGTGGTGCTCTTGTACAATGTTCACAAAACCTAAAGGAGTCCAGTAGCATGGCAACTGAATGGCAGTACCAACACTAATACAAGTGTGCAACTTAGTTACTCTCCTGCCAGCTGATCAAGTTTTTATGAGTATACTGCCTGTAGCAATGCGTGTTATTCAAAAGAGAAAACAAATTTCAACTGCATTATGATTCGTGACTTCTGCTTTCACCCTATTTCATCTACCCCAACGGTACGTGCCTCAGCATTTAAAGTTTTCAGACTCTGCAGCCTTTACAAGTCTAATAAAATAGTCTTTTCTACTCTGCAGCCCTGTCAGCCCAGGCCTTGCAGACTTTTTATACCCTACCTTTTCAGGCTGTGACAGTCTGAGCTCTTTAGCCCTTTTATTGTACACATAGCTTGGCAGCTAAATTTCCTGCACAATTTGAGATCACAGACATAGAAATAAGTTTCTGCTCACATAGTATGCAAACAAAAATTGAAAAGATTTATTGAAAGTAAAGTAGAGAGAGAGAAAAAGGAAACCAAACCACCAAAGAGGAGGGGGGACTACAGTAGCTGGCAGAACTGCTATGCTGGATCAGGTCCCAGTAGAAGTCAATAAACTATTTCTGCATCTTTTTGTGAAAAGGCCTTCCTGTCTAGCCAGGAGAGGAGGTCTGGAAGGCCTGTTTCTCAGACCTCACTCAGAAATATCAAGTAGGAACCTGCTAGTGTGAAGCAGCCAAAGAAATAATTGGATTGCCTGTCCTGGGTTCTATGTCTTGGTTCAGGGAATCCCAGGTGGAGAGCAGCAACCCTGAATTCACTTTCCAGGAGGCCAGGAGTGTATGAGTAGCAGCAGGATTGAGTGGGAATACTAGGAGCTATACAGGTGAGTGGAAGGAAAGGACACTGCTGATGATGCATTTGACTCCTCCCAAGCACCTGCACCCCAGGTGAGATAGACTAAACAGGAGTAAAGGGGTTTAGTCCCTAAATGAATCCAAGTATTTTTAAGTGTGCATTGAGACAGAAAAAAGTAAGGACTATTTCTTACAGAATCACAGAATCTTAGGCATTGGAAGAGATCTCGAAAGATCATCCAGTCCAACCCCCCTGCCAGAGCAGGATCACCTAGAGCACATCACACAGGAACACATCCAGGCGGGTTTTGAATGTGTCCAGTGAAGGAAACTCCACAACCTCTCTGGGCAGCCTGTTCCAGTGCTCCGTCACTCTCACAGTAAAGTTTTTTTTTGATGTTTACGTGGAACTTCCTATGTTCCAGTTTGCACCCACTGCCCCTTGTCCTATCAGTAGATATCACTGAAAAAAGCCTGGCTCTGTCCTCCAGACACTTGCCCTTAACGTATTTGTAAACATTAATGAGGTCACCCCTCAGTCTCCTCCAAGCTTAAGGGACCCAGATCCCTCAGCCTTTTGGCTCTGTGCCAGACTCTTTCAAGTAGTTCCCTGTCCTTCTTGAACTGAGGGGCCCAGAACTGGACACAATATTCCAGATGCAGCCTCACCAATGCAGAATAGAGGGGGAGGAGAACCTCTCTTGACCTACTAACCACACCCTTTCTAATACACCCCAGGATGCCATTGGCCTTCTTGGCTACAAGGGCACATTGCTGGCTCATGGTCATCCTCCTGTCTACCAGGACCCCCAGGTCCCTTTCTCCTACACTTCTCTCCAGCAGGTCAGCCTCCAACCAGTACTGGTACATGGGGTTGTTCTTCCCCAGATGCAAGACTCTATTTAGTGCATTGTAAAGACACACATATAAAATACATCTCTATTAAATAATTGGATTGTTTTTAACATGGACTGCTATTAAAATATCAGCATTAGAAAATGGTGAACATTTAAGCGTTGGCTTGTGTTTCAACAGTGAGCAAGGATCCGTGAGATGAGCTGAACAAGAACATTCCCAGACTCAGAAAGGGAGGTAATTTGTGTGTGTATGCTTTAGACTCTTCTCCTGCTAAATGTGTTATTTTCCTGCTGCTTGTAACTAGAAAAAAAAAGCAAGATTCAGCTGAAGTCCAGCCTCTATTTACTATCATATACATCAGTCCCATGTTGTGACATGTAGCAATCTATCCCTATATGCTGTTTCACTGGCTGCTATTGTCTGTGGTGATATTTTAGGTGACATTAAAAATGAAAGAGTTGTTGCAGAAGTGTGTAGGCTCAGCACTTCGATATAATTGATAACAAACCCAGTTCACATAGTTTTGTTCTGTGGAGTCAACTGCTTGTGAATCTTCTAAAAACTTTGTGAATTATTGCTGGTTTTAGAAAAGCTTAACTTATTGAGCATTAACATATTGGCTGATTTGAGGCACAAATTTTCTTGAATATTTTTATAGAAGTAACATTGTAAAAAATTTTAAATATATTAATTTTGGTTTTAAATACTTATGCTACTTCTTCATTTTTTACATATTAAATTTGAAAACCTCACACTCTTCAATGCAATCTTATGTGACTTAGCATATACTTACAAATGTAAGGATATGACTAACAGTAACATAAAAAATATAGTAGTTACATGTGATGTGTTACATGAGTGGAGGCTACATTAACTACAAGGAAACTACATCCACTGGTACTGACATAATTATTAATACATCCAAAACTGTAATAAGAACTAAGTTGCTGTATTTTTTTTCCTTTCTCATTAAGCTTGTTCTTATTATCCTTATGGTTAGACATCTAACATCAAAAGAGCAAAAATTATCCCATGATGTTTATGCCTCTAAGTCAGAACAAGAAGGGATTTAGAGTTGTTCCAACTTCAATGATTTAAAAAAAAATAATTAAATCAAATTGTTGATTTTTTTTTAAAATTTGACTAAAAACAGAGAACAAACTGTCTTTCTACCTCTGCATCTTTCTAAGTTAATAAAAATTCCATACAGACTAGAAAATAAAGATATTTTCACAAAACCTAATATTTGTTTACAGACAAAATGAGGTAGCTTGGAATACTACCAGCCCAGTTATTTTATCTGAACAAATTTGACCATTATTATTTATTTTTAAATTATTTGTTAGGGTTACTGCATGAAAATGCACAGCATCATTCTACGCATGAAAGAAAACCATTTTATTTTTCCTGTGTGGGAAGTGGTTGGTGAGACTCCAATTAATCTATCTTATATACTGGATTTCATTTTTCTTCGTTTAGTAGCGACTTTGATGGATCCTGTTTATTTTCACAATCCTTTCCACAGACTGAGTTATTGTTCATCAGGACATCTTTTAGAAAATTCTAAATCAGTCCTCCAAAAATCTCAAATAAAAATGCACAGAATTTGACTATCAAAAGTAAATGAGGATCAACCTCCACACCTGTAAGCTACATGTGGAATATAAAATCTGCTTTAATCATTTAAAATATTATTGCTTTTAGATTAAAATTAGTCTGTTTTTTGGGGCCTTTTTACATAATAAGTTGCTTAGAATCAGCACACGATTTTTTGTTTGTTTTGATTTGGTTGTTTTCTGTTTTATTTTTATTTTTCAATAATAAAAGCATGCTCTGCAACTGAGTGAAGTAGAAAAATATGTCATTTATTTTTAAAGTGTAAATTGATTTTCCTGCAGATACTTAGCAACATTTTTTGAAAGAAGGGGTATTTTTTAACCAGTGACTATCTCCTATATTTTCTCAATTATTTTTTTTTTTGTGACCTTTAATGTGTTTTTTTTTTTCCTTTGCAGCAAATGCATCTAACAATGTGGAACAGGTTTCTTTACTGCACAACTAGATTCTTAAATTTAGTACATAACTACCTAAAGCAGGGTTATATAAGATGTGAGGTATCACTGAGATCTTAAAAATAAAAAATCTTTTCCTTCCAGCTGTCATTCAGCCTTGGAACATTCAGACTGCCTAAATGACACCCAGCTTCAGTTTGAGGTTCTCTGGAAGCTACTCATGTGCTTGTACATATCTCCAGACTTCCAGAGTCCAATTAGTTCAAAGATAACCCAGACTCAGATACAGAAATTAGGTATTTCTTCTTCAAAATATCTTGAAAAAGTAGAGTTCAGAGATAAATAGTTTTTGAACACATAGATACTGGTGGTTATGTGTAAACTCTTTAGTCAACTGGAAGAGCCCATGAATGGTGTTGTAGCTGTTAGAATTTTATATTAATATTTTGACAGTGAGGTCATTTCACTAGGCTTAAGCACATACAGTCAGGAGAATACTGCACAATAATGAGATTATGAAGAGTATGTTCTCAAAATTTCACTGAAATCTTCTAACTCTACAAGGGAAGAATTTTACATCCTGTCCTATCTCCAATGCTTTTGTACTCTAATCTCTGATTACAGTGCTCTGTGTATGTCTACTTGGTTGGGTTTTCCCCCCTCTGATTATATATTGTTGTTTTCCTTAGTCATGGAAACACAGAATGCCAGGTTGGAAGGCATTCCAAGGATAATCTGATCTAACCTTTCTAGGTACTACCGTAGTTTATATGAGGTGGCTCAGCACCCTGTCAAGCTGAGATTTACAACTGTCCAATGTGGGGGAATCTACCACTTCCCTTGGGAGACTATTCCAATGTTTGACTGTCCTCATGGTGAAAAATTTACCTCTTGTGTCCAATCAGAATCTCCCCAGGAGCAACTTGTGCCCATTACTCCTTGTCATTTCCATGTGACTCCTTGTAAATAGGAAGTCTCCATCTTCTTGGCAGCCATCCTTTAAGTAGTGGAACATGTTAATGAGGTCTCCCCTAAGCCTTCTCTTCTCAAGGCTGAATAAACCCAGTTTTCTCAGCCTCTCCTCAGATGGCAGGTCTTCCAGTCCTTTGATCCTTGTGGCCCGTCTCTGGACCCTCTCCAGCCTGTCTAGCATCCTTTTTGAATAGTGGGAACTAAAACTGGATGCAGTACTTCAGGTGTGGTCTGACAAGCACTGAGTAGATTGGGATGATGACTTCTTTATCTCTGCTGGTGATGCCCTTATTGATGGAGCCCAGCATCCTCTTGGCTTTCTTTGTCATTGCAGCTCACTGTTCACTCATGTTGAGCCTGTTATCCGCAGTATTCTGTTGGGAGACAGCTGAGGCACATTTTGCACTACTCTGGTTGGTCTGGTTTATTCCCCAGTAGGTTGTAGTGGTGGTGTGGTCACTGCCATTTTGGATTCCTCCCCCTGGTACTGATGTGACGTTCCCAGGCTCCTCTCTAGTAAGCCCAGTTTTGCCCCCACTTCCCTTTGAGTCTAAAGACCTTTCTATGAGTGTTCCTAGCTCCTGAGCCACGATCTTTTTCCCCCTTTGGGATAGGTATACTCCATCTTTTGCCAATAACCCTGGTGTCTGGTAGAGCAGCCCATGGTTACAGAACCCAAAGTCCTGCTGATGACACCAGTCACATAGCCAGGCATTGATCTGTGGGCTCCTCCTGTTTATCCCCATATCAGTCCTTGCAACAGGTGGGATAGAGACAAACACTACTTGTGCTCCCCTTAATTCTATCCTAAACTGTTACTGCCATGAATAGTCTTGCAGACATCAAGAGACAATTAACAGATGTATAGTATTAGGTACTTAAGAGCAGAAGAGATGGAAGTTTACGTTAAAACCAAAAGGGAAAAGTTGCATAACTTTTTCACTGTGGAATAGCAGCAGATTTGTAATTGTGCTTCAGATGCACCCTTAAAAAACTTCTTTTTTTTTCCTTTTTTTTTCCTTTTTTTTTTTTGCACCAGAAAACCCAGATGCAAACATGTTGGCTTTTATTCACATGTCCAAACAAAGCCAAGTTTTGAGCTTACATATCTCTTTTAAAGGACTTACTCCAGATTCAAGTACAGGATTTTGGAACTTACTAAGTTCTGATCAATATCTTTTTCTACTCTCTCAGGGGTCCTTAATTTTACTTACCTTACTGTAACAAGAATGATAAATGTCAGTTGTGGATGACACTGAAACTGCAACACTTCACTTGATCCGTCTTCCCACTCACAGATATTCTCAGCTATTCAAGCTTCAGATGTTTCAAGCTAGTGTTCTTTAACAGGTTTTATCTTCCACCACCCCCCTCCTTTATTTATTTATTATTTTTTAAACCAGTTCTTTTCCTTTAGTTTTTCAGAGAAGCTATGCTAAGTGATACAGTGATGTTTATTTCGGGCAGAAGAAGTATAGATTATGGTAGAATATGCAACATTCTCAATAATTTTAAATGAAAACATAGAAAAATGTCAAATAAAAAGGTAAATTATTGTTTTAAATAAAGAGGAAGTTGTTATAGTAGTCATGAAATTTTTCCTGAAGTAGGTTTCCAAGAACTACAGATTTTTTTTTTAAGATGAGGAGCAAAATCCATAAATGTTCTAGCTCTAAGATAATAAACCAGGTTTGTGTAAAACTAATTTAAATTTATTTCTATTTCTAAGCATCTTTACATTATAATTTACCTTTTTTCTGTTTTCAAGAGAAAAGCAAAACAGGAAGGCATTGTTTTCCATTTAATGTGGTGTGGTTCAAAGGCTTCAAATTTTCATTTCAGTTAAGTTTGAATGTGTTTGAACTCTCCATTCTCGCACTCTGAACTGCAGTTATGCTATGTATTGTATAGATTAAATTCTGATTTCATAATGAAAAATATGTAAAGATACATGGTGTAACCTATACCAAATGAGAAGGCAACGATGAATAAAAATATTCAATGTCAACAGTCATGACAAATGGAAAATAATATTAGCATTGGATACAATGTGGTGCTTTAGACAGAAGATTCAAAGGCCAGGGCAGAAAAGATCAACTTTGAAATAAGATGTCAATAAAACAGTGAGTGTCTTTATGCATGAAGGAATAAAACTGGCCAATAAAGCATTACTTTTAACACAACAGAAGAAATCAACTATTATTGAGCTGTTCCATAATGTATACTCAGTGAAAAATACATGCAACATCAAGTCTATGGTATCATTGGTTTCAACTCTGAGAAGAGATTAGGTAGTCTATTCATATACAACTGTCATTTTCATCCCTTTAGCATTCTTGTATTTTCTAATGCAATTAATATAAGCTCAAGAAATCAAGGCGGACAATAATTAGTTGCAGTTTTCTTGGTTTGCCACAGTTATAGTTTATATACACTGTTAAGCTATATTGTTTTGGCAGCTAATTAAATAAACAGTTATGACATTTTGTGTATAAGAAAGTTACTAGTCGTCTGTTGGCTGCTGTTGGTGATTTTTAGTTTTATTGCTTTGCTTTTTTTTTTTTTTTTTCCCCCACTGAAGAAATATATAGTTTTCCAGAGCAAAACCATGTATCCTTCCAGTTGTCTCATTGTTAGTTGTCTTAGATGGTAAATACTGTGGAGCTTCAGGAAAGAAATCTTGCAACTATTTAGTTAATGGAAAGAAAGACAAGAGAGAGAAAAAGGAAGAGATAGAAATAGATTCTGAAAGTTTTAATACAAATTACTGTGACAGAGGGATCTTGTTTCTCATCCTGAGAATGTACTCACAAGATCCTAAGTAAAATCAATGAACAAAATGATGAAAGAAATTGTCAGTGGAGGGTTCTTGTGTATATACAACAAAAAAGAAAACACTGGCTGAAAGTGACTGCCTGGGCAGGAGGGAGCATTGTCATTATTCCCTCTTTCTACCCAGAAGAGACAAAGGTGCTGCATACCAGCAAGCTGTGTTGGCTTCTCAAGGAAGTTTTGAACTAGGTTTTCAGCATGTTTTTTTTTTCTTGCTTGTCTGGTTTCACTTCCAGTTAAAACAATTCAATCTCTCCCTCTCTACACTATCAAACAGTAAGTTTCAAATGTTCCTTTTCATCCTGGTTCTAGCAGGCAAATGGCAGTCAGTATGCAATCTATTCTGAAAGAAGCTGTGGAAAGATTCATTTTAACTTCAGTTTTGCTCCCCAATAAACAGCTTATATTGTTCCAGTATTTATATTAGGTGTGGTAATTTTGTTTGCTGACTCATAAAAAGGCTTACCTTGAATTCTTGAGCATAATTAGAATAATACAAAGCTGCAAAAGTTAATAAAGGTTCTGTATTAGCCAGTGCTTTGACCAGCTCTACACTAAAAAACCCAAATTAATTAATACATTGGGCTGTACAGTGATGAGATACTACATTTTAGTACAGGTGTAAATATGATTAAACAACTTCTTACCTTTTTTTTGTAGAGTACAATAGTCTAGACTATTTTAAAAGAGAATTTCATTATCTACCATCCTTTGATAAAAGTGAAGGAATATGTCTTTAAAAGTAAGTAAAAGAAGAAATTCACACTTTAAAATAGTTTGGGAACTTTTACCCACAAAGATAAAACCAGTACAACTCTTAAGTTTTGAAAAATACAGTGCTCCTGTGAATGTGCTGTTCATGAGCTGTAACTGCTAAAAAGACAACTCATTATCGTAGCGAACTGGTGAGAAGATACCAGCAGCACAGTTTAAATCTAGACCAGTTTTCAGATAAAGGTTTCCAATGAAGATGGGAGAAAGGGGGTGTTATCTTACCAGGGCTGTGTCACAGTGTCTTGAACCACATGTTGGAAGTTGCCACTTGTACCTACCCTAAGCACTTCTGCTTCTTAGAGGTGTCACTCCTTTGCCTCTTTGCCTGAGTCTGACCTTCAGCTCCTTCTCCTTTCTCTGGATGTTGAGCTTGGACTCGTGATTCCTTGGTTCCTCATGCAGAGCTGGCTACTCTCCATCTGCCAATAGTGAATGGACTGAATTACCTTTTATAAGCTTATGAAAGTATCAGTGATAAATACCACACAATAAACTGTTGTATTTCCATATGAAAGACAAGGAGAAGATTAATTTTTACTCTGCATGTATGAATACAATATTTTTGGTCTCACTAAGTTTAGAGCAACTCTCGAAGACAATGTTTCTCAAAAGCTCTCTGCAGAGGGATATAAAGAAAATATTGTATTTGAAGGAGTAATTGTTTATTAAATGTGCTCTATTCTACATTGTCTGTAATTTTTTCCCATGCTTTTAATAAGCAAATAATCACTGTTAACAGCTCTGATTTTGAGATTTTTGGGGACAGTGGGTTTGTTGCCTTTAACAGTGATATCATGTGAAGCATGAGGGATAATAGTTCCATGAGGTGGGAGAATTTTTAGGAAGATAAAGGCATTCTCTTCAAAACTACTACAAGTTTTCTATTGCTCAAGAGAACCTCAAATTTTTGCTGAGACAACAGCACCTGGTATAGACAAACAGTTCAGCTTGCCTATCCCTTCAATGTTCTTAGTGAGAGAAACTTTTAATAGTGTTCACACTCATGCAAAGATGAAAAGTTTTAATGTAAATTACCTGAACACAGTCTCATAACTACTACAGGCCAATTAATCCTCTGTCACTATTTACTTAGTGTCACTAACTCATTGTCTCCTTACTGCATATTCTTCTCACTTCTAAGCTGCTCTTTGGAGTGCTTGCAGATGCCAGAGTTTGAAATATCTGAACAGATAAAGTGTAAACAGAATCATTAAGTAGAAGAACTCATGTAGACTGATGTCATGTACATACCATGGCAGATTTTCTCCTTTACCACTCCTTTGCTTCCTGGCAAAGCTGTTTTTCTAAACCAGAAATAGTGTTCAAGATATTCATTTCACATTTTAGAGTGAACAACTTCAAATATTAGAATAATTGGATCAGTATCTTATAATCTGATCCATTTCCAGTTGCAGCAAATTACTTTGGCGTATCACTTTGAATTTTGTGTTGCTTCATTGCAGTTATTATTTTATAAAAAAAACAACTTTGCATTTCTTCCAGTTCCTTGACTGTCAAAAGGCATGCTACATAGTTGTGGGGTTGGTTTCTTTTTAATCTGAAAAGCCCTTAAACAAGTTTTAAAAAAAGGAGCCAGTGACATATAAAAAATACTGTATAAGGGTGCAAGCCAAGTCAGATATTTATAACTGGCACACCTCAAGTTCATTGCTGAAGTCATCCCCAGCCAGAATCTAGGTCTCTCTATATATATTTAATGAACATTTTACCCAGTCATGAACATAATAAATTATTTATTATCTTTTAACTTCCTGTGAAAATAGCGTTAAGAGGTAGTTTTGCCTACAAAATGTCACTACTTTACTACTAAGAGAACTGCTCTAAACAACACTCATTATGGGATAAACACAAGTTCAAGACATTTTAAAGCCTTTGAGGTTTTGGAGGATATTCAACAGTGAGGGAAGAAGCAGATGGTTATGCAACTAAATATGGTGTGTATCCATGTGATCTGATGACAGAAAGAAATAAATATAGAGACATGCACACACCCCTACCCCTCTAGGCTTCAAGCTCCTTTCCCTGTGAAAAAAATGTTAATCAAATTACCAAATAGTCTAGGAGATACGGAAGTCAAATATATCTTTTAATTTTTATTATTTATTTATTTTTAACATAGAGAAATAAACAATATGAAAAGGCATGATGTTGTGGAAGCAAAACTTAAAAGAATGTTAAAGCAGTGTCAGAAAGAATGACAGATATGTACTCAGAGGAAGTTATATATGTAAGGACACTGATCAAAGTGGTTTCAACATCTGCTGTAGCACACTTCAACTTCCTCGACAGTCCACACTGTGTATGACAGAAGTACACAAATTAAAGATTAATGTGACATCATGGAAACTATAAAGAAAATTTTTGCTTGCCCATACTTTTTTCAGTGTAAAGTAAATGTTTAAGAAAAAGCAGGAAATGCATGAACAACTCAGAAAATATATTAAAAAATTGCAAAATAGAGAAGAATTAAATGTCAAAAAGTAAAAAAAAAAACAAACCAAACCAAACCAAAAAACTGTGCTCTATAAGGTGTCTCCTCAGATGTATATTTTTTTCCCTGTAATTTTTGAAATCTGTTCTGCTGGATAAATATTCCATTTTTCAGTTGTTTGTCACTGCTCTTGACTGAGCAGCTAGTTTTCTGCTTACAAATCCAGTTCACAATTTCTTAAGAAAGCAGATTACATTTAAGAGTTTTTTTCAGTCAGTGGTGTGCAACAAACATTTTTAGGATTGATTAAAACGTGTTATCTCCTGTGCAGCCTGAAAATAGGCAAATGTATACCTACTGTTATCTTTGTTTAGAAACTCTAATTTTGAAGAGTTATGACTTTGGTTCTGTTTCTCATGTGGTTTTGTCACATTTCCTTTCTTTGCTGAATTTTTAAAGAAGTTAATTACTGTTAATTACTGTTTTGTATTAATTCTTTTTAAAAACTTGACTATTTATGTAAGCAAATTTTAGTAGTGACATAACAAAACCAATGCTTAGAAGACAGGCATAGGCATATACACATGCACATATGTAGTGATTTAAATTATCATTGCTTTTAACAAATTTAGCTTTACAAAATCCTTATGAAGGTTTGAAAAACATGAGAAAACCAGGACTATTCCTACAGTGCAGACAAAAATCAAGGATTATAAATATGAACTGCAAATCCTTATTGAACCACAAACTCCTGTACGTTTCTGATTTAGGCAATTATTTCTGTCTTCAAGAACCTGTGCTCCAAAGTGTATCTCTTTTTATATTTGTTTAACAAAGAACAAATTAACTTCAGGAACCTCCCTTCTCTTGCTCAGTTTTCCTTTCTATTTTTCTCCCTTTTCCCCTTCTCTTGTTTTCTTTTATTGTTTTTTTTGTTTGGTTGGTTGGTTGGTTTGGTTTTGGGTTTTTTTTACTATTTTTATTTCTTTTTCTGTTTTTCCTTTTTTTTCCTTCCTCTTCTTCCCCCTCTCCTTCTCCATAATTCTGGGGAACAGTTTTTCAGTTTATAATAGATGCAAAGCCATTTTTCTTCAATTGATTTTACATTTCACACCTCTGCAACTGGCTGTCCTCCAGTTCTTTATGAAAATAAATCAAAAGTAAACTATTAACATATGAAGAAGTAAGTTCAAAGCAAACGTGAAAGGTTGTTTCAAAGGACTTTTTGCGCAACAAGAAGGCCAGTCTCCTTTTGCCTGCTTTTGGAATTTGTTAGATACTGTTACTGATTCCCCTCTCCCATTCATCATAAAACCACTTGTGATCATAAGGGTACCGAAAACTCCTAGATCAAAGTCACCCTTAGAAATTCAAATAAACTAGAGGAAATGTTTGTCATCTTAATATCAATAGTAACATGAGATACAATTGATACAAATCTGAGAATGATCTTCTTATTAAGCAAGTTATATTTTCCTTCCCCTGCTCTTTTTTTGTATTCAGCTCAAGAATGTTCATTGGAAGACCCGTGTGGTTTCTGTTTTATATTAGTAGCTATGTGGGACTGTATTAGTCTATACAACATTTTTCTGCTCATTGTAATGCTTCATTTCTCTGTATTTTTGTCACACTCTCTCCTATCTATGGTGCTATGATTCGTGTTTTGATAATTATTATTATTAATCAGACAATAGTCTATGAGATTATATACATTTTTTGCTCATTTTAACAAACCTCTAATGGAACTGAAGTAATTAATTACTCCCGTAGTGGAATTTTGTAAAACTCATAGAATCATAGAATGTTTTTTGTTGGAAGGGACCTTAAAGATCATCTAGTTCCAACACCTCTGCCATGGGCAGGGGAACCTTTTGCTAGACCAACTTACTCAAAGTCCCACCCAACCTGGCCTTGAACACTTCAGGGTTGAGGTGTCCACAGCCTCTCTGGGTAACTTGATCTAGTGTCTCACCATCCCCACAGGAATGAACATCTTCTTAATATCTAATGTAAATCTACTTTCTTCCAGTTTAAAGCCATAACCCCTTGTCCTCTCGCTACATGCCCTTGTAAAAAGTCTCTCCCCATCTTTCTTTTAAGTCCCCCTTAGGCACTGGAAGGCCTCTATAAGGTCTCCCTGGAACCTTCTCTTCTCCAAACTGAACAAATCCCAACTCTTTCAGCGTAGGCCAGCCCTCTTGTTTTCTATATGCTACTTTCTCTATTCAGGAGTTTTCTGGAGTGCATTGATGATAACTAGGAAAAGCACTCCATTGGACTTATACTTAAAACCAAGGGAGAACTGGTTGGCCACGTGAAGGCTGGAGGCAGCCTTGACTGCAATAACTACAAGCTGTGGAGTTGACACTCATGAGAAGAGGAAGTACAGCAAATAGCAATGTTCCAACTCTGGACTTCCAAAGAAAGCAGACTGTTCAGGGACTTCTTAGAAGAATCCCAGATGAGCAACATGTTGGAGAAAAGGGAGGAGTTTCCAAGACATCTGGTTGGTTTTCTAAGGGTTACTACTTTACCTCAAAATCTGGACATACAGGCATATGTACATCATTGTTTGTAAATGAGCTTCTGTAATATCTACTGCACACAGGTGACTCATGGAGGGTTGTAAAAGAAAACCAGTCTTGGATTTTCTTGAGGTCCTATCTCTGAAGACATGACCTATGGGAAGCTAAGTTGATAGCTCAGCCCTGAGTTGTTCATATGCCATAAACCAAACAGGGCAGTGGCGCATCATTCAAAAAACCAAAACCTTAGCTGAGCCTTGAAATCTCTCAACAAATAATATGCCCTGAGCCTCCATCCAAACCACTATTTAGTTTCCTGAGAGTGAGATAAAGAGAAACTGGAAGGTTTTAGTGCTGGCTTCAGCTGACAACCTCATGTACTCAGACGAAAACGAAATCAGCAAAAGATAAATAAAGAGTAGAACATACCAAAGTGAACTTCCCCCACAGATAAATAAAGAAAAATAAGGAGAAACACAACCATGCCACCAAAGATAATGGTATAATCCACCCAGGCACAGTGATTCCCACAGTCATATAAATCAGGGGATAAAAACCTGTAAGATCTAGACTGGGAACTAGATGCTGGTTCTCCAACTATACAGTTGGCCTATGTGGAGACCCTTCCCACTTTGATTGGGATGCTGGCCAAGGTCACTTCTTTGGCATTGAGAGTCCTTATCTGGAGAGGCAAGTGAATATCTTACACACTATACTTTTCTAACCATGGGTGGTTAACCAACACAAGTATAATATTTAACACATTGTAAAGGTTATAATAGTGTGTTCTTTGTATCTTTGTAGGTTGTAATAGTAGTATTTTTGCTTTTAAGCTGTAATAGTCCATTCTTCCATTCTATCTCTGAAAACCTGCAGTAGTGGCTTACTAAATTTGTGTGTGCAGTTCAAACAAATTGTTTGCTTGAACCTTGTAGTTTAACCAGTAAGCAAGGATCAAATAAATTTTGTGCTCTGTTATAACAGGAAGTCAAGTAAATGTTTCAGGAGGCCTGCATGGATGAAGGAGTTCCTGAAAAAATCTTCTACAGTAGTGTACAAGAGGTGGAGGCAAGCACAAGAAGCTTGACTTTTATGTCACAGTAGTTTCTGATGCTAAAGAATTTGCCAGTGTTGTTCTTCAGTTTTCATATCAGCACTGTTTCATTTCCATTCAACTCAAAGAAGAGGAATAACACAATTGCATGTCAAAAGACCATATAAACATGCCACAATATAAACTCTAATATATCTCATAAAATTCTGCTCAATGTATGTTTACATGTGTCGAGACCAGCCTATGTAAGTATTAATTGCATGAAATAGCCTTTGTTACGTGAATGAAATCTCCATGCCTTTTGGTTGGTAACTTTTTAGTGTTCATATTGATATTTTCCCTAAAAAACCCCCACATTTTTAACATTTACCAAACCTATAAGGCAAATAAACATCCATTACAGAAATCACATTGCAGCAAAATTCCATTAGAACATAATTTTCTCAAATTTATTTTCCACTATCATTACATCAATTCATTCTTTTAATTAAATTTAGTACTTATTCTCAACTGCTAGCAAAGAATTATCAATTTCATATGTGATTATGTATTTAATTTTGTTGCTATGGTGGAATAACTTAGTGCTATTCATGTATATAATATGCAACATGCACCTCTTAAGACTAGAGCTAAGTTTTGATAATCAAATAATAATTTAAAAAGTATAGTTTTTCCTAGGTTTAGATAAATTACTATGGTTATTAATTAAATGTATGGAGACTGAAAGATACACGCTAGTATAATTAAATTTTGATTTTTCTGTACGGGGTATTCCTGAGATAAATTTTTCACAGCATAGTGTACAGGACATCTATAATTTCTTGAGGCAAAAACTGCTGGCAGATTGTTGAAATTATATCCTAAGGGTTGTTCATGACCATAGAATATTGTTAAGGTTCACAGGAACATCTAGTTATGTATTTCTTATTGATATTGCCAATGGCATTCTAATGAACATCTTATCAAAGGTGACCCATTTGTCTTCTCTGCAATAAGTATTAGGATAATATATTCCTGTTGTTAAGAACTTATAGGGAGAAGGAATTATTTTCTTCTTTTATATTTCAATCTATGTTTGTTGATTATGCACAGAGAGTTGTAATGGCATTTAATGAAAGCTTCCTTGGAAAAAGAAAGACTCCCATAAATTCTAAATTAGAGATATGCCAGAAGCAGAACACCTGCCACTGATTTCTTCACAAGGATAACAGGAAAAGACTCACTGTTTGTAGGTAACAACTCACTGCCAGTAAGTGTTCAAAAACAGCTTTTGAATTTGATCATTTTGTGAAACGTGCCCTTATGTAGTCAGTGGTATGCACTACATTATGCCACCAATTTAAACAAATATGCTTTGGGATCTTGTTTAATATAAGCTGGGATGTTGTTTCCTTAATAACAAAGTAAGGTTATTCCAATACTAGCATTTTAGATGAGAATCAGTTCCTGATGGACCATAAGTTGAAAGATACAATAGTATTATACCCAAGCCCCCAATCAGTTCCGAAAGGAAAATGCTTAATAAAGACTAGATATTTTCAGCAGTTTTTGTTAGGTATTTGAATTCACAGGTGATCACATATTTCCTGATTTATTCAATCATACATCATTCTAGCAATGTTTTCCTTATGAAGCTACTTTATACTTTCCACTTCACAGCCTTATTGTCCAGTGCAATTCTCTAGTGTACCTAATATGTGAAAGACAACCACTGAAAAGAAAATTATGTATAACCACTGCCTCAGCACACTTCATGAGACTTTATTTTTGTTTTTAAAGTGTGTTGAGTACATTCAAATCTGATCACTTAAATTTTCTCCAAAATATAACTCTATCCATACACATACACAAACACCTCTTGTTAAAAAAAGTAAGAAAGGAGTAATGAGCACAGGACCTAAAGAGCTGTATATTGAAAGATACAGGCTACTTTTGCTAAGTAGAACTATGTGATTTGGTAAACTGTTACTGAAGATACATATGAAACAAACTATGAACCACTGAATTACAGAATAAATAAGATTGGGACTGTTTATAAGCCTTGAAAGAGGACCTAAAGAGCTTATAGTTCAGACATCTCAATAAGAATGGGTCATTTTGTACTACATTTTTTTAATGCTGTTGACTGCATAATATAATCAGAACAGCCATTTAGAGCCATGTTACATCATCAATGCACTTCGCGCACCCAACTCTGATGTTTAACAATATCTGTCTTTTATCTCAGCTATAAGTATCATTACATATTTTTTCCCATTCTGAGTCTGCTACATCAGTTCTGCCCCATTTATGAATGCTGAATTTATTCTTTACAAATTTCCTCTGGTTACACTACTTTTAACTTCTGTATAACTTTTTTCTTCTCTCCTTTATAGATACTTCCTTCTCATCAGTTGATCCTAGCTACCACATCTCCAGAGGTTTTTATTCCCTCCCCCTTAAAAACATTATTGGCATGCACTTACCCATGACTGCATCCTACAAAGAGTACAGCAGTTTTGCTGCAGCTCTTAAAATCATCTACAGTTATACTAAAATAGTTTTATTTCAGTGTCTTTATTTCATTCAGGTCACTCATAAATCTTTATCTGTAATTTACCTAAATGATGTCTTGTCTACTTGCAGTCTGAGTCAGAAGGATCTGCTCCAAGATCTTGCCTGGTCTGTAGCTCCCTGGGTCTTCCTTTTTTCTGTTTTTGAATATGGGGGTTATGCTTCCTTTTTTCTACTAAGAGGGAACCTGACCAGACTGCCACGACTTCTCAGATATGATGGAAGGTGGTTTTGTAACTTCTCCCGCCAGTTCTCTCAGGAGTTGAAGACGCATCTTATCAGGTCCCACGGACGTGCACTTTCAGGTTCCTTAGATGGTCTCTAAGCCTCTCTTCTCATACAGTGGGCAGATCTACCTTCTCCCAGTTCCTGCCTTTGCCTCCTGCAACATGGGTGGAGTGGCCAGAACCCTTGCCAGTGAAATCTGAGACAAGCAAGTCATTGAGTACCTGATCCTTCCCCATATCATGGGTAACCATGTCTCCTGTTTCCTTCTGGAGAGGGTCTACATTGTCTCTAGTCTTCCTTTTATCAGTGATGTACCTGTAGAAGCCTTTCTTGTTACCCTTCATGTCCTTGCCCAGATTTAATTCTCTCAGGGCTTTAGCTTTCCTAACCTGATCCCTGGCTGCTCAGACAGTTTGTCTGTTCTCCTCCCAGGTTACTAATCCTTGGTTCCACCCTCTGAAGATTTTCTTTCTACATTTAAGTGTTCAGGAACTCCTTGTTCATCCACACGTCTCCTGTCATTCCTCATGAACTCCCTATGAAGAACATAGTTTATCATTGCTTACTCTCTGTTAATGGTAGCTTTTATCCTGCCCATTATACTAATTACTGCCTGCCCCACCTGTTGTTGACAGATAATGTATCAAGAATCTGAGCTTGCTCTACCACAAAAGGGAGAATCCCATAATGGATAACGGTATGTAGGAAAAGACCTTTGTACACTACTGTCAGCCATGCAAGCCTATTTTAGTGATTTCATAGATATACTTCATTGCTGGAAACTTGATATATTTCAGCATCAGAGTGGGAATATCATAAGTGTGCCCACATTAAATTGATTTTCAGAATAACAGGACCTCAGAGGCAAGGTCAGCAAAGAGTATGCATGAAAGATAGAGCAGCCTAAATAACTCGTTCAGTTTTTAAAAATTTCTCTCAGGCATCAGATGACAAGAAAGAATGTTGGAAATGAACTAGTTGTTTGTCAGTCATATAGAAAAGACTGGCATAATACAATTCATCTAAAGTAAGTTTAAAGGAAAGCTTGAGGAGAATAATTATTTACAAAATGTTGTAGTATGTGTCACAGTATGTATCTGTCTGTGTAGTTAACCTATATACAAAATCTGAAACACCAATTTAATTTTACGTTTGTTCTAATTTGATAGCTTTGGAGGCTTTGTGTGGCGAGTCAGGTATCTTCTTAAAAAGGTGAACTAATAATTGCTCTAGGTGTGCTGATAACTGTTGTTGATGTAATTAAAAAAAATATTTAGCTATGTGTCATTGTGTGAGAGGTATGCTGTGTTTCCAAACTAAATTTCAGCACTTTGAGATTTGCCAGGTATATTTTCAAATGCTCCTTCATATTGCTAGCAGATCTCTAAGCAAATTAGTTTTGAAGTAGATGCACAGAAGCTGTAGAAAGTGAATTTCTTCATCACAGAAATTAAAGACTCCGAAACTGACAAACTTCTTCATGAATTTCTTTTTCCATGTGGTTCACTTTAATTTTATCCATTTAAGGAACCCTGCTGAACTACTTTCAGAATTCTGACATGCATTGTCTGTTGAGTTTTTCACTAATGCCCCTGTGCTGGGCATTTGCTGTATACAAAGCAATCTTCTTCCCTGTCTGTACGCTTAATCTGCAAAGTAAGCACAGAAATATCTCTGTGTATGTGGATCTGAAGCGAAGAGAGAAAACAACTGCAGAAGTTAAGGTTA
This sequence comes from Apus apus, assembly GCF_020740795.1. NCBI lineage: Eukaryota > Metazoa > Chordata > Aves > Apodiformes > Apodidae > Apus > Apus apus. The sequence goes on along the minus strand of NC_067285.1, from coordinate 93,903,791 downwards.
ATTGAACCAAACGATTCAAATTAGCCTTGCCAGCCTCAGAACTGTTATTTCTGGTAGAAGTGAGCACACAGTAAAAATTTTAGAACCTGTATTCCTGGAACTGAATGGCAGTTTCAGTGAAAATTTTTCCAGTGACTCTGGGCTATAATTTCAATGTCTTGCATAGCAATCAGGCACACAGAATATGGAGCAATATCCCTACATGTATCAAAAGAAGCATGACCAGCAGGTCAAGGGAGTTGATTCTCACCCTCTGCCCTGCTCTCATGAGACCTCACCTGGAGTGCTGTGTCCAGTTCTGAAGCCCCAACACAAAAAAAAACATGGAGCTGTTGAGGAGAGTCCAGAGGAGAACTATGAAGATGATCCAAAGGCTGGAGCACCTCTCCTATGAAGACAAGCTGAGACAGTTGGGGTTGTTCAGCCTGAAAAAGAGAAGGCTTTGGGGTGACTTTGTAGCAGCTTTCCAATACCTGAAGAGGACCTACAGAAAAGCTGGGGAGGGACGTTTTAGAAGGCCATGTAACAGCAGGAGGAAAGGTAAGGATTTTAAGCTGTAAGAGGGTAGATTTAGGTTAGATATTAGGAAGAAATTCTTCACTGAGTGTGGTGAGACACTTGCCCATGGAAGCTGTGGATTTCTCTTCCCTGAAATTGTTCAAGCCCAGATTGAATGAGGCTTTGAGCAACCTGATCTAGTTGAAGATGTCCCCTGCCCATGGCAGGGGGCTGGAACTAGATCTTTGAGGTCCCTTCCAACTCAAACCACTCTGTGATTCTATGATTATATGATTCTATGAATATGAATATTTGAAAATCTGCAGGAGATAGTTGATTAAAATTTCCTTTAAAATAGGGTAGATTGGTCATTCTTTGTTTGTTTGTTTGTTTTGTCTTTCTTTTTTTAATAGTAAGCAATAATAATAGGATTTATTTTATTTTCCCATATTCTTTACATTGTCTTGATGTAGGAGATTTAAAAACTAACAAAACTGTTGCAAATTTCATCTGTTCTGGTGTTTAAAAAGTCAGATAAGTCAGGAAAGGTCACATAATAAAATCCAAATAGAAATGCCCAGAGAGATGCCATATCTTTAGAAGGTATAATATGAAAGCATTAGAGAATAAGCTGGACTGCCTCTAATGTTGCATGAATATAGCTCAGGGTCTTTGTCAATGCACAGAGGCAAGTTGACTCTTAGCCAAGTTCCATCTCCGATAGTTCAACAGAGCTATATAATTCTGCTGGAGGCACTTTCTGCCTGCTTTTGCAAATGTGCTTCTTAGCACCTTCAGATGAATCACAGCTTTCCCTCTCTTCTAAGACATCATCAGGTTTTAATATTCCATTAATGCATGCATCAAGGCTAACTGTAAGGTGCCCCAAAACTTGCAAAAAATTTACAAATTTGTTTGAAAAAATGGTTAACAATGTGAAACTGAATGAATGAACAGCACCTGAGAGTAATGTCAGAAAAGTTGTCAGAAAAGAAGGAATGCTGGTGGGACTTTCCCAGGTAGCACTGTCAAATATCCCTCTATAAGGAACTGGTGACACGCAGGCACTTCAAGATTCGGAATTTTCCACTGAAGCTAAAGTAGGAATGGACTTAGACACACTGGAAAGATAGAAAAAAATTACATTCATAAGCAAATGCCCAAAATATAATGATAAAATATTGTATTTGTCTCATAAATAAATGCAGTATTTCTGCATTACTGTACTGTAAAGTTTTCTTGTTTCATGCACAGTGCTTTATTTCAACTCAGTATTTGCAAGTGAGGATTAATTATCTATTGAAGATATTCAAGGAAGTAATTTATTTTTGAGATTTCAAGAAAATCTGATGTGGGTTAAAACTAATGGTATTTAATTTAAAGAGGGACTTACAGCCTTTGAATTTTGCTCTTATTACTGAAGATAATAGATAGCAGATAGGATGATTACGTAATAGCAAGGAAACCTCTTTTCATTCCATGTAGCAGCTACAATTGCTCTAGAAGTTTGGATGAGAGGGGAATGGAGGCGTATTCCTTGCAATTCAGCTGCACATAGCAACAACATTATAAAATACCTATTCTATTATTAATTCAAAGATGAAAAATATATGTATAGGAATATCAAAACAAGTTGTTCAGACACCTAAATTATGAGATTCTCAAGATGGATCTTTTATCTGTAATTATGGCTTTTTTATCAATGAGACCTATAAAAAATGTTTTATTAAAAAGTTTTCAGGAAATGTACCTCCAAATATAAGAAAATATGGAAACCAGTAACATAATAATAACACTTTAATTCTATGAAGCAATCCTTTATTTTCTTAGAATAACTTGGCAGGTTTCTAATGGAGACTGCACTGAATTACTCAAACTATTATTTTTAAATTTTTAAATTTTTGTTTTAGATTCCTGTGCTTTCAGATGAAGGAATTCTGTATTGTATTTCTCTTTTTGTCACTATATAGCAATAGGAAGTACCAGTTAGGTACCAATGTAACTGGCACAGGAAAAATGTAATTTAATGGAAATTTATAAAGAAAAATAGACTTTTTTTTTTTAATTGTTATTACCCAATTCAAACATCTTTCATTCAAGACTTAATATCAGAACTCAGAGGCAAGCGGTTGTTCAACTGGAGAAGATAACCCAATACCTAGATCGGGAAGCAGCTTAAAAAGCTATTTAAGTTTTGTATAGCAAGTCTGATTTGTCTTAATAAATAAAAATACAATACTGTAAGTTTTATATAACAGAAATGGAAATTGTCTTTCAATAATACATAATATTGTGTATCAACATAATTATTATGAATGAACAAATAGGAAAACATTTGATATAAGCTTCTGTAAAAATTTGTCTTGGAATCAGAGCTGGCAAATCCCCTCATGTAAGAGGGATTTTTTAACCCTTTCTCTGTTTTAACTGCTGTAGCTTTTAACTGTGTTCTATTTTGGCTGGATCTCATGGTGACAATTATGTAAGGTATATAAAGGAAAAAATTGATATGTAAGTTTCAGCAGTGTAGGCTGAAATGGTTCAGCATGATTTTGTGTTATATGCCTGTATTTCTGAAGGACTGCCATTTCCTCAGCATTTTAATATTAATTTACATAACACAAAGCCATGAGTATTTTTTGTATGATTGCAGCAGCCTTAAACTTTAGGCTGAAAGGAAGTGTAACATAATGTTAATATTGGGATGTTAATATTTAAAGAGACCTGTTGTTAGACCTGCTTGGGGACTTCTGTATTTAGGAATGTTTGGAGAGAGACTGTGAAAAAGAAACACTGTAGGCTGACACACAGGCCTCCTAGTTCTTTTTAGTACTACTTTTTTTTTTTTTTTTCCTTTATTAACTCAGAAGTAAAGCAATGATGTTCAGATATTTTATTGTTTCTGCTGTATATTTTCACCTGTACAATCATGCACAATTTGCCCGGCATCCCAGCAGTGAACATTTCATAATAGTCTTCCCACTGAAATTATTTGTTAGCTAACATTACCATACCAAATTCAGGGAAGTGTTTCCTTGAGAGAGTGAGCCTCATCGAGGCTCACCTCAATGGTGATGTTGAGGCAAAGTAATTAATAACTTCACAATCAGTACTAGGTAATGACACTGTGTGTTCCTATGACCCTATGGCTACAGTCTTTATGAGTGCAGGGGTTTTAATTTAAAAAAAAATAGATTGCATTGATAGCACATATACTTCTTACTTCCAGTAGCAGTATAGTTTACTAAATTACATCTCAGTATTAAAAACATGAAGACACTGAGATATCTGTCGGCCTAACAGGTCTCCTCTTAAGAATCACTCTCCCAACAGAAGGTCGTAGTGCTGGTGCAGCATTCTATACGAGTCACTTGTTTTGCAGAGCACTGGAATGAAAACGGGTTTCTTCTTTAGAAAGGCTCACTTTAGTGGGTCTAAAATCACAGAAAAAATCTTACGTTTTCAGGAATTTATACCAGAAATACAAGCAAGAAAGTTTAGTTGTTGAAAACACAGTATCTACTGTGAAATATCTATCAGCAGACCAAATAAAATCCTCAGTCAGAACATGTTATTCTTCCCAGAGGACCATGTGAAAGCCATGTTACTGTGAAACACCCACAGTGCTGTCAGCTTGTTATTGTAGCTGGACAGCCTCTTATCACTGACACAATAATCTTTACTATACCTGAGCTATTTAGTGAGAGAGAGATGCAGCTGTTCAATAAATGACCTGAAGACCTTTCAGAAAAATAAATTTATAAAGTCCATTTGTTACTAGTTTCTATATAAAGTTGTGTTGCTATGCTGGAATACATTTAGTCATTGTTATGATGGAAAGTATAATTCCTAGATCTGCTAAAATAATTCAATAATCATTAATAAAATGATTCTTACCAGAGACAACTTTCAGAAAATAGTAGACTAGTAGGTGCAAGTCCATATAATTTCACCTGCAGAGTCCAATTACTCTGTCATATTGTTAAAATATATCACCTTAATTAGAAGATTAAAAACTTATTTTTTTATGGAGCTTGAATACCTTCTCAGGAAAGAAAAAACTGCTAAAAGCAAGGTTAAATTATTCCTGTCTCCAGGAAGACCTGACACGTTATCCACCGCTTCTCAATGCCACAATTTACCAACTTTTGGGCATGCAGCATAAATATAAGTATGAACATAGCTAATCTAGCTTTAGCCGTAAGGAACAAAAAAATTAACTTAAGACAATGTGCACCTCTGAATCCCACTGAACACAAGGCTTCCTTGGAAGCAGTCAGAAATAACAGATTAACATGCACACTGAAGTAACCTCTGCTGAATACCAGGACATTTTTCAGAATGACTGCCGTTTGCATCCTTTGGCAAAATAACCTGGAGTATCTCTACTCCTGAGTGTAAACTATTTATTTATTTTTTTCCTCCTCCTTTGTATTTAAAGCCTTTTCCTTTAATTATTTTATATCTTTTATCAGATTAACAATAACTGCAAGCAGTTCCTGTAAAGCGCTATAAAGAAGTCAATTTCAGTACTATATCTATAGTTTAAGCTAAGAACATGCTTGTTGTATCTTTCATAGATGGCAAACTCCTTGAAGCCTTCAAAGCCTACAAGTGCTGCTCTGTCTTGTATCTAGAGTCTCATGACCTTCATAACCTACTTAATGGCAAATTTTGCATCGTATCGCTCTGTCTTTTCTACTTATTTCCAAAAAAGAGAACATTCCAAAAATTATAAACATCTATAGTTCCTAGTTATTTCTCTTGATTTCAAGCATGTCGTTCTCAGAAACAAAATGTTTTTTCTTGGATACACCTAGGAATGCCAAAAAATGTTCTGGTGATGTACATCTTATTATATCAACTCACATATCCCCTGCCTTTTTTGTGAGGTTTATTGGGGATAAATCACAGGTGAGAATAGAGGTGTGAGACCACTGTGAAGCAAAGTATTGTGGACAGAATTATTTCTTTGCAGATGGGAGTTTCTGCTAGTCTTGTGATATAATATAGCAATTGGAGGGGATGTCTGACAGCTGCAGGTCTTCTTTTCCATCTTTTATTCCCCCTCGAAGCATTCCATTTACCTCATTGTAGCTCATTATTGTATTTTCCTATAGGTAATATTAATTTCAATACTGTATCTTCTTTCTTCTTATGGCAATTATAACATCATCTATATAATTTTATTATGCAGAACTTTTTTTGTTACATGTCCCTGAAGACATCAAAGGCTCTCAAACAGAAATGGTAGCTGTTGTCAGTTATGCTAAGAAAATTAAATGGTGTATTAGGTCATGTCTTTCTTTTCTTAAAATCCATCCTTTTTCAGCTAGAAATTTTTGAAAACAGTCTATGTCTGATGTTTATAGTAATGAAACCACACAGGAAATTTGCATATTTGGAGATATTTTCCCAGTTTGAATTACTTCTGCATCTGCCAGTAATCTATGCACACAAAGGTGAATTTGTAACAGCCCTGCTGAAAAGGGCATGCTAGATCATGTATTCAGAACTTTGTTACAACATAACATGACAATAAAGACTTCTTATTTATAACTAATAGTGTCGTAAATGTAGTTTGGTGTTAGTATCCTAAAGAATGTGTGAGACTTTTTGTACAATGACATAATAAAAAGCCATGGACTGTTCTGGTTTAGTCTGGTGGGTCTTTTGGTAGCGGGGGAAGGGCCCTAGGAGTGGCTCCGGTAAGAAGCTGAGGTCCCCCAGCTCCAAAACCCAGCCAAAGCTCCATTAGAGGGACAATAGATGCGCCTCAGCGATTAACATATGAAAGAATCAAAGTAACACCTGAGCAGGGAAGCACTTAGGGGAGAAGAGCTGTGCTGGTGAAGGAGAGTGGTGCTGGTGGTTGGTGAGGAAGAAGAGGAAGAAGGTGCCCTAGCAGAAGTTTCTCAGCAAGCCATGGCAAGATGGCAGCTGTCCTCGTGCACTCATGAAGGAACGTGATGGAACATTCCCTGGGGGCGCCAGTGGTCTTGGATTTTGTGGCCGGTGGATCTGCTGCCAGCAGACTCTGATTACGCTTTGGAAGACCCCGGCGCCAGGGGAGTTTGTTCCCGAAGCAGCCCGTGACTCTCTGGGAAGCCCAGGCTGGAGCAGCTCCAGACCTCGTGGGAAGGACTCATGAAGGAGAGGTTCGTGGAGGACTCTCTCCCATGGGAGGGACCCCGTAGGGAAGCAGGGGAGGACTCTAAGGAATCCTTCTTCTTGAGGAGGATGGCACAGCAAGACCCCCCCAGCCTGTGAACTGACTCTAAACCCCATCCGCTGTCCCCCTGTGTCACTGGGGGGAAGGAGGGAGAGAAACCAGGAACAAAGTGATTTGGGCCCAGGAAGAAGGGAGAGGTAACACATGCAAGCCCTGCTCTTTGTGTTGTCTGTGTCCTATGTGTGTTTGATTAGTGTGAAATTAAATTAGTATTTTTTTGTCCCTACTTGAGTCTGTTTTACCCAGGACTTTAATCGGTGAAAAACCCTCCTTGTCGTTTGTCTCAACCCATCAGCTTTGTCCTCCACATCCCAGAGTGTGTGTGTGGGGGGAAGAGTTGAGTGAGTGGTCATGTTAAATAAATACAGTTTTTGAAAACTGGTTTTGTTCAAGCATGAAAGAAATAGATAAAATTTGCAACTTATTTGATAAATTGCTGAAAGAAAGGCAAAATGACCGATCAGTAGATTCCAGAGGTTTTCAATTTCTGCTGTGACCTAAGATATGATCTGTATGCCAGATGTCTGCAATTATTTGAATTCTCTGGAAAAGTAACTTCTGAAATGATTAGCAAGTCAGATGCCTGCTCACTTCCATGCCTTCTATACATAATTGCCTAAGTCCTTGCACGTAACATTAAATGCACCAAAAACTGCAGCAACTAAGTCACTTACATAAGTGATTGCATGTATAATTTAACACTTTACAGCATGGTCATGTAAATATTAACTACATAAACATTTCTAAAGATTTTGATGAATTTAAATTAATGCCTCTTTGGAAATTTTATAATTTGAAAAACAGGAAAACATTCAAAGTCTAATCTAATGCTATAAAGGGTTATACAGAATTTAATTTCATGTGTTCTGTTTGATGATTAAGAATATGAAGGAGACTTCAACTTCTGCTGTAGTTCAATTGAGCTTTCAGTACAGAAAGGCATGGAAGTTTTCATAATTTTGACAGACATTGTGTTTGCTTATTTTTCTGTGTGTGTTTACATTGGTTATCTTGACCTTGACTGAGTATAAAGGTGTTGAATATGAATTACTGTATATGTGATTTGAATGTGCTAAGGATATGGAATGTAAAATGATTACATAACTGCTAAGTATTATGGCCTAAATAAGTCATAAGTCACTCATTCTTGCTAAATGCTACGGGGATAAATATTAATTCAGTTTGACTGTGAGTATGTACATATATAGACATATGTCTTTATATATGAGAAAAATAGATGCTTAATGAAATTCATACCATGTGCCTTGAAATATTAATCCAGATCAAAGACAAGGTAGCAGTAGCACATTGTCTGAATAATAGTTACAGAGCAGAGAAAGGATAATCATTTCAATGTGGCCAGCTGGGATTATGGCCTTTAAAAACATATTACAGCCACATAAATTTTTTTTGGCTGCCTGAATCTAGGACCATCTGTTTGTCTGGCTGGGTGCCCATTCAGAAGTTGGTAGAGCCCTTGCCATTAAGAAGAGATGCCAGGTATCAATAGGACTGAGATAGGAAGGTCTGCAGAATGCTGCAAAGGACATCTGTTCTCCAGGAAAGGAGAAGGGAAGTCCATCTTCTGTGACAGCTCCACTACACTGACACCACATGCCTCCTTGCACCTAATGACACCTGTTCATAGTTACATGCCAAAATAATAAGAAAAAACCAATTCATCCATGAGCAATGGAAAGTGGGTGGTATGGACTCTTTAAGGCCTCTGTGGCTGCCAGGAAAATAGGTTTCGCTGTGGTAGGCATTCGGGAAACCAAGGCAGACCATATGGGATATGAGGATGAAAGTCCAGGCATTTTGTATACCAACAAGCCCTTGGCAAACAATGTTTCTCGGAAACCAACAAAATTACAAAACCAGTATATAACTAAGATATAGAAACCACTTTTTTTGCACTTATAAGTAGACAAACAAATTAAACACACTAGTCAGTCACTAGAGGGATGAAAACTAGTGTTTCTTCTCCAAAATGGTGTGGGTAAAGCAAAAACCTATCGGTGATTTACAGATATTTCTCTCTATATACAGTCAGCTGCAAACTATTACTTACCTGATAGCTCAAGAATAGATGAAAAGATTTATTATACACTCAAGAAGAACATCCTTAATTTCTGTTTTCACTTGAAAAAAACAAATATACATTAATTTAAAAATTAGTTAAAATTAGTTAGTTAGTTAGTTAGTTAGTTAGTTAGTTAGTTAGTTAGTTAATTAGTTAGTTAAAAGGTGGTTTTCAGAATTAGCTCCTTTATGATCCTTTCCCACTGCATATTGTAGCACTGTGTGTTTAGAATGTACTTCTGACTCACAGGAAGCAATTAATTTAAAGCCATCAGCTCAAGACAACAGCATAATTTATTTATACAGGTCCAAGATTTTAATCTACATCTTAGTGTAATCATTTACATGGACCCCTGCCTTGGGATGGGTCAAATGTAATTTTAGATCTTATGGGTGAAAATTAGAAGCAGAATTACATTGAGGCTGTTGCAGTGGATATCTGCTACAAACCTGGTGAGGAATAGAAAGTAGATAAGCCCTTCTTCAAACAGCTGCAAGCCACACGTTCTTTGTCTACATAGTGATTTTAACCACTCTGGTGTCTGCTGGAAGGATAATACAGCAGGGCTCAAGAAGACAATTTCTTGGCACAGGTAATTGAGGATCCAACAAAGAAAGATGTTTTACTGAATTTGATACTAAAGAATAAGAAAGAACTAGTCTGGAGCATGAAAGTTAGAGGCAGCCAAGAGGTGTAATGACTGTGATATGGTGGAGTTCAGGAAGAGAGACCAGACAGAAAAACAGAATGATAGCCCTGGATTACAAGAAAGCAGACTTCACCAAACTCAAGAAGAGTGCTTTCCAAGAAGTAGGAAATCAAAAAAAGGTGGCAGGATCTGTGTGGATGAGCAAGGGTGTGTCATGTGAATTCAGATGTAAAGGAAGTATAAAATGGGTGGAAACAGTGGCCTCAGACTCAGGAGGAGCAGAGAGTTTCTGTCAAATTATGCAGGAACAAAGAGCTAAAAAAGCCCAGGCCAGCCTGGAGATGAATCTGGCAAGGCTTGTAAAAGGCAATAGGAAATGTTTCAAGTGAAAAAGAAAAAGAGCAAACAGAAGACCAGAAAAAACATGAGTCCACTGCTGAATGAGGTAAGGGATCTGGTGATAAAGAACACAGAAAATTCTGAGGTTACTAATGACCTAATTGATGGGACAGAGTCATCCTCAGCTAGCTTGCAGATGTTAAGAGAACGGAGAGTAGTAGCTCATACATCAGATTCAGCCACACTCAGAATAAGTAAAAGAGATAAGAAATAAGTAAAGGGGGACCTCATACAGTTCAACAAAGATACTAAGTCCTGCATCTTGTGAGGAACAACCTGAGTCCCCTGTATACAGTGGGGGCACACAAGCTGGAAAGCAGCTTTGCAAAAAACTATTTACAGGTCCAACAGCCTGGGCTGCATCAGGAGTGTTGCCAACAGGTCAGGGGGGTGATCCTTTCCCTTTACTCAGCACTGATGAGGTCACACCTGGAGTAAAGTGTCCAGTTCTGGACACACCAGTACAAAGGAGACATAGACTTATGGAAAAGAGTCTGACAAAGGGCCATAAGGATACTTAAAGAACTGGAGCATCTTTCATATGAGAATTGACTGAGAAAGATGGGAATACTTCAGCATGGAGAAGAGAAAGCTTGGGGAGGATCTCATAAATGTGTATAAATATCTGAAGTGAGAGTGTAAAGAAGATGGAGCCAGGCTGCTCTCATTAACACCCAGTGAAAAGAAATGAGGTAACGGACACAAATTCAAAAACATGTAATTTCTCCTAAATACAAGAAAACACTTTTCTACTGTGTGTGGCCAAACTCTGAAACAGTTTTCCTAGATAGGTTGTGGAGTCTCCACCTTTGGAGATACTCAAAAGCCAAGGACATGTTCCTGTACAACCTTCTGTAGCTGACTGTGCTTGAGCAGACGGGTTGGGCTAGATGATTTCAAGAGAGCCCTTCCAACCTAAAACATTCCATTAATTTTGTGGTTCTATGATTATTACGTCTTGTGAGTGGGATGTTAAGGAATGTATTAGTCAAAAATGATGAATCATCAGCATTTCATTCCATAAATTTATTTTTATGCCTTTAAACATTTAAAAAATGCTTTACATAATTATTTTAAGGCTATCTAAAAGGTTCCACGTTCTTAATTTTTATTATTCACTAGATACGTTCAGAAATAGGATACTTAGGTCAAATATTATTTATCATCACTATGAAGAAGAGAGATTTCCAATTAGTTGACTGAAGCATCTTAAGAGAGAAACCATTAAAAGATAAATAATAGTCTGGGAAAGATTCCCAAATTAATTTTAGTTTGTCTTATTATTTGTGAAGTATAAAATAAGGAAAAAAATATTGACTCTGTTTCCCTTATTTGTGAAAAAACAAATAATTTTATTCCCTTTGGAATACAGAAAATTGAAAATAATAATAAAAATAATATTTAGTACTATATAAACTGTTACCATGTATTACAAAGAAGTATTAATGTTGATATCTAACATTATATATAATATGAATAACGCCCTTTTTAAGGATGTGGAAAAGGGTTTCTAAGAGAAGTGTCAAAGTTTCTACAGAAGTTCAGAAATGACTACTTACTTAGTAGTGATAAAGTTGTCAAGTGGAGTTTAAATCTTGCATGCATGTGGTTATTATGCTCCAATGAGTTCTTCTGACTTTATCTGATTAGACAAACTCCCACATTTGAGAAAACACTGTTTCTTGTTATGTGACTGTCAGTAGGATTTGTTATAGGTTCTTTGCCTAATCACTGGTCTTTTTCTCACATTATGTTCCAAACTGACAGAGATGGTTATATGAACTGTAGGTCTTTATGCATATTTATTCTGTGTAAATGAGTTCAAATAACAGTTGTACATTCAGTTGTCCATATTGATAGTTTTGTGAGTTCACTGGTGTCTCTTGATTCAAATTTCTTATCCCAAAAGGAATTAACTTCTAAAGGATCCTTGTAGGAAATTCAAGGTGACAGGCAATGTAATAAAGATGTTTTTATTGGTGGAAAACCAGAGGTATTTCTCATTCCACTGCACAGAACTTGCATCTCTCTACTGAAAAGCTAAGTGTGGTACATGGTAAATCTATATGAAGCTTCCATATTCTGTTCCACAAAGTTCCTGTGAAAATATAAGTTTTTAAGCATATTAACATCACTCTTGTAAGTAATGCAGAATGATGATCTGCTGCTTTCCTGCAGCAGACCAAAAATGTACACTAAAAATCTCGGACATCTGGGCCAGAGAGCAGGAAAATACATACACAGTGATTAATTGCACATTAGTTTAAATATAAATAGAACAACTTCATTGCTAGTTTTTCAAAGATGGTGTATCTAAACCATCTGTTACACACTATATATGCAGATGAGTGCAGCAATAGTAATTGAGAGTTAGCTAGTAGGATTTTTTACAAATGTATACATTAAACAAAACCTCCATGTTATAAGTAATAACGCAAGTAATAAGACTTCTGAATTATATCAGCTATACTCCTGAAAAATCTTTCTGTAATTGAAACCATGAACAGAGCAAATATTAAGAATAATGTGGACACAAGTCTGGTATATTGCATAAAACATTAGTGTGCTATCAAATCAAATTTCTTAGGTTTCTGATGAGTATTTTTTGGCCTTTTTGTAGTAAGTAAATAATAAACACAGGTAAGTCAGAACGTAACAGAAGATAAGGATTCTTTTGACTTAACAATTTTCACGGCAGAAAGTAGATAATTCCTGTGGTTTTGGAGGAATTCAGTAATATGCAGTACTTCATAACATTAAAATATTTCATAGAAAACAATGATCCATTGCTCCTAAGTATTCAAGAATAAATTAAACTTCTTAATTTAAGTATCTGTTAGTTCAAGTTACAATCAATTTAAACAGCTTTTCAAATAGTCCTTGGAGAAAGATAAATGTGTTGAATCACCCACCAAGAGAATGTTAATTTTTTCCTTTTGACTGTTTAGGGAATTTGGAATAGCTTTTCCTGTAGTTTAGACATATCAGGAGCCAAGTATTTGATAAAGAAATTCAGATATCACAGAGTTTCTATAATAGTCAGAAATTACAGTTTCTCTTTCCAGGAAGAAAACTGGGTTGTTTTTGTTTGTTTGTTTGTTTGTGGTTTTTTTGTTTGTTTTTTTTCTAGGAAAGCATGGTGACTGTGTTTTCATCAGCAAAACCGTGTTAAAAGGTAATATAACTGATAAAATAAATATAAATTTTTTATCACAAAATTACTAATAATATCTTGCCCACACATTCTCAAAAATCTCTGCAATAGTTTTTTTTCTAGAAAAACAAACATATGACAGAAGGAAAGAAAAAATGTCTTGACTATTAAATCTTTATCTCATCTGATAAGTACTTGTCAGAGTTATGAATGATGGAGAAGACAGCGTGGCGGGAAAAAACATGCATCCATCTGACAGAGAGTACTAAAGTACAGAAATCAAAGTCTTCTAAAAACTGTTGCAAGAGATCTCCATTCTGAGAAAAAAAAACATGCCAAAAAAAAGCTAAGTCAATTAATGGAATAAATGTTTTCCTCATTATGTCCCCAAACATAGTGAGAAAATGCTAGACTGAGCCTTGGGGAACAAAATTTATGATGATCATGAAAAATGTTAGAGTTCTGATGCGTTTTTTAAATGACAGCATAATATGTTATGGATCATTTGATTTTTTGTATGAAAACACTATTCAGCGCCCAAAAAGGCATATGCTGCTAATGGCATGTGTTGCAGTCCTTTCCTTATGACAGCTGGCAACTAGCAAATGCCAGTCAAAACACAAAATGTCAAGCAGAAATTTTCCCCAATAAATGTATTAGTTTATATAATAGCACATAAATAAACTTTACTAAAATGTTTTCATTATTCTTGGATGCAATGTGCAAATGATCTGTTATATTAACCCTTTAATGGTAAATAAAAATATGCAACTAAACAGCTGGCAAATGCATATCTTCACTCGTGTTAATTCCTATTCATAGAATCATAGAATTGTAGAATAGTTTGGGTTGGAAGGGACCTTAAAGATTATCTAGTTCCAACCCCCCTGTATGGGCAGGGACACCTCCTGCTAGATCAGGTTGCTCAGAGCCCCGTCTAACCTGGCCTTGAACAATTTCAGGGATGGGGCTTCCACAGCTTCCCTAGGCAAGCTCTTGCTAGTATCTCATCACACTCACAGTAAAGAACATCTAATCTAAATCTCCCCTCCTCCAGGTTTAATTCATTGCCCCTTGTCCTCTCACTACAAGCCCTTATAAAAAGTCCCTCCCTAGCTTTCCTGCAGGCCAAAATATTAAAGTTAACTGAAGAAAATAAGACTTTCTTTGCATAATTAAAAAAAAATTTATGTTCTTCAGTCAATCACAGACATCTGAAGTAAAATATGCAAAATCTTCAAGAATATACTTAAATGAATGGCTGGACTTTAAACGTCATTAGCAGGAAACACAGGAAATGCAAGGAAAATCGTAGCAGAGGTTGTGGGATGTCCATCCGTTGAGATATTCAAAACTCAGCTGGGCAATATCCTGGACAACCTATTCTAAGTGACTCTTTTAAAATAAAAAAACTTGGACTAGGTGACCTCAAGAGGATCTTTCTTACCTCACCTGCAGTATGATTCTGTGATTCTGCTGAGCATTACCTAGTGCAAGAGAAGATTAATAAAAGGCAGTCATTTTTTAAAATAAATACTCAAAATTTTATTTTAAAAATTCTGAATGAAATAATATTTCAAAATATCATTGTGCTTTAGTGTTTGGTACATTACATATTTGTTAATAACTACAATCATTCTAATTATGTAAAATTTTACTTCAAAGTATCATTTATTTTTGAAATTAATCTGCTTGAATTTTGAAAATATTTGTCCGTAGATCTAAGAAGTTCTTCTTTAGTTTTTTCTATTTAATCTTTGAAGCCACTGATTAGAAAAAAATTACTTATATCAATGTGAAATCAATGTGAATCAATGTGAAAGTATACTGAAGTGTGTAAATATATAAAATATATGTGTAAGTCATGTTATTTTGGGAAACTTATAAGAATGTTGTTGTTTTTTTTTTTTCTAAGTGATTCTCTAATGTTTCTTTTTGTAAAGCATCATTGATACACTGTGATTAATAGAAAAACTGTAGCCAAAGCTGGTACTTTTTTCTATGTAAAAATGTACAGTAAATAATGATTACCCCTTTTCAAGGTACAGTAATGTACATTGTGGCTGACATAAGTTGAATTGAGCCTGCTTAGGTAAATATTAGTCAGTTCTTAGAAAGCAGAAGCTAAAAAGTAAAAAAATAACCCCAAATCCAACAAAACCAGCTAATAATTGTTTCCTAATAAAATAGCTAATATAACTAAAAGCATAAAAGAATATTCATGCCTGAATCTCAGATAGCTCATCCTCTGCATTTATGTGTAAGTGTCCTGGTTTGAGCCAGGATGAAGTCACAGTCAAATTGTGACAGTAAATTTTGTATTTTTAGATATCTAAGAGCAATTTTTTATTTTTTTCTTGTTTCCAGATTTCAGTGTGGAACAAGAAAAGCATACTCATGGAAAAATTATTCACGTCTGTCTAAGAAATTATTAGAACATCCAAGGAGGAAGAAAGAACTTTCTAATTTCATTTTGAACCTCTACGGGAGAAGTAAAGCAAGAACACCGAAAGAGAAACCCTGCACAATGACTACCCAGCCAATTCTGACAAAACTGTAACTTGAAAGGTTGAACTAGTTGCATCTTAAAGCTCAGAAAATAGTTTCTAACTACATTAAAATTCAAAGTAGATTAACTTTTAAGAAAGGGCACGATGGAAATACTCCTAATTACTAATGGGTAGACATTTATGAAATCAGTTCATAAAAGTAAAAGCACAGAGGAAACTTCACTGGCATGCAGCTGTTGAGTTGTTCAGGAGCCCTAGATTATCAGATGATCCAAGAGAAAAACTGAATGTCTTTAGTTGTGTCTAAAGACAGCTTTTCATCTGTATTTGAATAATATTAAGTCCTGCAGGTAGTAAAAAATAGATTAATCATTACTGACAGTTATTAATGGTGACACTCAGAAAGCAGTCTTCAAGTGTTTTAATGAATTAACAGAAATGATCCAGGCAGTGCAGAAAAGGCCCTGAAAGCTCTTATCCCTGCATCTGTAAAGCCATTAGGCACTTATATTAATTTGATGCTCATACATTAAAATTTAGGGAGTAGGGGTGCCCAATCATGTATGAAAGCACCACGATGTGAGCAAATAAGTTTTATAACAACCCATAACAAAGACTGACCAGTATAAAAACCTCTGGTTGTATGTGTGAAAAGATCCCTGCTGATACACTAAAGTGCAGCTACAGCTACTAGCAGCTGTTTCATAAAATGCTCACATTAAAAAAAAAACAAAAAAAAACCAAAACAACATTATATTAAAACACAAAAACAAGGTGTCCTTTAAAATAAAGAAGGCTCAGATCTCTCAGGTAATACAAGTTAAAAAGAAGGTCATGTAAACCAATGTTTCTCATAGCCAATGTCCCCTACATGGCTGCCTGTAATGATTTCTGTGAATTATCATTGTGAACTTGCGAGCTAAAATGACCACCATACTGAAAGAACTGTATCCCTGTTATGCTGCAGCTTTGCCCTTACTGTTTGCTACATACATGGTTGCCGAGTTCAGTATTTCTGCAGAAATGCATCAGTGGAGCATTTTGGTTTTTGCATATGTTGCAGTTTCACTGCCTGCTGTGTCCTTTATCTGTCTGCCTTTGCTCCTCACACTCAACAAGATTTTACTACCTGAACACGCTTAATTATTTTAAAGGAAAATATTTTCCTCTTTCATTATGATTCTTATGATACAGTTCACAGCTGCCAAGAAAAGATAAAGTTTACTTTAATTTCTTTTGTCAAGAAACTTTCTTTCAAACAAAGTATATGCTGTCCCGACAGTAAACTACCCACAAACAATACAGATAACATCTGTCATAGCACACTAGAACATATTTAACACACATCAGCATCCCTGATGTAATATAAATCACAGCAGCCAAAGTCACTCTCCTTCAGAAAACATAGGTGAAGGAATGGTCAACATTTATTTTATATTCAATCTGGTCATTAGACTACCTACTTCGCTAGGGGGTAGGGAACTTAAATTCTAGGCCCCTGCAACCTAAGGATAACAAGGGAGTTAGACTTGTAGCACAGTGGTAACAGAAGATATCAGAACTTGATTCTAACAAAGTAAATTTTATAGAGAGATTATTTCTGATTTGAACTGATGAGTCAATTTTGGAACATTAAGGGATCAAATCCCTAAAATACACACATGACACAAAACAGAAAACTCAAGAAGAGATCACAGAAATTGACCTGTGATGAAGCAGTTGAAATTTTCCGAGTAGAGGTCATTAGGTACTGACAGATTCTGATGAAAAAGAAAAAATAGTCTGACAGAGAGAAAAGGACTGAGAATATAGAGCTGAGGAATATGGGCAAATGAACAAAAAACCATTCAGATCAGATACAAAAAGCTTCACACATTATATTAGATAGTAGATTATATGCAATACATAAAAAGCTTGCAAAGAGAGTTATTAAATATTATTGTAAGAAGCTCCAGAAAGTGATGGTGTTCTTTCTAATTATTTTATAAATGACAGTCTCTGATTGCTGAGTTAAACTTTGTTGATGCTTAAATGACTTCCAAATGATAAGTGCCTTTAATCTCATATGCTTTCAGCACACAGTCTGGTAGTGCAGTGAGCATCTCCTCCGTCTATCTTAACTGACTTATTATGGTATTTCAATCTTGTTTACTTGAAGCTGGGATATCCAAAACCTTTGGCACTAAACCAAGTGTGATCAAAAGTATCCACAAAGTGTCTTTATTGGCAGATGTGCTGTGTTTTTTCTATAAACTATTTCACCAGGTAAGACTTGGTCATTTATCAGTCACGTAAGCCATGTACCCAGCCCATCACTGCTGGGCATTTATTATTAATGCCTCAATAGAAAAGCAGTCAATGTATCTTAAGAACTGGTCAGCTTGCCATTTCACCTCACACAGAAATGAGCACAGCAGAATGCATATGAATTTTACAAAGGTGAGCTATTTTTTTGAGAAATAGACAATGCTGTAACACGAGGTGAATATAGTACCTTCATAAAAACAAATGGAGCTGAAGCAATTACATTTAACTTGGACTCCTGTGCACAAACCAATGTCTTGCCAGCAGTACTGAAAAGTCAAAGATTAGAGAAGGTAAATGGGCAAATCTCAGGGATTACTGTGATTAGCTTTTATTTCTTGCTAAAGGAATATACAAAATTGATGATCTAAGAACATGTTTTGTCTAGCTGCTTGAGGAAAGAATCTGAGAATATTACCACAAAAAATTGCACAACAGACAAGAGGGCAGGTTTAAGAAAATGAAATTGAAATCTCCTGTTCCTAAGACTGTAGAAGCAGCACAAAGGCAATTTGCTCCTGATGCTTTCAAGCACAGAATTCTTTCTAACAAATTACCAAACTTTTGGACCAACAGCATAGAGTCTCAGAAAAGCCAAATGTGTGCCTGTGTGTGTTTTTATATACCTATTTAAAAAGGAAAAAAAGTGCTACTCTTTTATGAAGCTGACCACCAATATCTATCATGAAAGCGGCATGTAGAAGACATAATTTCATTTTTGAAAATAGCTTTACTAGTATTAGCTAGCAGTTTGATAATTTGAAACAATGTATTATGTACGTGGTTACGTGGTTTTATATCTTGTTTTCATGTGAAAATGTAGAAAAATGCTTATTTCTACAGCTCCTGTATGTAGCAGAACCTGAAACATATCAGTGGGTCATATGAAAGGCTTGGATTGCCAAAATCATCCTTATTGGAGAAATTTCTTAATATTTCACTGATAATTTAAAAATAATGTGTAAAATTTGAACACACTGATGAGAGGAATTTTGTCAAAGAAGGAAAGGATTATTAATTGCTGCTTTAAGAACTGAATGACCACAAAGATTAGTAGAAGTGGGAGAAGAACTTTGACACTGGCAAGTTAAATAAACTGAGGAAGTGGCAACAATAAAGTAGCAAAATAAGGTCTAAGTACATGTTTGAAAGCTAATTAGGGGCAAGAGGAGGGAATGAGAGATCTGTTTGTTTTGAAGAATAATATGGGTATAAAAGCCAATGAGTGAAATGAGCTGCAGTGAAATTTACTGTGGAAAGAAACGTGTTTCTAAATGTCAGAAAAATAAGGCTGAATAAGAGTGGCACATGAAGAAATAATAATTGTTTTTAAAATATATTTTGAACACTAACATTTGATAATCTGCAAGAGCAAGGGGCCCACAGAGCCATTTTGGTTCCTATGTCACTATATTCATTTCATTGATGTATAAATAAGTAGTATATAAGCTATAGATATTATAGATATTAGAAATTTTTTAGCTCACACTAAACATCTCCTAGATGGAAATTTGTTGTTTAACTTCTTGTCATATTTTAATTATTTCATATCTCTTGCTACACATCTTACAATAAAATCTGAGGGGTTTTAATAGCTTCCAAACTTCCAGATTGTTCATATGCAAGTTAGAACTTCTCTGTTGATTGCAGTGAGATTTGGCTCTTATGGCAACATTGATTTGTGTCATTCATAATTGGATGACATACGGTGAGTTACTATTAATACAGATGTCAAGTTGTACATGCAGATACTTAGTTCTAAATGTGTCATTCATAGTATGAAAGAGTATTTTTGATGAATTATATAATGGAAACAATTTTGGCTATAATTTCTTCATTCTGAAGAGAAGAAGAAGTACTTTTTGTGTTTCTATCTAGTCACTGTTTTAATATTTTCACAAAGACCTATAATGGCTGGGGTTTTTGTTTGTTTGTTTGTTTGTTTGTTTGTTTGTTGTTGTTTTGGTTTTTTTTAATGCTAAAGCCAAATTTGGTCTTAGCTTTCCCACAGAAATGAAATCACAGCATTAAATCAATTTTGGCCTTTAGCCAGGGCAGACTACTTCTGCTATTAATTCATAAGCTTGAGTGACTCTGAAACTCAATTTTCCATTCTAATTGAAATTAATTGCTTAAAAGGTGTACCAATTTTCAGAGACAAAACACGCTTTGTAACAGAAGAAAAACTCGTTCAGTATTTCTGAATCTTTTTCAGTTGTATGTGGTCACGTAACATGTCTCTTTTATTCTTCAGTAAATGGTTATTCTGTAAGACACAGAGGAGAAGGAAAAAGGCTTTAAGTATCTTTGTCATTTCTCTTATGCATCAATATTGTTCTGTCTCTTTTATTATTTATCTCCCACTTAATTGCTTTCAGCTCCCTAGACAGCAAGGTCTTGCGATAAACTATGTAAAATGTCTGCGTATATCTTTCCTCCTTACCATCCTCTTCCTGCTTAGTAGTAGTTTTGAAGATTTATAGGTAGAATTTCTGTCAGAATGCAGTCAATGTTTGAGTTCTTGCATTAGTCAAAATTTGCATTTTCTTCCATTGTGAGGTTGATACTGTATGACTGCATGCTCTTAAAGACTCTCAGATGAACTGATGCAGTGTAATGCTTCTGCAAGTTATTTTAACAGCTGGAAGCCTCATTTTTGAGCCACTGTTATTAAAGAGACAGCTTATTTATTAGTACTTTTTTATTATTATTATTATTTTTTATTTGAAAAAGAGCTTAAGTCTTCCTGCATTTCTTTGACATCTCTCAGAGTTTCCTAAATAAAAATTTGTATTGCCTGACTTTTAGGTAATCTAATATCTAAAATATGAAAAAAAAAAAAAAAAAAAGCAAAGCTTGTATTATTTTACACCATGCTCAAACATAGATTACTCTTTAAGTAGTATTATCCTGTTGAAGTACATCATGTCATTTTTTTTCACTTGATTTGCCCCATCATCAGCTCCTCTAATGTTGGCATTTTTTTGCTAGTATACATAGCACTTCTTACAATTATGTGCCAAATTCCTCATTGAATATGTAAATGAGCTGTATGTCTGCCATAGCATTTTCCTCTAGGATACCTTTGAATAAAACAAGCCAAAAATATCTTGTTCAATTTGGCCAGGAACAAACTGAACAAAAAGGAAGAGTTGAAATGTGTATTTCCACTTACAATAAAATAAAATCAGAGAATGCAGCCTGAAACTTCAGTTTGAGTGTGCATCTTGGGAAAATTTCTTTGAAACAATGTGAAAGACCTGCTTTAGCTCCTTTGCAATGCAGCATTTATTTTGATACAGGCCATGTCATGCTTACCATAATTCATGCTATTCTTGCTGTAAGAATGTTCAGTTGGAAGTTAAAATCAGTGTTTGGTAAGTTATGATATCTCCTTTCAATACATTTTCTCTAGGGTTATAGTGTTACGACAGAGTACTATTTGCCAACTTTTGACTAAACAAATAATTAAAAATACCGAATTTGTGCCTCTTGTGTATCGAATTCCCAGCTATGTAAAATTAAATCAAGAAATACACTAATTTAGTACTATTATTGAGCACACTGCCAACACTCAAGCTCTAATACCCAATAGTGTTTCTAGTTTCATGTTTTCCATATTTCTTTTCCTTAAGTATACCAGCATTCACTTATTAAACTGAACCGTTAGTTGCTGCCTCCATTTGTCCAGGACTGTTTAGAGGCCAACATAAAAAATATACATGCGAATAACAGTAGAAAAAGGCTGATGAGAAGCTAAAAGACATCCAGCAGACTGGGCAAAAGCAGGTAAAAAAATAATTTTGAAAAATAAACTTTTTAAAAGATAAGAAAATAAAGAATCAGTATAGCAAAGGAATGAAGTAATATCTTTTAAAGACAAAGTGTTGTTTTGTTACAGAGACAGTAAAATAATTTCCAATAAAGTAAATCACTTGGATCTTTTTCATAGGCTTTTTCTGCATCAAGTTGTAGTCAGTCTTGTGGCAGAGACCAGGCAAGCAGTTTGCATAACAAATATCACCAAAGGTAACTGTGCATTTTTTAAGCTCTTGATGATGGAGGAAACAAACTTCCAGCACTTTTTCCTGAGAAAAACATTTTTGTTGAACATTCTATATGAAGATAATTTATCTTCATGAAGAGCAGCTGGGTGAAGAAAGTTGTGTTGGAACACATATTCTCTGAAGATCTTGACTGGCAAAGAATATGTGAGGAGAGTTTATAGACAATTTTACCTGTAATTTTCATTGTACACAGGAAGAAAATCATATTCATACAGAAGAGATTAAAAGAATAAAACAGCGGGAAAAAAAGAATGTTGGAATGGAATGACAAGAAGGACTATTAACTTGTAACTGTACCACATACCATCCAGAACATTCAAATAGATCTAAGAAGACTTCTGTATCCAGATGTTCCCTCTGCTCACTCTTAAGCTTGGCCTAAACTCTCAGCTGAACAACTAACAAACTGTCTTCTCTTTAGAAGACAGTAAGGAAGAACAGCTTTTTAAATGCAATCTTCACATGCATATCCATGTACTTGACAAGCACAGCTGAGCTGGATCTCTCCCATCTTACTTTCATTCAAGAAGCTAATGGTCTCATTCTTACCCAAAGCATATAAAAATAAAACTCCATGGAATAATGAACAGAGATGCTATGATAGGGCCATGGTTGGCACACGTCCCCTAAATGTATTCTATCTCCAGTGGCCTGAGGAATGCTCCCTGCATGCACAGATCACCTCCTGCACAGAAAACTGTATTAATATGCAGAAACTGTGCCAAGGGGATGTCTCTTCTCCTTTATTAATTTAAACATTTTAATATTCTCTATATGCAAAACATAATTAGAATTAATGGACTTTAGTGCTAATGCAGTGCCTGAAGCTAGATAGTGCATGTATCTTCTCCATATGATAAACATGAATTTTGAATCCCTTTCCAGCAGTGAGGCTGGAAGCTCAGCTCAGTCTGCTGATGTAGTTTGTGTCTAGATAAAGATAATATCAACTGACAGACATAGGGAATTATCATCCTTTTGATGAGATAAGCAATTGGTCCTCCAGGGAGGAAGTAGAACATGACTGAGTTGAACTGATTGTTAAGCAAGATCTCGTTATTAATCTATAAAGACAGTATAGCTGGGCTGCAGTAGCATATATAAGACAGAGAATGAACGTCACATTTCAGTCTGTTGTGTTCAAACTATTGATATTTTCCTTGTAAAGAATCACATTCCACATGTGACAGACGAGGAAATAGAATTTACATGCTGTCTAGTGTTTCACATTCATCTGAGTAACAAAAAATTCTGAAGGAAAATAGTAAAATATTTTATTTGAATACAAGTGTGTAAAAATATGGTAAACTGAAGAAGGAATGCAGGATATGCTGAATACAAATTTTGAGAAATTATAGTGACTATTGTTAGAAAGACAGAACAATGCATGAACTGTTTTGACGGTTTCCTCAGAGCTGGAAATAACCCTTAAGTGTAAGATTTGTGCCTGTAATAGAATCTGAGAATGAATAAAGCAATCTTAAATGTCTTATTGGTACTTTCTTTCCCAAATGGGTTCTACAGTGGGACTGGTGGTAAAAAACACCAAAGCACAGGCCTGAATCCAAGATCTATTCCCAAATACCTTAATCTACCATAAATTCTTCCTTTCCTGATGTTGTGAGTTAGTCCCAGTAGGAAGCTCAACCCCACACAACCACTTGTTCACTCCTGCTCAATGGCAATAGGGAAGAAAATTGGAAGGGCAAAAATGTGAAAATGAATGGGTTGAGATAAAAGAAGTTTAATATGTAAAGCTAAATCTGCATGCCTAAGCAAAACAAAATAGGGCCCTCATTAGCTCCTTCCCATCAGCAGGCAGATGTTTAGCCATTTGCACAAAATGTTCCATCATGCATAACGGTTGTTTGAGAAGAAAGGCACCATCATCCTGAACATTTTCACTCAGAATTCCTCCTTTCTCTTCCTTCTCCCCAGCTTTTATTGCTGAGTATGATGTAATGTAATATGGAATCTTTTTTGGTCATTTTGGTTCAGCTAACCCAGTTGTATCCTTTCCTAACATGTCTTGCATCCCCAGCCTACTTGCTGGTGGGGCACTGTGAGAAACAGAAATGGCCTTGATGTTTGTGTATATACTGTTCAGAAAGAGCTAAAACAGGTTTGTTATCAACACTGTTTTGGCCACAAATCTAAAAGACATCACCATATGAGCCGCTATGAATAAAATTAGCTCTATCCCAGCCAAAACCAGTACTGATCATCTTTGGATGGATTTGACTCCATTGACCACCACTCTTTGGGCCTGACTGTCCAGCCAGTGCTTGATCCAGGCCATGAGCAGCCAGTTTTTTTATGAGAGTTCTATGGGGAACCATGTCAAATGCTTTTTGGAGGTCCAGATAGACAGTATCCACAGCCTTTCCCTCATCCAATAGTCAGGTCATCAGGTTATAAAAGGAGATCAGGTTCATCAGGCAGGACCTGCCTTTCATAAGCCCATGCTGACTGGGCTTGATCCCCTGGTTATCCTCTATATGTCTTCTAATGACACTCAAGATGCTCTGCTCAGTGACCTTCCCTGGTACCAAGGTCACACTGACAGGTCTATGGTTTCCCAGATCCTCCTTTCTGCCTTTCTTATAGATGAGTGTTACATTTGCTACCCTCCAGTCTGCTGGGACCTCCCCAGTTAGCCAAGACTTCACGTTAATAATGGAAAGTGGCCTGGTGATCACGCCTGCCAACTCTTTCAGCACCCTTGGATGTAGCCCATCCGGTCCCATAGACTTGTGTGTGTCTAAGTGGTGTAGTAGGTCTCTGACCACTTCCTCTTTAATTGTGACGACCTCCTTCTGCATCCCCTCCATGTCCCCTAGCTCATGTGGCTGGGTATCCATGGAACAGCTAGTTCCACTGCTAAAGACTGAGGCAAAGTAGGTTTTGAGCACCTCATCCTTTTCCTCTGTCGCAAGCTGGTACCGGGGGGCTACCGGCTGTCAGGATACTTTTGCGACTCCCCCTCTCAATGTGGAGGGGTTTGTGAATGAGCCCGAGGGTCACACGCGGCGCTGCCTCTCACGGAGCAACGGCCGCGGGACCGTATTTCCGGGTGGTAGCTAGAGAGCACCCCCACCCCACCACGCTCAGAGATTGCCTCTAAAGCCAAGATTTACTCCACAAACTAATAGGTTTATTAAGGGTTAACACAAACCGAGGGATGATGTTCGGGGACAATACAGGTGTGAATGGCTACCAGGGATATCAATATGTATGTGGTGAGAAAGTGTCCTTTAGGGAGGCAATGCAAAGGTGCTTTTAAGGGAGAGGATTAAGGATCAAAGGGAGGAGGGAAGGAAACCCGACGCCGGTCCTCCTTAAGAGGTCGCGCTGTGTGTGCAAGTATGAGGAAAGGAATATGTGTGTGTGGGTATGTGTGTGTGTGTGTGTGTGTGAGGTGATGTTACCCTCCGGCGGCTAGTCCAGCGTCGGTCGGTGGCCAGAGGGCAGGACGGCAGGTCCGTGGTGTCGGAGGGGCAGCCTCTCGGCAGCGGGTGCAGCGCCCGTTGGTTTCCTCTCCAGCGGCAGCAACACGGGGAGGGGGCTCCGGCCCCGACCCCAGGGCTCGGGACCCCGGCACGCTCGGCGCTGAGGCTCAGGCTGGACCTGGGGCAGGCAGGCAGGCAGGGTCCCAGCACCAGTGTCCGCAGCAGGGGGGTGTCCCACGCAGAAAGCGTCCGAACGGGCCTCAGGGAGGAGGGAAGGGCCCACCTGCTGCCCTCGCCACCTTTTATACCCCCTGACCCACCGGTCCAGTCAGTGTCACTGTCCAGAGCCAATGAGCGTCCGTGAGCCCCACTTTAAGGCGGTGACTGCCAGGGGCACAGGATGGCTTGTCGTCCATCCTTTCTGTCCCGGACCACAGCTGTTGTTTTGGGTTCAGTTGTCCTTGAGAAGCGAGTCTGTTTTAGTTCGTTAGCTGGGGATAATCAGGAGAGGCCTTCGCTGGCTTAAAAGACATTTTGTTTAGACTTATGTGGGGAAGAAAAGAACAGTTTCCCACACTCATCCTTTGTTACTAAGATTCCCTTTGCATCCAATAAAGGATGGGGATTTTCCCTAATTCTCCTTTTGCTGTTAAAGAACTTATAGAAACATTTTTTATTATTCCTAACAGCTGTAGCTAGTTTGAGCTCTAGCTGTGCTTTGGCTCTCCTAATTTTCACCCTGCATAGGTTCACTTCACCTTTATAGACTTCATGAGTGACCTGTCCCCTCTTCCAAAGGTCGTAGACTCTCCTTTTGTTCCTAAGGTCCAGCTAAAGGTGCCTATTTAGCCAGGCTGGTCTCCTACCCTGCTTACTGGTTTTCCAGCACAGGGGGACAGCCTGCTCCTGAGCCTTTCAGACTTCTTTCTTGAAGTATGTCCAGTGTTCCTGAACTCCTTTATCCTTCAATGCATTCCACAGACAATGAACTGACTGATAAAGGTTTATAAAGATTTATCCAAAAGATAGAAATCCCTGACTGGTCAGGGTTCCGGGTAGAAACTTGGTGCTCACTGGCAACTCATGTCATTAAATATTAAATCGCAACTACCTGAAAGGACGTTGTAAAGAGGTAGGCACTGGTCTTTTCTCTCGAGTAACTGGTGAGGGAACAAGAGGGAATGGCCTCAAGCTGCAACAGGGTAGGTTTAGACTGGACATTAGGAAAAAAATTTTCACTGAAAGGCTTGTCAGACATTGGAACATGCTGCCCAGGGAGGTGGTTGAGTCACCATCCCTGGATGTTTTTAAAAGTCTAGATGTGTTGCCTGGGACTTAGTAGAATCGGGTTACTGGTTGGATGAAAAGATCTTAAAGGTCTTTTCCAACCTAAGTGATTGCATGATTCTATGATTCTGTGAAGTATAATAATGATCCTTCTAAAAAACGATTAATCCAAATTTGAATAAGAAGGCAGGATATCTGCTGTAAAAACTGTTTAATGTTCCTTCTCAAATCTGCAGTAGTAAACCATTGCATTGTCAATTCTAGAATGACAACTCTCTTACATAGCCTTCCCTATTTGATATATATGAATAACCATGAGAATTGAAAATATGACAGAACAACCATTATGCCTGAAAGTCTAATAGAAAGAAATAAAAGAAATTGCATAAATGTAGTAAGAAATTATGTCTTAGAGATATGGGAAGAGTAGCAAGACCTTAAAAAAACATATGTGACTTTATCAGGTATGTAATTGATATAGTACATATTATTGATATAGTACATGTTAGTATTTATTCCTCAGTAATGCAGCCAATTTGGGAAGGCTGTCTAAATTTTTTTTCCTTCTTTTTCACCAGACTCACTGGTAGCTGTGAGGGACCCGCCTTCAGGACATGCATTTGCAGAAAATGGCTCGTTTGCACGCCAAAAGGTCTGCCTGAGAGGATGGAGACAAAGATGATGGCTGCCAATGGCCTGGGCCTGCATGCACAGTGATTAAGATAACAACAATGATCGAAGGGTGGAGGGGGCAAAGGTCCACTCCAGCTGCTCAGTCTTATGACTCAATCTTTACTCATCCTTGTGAAACAAGGAAATAAGGCCCACAAAACAGGGAGCTGCAGTGGTGGCCTGTGAGAGCCTCACTGACACATTGGCTGACCCAACACTGGATCCAGGACTGGTGATTTTCTGTTATCTATCTCTCTCACTTTTTTCCTCCTGTTTTTTTTTTTTTTTCTCTCTTCCTTCCTAAAATCATTAGGTAACGCAAAGCCTAACCACAATTTTTTCTCAAGTTGTGCAGCTTGAACATACATGTATTCTGACTTACATTGTGACCTTTTAATCAGCCTTTATGATCATGCAGTCTGAGCTAATAACTGAAATATCAGTATTCCTTGTATAGTTTTAATTAAACCTAATATTCAAATGCAGACCATGAGTGTTGTTTTACATTAATCTGATCAAGGGGTATTGGATGGTTGAGTATTTCGTCAGATCATACTATTTTAATCTCTCCCTGGAAGGGCCAGGTCTGAGACTAAGGTTGGATCCAGCTGCACCTAGGGTCCTCTTTGAGAAGCAGTTGAGAAAGCAAGCAAGGAGGTCCAGTCTAAATCTCCCTGCGTTGCCCTGCCTGGATCATGGCAGTAGCCTATCACTTTGTCCAAATAAAAGAGTTAAAAGTGTATGATCTTCCTAAACTGTTTTGAGATCCTTCCCTATTTCTCAGCTTCTATAGGTAAGATTTTTTATGACAATTCACTTATTGGTATTGCTGAGGCTTGCTCTTGTTCTCACAGGTTGAAATCATTCACAAAACATCTGTTACCAGAAAGAATCATCTACAGTCATCTTGGATACCTGCCAGTTTTCCGGAAAGTTATCTCTTGCCCTGTCTAAAGTATTACATTTCCCACTTGACTAAGTGAAAAAAACTCATTACTCAGTATCATAATTTTGTGGATAATTAGTAACTCTCCCATACCCTGTAATTCATTCTTCTACTTGCATTGTTAATGTTGCCAGCTATAACATCTACTGCAATAGATTATAAACTTGAGGACAGATTTTGGATTTGATTTAAATTTTTCTGTATCCTGATGATTAAGTGAACCCTTTTACAAGATTTAAAATATTTCTCAGGTAGAAATATGAACACATTTATAATATCAGGTGGCAGATTCCTGGATCATTCCCTGCTCAAACTTCAGTTCTTTTCAATAACTACAGTCAGCTTTAAACCTTGAAAGGTGCTTTCCCAGAGCATCAATCCAGATCCAATTTTAGCCCTGCTGACCTTTTTCCTTGCACACATCCATGACCACTCAGCACTGATTTGCACCATCTTTGAAACTGCTCTGATCTGGGTTTATCCTGTGGCCAGCAACTGTTATCTTTTCCTATGCTACTGATGTTAGTGAAGGAAATGCTGACAGCTTCCTTCCCAAAAATAAGATTTTAACCTATCCTTTCAGGAGGAACATTTGAATTTAGTTAAATGACATCAACATCCAATCTTGAATTAATTCCCATTCTGAACATCAGAAAGGCCTCACAAATACAAGGTCTGTGACATTGCAATAGCAGGCAATGTCTTATTCTGAGATAATCCCAAACACCAATTTTTTGGCTAGAAAAAAAGAATGCTGATATATATAGACAAGGAATTACAAAAGACTGTATTGCTTTGCCTGAAATATGCTCTGTAATATCTAATATTATTAAGATCTATTTTATTTATTGTTCTATTTCATACTCAAAGAGCTCATGCCTTTAATTTTTTTAACTTTGAATTACAGACCACTGAATTCCAAAACCCTATCTAATAATTCCTTATAAACTTACTGCAATGAATTAATCCTACCTTCTCAATAATTATTATATTATAAATTCTAGCATCAAGCTAGAAGCTTACATACTGGTCTTACACATGATTTACTAACTTTCTTTGCAAATTCAGATATATTTAAATTCAGTAATTGTTTTGAATATCTCTTCTCTTGCTCATCTTCATTTCTGCAACGAGTATCAGCCATGCAGACAGGAGAGATCTTCCGCACAGCTTTATTCTTAGCTCCTTTGATCCAGTAAGCCTGCATGATCCCCAGTGCATGTCTATCAATCATTACATCTGAATCTTACCACTGAATGAGAGGTTATTGCACTAACTGAAGATTTGCACACTACTCAGCATCATTTTTTTATTTTAATTAGACTTCAATAATAAATTGAGGAAGCAAGCAGCAGATGAGAGCTGCAAAATACCCACTCTGAGGGCACTATTCTGGTAATGAATATTTTCAAATTCATGAAAAGTAGTAATTCACTTGCTATTCTCATGAGATCCCTAATTGGATCATAACCCAACTTTAACACTAATTTGCCATCTAATATCCTGTTTAGGCATTTCAGGTGTGAAAAAGGGGTCTCATAATTTTCATTAGTTTGTAGCACTTCTAACTTACCACCTCACCTGCAGCAAATAGACCTATATTCTCCTGAATAAACCTGTTCTGCAAATGAAATTGTATCCTAGTGTCCCACTGCCTGCAAAGACAATCTTAATAAAGAATCTAATATTGACTAGGATATTCATACCAAAATGCCCAATGGATACAAGCTGTAACATTTTCTGATGTTGCAGCCACATAAAACTCTGCCCCTTAAGCTCAAAAGCAATTTTTCCCTAAGCTATTCAAAACTCATATTTTGCCAGCAATTTCTATTTCTCCACAGAATATTAGAGAACAAATGGTAGATTTTAAAGGAAGTGATAGTAAGCAATTTAAATTCAGTATGTTACAGGAGATACTGTAAGCAGTAGATGGCCATACCTGGACAGTCTTTAATGACAAGGTAAAAATCTTTTTCTAGTGCTTTGAATCCTTCAAATTATTTATTTTAAAGAGGGAGAACTAGTCTGTAGAAAACTCAGGTACTGAAGCTGTTATTGAAGGTCAAAACCAGAATTATAATAATAATTATTCATCAATTCAGATAATAAAAGACAAGATATTTGTTCTCTTAGGAAGCTGACAATGAAGAACACTATCACTGTTCACATTGACCTGTTCAGCCTTACTCTATAATGTCCAGGAATCATTATAATCAATACAAACAAAAAATAATTAATCACTTAATTTAAACAAATTAAATTGGCTGTATGGGTTTAGATAGAGACATGCGTGAAAAATAATCTGTTGAAACTAGCTTTCATATATTCAAAACAAATTAATTTCAGATTTCTCATCTTTATGGAATTGTTCCTTTAGTCTCTATGTGTACACTTCTACTTAAATAGTCACCAAACACAATGTTCCTTTTAAAAGATGAGCACAAAGTTACCATTTTGTACTTGTCCCTGTTTCCTCTCTTTGCTCTTTCTATTGAACTCTTCTAAAAACCTAGTTAATCTAGAGTATATTAATCCCTTCACAGACCACTTAAAATTTTATGATAAGCTTTCACACACCCCATTTCTACTTTTTCCCAATAATACATTTGCAGTCTTGTAACTGCAAATATAGCACGTCTGCTAATGAGTTTGAAATTAATTATCCATGCAAGGGAATCTGAGAAAAACAGGTTTCTCTCAGATCAATTTTAGATCATCTTTTTTATAAGCCATAAATACACGAGTCTCTACACAGATTAGAACATATATATATATATATATGTTGTAAGGGAAATATATATGTTCTAGGGGAAAAAGGAAGACCTAGGAAACTACAGGCCTGTCAGTCTCACCTCTGTGCCCAGCAAGATCATGGAGCAGATCCTCCTGGAAAATGTGCTAGGGCACATGGAAATAAAGAGGTGATTGGTCACAGCCAACATGGCTTTACTAAGAGCAAATCATGCCTGAACAATTTGGTGGCTTTCTACATAAAGCTACAGAGATGGTGGGT
Organism: Apus apus; assembly: GCF_020740795.1. NCBI lineage: Eukaryota > Metazoa > Chordata > Aves > Apodiformes > Apodidae > Apus > Apus apus. The sequence goes on along the minus strand of NC_067285.1, from coordinate 93,872,525 downwards.
GGTGGCAGAGCAATTGTCATCTACCTGGATTTGTGCAAGGCATTTCACACTGCCCCACATGACATCCTGGTCTCCAAACTGATAAGGCAAGGATTTGACAGATGGACCACTCGGTGGACAAGAAATTGGCTGGATGGCTGCACCCAGAGAATTGTGGTCAATGGCTCAGTGTCCAAATGGCGGCAAGTGATGAGTGGTGTTCCTCAGCGGTCAGTACTGGGACCAGTGCTGTTCAACATCTTTGCTGGAGACATGGACAGTGGGATTGAGTGTATCCTCAGCAAGTTTGCTGGTGATACCAAGCTGTGTGGAGTAGTTGACACACCAGAGAGAAGAGAGGCCATCCAGAGGGACCTTGACAGGCTGGAGAGATGGGCCACTGCCAACCTCATGATGTTCAACAAGGCCAAGTGCAAGGTCCTGCACCTGGGTCAGCACAACCCCAGGCACAAATACAGGGTGGGGGAAGAATGGCTGGAGAGTAGTCCCGAGGAAAAGGACTTGGGGTGGTAGTAGCTGAGAAGCTCGACAGAAGCCATCAGTGTGTGCGGGAGCCCAGAGAGCCAACTGCATCCTGGGCTGCATCAAAAGAAGTGTGGACAGCACGGCTAGGGAGGTGATTCTGCCCTCTACTCTGTGCTGGTGAGTCTGCACCTGGAGTACTGTGTACAGTTCTGGAGCTCTTAGCAGAGGAAAGACATGGAGCTGTTGGAGGGGGTCCAAAGAAGAGCCACCAAGATGATCAAAGGTCTGGCTCACCTCTGCTATGAAGACAGGCTGATACAGTTGGGGATATTCAGCCTGGAAAAGGGAAGGCCCAGGGAGCAACCTTTCAGTACTTGAAAGGGGCCTACAGAAAAGCTGGGGAGGGGCTTTTCACCAGAGATGGTAGCAATAGAACAAAGGGTAATGGTTTAAAAGTGAAATAGGGGAGATATAGGTTAGACATCAGGAAGAAATTCTTCAACATGAGGGTAGTAAGGTACAGGAATAGATTGCCCAGTGAGGTTGTGGAAGTTCCCTCCCTTCTGACCTTCAAGGATAGGTTGGATGAGGCTTTGTGCAACCTGTTGTGATGTGAGGTGTTCCTGCCCATAGCAGGGAGGTTGGAACCTGATGATCTTTAAGGTCCCTTCCAACCTTAACCATTCTATGATTCTATGATTCTATGACTCTATGATATAGAGAGATAAATAGTGCATCTCTACATTAAGCTTTATAAGTGAAATGTCTGGAGGTTCTAAAAATTCGACACACTGTAATAATATTGTCAATGAAACCCAATAGCTATTTATTTTGGTTTAGTTTTATTTAATAGAAATCACAGAATCATAGGAAAATTTAGAATGGAAGGAACTTCTGGACATCATTTGATCAAAACATCTGTTGAAAGCATAGCCCTATGCCATATTATGCAGGGTCATATCATGCTGAGTCTTTCATTTTTAGACAGTACTGTGCAATGTTTCGTTGTTCATAAAGTGAATAATTCATTAACAGGCAGAATCTTCTGTGAATTAACTTGTGCCTGTTGCTTCTTGTCACCTGCAAACCTGTGAAGAGGGTACCAACACTTCCATATTAATGCCTTTTCAATACCTGAAGACTGATTAGTTCCCATTGTTCCCCTGAGTGGTCAAATCCAATTTCTCCACTTTTCTTCCTGTGTCAAATTCTCAAAGTTTATAACCAACTTAGATACAATCTGTTAGACCCTATCCAATTTTTCAGTGTCTCTCTTGAATTTACAGTGCCAAAACTGGGAATAGTGTCAGATGTAGCCCAGCAAGTCCTGAGCAGAGTGGGGAATAATTACATCCCTTGAACTGCTGGAAATACACTTCCTGATGCAGCTCAGGACATGGTTTGTCTTTATTGCTGTAGAGGCACATTGGTGACTCATGCTTAATTGTCCACCAGGATGCCAAGGTAATTTTCAGCAAAGCTACACATTTTTAGGAAGAAACTTTTGCCTATTTAATAATTACTCTTGCTACCAGTGGCTTCTTTACCAGTTCAGTGTTCTCATATTATTTATGAATGGAAGTTTGGTCAAAGAAAATAAAGATTTGATCTCTTTTTCACTTTCCTCTTCTATTTCTACTCCTTTTATTCTAATTTTTAAATAGCTTTAGAATTGCACTGCTCTATTTATGTTTTGGGTTTGGTTTGGTTGGGCTTTTAAGGAGTGTTTTATTATCAGTTGCTTTGCAAAATGAAGATCTTCATCAAACTTTGTTTTGATATTTCTGCTTTGTCTACATCATATAGATTCAGAAAATTTAAATTAAAGTTTTTGTACTTTGAACATTCTTGCATGTAATGTCTATAAGCAAAGGAAGCAAAAAGAGATGTAAAACAAACTTGGGTAAAGTTTTCATGTTTTTATTCCATTAACATGGACAAAGGTTTTCATGAGGGTTTTTTGACCGTAAATTTTGCAAAAGACAACATTAGTTTTGTCTATGTAAAATCAATAGCAAATTGGTTTTATCTAAGTTCTAATTTATTTTTATTATTGACAACCATTCCTGATTCCACCAGAAAAAGCTCCGGATTCAGCTTGCAGTGTACCACTGCTGTTAACACAGCCTATATTTTACTGAAACATTAAAATATCCCTTGTAACAGGTAAAATTCTCCACCCAGCCTGTATTTGTTCTTGGAATTGCCCCAATCCACACACAGGACCTTGTGCTTGGCCTTGTTGAACTTCAGGTGGTTTGCACAGGCCCATCTCTCAGGCTTTTCAAGGTCCCTCTGGATGGCATTCCTTCCCTCCAGTGTGTCAGCCGCACCACACATCTTGATGTTGTTGGCAATCTTGCTGAGAGTGCACTCAAGTCCACTGTCTGTGTTGGAGACAATGATGTGAAAAAGGGCTGGTCCTAGTACTGACCCCTGAGGGACGGCCTCTTGTCACTGGTCTCCACTTGGACATCAAGCCATTGACTGCAACTCTTTGAGCAAGGCCATTTAACAAATTCCTTATGCATCAGGTGTTCCATCCATCAAACCCAAAACCATGTGTCTCCAATTTAGAGACAAGGATGTTAAACAAGACATTCTGGAATACTTTGCATAAGTCCAGGTAGATGACATCAGTTGCTCTTTCCTTATCCACCAATGCTGAGACCCCGTTGTAAAATGCCACCAAATTAGTCAGGCATGAGTTTCCTCTGGTGCAGCCATGATGGTTTCAAATATTCATCGATCAGTTCCCTCAGGACACGTGGATGCCTCTTGTCAGGTTCCATGAACTTGTGCACTTTCAGATTCCTTAAATGGTCTTAAACCTGATCAGCTGCTTCTGTGGGTGGCTCTTCATTCTTGGCTCCTAAACAGTCAAAAAATGCTTTATTCAACACTTGACTTCAAATTCTTATATTTTGAAGCATGCTCCTTAAGCCTCGGTTATGTAACCGTTGTGGTAAAATGTCTGCTGCACAACTGTTAGAAAACTTACCAGAAACAGTTCACTACTGCACTCCACAGAGCACGTCATGTTTCAGCTGCTTGGTTGTTTGAGACAAGATGATCAACAGGTTTTACCAGTCTCTCACACCAGGTGAATCTGTCACAGCTGAATTGTCTGAAGGTATGTCTGTAGCTCTCATTTGCATACTTGTGTTGCCATATTAGACAAGAAAAAAAAAAAATAATCTATTTCTTGAAATTATGGTCAGAGGATGCAATATTTGATTCCTCCTCATTTAGAAAAATAGTTTATTTATTTTCCACTTTTTAAACTGGCTGGTGAGTTTGCTTTACCCGAATTTGAATTGTACAGTCCAGTTGATTATAATAATTTTGCCTTTGCTGTCATCCAAAAGCACTCTATAAATTTATAATATATATTCTTTTCATTTGCATGTTTTTAATTAAGCAAAAATGGTTAACTAGCATTTATACACTGATTCTTATTCTTTAAAATAACTTCAGGATTAATGGTGAAAATTTTATTTTTAGAATATATATATAACCTATAAAAGCAAGAAAAATAGAGAAAGCTGTGAAATATGTAGCTCTTTTCAATGATCACAGAATTGACCTTTTGTCAATAATTTGGAAAAAAGCAGAGAAAATGCAACTTGAGAAACTGAAAGAGCATAAGAGATAAGGAGAGAGAATGAATTAAAGAAAATCAATTTTCTAAATCATTGTCTGAAAAAATAAAACCTACAAACTCACTAAGCAATTTTACACACTGTGCTGTACCCTGCAGAGGGCTGGATTTTTTGGAACACAATAGAAAATGAATTTGTTCTTGGATTTAGTTCAGAGAGAATCAAGAGAGCAATTTACTTCTGATGCAGTTCCAGTAAAAAGCTATTATGTTGATTGCCATAAAGTTCATCAGTTTAAATATGTAACTTTTATTCCTGACTCATCATTTAGGTAAAAATATTCATTCAGTATGACAAAAATACCCAAAATAAAGGCAACAATCATTTGGAGATCTACCTTCCAGTTGTCCATTCATATTAGCCATGTAAAGCATATGCAATAAAGCTCATAAAATCCAGTGTCTCGTAAAATGAGAGCAGGTTCAGGATTCCTCATCTCTTTAAATGGTTTTCTGATATTATTTCCTATTATTCAGCTGATCAGTGATTGATGTGTTATAATTTTAAATCCCAAGATAACTGTTTCATTACCCAAGTCATGATCTACAGAAACAACTGGGAGTCATGCAATCCCACTCTAAATCTACATGGTATAGAAACATAGCTACAGGCAGATAAAAATGGCATAAGAATCTGGAACAAAATCTGTGCGATATTTCTGATGTATTGGTATCAGATACCAAGGACTATCCAGGATGCAGTAGGGTATAGGTAATACACAGTGAATCACCACATAACACCACAGGTAGTATAGAGCACTCTTTGGATAACAACTAGAGCATTCTTTGGATAACCACCAGTCCAGAAGGAGATGGAGAATCTAATGCTTTTTAGAAAATACTTTCTGGAAATCATTCAATGTTATTTTGCTGGAATATTTCCAGCAGTTTGATTCTTGATTTCTGATGGCATTACTGATTAATCATAGCAGCAATATATTGTCCTTGAAGTATCATGCAATTCAACTATCATTCTAGAGCTTTATATTAGGAAATTGCACATCATAAACAAGTAGATTAAAGTGACTGTAAGGTGTTATAAAGTCTTAAACTACATAAGTATCAGCAATGCCTATAATATATAAAAAGGGGAAGTTTAAAAAATGCAAAATAAAAAAAAAGAGGTAAGAAGAAAAATACTAAAATAAAGTTTCTAATGTTGCTGTTCTTTTCTAAATTTCCTTTAACATCATGTAGTTCAACAAGGCCAAGTGCAAGACCTTGCACCTGTGTTGGGAAGATCACCAAGATTAGTTCAGGCTGAGTGATGAATGGATTGAGTGCAGCCTCACAGAGAAGGTCTTGGAGAAACTGGCAGATGAAAAACTGTTTATGAATTGGCAATGTGCACTTGCAGTGCAGAAAGCCAAAAGTATCCTGGGTTGCATCAAAAGAAGCATGGCAGCAGGTCAAGGGAGATGATTCTCCTCCTCTACTCCACTCTCATGAGACCCTACCTGGACTACTGTGTCCATCTCTGGAGGCTTTTTACTAAGACCTGTCGTGACAGGACAAGGGGCCATGGTTTAAAACTGAAAGGAGGTATATTTATATTTGATTTAAGGGTGGTGAGGGTGGTGAGAGCCTTGAACAGGTTACACAAAGAAGTTGTGGATGCCTCAACTCTGGAAATGTTCAGTGTCAGGTGGATGGAGCTTAAAGCAACCTGATCTAGTGGAAAATGTTCATCCATGGCAGAACACTTGGACTAGATCCCTTTAAAAGATCCCTTCCAACCCAAACCATTCTGTGATTTTATGATTCTATGATAAACATAAATTAGTTAATGTTTAGCTTGAGAGACATGCAGCTGCAAGACTTTATAGTTTTAAAATTTAACTGATATACTTCCTTACTGTATTTTGATTGTATAATTTCTAATGTATCACAGCATTTTATCACAGAATACTTAAGGATGTGAATGATTCAGGAAACCAAATAAATGAGGTGAACCACGTTCAAAAATATACATGTGGTTGAATCCTATGCTGGAGAATAATATAATTTCCCATGAGCGTGCAGACATGTTGAAAGGTTCCTAAGCACCCACGGGGGCTTTGCTGAAAGGACTGGGAGCTAGCTCAGTGCCAGAATGGCAAAGAGCAACCCTATCCTCCTGGTGGCTGTGGTGAGATGACCTTCTAAGCACCCTGTGGGGATGTTTTTGTCAGGGTTGGCTCCCTGTCTGTGGGTGCTGCTCTTGGCCAAGACCTTGTTGCTGTGGCTTGAACTCACAGTAATGTGATACAGGTAATAATCTTTCTTCCTTTAGCATTTGGCTGACCATTGCGTGAAAAACCTCTCTGTTTGCCTGCTCTCAATTCTGTAGTTAATATGGCTACATATAACTTTGTAATATTTCTCATGTTTCTTTTCCCTCAGAGAAGAACACTTATGCTGTTAGATTAATATCTAATAAAAAAACCAAAAACTTCAGAAAGAGAAGTATTTTTTTGCAATTCCTGACTATGTGTTTCTGAATTTCAGTGTGTTTATTATTTATAAAGATTTTGTAATTATTCAGCTGACTCATTTTCAGAGCAAATTACATAGGCTCCTCATTCAATAGCAGGTCATTGTAACACAGAGCCAGCTGGGGCAACAAAAACTTTTATACACTGGAAAATGAATCCCAGTTATGGCAGACAGCAAGTATTTTGAACACTTCTGTTCTTCTATGAGACATATTTGAGACAGTGGAAATTATCAAGTGCTGTCATAAATTTTAGTATTGTCTAATTTTAATTAATATTAATAGCATAAAGTAAATGAATCATATATAAATGACTATGTCCATAAATCTTTTTCTGCAGTTATTAAGCCACTGTTAACATTATCACGTACTCTAAAATACCCAAGGTACATTAAAGAGAAAAAGAAGCCTATTGTAAGTTCCTGTCACTTTCGACACTTGTTTTTAATACTTTTAATTTGGGGTTTTTTCTTTATACAGTCATCACTGACATCCATGAAGTACACTATTTCTTTTCATTCTCTTTTTTTTCTTTATCTGTAGTTTTGTAGGGATAAGGAAATATTTACAGATTCGGACAGCCAGAACAAGAATGCTTAGCTGTGATAGGCTAAGATTTATTACAGAAAGCTATCTACGGTTGGGTAAGTTTTGCTTTACCATAAGTATAAAGAAACTTTCATGCTGCATGAGGCGATGAATTAGGTACAGTACTGGATATAATTGCATTGCCAAGCGCTACAGTCATTAAATGCTCAAAAATAGCCCACACATACTTTATAACAGCACCATCTGCTTTATTAAGAAATGGAATAATACTAGGAAACCTAACTCAACCACTTCAAGAAGTTCCCTGGATGTTAAAAGATCTTGCACAAGTTACTAGTAGAAGAGGAACAACAGCTCTAATAATTCAATGTCTTTCAATTTCACTGCAATGTCAGCACTGGAACTGCTTCCAGGTCTCAGTAGCTGTTCTCTAAAATGTACCATAAATTGCACCCTAGTTTAAAGTACACACTTTCAGTGTTCTTTAAATTTTATTATGCACAAATGTAGCCGTTGAGGTTTTTGTAAAGGAAAAAAAAAGTCAAAATGCAAACAAAGACCAGGACAAATTCGATCTTATTTTTTATACTCTGTAATTTTATTCATGTATTTCCGTTGAATGAGATAGAAGTCAAGGCAGTATTTGTCAGTGTGTCCTTAAGTGTACAGAGAAAACCTGGTATTACAAACAACTACAGAGTCCATTTTAGAAATTATTTCAGACTCCATAATCTGTTCCTTTTCTCATTTGACCTATTTAGTCAGATACAGAGTTCCCTGCTTATTCTCCCACCTGATAACATTAGGCTCTGCCACAGTGAAAACCAATAGACTGAAGCAATATATGAAAAACAACTTCACACTTCAAACAATTCTACTATACTAGATACAAGTGTCTTCACAAAGACTTCTGATATACTATTGGCAAGCTCTCTGAATTCGGCTGTCTTTTCCAAAAGTATTATTTCTGCCATTTTAGGATGTGTTATGTTATATCCTAATGAAATGTCATTAGGATCTTGATTTTTTTCCCTGTTATTATGTTAACTTGTTTTTGTAAAAACAGTACTTTTAAATGTGGAATGCAAAAACAGCTATTATTTGGTGACACAGTATATCAGTTGCCCCAAATAATTATTTCTTAGGTAAAAAATATCAATAAAGGCAAATTATTGAGTCACATTAACTGCTCTTACTGGAGGAATCTAGTAGAACATCATAAAAGTCTTTGCAAATAAAAGCGAAGATTGGTTGAAGTAAAAATACTCTTCTTTTTAATTGCCTCTATAGGCCGCAGCAGATGAATGGATGGAGGCAAGTGATGACATTTTGATATGGAAAAATATAGCATCCTGTAAACATACTTTCTCATCTCTCCTATGATGGATGTAGACTTTTAATAGTCATTTATTGACACTTTATTTGGATCTGGTTATTGAGGACTTTTATAGGATCATAAAGTTGAGAATCAGTTGAAAAGGCAAAAAGAAATCACATTTTTGAGGAAGATCAATTGCAAATATTTGGGAATCTATACTGGACAAGTTTATAGTCAGTGTCTGTGAAGAATTTAAACACATTTTCTTCTGCTACTAAAATGGCTCTGTCAAGAAAGAAGTGATTTCTGGATGAATTAAAAGTTTTCTTATAAAAAATAATGCAGTTTTTAAGGAGCTATTTTGATTGTTGGAGACATAATAAACCTAAAAAGTTCAGGTCTACTTTGATTATCACCAGCAGACAATCTGTAAGATCTACAGCCTTCTACTTCAGAGTAAAAAAGCCACCTAATAACCTGCCTTCTCAAGAATCAGAAAAAAAAAACAAAGGGTGCTCTGCGATAATAACATCCCAAATCCATCCAGATAATTACAGCACTACTGACCATCTTTCATTCCATTCTCTTTTTTTTCATTCAAATCATACTAAAGCAATTCCTGCTGTACTGTATTGCTGAAGAATTATAGGTCATTTCTGCAATAAATGACACAGGATTTTAAATTTCCATCTGCCAGCTGTATTCTATAGCTACTATTATACTGTTACAAGGTAAGATAGATCCTGTTACAGATCATTTTGTGCTTATGTCCATGCACACAGTCCTGTTAATCTACTGATACCTGAAATACATCATTCCCAGTGTTTTGTAATTAAAGTACGATTGTGTTTGCTTAGAGATTACTTAGCTCTTCCATTTTGTGTAATGGTTTGCACTTACACATCTAAATTTTACTAACATTACTTATGATTTCTAAAACATCTTTTTTACTCAACTGTGTCTGAAGAGATAAGGGAAAAATGGAACAGTAGACTAGTTTATAAAATACTTGTTTTCCATCAGCATCTGTGAATCACACATAAATAACCAGTGAAAAAATTAGATAATTGGTTTGATATGATATGCTATTACCCAGGTGTAATAAAATATAAGATTTTAAAATTACTTAGATCTATAATCACATTTATTCATATATGTTTCTGGTGATTTGGGAAGTAACTTACTTGGTTCAAAAAAGCAAATTAGAGATAATGTGGCCCTTAGCAAACTGAAATGTAGGTACTAATATGTCTGGCAATTCATATGTAGGTTATAACAAAAATCTCATAAGACTCAAAATACAATCTTATATAATCTTAGATTTGGATATAATTTTATTCATTCTGAAAATTTTGCAGGTAGCAAACCTGTATGACAAATGAAAATGCTTTAAAAATTAATTCTAAAATACTTGCAATACTGATTTTGTAATCCTGTTAGAATTTACTATATATGAAAATCAAACTTCCTTAAATTATTATAATTTTAGATGTTGATATTGACATTCAAAAATAAGATAAATGTCCATTGTAAGTGTATAATCTGTCACACAAAAAATCTTGTAAATCTTCTACATCTCCATATTAATTATTTTCTAGAAATACATTATTTAGATGGACATGTTAAAAACAATAACTAGAAGAACTAAAGTTTTTTCTAATTTTTTTCTAAATTTTTCAACTAGATGCTTACGAGAAGTATTGCAGTATTTTCTGACACTGATTATAACTGAGTAATTGCTTGGATCTTGTAGAAAGTATCTATTTTTTAAAAACATTAAACAAAACAAAAAATCAGAAACACATACACAAACTGTAGTATAGCAGTTGTTTCCTTAAATGAGAACTTGTGCACTAAAAGAAATGAGGTTTTTCTGCTTTAAATTACATACAAAATGTTTTTCATAACACTTTTTCTACCTCAGTCTTTTAGTACCTGCGGTAACAAATCTTTGCAGAAACATAGTTAAAGGTAATTAGAATTGATTTCAATCTGAAAATAATTAAATAATATTATGCACCAAACAAATTATAAGAGTGAAATCATGGTTGTAACATATGCAGTAATATTCTGGTGCTAGTTTTGAACAAAGGAATGTTGACTATCAATTATCTTTGATTATTTTTTTTAGTTGTCTATCACCCTTTGAAAAAAGACCAGCACTTGATAATTTGTGCTCGCAGGAAGTCACTGGGAAGACATTTATTGTCTGTGAGTTTCTGCATAATTATGGACTGAACATTCGATGTTTCTTAAAAATATTTTGGAAGAAATATATTAAATTAAAAAGAAGATCCCCATGAGGCTTATTAACAAATATCAAGTATATTCTCAAGTTCTGTAGTTGAAACAGTTCTCAAGTTATTCTTTGAATTATTCTTTCTTTTTCTGTTTTTTTAAAACTCAAGACAGCTAACTTTCCATCATACGTAAAATTCCTACTTTTCATCACGTATAAAATTCTACTTTATACTTTGATTTTACAGCATAAAAAGAAGCCTTCTCTGAATAACAACTAATAATATAGTTTCTTAACTGATTTCCTTAGGTAACGGAATCCATATATATTTATCTATTATTAAGTATATATAAATATATATATATATGTAAAAAAAAAATAAAATATATATATAGAATCATGGAATCATAGAATCATTAAGGTCAGAAGGGACCCTAAAGATCATCAAGTTCCAAACCCCCTGCGATGAGCAGGGAACTGTACTGCTAGACCAGGTAGCACAACACCTCATCCAACCTGGCCTTAAAAACCTCCAGCGGCATCAACAACATCCCTGGGCAACCCATCCCAGGTCCTCACCACCCTTATAGTGAAGAACTTCTTCCTAATATCTAACCCAATTCTCCCCTCTCTCCGTTTAAAACCATTACTCTTTGTCCTATCACTGTCTTCTCTGATGAAAAGCCCCTCCCCAGCTTTCCTGTAGGCCCCTTTCAAGTACTGGAAGGCGTCTATAAGGTTTTCCCAGAGCCTTCCCTTCTCCAGGCTGAATATCCCCAACTCCCTCAGCCTGTCTTCATAGCAGAGGTGAGCCAGACCTTTGATCATCTTGGTGGCCCTTCTCTGGACCCTTTCCAATAGGTCTGTATCTTTCTTGTGCTGAGGGCCCCAGAACTGTACACAGTACTACAGGTGCAGAATCGCCAGAGCAGAATCACCTCCCTGGGCCTGCTGTCCACACTTCTTTTGATGCAGCCCAGGATGCAGTTGGCTCTCTGGGCTCCCACACACACTGATGGCTTCTGTCGAGCTTCTCAGCTACTACCACCCCAAGTCCTTTTCCTCGGGACTACTCTCCAGCCATTCTTCCCCCACCCTGTATTTGTGCCTGGGGTTGTGCTGACCCAGGTGCAGGACCTTGCACTTGGCCTTGTTGAACATCATGAGGTTGGCAGTGGCCCATCTCTCCAGCCTGTCAAGGTCCCTCTGGATGGCCTCTCTTCTCTCTGGTGTGTCAACTACTCCACACAGCTTGGTATCACCAGCAAACTTGCTGAGGATACACTCAATCCCACTGTCCATGTCTCCAGCAAAGATGTTGAACAGCACTGGTCCCAGTACTGACCGCTGAGGAACACCACTCATCACTTGCCGCCATTTGGACACTGAGCCATTGACCACAATTCTCTGGGTGCAGCCATCCAGCCAATTTCTTGTCCACCGAGTGGTCCATCTGTCAAATCCTTGCCTTATCAGTTTGGAGACCAGGATGTCATGTGGGGCAGTGTGAAATGCCTTGCACAAATCCAGGTAGATGACAATTGCTCTGCCACCACCCACCATCTCTGTAGCTTTATGTAGAAAGCCACCAAATTGTTCAGGCATGATTTGCTCTTAGTAAAGCCATGTTGGCTGTGACCAATCACCTCTTTATTTCCATGTGCCCTAGCACATTTTCCAGGAGGATCTGCTCCATGATCTTGCTGGGCACAGAGGTGAGACTGACAGGCCTGTAGTTCCCTAGGTCTTCCTTTTTCTCCTCTTTCAAGACAGGGGCTGTGTTACTTTATTTCAATGAGTGGGAACTTCACCAGACCTCCATGACCTCTCAAATATGTTGGATAGAGGCTTAGCAATGGTTCTCCAAAGCATAAATCCCAAGTACTTATTTTATTATTCAGGATAAGATAGTAGAAGGGTCTAAAACAAATAATTGTAGTGAAATAGATAGTAATAGTGAAACTGCACATAAATTTTACAGGGAGTAGAGTAAGCAAACACAGGTGTTCTAGGAAAATATAAAATAGTAATATGACTTATGTGCTTAATTTTTGTTTGTGAAGCTATGCCAGTTTATATCAGCATTTGGTCAAGTATCATTTTATCTTACTTTATCTCTCATACCTTTTTTAGTTTTTTGTTTTCCCCAAAATCCTGGTTGACTAATCTTCCATACAAAGGTAGAGCAGGGAAGATCTAATTAAATTACAGAAAACATCATTAACTATTGTAAACCAGTAGACTTGTTTTGATGAGGCATTATGTCTATTTAACTTCCTGAGATCTGAGAAGAAGAGTAGCTTTTCCTGCAGCATTTTATTTATGAAAGTATTGCTCCAGCATTTGTAGTGTGTTAGGGAGGCAATAAATATGGATCAAGCACAGTTACCACCTTGTATTTTTTTTCCTTTTTAAAGACTTCATTTTTTCTAAGGTCTGTAGAGGGCATAAAAACTAGGCCTTCTGCCAGTCACTGCACCACTGTGTCTCACTGCTTTCAAATTAAATTTACATTTGTTAAGACCTGATATGCAGATACCTTTTAATTGATAACACCTGGCCTAATTTGCATCATTGACAGTGTTTATGAAAGAGAAATTGAAAAATGTTTAAGTTACCACCATCCTAAGCAATAAGTGAAACATTAGCTGGAGACTTCCTATGCAGCGCTTAATAATACATTTAGAAAGTGTCTCATTGTTTTAAAGACTCCCAGACTTCTAGTAGCAAGTAAAATAATGTTTTGCATAAAATATTTAATCTCCAAATGCTTTATGTATTAAAATCATGATACAGATAATCACATAAATACACAAATCTCTAGAAGACTAGACTGCAGACATTGTCACACTGTACACATGAATGAAGCATTTGGTCAAAGGCAAACATCTGTGGTAAACACACTACAATGGAAGAGATATGGTTAATTTAACTAACATGAGACCTTGGATTTTAAAGCTGAATCTAAAAGTACATTTGAAATTCTTCCCATCAGCTGGTTAATCATAATTATTTTTTATTCTTCTTATTTTATTTCTTTGACTGCTGAAATCTCTTCCCTTCAGTCTTTGCATGAAAGATGCATTTAAATGACAGTTTTGCTGCTGTCTGGGCAATTTAATCCAACCTGATTATTGCAGCTATATGATTTTTGTAATGAACTGCTCCATATATACCGTGAGAACTGCAGATTCTAACCTCTGAGGCTTTTTAGTCAGAATGTCACAAATGTCTCCACAATCACTTATTTTCAGTGATGGTCAGAGTGTTATCATTCAACTAATTAGATATCCAGTCTTCTTTCTATGGAACAGGCAAAAGTATTCCAGAATGTTAAGATTTAAAAGAAAAAGCTAAGGATGAGAAGGAAGTAGTGGCAAGTATAAGAACTTTATTTATTCATGCAAATAATCTACCAGCATATTTGGATCAGCTGAAGCATCAGCCTCTCTTACATTGAAAAATACTATTTTAGTAAGAGAAAAGTGTAGAAGTGAGATGTTAAATAAAGAAACTAAATAAATTAAAGCAGCTTTACTGAACCTTGAAAAATTTCTGACAGTGTTCACACATTAATCTAGTCCTTTGTGTCTTTTACAGCCTGTCTCTTCCCAGGGTCAGAGGTTAGAAGGAATATTGTTCGAAGGAAAATTGATTTGAAATAACACACATCTGTAAATATGTGTGTTATTGTAAAATTGTTATTATAAAAATAACGCATCATCTGTAAATATGCTTGAATGAACCTGAATCAGAAATCAACACAACACACTTGTCCAGTTACTGATTCAGCTAAAAACTGACATCTCCTGGCAGGTTCTGAATCAGTGTGAAGTCTTTGCATTTACTAAAGCCTCCAGAGCAGCCTCATGTTACACCTGTTTTTTATCCTAAAATTTTTCTCTGTTTCCCTATCAGATTTGCCATCACGTGCAGTGTGATCCTCTTCTTTCTTTACCTTAGCTGGGTATTGTGTTGGATTTATTCCTAAGAAGAATTTTAGGTAAAATATTCCAGGGGAGTTCTCACTCTTCTGCAGTGGACAGCTACTGTTCTTTCTGCCAGAAGATTCTGTCCAGTGAATCCAAGGTCTCTCCTAGCTCTCACAGTGGTGAACATCGCTCTGTGCATGTGTGTGCATTATCATATTCATCTGCTGTGGTAAGTGCAGTGTGAAAAAATTCCCAACGTCTCCACTCCCCAGTTTTGTTGAAGCCAGGCCAGCCTCAGGCAAAATAACTTAAAGCAGTATTTAAATTTTAAAAATAGGTTCGTTCAGGCTTTGAAAAAACTAAAACTCAAAAAGGTGGGAGGAAATCTGTCTAAGAAAATAACTTTGAATGCATGTCTGCTCTTTGCACTGTTAGTTGGCCAGGAGGGCACCTGCTATCAAATGCTTAGGGCTTATTTGAAAATTTAGGCTGGATGAAGTTCACCTAATGTAGGGAATGTAGGCATCCAATCCTCATTTGAAGCTCAAAGAAAAATCTGATTTTACAGAATTTTCTACTTTCAAATCCATTAGGCAGTCCTCTCAGATTTCTAGCTTCCAAGGTTCCTGGGTGTCATGCGTGTCCTGAGCAGCTTGTTCTCCAGACTAGATTTTGTTGCAGAGAGATGCCTAAATTCTATTTGAATATCTCAAGAATGAATAAATAAATACATCAGAAAATTTCATCAGCTAAATTTTTCGTTTTAAAATAATATATATTATAGTCTTGATGAAAGTCAAACATATAGGAAGATGTAAATAGGATTATATTAACATACCCTGCTATGTTCCTCAGGAATTGGTATTGGGAATGGTGAGGTTTAACATCTTTCTTGGTGACATGGACAGTTGAATTGAATGCACCCTCAGCAAGTTTGCTGATAACACCAAGATGTGTGGTGTGGTTGACATGCTGGAGGGAAGGGATGCCATCCAGAGGGACCTTGGCAGGCGTGAGAGGAGAGTCTGTGCAGACCACATGAAGTCCCACAGAACCAAGTGCAAGGTCCTGCACATAGGATGGGCAGCCCTGAGGAGATGGACTTGGGGGTGTTGGTTGAGAAGCTCAAGGTGAGTCCTTCAGAGAAAAGGACTGAATTTTTCTCTCTTGCTCTGATTCCTCCTCTAGCGATGAAAGAAGGGCTATTTTTGAAGAACTCACTGCTTGACCTCTTGTGGAAGGATCTTCTCCTTCTCATTTGAAAAGGATTCAGCTCTCTCCCAGGTGCTCTATCTTTCCTGTGTCTTCAGTAACATGGGGCTGAGTTTGTCGCCTTTGCTTCTTTTTGGTTAGAGGGCTGACCCGTGCTGATATGGATGGAGGGATGGAAGCAGGGCTTGTTGCAGGGGTTGATACAAAAGTGACCCATGCCAGGATGGGTGGAGAGGCATCAGTACTGGCTGTTGTCAGAGTCTGAGTAGTGGCAGTACTTGCTATGTTACTTTTACACCTGCATATATGCTTACCAATAATAAACAACTCCTGCAACACATTAAGGGTAATAAACATATAGAAACGGGGACAACAATTTACAGAACCCCCAAACGTTGATGGGGCCGGCTTTGTGTGAAGAAAAGTATAATTTCCCATTACAAGGTTGAAAGCATAACTAGCAATACAATTTTGTAGATAGTCACCAAGGTGCCCAGGTAAAGCCACTGCCCAGTTTATTCCAGAATAAATCAGTGGTGTCAGACATGACAAAAAATTATGCTCTTTGCCCAGCAGCTCCAATCAAGAAACCACAAACACAGACTAAGAAGGCTTAATTAGTATGATATTATACACAACAAGTTGGGTGGCACTGACCCTGGGCCAGGGTGTAAGGAAATCTAACATCAAAATAAGAATTAAATACATAATTAACATTTTAATTGGAATATCTTTAAAATATACAGGTGTTAAAAGACACTGCTTTTAATACATTCCCAAGTGGGAAATTATATTTGGTGGTTTCTATTTTACAATGATGTTAGAAGTAATTTAAAATATACTTACTAACACCAGCAGATCAGTCTTTTGGTTTCATTATGTCCCAATGCAGACCTACAGTAGACTATCCAATGTCCTGCTGAGTTAACAGAATTATTCGTCTTTCTATAGGTTTCATGCTCCAGTTTCTATCACTAAGGGTTCTGTGTGATGCCTTGATCCAAAAGCACACATAATTAGAAGAAGTCACCCACCCCTGTCACATATGCCATGTTGAATTTTGTAATTCTGTAGTGCCCTTAGGCACACAGTAGGAATTACTCTTCAGAACCCCATGTCCCTTACATTATTCCTTATCTGATAAGTAACATCACTACTGAATTCAGCTCCAGGCTGCTTTACATCAGAAAGCTGACATTCCAACATAAAGGCTAAGTGGCATATCCTGAGTTAAAAATAATTATTAAGTAAGGTAGCTATTTCCTTTATCTGTTCTCAAGCAAACAACAGTAGGCCTGATGTGATGGTGCTGGTATTATAATTCTTTGTAATGCTGTAAAAATATGTAGATACTGAGACAAAATTGATTGAAATATAAATAATAATGAAATAGGGATTTTTTTCAGTCATCAAATGGAACTTGAAGTTCTGAACCTAATGCTTCCCTCAACAACAATTCTACTTTGTTTGCCCTTTGGATAAAATCAGAAAGAACTTATGATTTTGTAGTTATAATGTAGCAAAATGTATTTTGATAATGAGCACAATTATATGGCAGCGATTGCACAATTTTGTTCTGCAAAGTTCACTGTGCATGCTTCAGAATGAAATGATGGATTAAATTCTGAAAGATACTTAAAGGTTAAAAAGCAAGTAAACAATTCCCTTGTTGATCACAGCTCTCCATTAACCATACATTAGGCCTATGTCTTTAAGGGTTTTTGGAGATCCAAAGAGTTTTGCAAAGTCACCTAAGATTAGAGCTACAAGAAAATGCAGTTTCTAGGTCCAAATTCCCTGACACTGTTTTTGGTTACTTCTAAAACATAGATTTGATCAGCAAAATGCTGAAAGGGTTTGAAGTTTTCTAGGAAACAAAAGTTCAACTTTAAGCTACAAATAGAATTCTAAAGCCTTGAACAACTAGATGACCAGGCACAAACAAAATTCTTTTATGTAAAGACTTCGAGCATGCCTGGCTTGCAGTTAATTTATGGACAAATATGCTGACTTCTATCTTAACGTACTTTATAAGCCAAGTATTATTTGAGGGGCAAAAAAGGCACAGAGTGCATTTTCCACTACCCTCATCACTAGATCCATTGCCTCACTGAGCAATCATTTCTTCTCCTGACAACATACTTAGAGAAATATTTCTTAATGCCCTTCATGTCTCTTGCTAGTTTCACCTCAAACTGAGTTTTGGCTTTCCTCTGTCCATTCTGTGATTCCTATATGAGTGGACAATGTCTTTGCACTCCTCCCATCTAGCTTGTCTGCATTTCTGCCATCTGTGTACTTCCTTTTTGTGATTGAGCTCTTTCAGGACTTCACTGTACATCTATGCAGACCTTTTCCAATACTTACTTGCCTGACAAGAACAGACCATTCTTGTGCCCTGAGGAGGTTGTCCTTGAAGATCAACTAGCATTTGCATTTGGTAACAATTCATCTAAAAACTGCATGGTATTTGACTCAGAATAGTAACTTTAACATATTTTTTTCTGTGGAAGTAGTCTGTTTTTTTTGCTGGAAGCTTGATACCTAGCCATCTATTTTAATTTTCCATGATGCCAATAGATTTCTAAATACTTGCAGATCTAAAATCTTACCCTCAGCCTTCTGTTCAATATTCCTCCTTTCCCAATATGGGAAGGAAAGATTGTAAGATTCTAAGGGATTTTTTTCAGTAATGGAGTGCATATAAATACCAAGAATTACAGATGGATTTTGCAGGCACTTACATGTAGTTTCAGTCTCACACTCTTAAATCCAGTTGTTAATTGTGAACTGTACCCACAGTAAACCCACAAATGTAGCATCATCTATTGACCTCTATGAAAGCTAGTAAAATTTGAATTTTAAAATATTCCTAGATCCCAACTTTGTATCTCAACTATTTTTGTTTTTAAAAACTCAAACTTCAAAACCCCATATTTTCAAGAGAGGAACAACAACAAAAAAACAATGACAAAGAAGTAAAAAAACCTGAAAACTTCCTTAGGATTGAAAAACAATTACAACTTCTTGTCCTTCTAACATTATGAGAAAGTTATGAGCAGTTCGGGAATCACAGCAGCAAGCTGTGAATGATAAATAAAATTAAACAGTCCTGCTGAGTACACTACTGTGCTGTTTGCTATGTTCTATAGACATTCAGGCACACAATATTCATATTTTGGACAGAACAACAGGCACAGTAATGCAAAGTCATGTATGTGTGAGAAAAGCTTAAGCTTTCAATGTGTACTATATTTTCCTTTTAACACTCCCTTAGATAATTACCGTTTCCAGCCTAGAACCCATGAAGCAAGAAGATAATTATTCTCAAAAATATTCTCTTTACAATATTAAAAATGCCCTTTACAGGTTTTCCTAAATTGCTATACCTTAATGGCAATATTTTTTTTAGTGGAAAGATAATTTTACTGTTTGGGTTGGGGTTTTTTTCTGATTTATTAGAGTTCATTAAAATATTAAAAGATTAAAAGTAGGTGTTTCCACTTCTTAAGATCTTTTCTTCTGTTGCCAGAACGTGCGTGAGTTCTGACAGGTGTCATGGCACAACCATGTAGACAGAGCCCAAAGTGCCATATTGACTGTTGTAAGTCACTGAAACTGAAAAAAATCTGTATTTATTTTTCACCTAATGACAACTCCCTCTATTGATGCTCCAGCCTGGGCAAAATATTTATCCACTTTACCAAAGAGAAATGTAATACATATATGGCTTCTGTGCAAAGAAACCTGTGTTCCTTTGCCTCAGAGCATAATAGGTTTGTGTCTGTTTGCAGTCAAACTTGTGGAACATCAACACAGCTGAAACTTATGAAGGAGTCTGTGATGTTACACAGGGAGCGCTGAAGAGTCTTTAAATGATTGCTGCTGAAGAGAGGTTGTGTCTCCTTGGGAACACAAGGTGCCTCTACATTATTGTTTCAGTTCTTCTGTTGAGAAGTATGCTTTTGAAGTGGCTTTTCTAATTGTTTCTACTTTGCTTCACATGATTTTAAATCAGTCTTACTGGGGTTTTTTTGAATGAAGCTAAACACAAACATGCTCTTCAGGAGAACACTGAATGCAGTCTGACTGCTAGTGGTTATCATGTTCAAGTGACCAAAGTAGAATTAGTCCAAAGTAATATTTCCTGGGTTCTCAATGCTAAGTGTTTCACTGTATGAAAACTTACCTGCCTAGTGCTATTTATTTCTTGTAACATGTACATAGACTTAGTTTGCTCTTGGGTTCTGAGTATATGGCTCTCCTCCAATAAGCATGAAGTATATGCAGCAATCTTAGTCAAATATATTTTCATATCACTAGCTTTACTATTAAATTCCTTCATATGGCATTGCTGATGAGAAAGCAAACAGAGCTGGGTGATGTTTTGCTTTAATAATGTACTTGTAGTAGTTTTAGGATTGCTTGCAAATTGTGGCCTTTTCTAATACTGTCAGATAAATACTTTTTTAGGGGACCAAAGGGAAAGAATCAATTACCATGAGAATTCTCATCTGTCTAATAATCTAATGGCCCATACTCTCAACCACATCTAAAGGTTTCAAAGTTCTCATGCCTCTTGTACCTGAATTCTTACACCATTATTTAAAATCACAGGTTTTCGTTGCAAAGATTAAAGATTTAACTATGGCTTCTACTTCCCAGGGAAGTGTTTCAGCAGCTATGAAGTTAACAGTTCATGACAGAGACAGATTGCTGCTATTCAAGTAGTGTACTGTGATAGCATGCCTGAGATTACAAATCTTGCCTAACTTTGTTGATACAGCTGATACTGTTTTCTGTTCCATGGTTGGTTCAGTCAAAACTTATAGTTTCTTTGCTGAGCTAATTTATGTGCTACATCTATACTCACAGATACCAAATAACTTGAACTGACTAATACTGTCTTGCACTGTGTGTCACTGCCATCATTACTTCAAATAGTATAAAAGTTAGGTTTATGCCTTACCTAAATGATAAACAGCCACTGCTTATGTCTTCTGTAATAGTAGTTAATGCCCAATCCACTGTGCCTTTGCTCCTGTGGTGGCATACAGTATAGAAATATCCTAACTACTTATCTTCCTAACCACTTAATAAGTAAATTACAATCATGCTGATGACAGGATATATACATAAAGAAACACCAACTTACATAAAGACACCAGGATCTAAGTTTGCCTGTTCAGTCATGACAGATATTTTATTTTATCTGCATAGCTATATAAAATTAATTATAAAAATCCTTAACTACAGCTAAATCTAATGCAATTGATTTTCAGTTTTTTAAAATGTACCTTTGACTTAAGGAGCCAATTCATTGAACTCTTTGCTGATAAACCTAAATTAGTATAGCAGTGAAATAGTATCAGTGGATCTATTTGTAACCAAAACCATGCAAGGCTCACTGATAGAAGCAGAAATTCCTTCTCTTTAGTTAAGATGACGGATTTGGCTATTGCATTATCCATTATTATATTGATTGCAGAATTGTGTATGGAACCTTCATTCTCATTACAGAAAATGAATGGCATTGCCAATTATTTAAACCAGACTGACTTCAGACCTGGCGCAGCTGAAGCTAATTTGAGCAGAGATGGAAAGCATTACTTAACAAATGCGGGGCTCTGGCAGAGTTACTTAAAACTTTTCATTATGTTTTTACCAGTGCCAGAACTTTTCAGAGAGGCAAGGTTTGGATTTTTGAATGATGCTTGCTGCATATTTTCATTGATACAGTGAAATACACTGAAAAAAATCCAAACCTTTATGAGATTAGGCATCAGTTATATCGGATTTGAATACTAATTTCAAATAAAAAGTAAGCACAGGAAGTGACAGATTTTTTTAAAAGAAACAGTTTTTCACCTAAAATTGTGAGCAGGACCAGACTTACTGGATTAAAAACTATGTAAGAAGCTTAGCACTAGCTGGTACAGTGCATTCCTGGTGTCATATTTTACTACGTAGCCATTGACTACAACAGTAAGCTCAGAAGCCTGATTGTCCTGTTTAAAAAAAATAGTTTGTTTTTTACTTTAGCTTCCACAAATTTTTAATGTTCACAGCAGTGTAAGCGATTACTTGATAATGCAGTACAGAGAACAGATATTTCCAATCATGACCTCAAAACTATTTTTATTATCTATACACTTTTTATCAAGTTCTTTTTGCGAGTTTGCTAGTTTGAAACAAATCCTTACTAGAGGGACTGGTTTTGTTGTTGGTAATTACTAATCACGCAAAGTTCTGTGTGTAGAGGTCGCTTGGTTAAAGAACTGAAAGCCTATAGAGGACTTCTGATTTTGTCCTACATTTTTCTTAGTAACAGTAATTCAAGTAAAATTTTTTGGTGATAATGGGCGCTTGATATTGATCTAATGCTACTGTTACAAATTTGTCCTGTGTTCTTCTTCACAGAATCATAAAATCATTCAGGTTGGAAAAGCCTTCTA
Source organism: Apus apus (assembly GCF_020740795.1). Classification (NCBI taxonomy): domain Eukaryota; kingdom Metazoa; phylum Chordata; class Aves; order Apodiformes; family Apodidae; genus Apus; species Apus apus. The sequence goes on along the minus strand of NC_067285.1, from coordinate 93,850,221 downwards.
AGATAATCAAATCCAACCATCAACCCAACACCACCATGACCATTTAATCATGTCCCAGTGTGCCATGTCTGCATGTTTTTTGAACATCACTAGGGATGGTGACTCCACCACTTCTCTGGGCAGCCTGTTGCAAGGCTTGACCACTCTTTCAGGAAATAATTTTTTAAGAAGCATCTAATTTTAGTAATGCAGATGTAGACAGCTGAAAGTACTTAAACTTCTTTCAGATCTCACCTCAAAAATTTGTCTTTGAGTGATAAGTAGATACTATAGGACATAAATATCTTCCAGGCTTGTCCATCAGACCTGAAAAACCACTGTAAGAATGTAAATGGTACTTAATTTTATTTTCTCAAATGTTATCTTTAACCTCTTTATAGATTACATATGCACACAAAAAAAAACCCCAAAAAATAATGGGAAGGAGCAGGTATGCTGATACCACTGCACAGAGTGGTGACAGATATTGCCTTGTCTTTAGTTATGGCTCACTCTTAATACATATATATATGTATATATTCATCTTGTTATTATTTTCTTACATTTCAATGACAGTCTTTCTTTCATTTTTGCTATTTACATGTGTGCATCCAGCACTACAGAAACCTAGTTCACAACTGGAGGTAGTATTTTAGAAGACATATTTTTAAAGAAAATACACTCAACATCTAAGGTGCTAACATCTTTTTCACTTAATCATTTCATTTAGAATATGATTAAAATAATAGAATGATAGAATGGTTTGGGTTGGAAGGGACCTCTAAAGGTCATTAAGTCCAAATCCCTTTGCAACAAGCAGGGATGTCTTCAAACAGATCAGGTTGCTCAGGCCCCCATCTAAACTGACCTTAAATATTTCCAGTGATGGGGTTTCTACCACCTCTCCGAGCAACCTCTTCTAGTGTTTCACCACTCTCGTAAAAAATTTCTTCCTTAAATCTAGTTGAAATCTATCCTCTGACAGTTCAAAACCAATACCCCTTGTCCTATCGCAACAGGCCCTGCTAAACAGTTTGTACCTGTCTTTCTGACAAGGCCCCTTCAGGTACCGGAAGGCTGCTTAGAAGGTCTTCCCAGAGCCTTCTCTTCTGCAGACTGAACAACCCCAACTCTTTCAGCCTGTCTTCATAGGAGATGTGTCCCAGACCTCATATCATCTTTGTGGCCCTCTGGACTTGCTCCAGCAGGTCCATGTCTTGTGCTGATGACTCCAGAGATGAAAGCAGTACTCCAGGTGGGGTCTCACCACAGCAGAGGCAGAATCACCTCCCTTGACGTTTTTTCATGCTTCTTTTGATGCAGTCCAAGATACGGTTGGACTTCAGAGCTGTGAGTTTAAATTGCTGGCTCATGTCCAGCTTTTCATCCACCAGTATCCCCAAGTCATTCTTTCTGGGGCCACTCTCAATTCTTTCATCCCCCAGCCTGTATTGATACCTGGGACTGTCCAGAGTCAAGAGCAGGACCTTGCCCTTGGATTTTGTAATAGAGATAGAATATTAATATAAATTATTCTAACTATAATTATTATTATATATAATTGATTTTTAATCTAAAATAATTATATATAAACAACCTGTTTATTTTATTATATGAAAAGTCTATAGTTATTTTATAGAATGACCTTATATAATACTTACATATTTTATACATATAATAATAGATTCATGTAAAAAACACTGCACATCATCTTAATAATCTTTACTTCAGAGGCTGAAGTAAAGCATGAGCTCAGCCAAAGATATCTCATATCTAAGCCTAACATTTTTTACTGGTATCATCTTTTAGTGCTTAATTACCCTCCTTGTTAATGAATACAATGATGTTCAGGGTGTATTTTAATAGGTTAAAATTCCAGCCTCTGCATCTTGTTATATCTCTGTATTCAAGGCAGAAAAGCTCCCTCCCTGGAATTGTTCAAAGATAAGCTGGACAGAGCTCGGAGCAACCTGATCTAGTTGAATGTGTCCCTGCTTATTGTACTTGGATTTGGACTAGGTGACCTTTAAAGGTCCCTTCAAACAGAAACTATTCTGTGATACTATGATTCCTAACAGCATATACTTTTTCAGGCCAAATACTAATATCAAATGAACAAGGACTCAGTCAAAGTTATCTTCAATAAACAGATTAGATAGAGTTTGTTGAGTCTGCCAGTGTCAATCTTGTTTTCTATGCACTGGATCATTTAAGTGTCCTTTCTCAAATGCTCTACAATCTTGCCGAATTCTAAATTGCAAAGCCAACCACTTGACACAATGATCTCATGTACAATGATAAAATCATATCCCTTCATGTACTTGGTATTCTCTTTCTGACCCCAGGATCACATTTCCCTGATTAGCCTCAAAAGTACATTCTGACCTTATGGTAGGTCTTCTAAGGCATGATGGCATACTTTCCTTAAAGAAGTTTTCCTAACTCAAAAGAGTTGTATAAGAGAGCATATTTTTCATTACTAGTGAAGTCACATGCAATGAGAAAATTTTCAAAGTTGTAACTTGTTCCTGTAATTTTCCAATATTGGTCTGATAGGTTTGTTTCATGTGAAATTCAGTGTTTATCAGGAGTGCCACATGCTAAATATATTTTTCTCAGTCCATGGTTGGTCACTTTGGTAATTTCTGATTATAAAAATGCATTTGTGTTTTGAGATTTAGTTTCTAGCTGATGTTCATTGCCGATAAAATTTCTGTTAATGAAGTTTGTGTTCAGAAGTGCCCAACTGAAGGAAATAAATGTAAAAAAATTGGATGTTGTAATGGCAGGTAGGGTAATTAACCTCAGTCATATACGACATGGAATTGCGTAACTCTATCTTGTCTATAGGCATGCAGCAATGTCTAGTTTTTCAGTAACCAATGTCTCTCTTTTACTGCTCATCTAGTAAATAAGTGCTAGATTACTGCTTCTGGCTTATTTCCATGACAGTTGACATTTCAAAATACTGACAAAGTGACATATCTTCTGAGTAAGTTGGCTATTTCCAACATTCTCTTTTTCATATAAACAGCACTAAGAACTCATGCATGCTGCTGTCATTACTGGCATTTGCGGAAAATGTTTTTTAAAAAGTGGAAATTGAAACAAGACTACATGAAGTGTTACATCAATGTGTTTCATATTTGCCAACACAAAGCTTGACATTTACACCAGTTAGGTTTGATATGAAGGACAGAACTAAGCACAATATCATCACGTTTTATATTAGTACAGGTCAATACATATAACTAAGCAAGATTTTGCTTGGTTTTTTGTGTTTTTTTTTTCTTTTTTTTTTCTTCTTTACAGAGTTTATGAGAAAATGGAGAAAAATTCCTCAACTACTTGACAACTCTTGCAAACTGAGTTTTTAAGATGAATAAATATTTTACAAGGTTATGATATACAACAAAGATAAGTGAGCTTGCAGTTTAGATAAAACACAGTTTAATAGACAAGGATTTATTTCTCTCTGTCTCATTTCAATTTGTTAAAGACCTAAACTTACTACAGCATTAACTTTTTTTAAGGATATTGTTGACCAAATATGTTTTTATTTTTCTGCAGCTATTCTAGTTTTGATAGCATGCTGAATTTTTTTTTAATCATTCCCTATTATTTGCCTTAATTGCATTCCATATTACAGTAACATGCAAAAGCTAATTGCAGCAAATTATCAGTACTTTCAGAACTAAGAAAGCTAAATTCAGTTGTCCAGCTAAAGTCCAGACAGAAAGTGAATCATCTTGCAGATGTGGCAGGGGTTCCTGTTGTGCACTGATATGAATCCAAGACAGATAAAAGTTTACAAAAGTTAGGTTCACGAACATCTCCAAAATAATCTCTTAATGCTTTATTTGCCTTTTAGCAATGTGGGGTTGAGATCATGGCCTAAAGCAGGACTTTTTTTTTTTACTACTTTGTTGGCCTTTTTTAACTTTGCATATACATCCCTTCTTCTAGCATCTTCTCTATGGTTCTCCATGTGCTTCAGCAGAAATTGCATTTTCAAGATGATAAATACTATCAGGTTCAAATGAGGTGTTCAGGAGGAAAAGCATCTATCTAAATTAAGTAATGATAGGTAATTTAATCAGAATATTATTGAATGGTTCTAGCTTATGTGCCATAACAACAGTGTCTGAGAATAATGGGATTCTAAGATTCTATGATATCTAAAGATGACCCATTTTCTGGAGGGGCTCTTAATTAAAAGAATTTCTAAATTTCTAAAATGAGGATGTTTTAGCATTGGGCACAAGTAACTAACACATTTTTTAAGTGTTGAACTTTTCCATGTCCTTGCTGAGATACCATTTTAGCAAACACATTTTGCACCACATCCTTCTTAACTTCTGCAGAAAAGGCCAGAGCAATGCCTGCTAAATATAGACCAAGTATTTTGAAAAGTTTTGTGTAATGGGGACAGACTAACAATGGAGTTTCATGCTTGCTTGTCCTTGTCTGCAGGCTACACATGTTGGGAGAAAACAAAAAAAAAAGCTTATTTTACTTGACAAGAAAACATATATTTTAACCTCTCACTTTAGTTTTAAAGCCCAAAGTTAAACAATAAATATCGTTTGTGTTTACCTTAGCAAAAGTTATCTTTTGATATTCATTGTGGATATTGAGTTAGAAAAGAAGGATCATCTGCAGCTTTGGAGAATATATCTTCCATAATAAGTTAAGAAAATAAGCTCATTGAAATTTGTTATTGAAAAACATTTTCTAATAAAAGTTATTTCCACAGATTAATGAAATTATTCTAGGGTTTGAGAGGTTCTACATCATCTCCTGTTAATGTTTTAAAATAATTTAGGACAAAGGCCATTTGAAAAGGTGGAGTTACTTTATAAAAATACTAATTATGTAATTTTTAAAAAATTAAAAAAAATAAAAACAATCTTTCCCATAAAATTATTTCAAAAGTAATTTATTATGATCTTTACTACATTTTAATTTTATATGTTTTCCTTTACTATATGATCTTTAATTTTATATTCTTCTATTACACAGTGACTGTCTTGTGCAATACTATAAAATTACATTCCATAATTTAGAATTATGAAATACAGAGGTATATATAGAGACTGTGAGATACCAGTTATGTCCTGTTTAGGTAAGTAATATCTAAATCTTTTTTATTATAGATGTTTTTCTATCTGTTTGTTGTTACCATTTGGATTTTTTCTGGGGAGACAAACAAAAGGGAGAGAAGAAAAGAAACCTGGGAAGACAGATTGTTGCTTTATTAAACTCCAGTGACAAAGATTCAGCTATGTGATATTCCTTTCCTGTGAAAAAATATTGTGAAAGATTTTTGTTTCTACTTGAATATTTTCACCTTCTGAAACATGATAATTGAAGAATACTTCACTTATCAGCTCAGACAATTTAAACAACACAACTGAAAAAAAAAAAAAATAGAAGATTTTTCTGTAATTCAAGCCTCTGCACTGTGGACTTCTGCCTATTGCATAATTATGTCTTTTTTTTTTTTTTTCCTGTAATTCTTCTGCCTCTATTAGAACCAGAAATACATGTTTACATTTGTATTACCTCATGCATTTTTCCTGCTACAGTTGTAGAAATACAAATTTCAGTATAGAGTCATAGAAATACATAGAAGTATGATGTCATTTGATGGAAACTAAACAGCTTTAATGAAACAATAATGATTAAAAGGAAAATAAAGAAATATGTACAAATATATACAAAACCACTCCATTCCCCCAAAACAACCCATGTCACCACTAACACTGCAGGGCAGACTCTGGGAAAATCCTGGCCTCTACTCCTGAACTCAGTGCCAGATTCAGGAATACACGGATCAGAATCAAAGGCAGAAGAATGGACAGAGTCCTCTCAGGAGTCTGGCCATAGACAAAGGGAGCTTGACCCTCATGATCCCTCAGATTTATACTGAGTATGATGCATAAGGGTTGAAACACTGGAACAGGTTTCCCAGAGGTTGATCAGTGGTCTGAGCAACCTGATCTAATTGAAGGTGTTCCTGCGTATTATGCGGGGATTTGGACCAGGTGACCTTTAAAGGTCCCTTCCTACCCAACCTATTCTACGATTCTGTGAAATGCTTCCCTTAATATTGCTTAAGATTCATGAACCTACGTGAATGTGGAATGCAAAATTTCATTTCAGTATGCTTTGTTTATTTAGGCTTTTTTGGTGTTGGAACAATTCCAATAAGTACTACAGACTATCAGAAGATATTAGCTTAAGTTGATTACTGTCTTGAAGCAGCTATATCGTTCAGAGATTTATATTCAGATCAGTTGGAATATGCACTAAAACAACTAAGACGTCTTAGTAAGGATCTTTATAAATACAGGGATGATGATACTGTAATGTACCCTGACTATAAACTCAGTCATATCTCTGTACATAATTCCTGTTTGTGTTACTGAAAAAACCTTAATTTTTACCAAATTTGTATGGGGTGCATATGAGCAGATTTTATCCACAGGATAACTCAGGTGATTCCTTACTGCTGAGGAACAGCAAAATAATTCCTCATATCTCAACAAATTGTTTTATAGTTAGATAACACCAAGCAAGAGCTACATAAGGTTACTGTTCTTATTTTCAGAGGTTTACTTTTCTTCCTGTAGACATTTTTCTTCCCATTCCAAGGTCTGCTTCTGAATATCATTATTTGCCTTTCAATTCCAACAATTAAAAATTGTAAAGATCTCCATGGACATCAAAATGACTGAGGGCATATGCTAGTCTTTAAATTTATCTAACATAGTTTTTAATTCTCCCTATACTATACTCTAATCACAAGCTGCAGCATTTAGTTTGTTGCTGGGTTTTTTTTTACTACTGATTAGGGTCTTTCAGCATCAGACTTCCTCCTACTGCAGTGAATTGACATCACTGTATATGATATCATGCCATGTAACAGGACTATAAGGTTAAATTACTTTCAAAAATTAACTTTTCTGTAGAAGAAGTATGTTATTACAGTACCACACATTGCAACTATTTATGATGGTTTTCACTCTTTTCTTAATCAAGCCCTTTTCAGAAATGTATGATTGAACTTCAAACTTAGATCTCAAATGGTTAGAAATGTATTAAAATTTGTGTGTAAATTTGCAGCACTCACTGTGTTTATTCAAGATATGCTTGTTACATCTAAAACACAATTGTAATTTATGTTAAAGATAACAATTAAAATTACAGAATTCTAAAAATATTAGACATCAGGTATATTTGTGTTTAAATAGCCTAATAACATCTGAAATACAGGATTAAGGGAGCATACAAGAAAGCGGGGGAGGGACTTTTTACTAAGGCATATAGTGAGAGGACAAGGGGTAATGGCTTAAAACTGGAAGAGGGGAGATTTAGATTAGACATTAGAAGGATATTCTTCACTATGAGCGTGGTCAGACACTGGAACTGGTTGCCCAGGGAATTTGTGGAAACCCCACCCCTAGAAGTGTTCAAGGGCAGGTGGAATGGAGCTCTGAGCAATCTGGTCAAGTGGAAGGTGATCCTGCCAATGCAGGGGAGTTGGATCAAGATGATCTTTAAGCTGCCTTCCAACCCTAGTCACTCTATGATTCTGTGATCTGTATCCTGGAAGAATCCTGGCACTGAGTAATACCTCTTGGCTTCCTTACAATACTTCTGCAAGTTGCATAATCAGTGAGTATGACAGCCTTTTAGGGATTTGCCTGGGGGACAGGAAAGTCACCTCTCAGTTTCTCTGTGTACCCTTTGGAGAGCAATTTAGCTGTTTCATTCCATTAATTGATTTTAAAACAACAAAAACATTTCTGCAGAACTTCAAAAAACTTCAAAACTAAAATGCTAACAAACAAATAGTTGTAAGTCTCAGGAGCCATCAGTAGTTGCATGCCTGTCAGCATACAGGAAATCTTCAGAGTTTAGGTCAGACTCTATTATACAAAACTGAAAACATAATTCAATGAAGATTAAAATATGATATAATCAGGATTAAATTTGCTATTTTGTCTCTGGAAACTGCTCTATTGAAATCAGTACTGTTTTACTTCAGAAAGGCAAAAGGAGATGACTCTTTAAAGTCAAACCATGCATTCCTGTGATTTTTCACATGAAAATATAGCATGCCTGAAAAGAAAAAAAATCATGAATATTAATTTCTTTGGGGAATATTTTTTATGGATTTCATCCATCCAGGGGACTATTAATATTTGAATCAAGCTCCTGTGAGCCCTTAAGATCTCCATTAAATGTTTTTAAAATTTCCTCAAAAGCACGAAGCCAATTTCTTTTTATAAATCTGATCTCTGCCACTTGCCTTCACATTCTTTTTATCCATTGTCTATTTCCCAACTCCTTCCATATTATTTAAATAGCATTTAGAGCTATTTAGAGATTACAGAGATTTGAAATTAAAAATCTGACTGATTCTTCAGTTTTCTTCTCCAGGGCAACTGTGTTAATCTCTGTATTCTATATAAATCTGTAAAAAAAAAATAACAGTTGTGAACTCTGAAGAGGATTTGTCACTGCATTAAAAAGTCCTACATATACAAATAAAAGACCCGTACTGGATTTCATCAGCAATGAAATTTTTTCATTAGCATATCATCAGGACATTGCTTCTTAAAACATTTAACAAAAAGATCATTCATTTATCCTTTCAAATGAAAAAAAAAACAAACAACCCAAACCAACAAAAAACAAAACCAAATAATTAAAACAAAAACAAAAACAAAAACACTCCAATATACTAAAGCATTGTATTCAGGCATTAAAGAAAAAAAAAAAAAAGAAAAAGAAAGAAACAATAAAGAAAGAGGTCACCTTTTATATTTCTTTCACTCTTAAGTAAGATAAAAGATTATACTCAGGTATTACAGAGCAATCAGTGTATTGCTAATCACCATACTCACACTGGGATGTGAACAAACCTAAAATTAGTTTTCACTTTTGAATTTCTGGGAAGAGTCAAGGCAATAATGTGAGAAAGTGGAAAGGATCACAATGTGATTTGAAATACTAAGGGCAAATGTAATATTTAGTTAAAGCTTCAAAATGTTTGGTTTGGTTGTTTTTTTCTTTTTTATTACATCCAGTAATAAAAACCCCTGAAATAATTTTAAAAACCAAAAGACAAATGCTTATATCCCCTTCAGGATATGCTCAACTTCTTTCCTCTTCACACACCTGAATGTTTTATTCTGTATAGAAAACATGAATGAGAAACACTTTTTTAATTTCTCCGTTCCTGAAGCACTTAAATGGGTAAGTATTACACTCTGGACAATATGGAATAGCCTAATGAGGGGGGGCTTTCATTTTGAACTGCCTTTAACCTTAACTGTCCCCATTAGTTGTGTTTCTTGGTTGTTGGTTTTCCAGACTATAGAATATCTTGCATGCTTTAGAGGAAAACTCTTTGGTGGTATTGGTAACTTAAACAAAAAAACAAAAACATATTAAGGAAAACATTAAAATAATAATTCTAAATTCCTTTATTTGTCATCATTCTGATATTTAGCATAACATACCATATTATATATTGCCTGAGATTTTTAAGTGTCTCTGCTTTTGAGAGAAATTTTTTTTTTTTGGTATCAAAAAAGTGTTTGCCTCTTCAAAAAATAATTTACAATAGCAGGAAGAATAGTGAAGATATATTGAGAAAGGGTTCCTTATTTTGCAATCTTTTTTTTTATTTCCCAGAATTTTTACTATATTTCCCATTTCATATTGCTATTGCCACTCGATCATATATTTCTTCCTTAAAATAATAAGATGCAAGCATTTCATAGAAGCATACAATCTTAAGGCTAGTTTTTGGATAACACAGAGAGAATCATTAATTATATTCAGTGCCTGTAGTGATAGGACAAGGGGTAATGGCTTTAAACTGGAAGAGGGGAGATTTAGGTATTAGGAAGAAATTCTTTACTGTGACTGTGGTGAGACACTGGCACAGCTCACCCAGGGAAGCTGTGCATGCCCCCTCCCTGGAAATGTTAATGGACAGGTTGGATAGGGCTCTGAGCATCTTGGTCTAGTGGGAAACATCCCTGCCCATGCAGGGGGCTTTGGAACTAGCTGATCTTTAAAGTCCTTTCCAACCCAAAGCATTCTGTGATTCTATTATTACCAAAAAAAGACAGAAGATGATGAATACTCTCAAAAATACTAGTTAATTAGTATAGGCAAGTAATTGATTTACTATTTGAGCTCAATATTGATAAATAGGGCAAAAGAGAGCCACAGATGAGATTAAATTTTATAGCACTTTATGAAAAGATACATTTTAGGCTATTTCCCTTAAAAGTATCCCTACTTTGGGAAGAGTTTCTTATGGCTTCCTTTAACTAGCAGCTGAATTCAGACTAAAGAAAGCACATTTCCCCTGTAAAAGCATAGTGGATGCCAGGAATGATAGTAATATCAGCAGTGAGAAACAAAAAGAGGAAACATAGCAGGTTTATTCTTAAAATCTTTTTAAATTGCTTTTTGCATTAATCCATGCTATCAGCTATGCTTTTTTTTCTTCCAGTTAAAACTATACAAATCACAAATATCCTCAGGCTTGTCTGATACAAAAATGCTGCTCTAGAATATTTAAGTAGCTCTCAATGAAAATTCATTCTTGTTGCTTAATGTCAGCACTTTGAATGTTCAGTTTCAGCTGTGACAGAAATTTTGGCTTAAAAGAATCCTTAGGAAGTAATAAGCTACTGCATTCACACACAAATCCTAAAGATGGAAGAAAATGTACACAAGAGAAGAAGAAGAAGGTATCATAGAATCACAGAATCATAGAATGCCAGATTGGAAGGGACCTCAAGGACCATCTGGCCCAACATTTCTATGTAATAATATAGTTTAAATTATGATGGTCCAGCATCCTGTCAAACTGTCTTAAAACTGTCTAATGTATGGGAATCCACCACGTCACTTGAGAGGTTATTCCAATGTCTAACTGTTCTCATAGTGAAAATTTTTTAGCACATTTTCAACAAATTTTCATTTTTAAATTATTTTTCACAGAAGCTATGAAGAAGGGCATTCAGATATGTGATACTGGATAACATATCTAAGTAGGGGAAAACAAAACAGCAAATAGAAGGAAGAATTTGTTACTATGTGACTGCATAGTACATGCAATAGATAGATACAACTGTTCTTCTAATTACCAACACAAAACAGTTTTCTTCAATAAAAGTACAAAAGTGTTTGTTTGAGAGCTATAGATTTATTTCTTTAATCTTCTTTCCTGGGAGAGTTAGAGGTTGTTCTCTTACAGGAATAGTATTCCCTTGTCTTGTGCTCTGAATTTCACTGTTAGAGTGAAAAACTGCTTTTTGACTCCCTCTGAGTAAATGCACATTGCTGAAGGAGTTGCTCTCTGCTGATTCACCACTGTCCACCTCAGCACTTTCAGCCTCCAGGGCAAGCTGTTGCACTTAATCATAAATTGAATACATGAAGAAGAATAATTAAAGAGCAAAGTGTAATTATGAGTAGCATCCAAAGGGAGCAAAACTGAAACTGAATGTAGGCCTTAGGTTTCCTATTAGTGCATTTAGGATTAACTACAAACAGTCTTGTTAAACTGAATTAAATAGTTCATTAGATGGATTTTTCCTATTAGAACGGATAAGTGGTTTGATTTTTAGAAATATACTGGGTTTTGAACTTCTTTTTTCTTAACTATTACTGTGTTTGCTTCAATGTAAGTCTTTTTCCTCGGAGACCTATTTAAAAAAGACAGAGAAGAATCCTTAGCACATCTCTAGGGGGCTGGGCTCCTTTGGTTTTTTTCTATCACCATTTCTCCTACACCCCAAAAATAATTAGTGATGTGGAAAATGCTGTATGGGTATAGCTTCCTGAGAAAAAGTGGTATCCCCTTATTGATAGCATTCCTAGCAACTAGGATGTTCTTTTCTTCCTCTATAACTGTCTGCTTTCCTAAACCCAGTTTACATGTTTCCTGTTACATCTTCTAGTGCATATTAGACTAGAAATAATGGGCTTCCTTGTACTATCCAATTAGTCAGGCTAGGATATATTCTAATGTGTTTCCTCATGCCAGGTACCGTCCCAGTCTTGTCACCTGTGGCTAAAGTGTGACGGCAAAATTAGGCAGAATGAAGCAATGTGCATTTTCTACAGTATAAATATTGTCACCTGCTAATACTTGATTGAACTTCCCATGGTTATTGATGAGGACTACAGGGGTATCATGCAAGTGAACTGAGAAAAAACTCTTAAAAAAATGTAGGCATCTATCCTACAGAAAGGTAAGCTCTTGGGTGTTTATCAGTTATTTAACTTCTTATAAAAATTTCATTTAAAATACACTTTGATTTTTAGTTGGACTTCAGCTGTGTTTACATGGGTTCTACACTGTGTCATGGATAAAGAGTACAAGCAACACCTGTTTCTTGGTGAACTGAAAAGTTACTGCAGACCCCACAACTATAAAATCTACAATGATCAGCTAAAAAAATGTAGATCTGGAGTAGAACCAAACTGGCGCTAAGAGTAACAAACAGAATACAAACATGGCACATAAAGCACTCAGAAAATACTTACATGGTAAAATTACATATGCTTTGTAAAGCCATAGACTCATAGAGTTGTTTTGGTTGGAAAAGATCCTTAAGATCATCAAGTCCAACTGTTATCCTAGCATTGCCAAGTCCACCACTAAACCACATCCCTAAATGTAACTTTCAAATACCTCCAGCCTCCAGGGATGGTTACTCAACCACTTCCCAGGGTAGCCTGTTACAGTGACTTGAAAACCCTTTTGGTGAGTAAGTTTTTCCTAATATCCAATCTAAACCTCCCCTGATACTACTTGAAGTGATTTCCTCTTGTCCTGTCACTTGTAACTAGGGAGAAGATAACAGCAGCCATCTCTCTACAATCTCCTTTCAGGTAGTTGCAGAGAGCGGTAAGGTGTCCCCTCAGCTTCCTTTTCTCCAGGCTAAACAAACCCAGTTCCTTACACACTGCTCTCAAGCACAACCTCATACTATTGGTCTCACCCTGTGTGTGTTTAAGTCATGTAGCAGGTCACTAATAACTTATTTTTGGATTATTAGGTCTTTGCTCTGTTCCCTGTCACTATCTTCCAGCTCAGGGGGCTGTCTACCCAGCTGACAACTGGTCTTACTATTAAAGACTGAAGCAAAGTAGGTATTAAGTACCTCAGCCTTCTCATTTTTTTGTTTCCCCTTACATCCGATAAAGGAGGGAGATTCTCCCTAGTCCTCTTGTTGCTAATGTATTTATAGAAGCATTTTTATTCTCTTCTATAGCAGTAGCCAGATTAAGATCTAGTTGGGGTTTAGACCTTCTAATTTCCTCTCTGCATAGTCTCACATCTTTGTAGTTCCTGAATGTCCCACCCCTTCTTCCAAAGGCCATAAACTCTCCTTTTTTTCCCCGGAGTTCCACCCAAAGCTCTCTGTTGAGCAAAGCCAATCTTCTTGCCTCCAGCTCATCTTCCAGCACATGGGAATGGCCTGTTACTGCGACTTTGAGATTTCCTTCTTAAAGGGTGTCCAGCCTTCCTTTGCCCTTCAGGACTGCCTTCCAAATGGACTCCATCAACCAGCCTACTAAAAAGGACAAAGTCTACAATCTGGATGTCAAAGCAGCAGTTCTGCTCACCCCCCTCCTTCTCCAAGAATTGAAAACTCTTTCATTTAATGATCACTATGCTCCAGATGGCCTCCAGTCATCACATCACCCTCAAGTCCTTGTCTATTCACAAGAAGTAGGTCTGGCAGGGTTCCCTCCCTAGCTGGCTCACTCACCACCTGTGTCAGGATATTCCACATACTCCAGGAACCTCCTAGACTGATTCCTCTCCGCTGCATCGTGTTCCCAGCAGGCAGTAAGTTAGAGTCCCTCATGAGAATATGGGCTAGTGATTGCAAGACTTCTCCCAACTGCTTATAGAGTAGTAGATGTGCCTGTTGTGCCAGGTTGGAACCTGGCATCACTGACCCCCATTCCTTAAGTCACTCTCTTCAGCCAGGCTGAGAGAGGGTAGGGGATCCTCTGTATCATACACCCTGCCTAACTACTGGGTCTGTTTCAGGGAAGGTAAGGTGTGATTCCAGAAATTTCTCTTTCTCTCACTCCCTGATACTCTTCAACCTACTCACCACCTCCCAGGACTCTGCCACTCAGTGGAGGAACTCCTGTACCTGGGCACACCTCCCACAGGTTTGGACACTGCTGCTGTCCAATACTGCTGTAAGAGCAGGGCACACCTTGCAGTCTGACACCTTGGTGGCAACATCTTCCCACTGGAGCTCAGTCTGGGAAGTTTCATCAGTCGTGGTGGGTGCAAAACTTAGAGTGGCCATGGCTTTCTGTCAGGTGAATACCATTGCTCCCTTGCTGAGCTGGCAGTCAGCACCCTTCTTGTGCACCATTTCTGCACAAACTGCTGTGCAAACTGCCATGCCATAGCCTGTTTCCCCATCCTGTTCACTGTGCTCCTGGTCACTGGTGCTCTCTAAGGACTTATTTTATATGTGTCAGGGGGTTGGCCACTGTTGCTCCTGGCCTCACCAAGGTCTAGTCAGACACTGTCTCATGAATTGTGGGCTCCTGGTGGTTCTCTCAGCTCCCCTTGCAGTTCACCCAGTTTAGGAAACACTCTGTGCACTGCACTGTAGAATTCCCTTGAAGATCATTGCAGCACCACAGCTGCTAGCTTAGAATGTAATTTTGAGAAAATGTCAAAATATTATCTAGATATCTAAGTTTTTTGTGTTTATTCAATAAGCAAAAGCTAAAGATCTTTGAAATCCTGTTCTTAACCTAGGTTGAAATTCAAACTCGCAGCACGCTATTACATTTAACTTGAGTAAAATTTTAGATTATATTTAGGTCAAGAGATGAGAGTAGATGGTGTTGAAAATAGTTTTTAGTTTAGACATCTCTGAATTCATAAGTTTGCCCATTCATTGTATCTCCTTTGTTAATATTATGCTGGCACAACAATAGTTAAGCCTTACATCCATTAGGAGTTCTCTTATAAATCCTGTTTAATAAAAAAAAAAAAAAAGAAAAAAAAATGAGATGTGAAAATATACCTCTAGGTGAAACTTAACTTCTTATTGCTGTTTGACAAATTAGTTTCCTAGTTATCTTCAGATGTCATGCCTTTTTCTTGGTAGATTATTTTAAGCATGTGATTTTACAGCTAGATGATCTCTTAAATTTTTACACTCTGAAAGCAGTATTTTTCTTACAGTGTTAAACATCTTTATTTATCCTATCCAGTGTTCTCCACCCTTGAATATTTTTTTTTTAAAAAAAGGTAATAGTTATTGATATAGTAGATGAACAACAACTAATGCCCTAGGCTAGCTGGAGAGACTTAAAATACATACACATGAGATGTAGAACTTAATTTCAAATGCCAGATGCAGCCTGCTTTTTTTCCTATAAATTGTATTGTGTGCAGTTATTGTCAGAACTCTATTACATTCGATGTACTAAAAAATCAATCTCTCTCATGATCCTTCTAAAAAAACAGTATGTTCATCTTTAGTATGCTTTGGCATCTTTAAATTGATGGGAATATTTTAGAGTTAAATACTCTGACTAATACGGACAAAGCTACTTTAAATGTCTACTTCCACTATGCATTAAAATGAAATGATTGCTATTAAGATTAGATAATTCCATGGAACTATAACTCATTTAAATAGGACCATGTAAAATGCACATATAATCCAAGAATCAAGCAAAAAAAAGGGTTTATCTTTTTCTGATCTTACTATAGGAAAAGCATATAGACTGCTCTCAAAGCTATATGGTGCCAGTTTCAAACTCCATTTGACTTGTCAGAAACTGCTCTACATTGCAAAGTACATTTTGTCTAGATTCCCATGCGATATGTCTTGTACAAGTGTGTAGATCACTTTATAGTCTTGTTATGAGAAATAGATTATTTAAAGGGCTTTTGAAGTCCTTAGCAATTTATGGTTCAGAAGTCCTAAGGGAAATGAACCTAGGTCACTGCTACAGCAGGAAGGCCTGAGTCCCATGTACACTGAGCTGCTCTGAAGATAGGATTCTACCACATAGTTAAGTAGAAACATGATCAACTTTCTAATTCCACAGATAAGAGAGAGAAAAAATGAACATGAAAGAAGGACAATAATTAACAAATTAGTTTTGAACTTCAGCTCAAGATTTCAGCAAGCAGAATGACATTATAGCTTCTTTTCTTAAATTACAGCAGCCATAGACAAATTATTTTATATTTTCTCTACTTGTATAGAATTTCAAAAGTCACTCCCTCTCTAATTATTTTTATGTTTTAATTTTGCCATAATTACATGTTCTATATTTTAAGTGAGCTACTGTAGATGTCTGAGGGATGGTCTAGTCTTTACCAGTATGATTTCTCTCTGTTTTTAATGAATGCACATTCTTTTCCTTCCAGTTCATCATCACTCCAGAAGATTTAAGAAGACCTAAACATTGCACATTTTTGGTGGGCATTTCCTATTGTTTGCTTCACACAGAAGTAATATAATTTGA
Source organism: Apus apus (assembly GCF_020740795.1). Taxonomy (NCBI): domain Eukaryota; kingdom Metazoa; phylum Chordata; class Aves; order Apodiformes; family Apodidae; genus Apus; species Apus apus. The sequence continues at coordinate 93,833,673 of NC_067285.1, read as the reverse complement.
ACTGGATTTATCTTTTCATTTCTCTCCTCAAATAAGAGTCACAGAATTGTCATGGTTGGAAAGGACCTCTAAGAACACAGAGTACAATCATCAATACAAATAAAAAGCCCAAAGACAAAAAATCACACCTACTCCACCAGAAAACACCCACCAAAAAAAACCCTCAAAAAACACCCCTACAACCTCTGCCACTAGAGGATGCCCTGGAAGTGCCCCATCTACACGTTTCTTGAATATCTCCAGGGATGGTGACTCAACCACTTCCATGGGCAGGCTGTTCCAGTGTCTAACCACTCTTTCAGTAAAGGAATTCTTCCTAATGTCCAATCTGAACCTCCCCTGCCACAATTTCTGGCCATTTCCTCTAGTCCTATCATTATTCACTTTGGAGAAGAAACAAACACCCACCTACCTGCAACCACTTTTCAAGTAGTTGTAGAGGGCAATGAGATCTCCCCTCAGTCTCCTCCTCTCCAAACTAAACATCCCCAGTTCCCTCAACCGCTCCTTGTATGACTTGCTCTCTAGATCCTTCACCAGCTTGGTAGCTTTCCTCTGGACACGATCCAGTACCTCAATGTCCTTCTTATAGTGAGGGGCCCAGAAATGAACATGGTACTCAAGATGCAGCCTCACCAGTGCCAAGTACTGGGGCATGGTCACATCCGTACTCCTGCTAACCAAGCTATTCCTGATACAGGCCAGGATGCTGTTGGCCTTCTTGGCCACCTGGGCACACTGCTGCCTTATGTTCATCTGGCTTTCAACAAGCACCCCCAGGTCCTTTTCTGCTGGTCAGCTTTCCAGCCACTCTTCCCCAAGCCTGTAGCATTGCAAGGGTTGCTGTGACTGAAACACAGGACCCGAGGTCTGGCCTTATTGAAATACAGTTGGCCTCGGCCCACTGATCCAGCCTGTCCAGGTCCTTCTGTAGAGCCTTTCTACCCTCAAGCAGATCAACATTTCCACCCAATTTTGTGTTGTCCATAAATTTACTGAGGGTGAACTTAATCCTCTCATCTAAAGAATTGATAAAGATATTGAACAAGACTGCCCCCAAACTGAGCCCTGAGGGACACCACTCGTGACCAGCCACCAACTAGGTTTGACCCCATTTACCACAACTCTCTGGGCCTGGCCATCCAGCCAGTTTTTTACGCAGTGAAGAGTACATTTGTCTATGCCATGATTCGCCAGCTTCTCCAGGGTAATGCTGTGGCACAGTGTCAAAGGCCTCACCAAAGTCCAGGCAGACAACATCCACAGCTTTCCCCTCATCCAAAAGGCAAGTCACATAGAAAGTGATCAGGTTGGTCAAGCAAGACTTCCTTTTCATAAGCCCATGCTGGTTGGCCCTGATACCCTGGCTGCCCTGCACTTGCCATGTGAGCTCATTTAAGATGAGTCTCTCCATGATCTGCCCCAGTACCAAGGTCAGGCTAACAGGCCTGTAGTTCCCCAGATCCTCCTTCCAGCCCTTCTTGTAGGTGGGCATCACATTAGCCAGCCTCTAGTCATCTGGGACCTCCCCTGTTGATCAGGATTGTTGATAAATGATGGAGAGAGGTTTAGCGATCTCCTCAGCCAGTTCCTTCAGCATTCTAGGGTGGAACCCATCACAGTCCGTAGACATGTGAGTGTTTAGGTGCAGAAGCAGATCATTAACTACTTCCTCCTGGATTACAGGGGTGTTATCCTGCTCCCCATCCTTATCTTCCAGCTCAGGAGGCTGAATACCATGGGGGAAGCTGGTCTGACTATTAAAAACAGAGGCAAAGAAGGCATTAAGTATCTCAGCCTTTTACTCATCCTTGGTTGAAATGTTCTCCCCTAAATCCAGTAAGGGGTGGAGATTCTCCTTGGTTCTTTTTTATTGTTGATGTATTTATAAAAGCATTTTTTGTTGTCCCTTATGTCATTGGCCAAGTTGAGCTCCAGCTGGGCTTTTCCTTTCCTAATTTTCTCTCTGTATGACCTAAGATCTCTGTATTCCTCTTGAGTTGCTTGTCCCTTCTTCCAAAGGTGGTAAATCCTTTTTTATCTAAGTCCCAGCAGAAGCTCCCTGATTTCCAGCCGAGCTTGCCCACCCACTCACCCTGCCCGCACAAACTACCGGCTACTCTCCCTGGGGGCTGTTCTAGTAGGTGAGTGGGGCTGTCCCTGCCCGTGCTGAGTCGGAGCCGCCTCTCGTCAGGAGCGCGCTCTTCCTGCTCCTGGAGAGGCTGGGGCGGGGGCTGGGGCGCCCTCTCTTTACTTGCGATTTTGCCACGTTTTTTGCCCCTGAGGAAGGATCCCCCAGAGCAATCCCCACTCCGGAGCCTTTTGCCTCAGTGCTGTAAGGTCACAGTACACTTTAAAAGGCTGAGAAATGAGCTGATTCTTCTGTCAAGAAACTGTAACACACCAGTATACTTTGCAAAGTGTTTTGCTTTCTTTAGCTAAAGGTTTATTAATGTCAGTTGTTAATATTATCAATAATTTATTCTCCTTTTCATTTATGTGCACCAATGGGAATATATATTCTGAAGTGTTGGATCTTTATAACTGCTTTTTAAGACAATGGGAGCAAAAGTACCAAATGGACAAGTAACTACAGATAAGGGCTTCTACCACCTCTCTGAGCAACCTCTTTGTAAAAAAATTCTTCCTTATATCTCATCTGAATCTACCCTCTGTCAGTTTAAAACTATTACCCCTTGACCTATCATAACAAGCCCTGCTAAACAGTTTGTCCCCATCTTTCTTATAAGCCCCTTTTAAACACTGGAAGGCCACCCTAGCACCTTCTCCTCCAGGCTCTTTCAGCCTTTCTTCATAGGAGGGGTGTTCCATTTTTGGAACTCTGACCGTTTTTGAGCTCTCCTCTGGACCTGCTCCAACAGGTCCATGTATTTCTTGTGCTGATGACTCCAGAGATGAAAGCAGTACTCCAGGTATGGTCTCACAAGAGTGGAGTAGAGGGGGAGACTCTCCTCCCTTGACCTGCTGGCCACACTTCTTTTGATGCAGCCCAGAGTACAGTTGGCCTTCAGGGCTGCAAGCATACATTGCCATCTCATGTCCACCTTTTCATCAACCAGTATCCTTTTCTGTGAGGCCAGTCTCAATCGTGTCATCCCCCAGCCTGTATTGATGCCAGGGATTGCCCTGACCCAGGAGCAGGACCTTGCATTTGGCCTTGCTGGACCTCATGAGGTTTACACATACCCCTTCGCTTGTCTAGATCCCTCTGGATGGCACCACATCGCTTACACCCGTCAACCACACCACTCAGCTTGGTGTCCTCTGCAGACTTCCTGAGGGTGCACTCAATCCCACTGTTTATGTCATTGTAAGATATTAAATAGTATTTGGTGCCAGTGCGGACCCGTGGGGTACACCACTTGTCACTGACCTCCACCTGGACACTGAGCCATTGATCACTACGCTCTGGATGTGACCATCCATCCAATTCCTCATTCACTGAGTAGTCCACCCATCAAATCCATCTCTCTCCAATGTAAAGAGAATGATGTCATGGGATGTTGTGATGTCAGAGGCCTTACAGAAGTCCAGACAGATGCCATTCATAGCTCCTCCTTTGTCCACTGATGTAGTCACTTCATCTTAGAAGGCCACTAGGTTGGTCAGGCAAGACTTGCCCTTGGTGAAGCTATGCTGGCTGTCTCGATTCATCTCTCTGTCCTCCATATGTGTTAACATGGCGTCTAGGTGGATCTGTTCCTTGATCTTCCTAGGCACAGACATGAGGGTAACAAGTCAGTGCACTTCTAATTGTAGCAGAAAACATGCATTTAAGGCAGAAAGGTATTTTAATGCTTCTCAGTCTTCCTTATATCCAGAGCACTATGTCTTTCACTTTAAACTTTTATATGTGTTAACTGTAAATTGAAGTATGTGGAATTTTTCCAAGAGCGTGAAATCAAGTTTCAGTTCTTGTCAGCGAACATTTTTCCCCTTGAGCAGAAACTATATGTAGAAGTTGCACACCAATAAAATCTTACCATTTTTTTTTACAAGCAAGAAAGTTAAAACACAAAGAAAAGACCATATATGACATTTCAAGGCCAGATAAGGAATCTGTATTCTGTCATTAAAAGTAAAGCTTCTAGTTCATGAATCCCTTAAGCTGATGTTTTTCAGAATTTTGAAGAATATGTCATCTTTGTTTGTCTGCAAATTTTTTAAGAAATATTAGAGAGCTGTCTTCTCTTGTCGGAAACCACTGTTGGAGCCTAGCCTGAGGCTTGGAGGGGAGTAACTCTGATGAACTCAGCATAAGCTTTATTGGCTAGTTGTAGATGCCTCTAGACCAAAACACTTGGGGCATATTTTCCCCTAACTATCTTGCTAAAGTGAAGTATTTGCTATGAAAAATTTGATTTCTTCCCATATTGTAATATAAAGGTGAAGAATGTTTCACCAGGGTTAAATTTGTATCACATATTACATCCTGTAACTTGTATGTAATTGTAATTGTAGCTATAAATTATATTTGTGTCTTTAGCTAGTTAAGTACTTCCATCCATTTTTAATAATTATTTGTTTCAATAAAATTATAATATTGATTTAACCACTGAACACAATAATAGAAGAGTCTCTCAGTCTTAGAACTTGTGCCTAAATGAGAAAACAAAAGGAACACTGTTATCTCCCATTTACAGATAAGAGAACTGAAGCACAGAACAGTTACTTCAGTTTGCAAATGTTTTTCATTGGGAATGTGTACATAATACAATGATGCACATAGCACAGATACTGTAGCTACCTCTGAGAAAGATATCTCTAGAATAAAGACGGGTATAGATTCCTCCTGAATGAGGCAGCTCTAGAATAAAAAGCATTATAACAAGATGATGCTTTTGTCAGCTGAGAAATAAAGGGCAAAACTGTACAGCATCACTGGTTACTGTTATGCTGAGATACCAACTAGCAGCCCTGCTTATAGCCATGTACACACAAAGACTGGCCACTGCCATGCAGACTTCGTGTCAAGTTGTCATACTTAGTGAGCAGCAAATAGGAATTACTGAACCTAAATCTCAGATATCCATTTCCATAACACCACATTCTAATGATACTCCTTCATCCTCAGATTGCAATACTTTCTTCTCTTACTATATTTTATTAAAGAAAACAAAACAAAACCCCTCACTTCATTCAAATTCTGATGAGAAAAAGTTTAATTTTCAACTGCCGAACACATGTGAACCTATGAATTTAATAAACACAGACATTAGTATTATACTAAATAGTCAGGTTCTAACACAAAGGTTTGGCCTTGGTATTTTTTATTTTATACAGCTCCCTTCCTAGACAATTTTTAATGGAAAAAATTCTCAGTTAAATGATTTTCTTTACACTGCACCACACTTTGGAGTGTAAACATTTTGGGAAGAAATAGAAAAATTCTTAAGTACTTTTCAGGTACTGCGTGATTAAAGCAACTACATTTCCTGTATAACATGGTGAAAATAAACTGATTTTTACATAAGTGAAGACTGAAACGTATGTGATCTCTCTCCCATTTCTTCTGACCTGATGAAGGCAAATGAAGCATAATTTAAAAGTATGTGAAACTCAACTTCATGTTACAGTTTTAACTGTGGTGTAACTGAATATCAGAGCAGTGACCATGTACACACCCATGCATGAGTCATTAAAACCTTGGGTGGGCCAGGCACTCTCAGTCTAGTCATCTGCACAGGTGAGTTAATGAACTGATTTGAAACAGTGCAAGGGCTTGAGAAAGGTGTAGCCACCTTCACAAGTATTTGACTAATTGATGCAGGACCTCTCTGAAAGGGCATTTTGGGCTGTTCTGAAAACTATTTCCAGATAACTCCTGCTGTGCCTATACAGATGTTATTTTAGTGTGTTAATCATCCTAGGGGAAAGAATCTGTCCCTTTCAGCACTTCTCAGATGGTTCCTGCTGCATAGTTGATCAAAATGTGTGTAGATAGGGTGCTTGTAAGTAATGGAAGATGTTCCTGCAAATGCAGACATTGCCATGTAGGACAGTGCTTTTTACGAAATTTACATAGTTAGGTGATATCTATAGATCATGCATGTGCAGGAGTGCTAATGGGTCAGCTGGATTCTGAAGAACAGCAGCTTGGGGCAGTCTTACCTGACCCAACTGAAGTGGACATTGCAAGCACCCATGCAATGCACCTTCCTTCATGTTTAGAGATCAGCCAACTGTCTTCTTTGAGACACTTGATTCCCTGGCATATGTTACCCTATGCCAAGGTTCCTCTTTTTTAACACTTTATCTGTGCTATAGGACAACAAGGAAAATGCACACGGATGCTCTGTTTTGGCTCTTTGCTTCTCCTAGTTACTCAAAATTTAAAATCTGCCTCAGTTGTTTCCAGGAGCCAGAGAGGTAGCTACCAAGTCCAAAAATATCAGGAATGCATGACTGGCTTTATCATAAAGTTTAGAATTTGTACAGTAGTGTTTACTTCCTTGTGAAAGTTTGGTACACTTTGGCAATCTGAGAGTTAGAGCACACTTTCATTTTCTTTTCAGATTTTTTGTCCCCTGAATTCTATTTCTCTGATTTATACTTATTTTATCCACTTTTTGCTCTTCTACCAGTCTTATGTCTAGAAAAGTGCTAAAAACTTTCTTCTAGTTTGATTTTGTTAGGCTATTTTTTTGTTTGTTTAGTCACACCACCAAAATTCCTTAATTCTTCTAGTGCTGCTGCATGAACACCTACAACTTATCCTGACTAAACTTTTATTTCTTCAGTTGCATAATTTTTCACAATTAATTTAACTAGATAGTTTTTCCAGAATTTATTCAAACTTTTCAGCAACTGATTCAGTGTTACTAAGTAAAAAAGAGTAACATCGAAACCTGCAGATCTAGGATTTCAAATGACATAACCTGTGCATTGGGAAGGGATTGCTTTACAATATTCTATAGCTTTTCAAAATATGTAACTTAATTAGCAGCATACAGGATTTTTCTATCACCTACTACATGCATACCTAATTTTTTATCAGTGTTCAAATATATTGCTTTTATAACTAATTTCAACTGACAGGCCTCAAACACTGCAGAAGTGAAAGCTAATTTTTTTTCTTCCATTCATAGACTAAAGGAAATGGAGGCATAGGGAATAAATATATACTGCTCAAACAATTATTCTTTTTAATTCAAGTTGCAAAGGTAACTGAGCAGGCTTGTTCAAAGCCTTCTTTTGAGCCACACCTGCTCTGTCGCTGTTACTGTTTTTGTCATCTTTATCACTGCCCTTTATAATACAGTAGAATGTACATTTCACCTAGACAGGATGAATTTAACTCAATCTAATAAATATCTAAAATTTATGTTAGCCCTTTTTCTAGGAGTGTACAAGGGATTAAGGTTTTATCAATTATTATGTCACATGGAAGGAAGTTTCTGTTTGCCTATAAGCATGCAAGAACAAGACCATCCTTTACAAACTGATTTTAATTTTTAAAAATAGTAAGATCATCCAAGGTCAGACTGTTACCCTCTTACTCGTAGTTCTGAGTAGGAATCAATGGCACTGCTTATGGGAGTAAATGCTCTCTAATGTGATCACATACAGAGCTCACAGCCAGATCTCTGAATATCAGCATCATATTAATTAATCACTACTGAAACACTGAACCAGCTACATGACTGAAATTGTCTATAATTTTCCAAGGAGTGAAATCTTAAAAAACCAAACCAAAACAAAGCAAAAAAGTACCACAGAATCTAGAATAATCCTAAATCAAAAAACATATTGAATACGGAGGTGATATCAAATGTGCAAAGGTTTAGTAAAAACAAAACAAAACAATTAAAATAAGAAAGGAACACATCATATTTAGAGGGACAGAATATTTTTTATTCTCACGGTGATTTTTGTTATGAACATAAAGATAGGCAGTCTATAGTCTTGACAGAAAAAATGTAGCCAATGGTGTTTCTGATCCAAATCTCTTTACAGATGCCAGTGCTGTTTGTGACTGTGAAACAGCTGAAACACAGTGAAGATGGGAAGATTATCTTATTAAAATAAATAAACTTTTAAAATATATTTGCTTCCTTTTAGGATTACTTGGTTGTTTTTAAAGTTTGGTTGTTCCAGTTTGGGGATTGGCTTTGTTTCCTTCCCATGCAGTGTTTAGTGAGGAAGAGGTCAGTCACAGATCAATATCCTATTTGTTACTGATATGCAAGATCCTGAATCAAGATTCTGGGTAAGACAGAATAGGATGTGAACCAGGAATGAACTCTCACCTCGTTGTTTAGGAAAATAGACATTGCACTCCAAATACTACTCATTCTTAGTGTATTTCTAAGGAAGGAATTGAGTTCACTAAAACCATATGAAAAAATACTTTTTGAAACTTCTCAGATGGTTAGAAATTCACATAAAAAATAAATGCTTGGGCAATTCTTTAGGGAAGGAAGGGAGGAAGGAAAGAAGAGAGGGAAGGGAGGGAAGAGAGGGAGGAGAGAGGGAAGGGAGGGGAAAGGGAGGGAGGGAGGGAGGGAGGGAAGAATGAAGGAAGGAAGGAAGGAAGGAAGGAAGGAAGGAAGGAAGGAAGGAAGGAAGGAAGGAAGGAAGGAAGGAAGGAAGGAAGGAAGGAAGGAAGGAAGGAAGGAAGGAAGGAAGGAAGGAAGGAAGGAAGGAAGGAAGGAAGGAAGGAAGGAAGGAAGGAAGGGGCAGCTCATGGTTAATTTTCAAGTTTTTCTGGGCTAGAGTAAATTACTTCTTAGAAGCTGGTGTAATACTGTGTTTTGGATTTAGGATGAGAATAATGTTGATAGCACACTGATGTTCTAGTCACTGCTAAGCAATGGTTGCACAAAGTGAAGGACTTTTCAGCCTCTCATAGTGCCCTGCAAGAGAGGTTTCTGGGGTGCACAAGAAGCTGGAAGAGAATAAAGCCATGACAGCTGTCACAAACTGGCCAAAGGGATATTCCATACCATATGATGTCATACCGAACATGCTGAACAATAAAGGTGGGGACCACTCCAGGACTGGCTGGGCATCAGTCAACAGGTGGTGAGCAATTGCATTGTAAATCACTTGTTTTGTATATGATGTTATTATTATTATTATTATTATTATTATTATTATTATTATTATTATTATTATTATTATTATTATTATTATTATTATTATTTTCCATTTATTTTCTGTCCTGTTAAACTGTCTTTATCTCTTATTTCTGATTCTGTCCCCCATCCCACTGGGGGAAGTGAGTGAATGGCTGTGTACTCTTTAGCTGCCTGCTGGGTTAAACCACAACAGAGTTAGAAATTTATAATGAATAGTTACTGGCTTAAACTGTACAACACAAATGTTTTGCTTTAAGTGCTCTCTTCAAGTTGCCACTTACTGTCTTCTACACTCCACTTTCAATATGCTTCTATGACCCTGAAAGATGTGTGACTTATCTAAGATGTATTAGTGTTGTATTCTACCAAAGCTTTTGACCTCCTGTGGGAGCTCATGTAGTTATGATTTTTCCAGGTTACTATGAGTTAGGTTTCCAGTGGCAACTATCTTTCCCGCAGATTATAGTGCCATATATAAACAACTTCTGAATTAATAAAGAAGAACATAAAAAACCTCAGACCCCAGAATCGATCATGGCTATACTATTTCTGCATATAGTGATGACCAAAATCAGTAGAAAAAATACATATCTCCATGAAATAGTCAATCAGAAGGACAGTTTTATATTAAGAGACTTACTTAAAAGCTGAAGTTTTAGGGAGTAGGTTACAGTAATTTTCTAATGTCAACACATTATTTATTGAAAATATTATATTAGACATTGTGTAGTATGTACTATGGAATTAGATATCATCTAGTATGGAAAATAATACTAGAATTTAAATTGAATATAAGTATCAGTATATTGTGTATGGTATAAGCATTAACAGCTGTTGTCAGAATGAATTACCATATTTGACATCCTAAACCAAGGTCAGTAATAAAGAGAAAATAACACTGGGTTTATGATGTCTAAAGATGTTATGCTAGTAACCCTGAGGTTCCTTATTTAGTCAAAATACACATAAATTGTAGCTTGTGCAACTACTGGATTAAATTAAGGCAGTCCTAAGCATACAATAAAGTGGAATCAGCTCCATTGTTTCCATTCTAGTGATCTGGAATCATGCTGTAACCAAGCTATTTCTGGGCAGCAACAGGCAACCACGGGAATTAAAACCAGAGCTTTTTTACCCAGAAAGAAATGCACAGAAGTTCTCCTAGAGCAATTACATCTAAAACTGGGGTAGAATCATACGTGTTAAACATTCAGAAAGATTTGTATTATTTCTTTTGGTGTAGACGGTATTTTCTTATAAAGTATCTGAGTATACCACTATCAGATTATGGGGTGCTCGTGAAGGCCTTCTCTCCACTTAAATGGATCAAGTTAGTTTTTCTCTCTTACTGACCAGCAGTTACATTGTGATTTAATTTCTTCTTCTCCTTTTGGCCCTGCAGTTCTTGCATCCTGTAAGTTTAACAACCTCAGATATTGGATCAGATTATTCCATTATGGATTTTTAACTGCTTGCCTGAAAAGCAGGGAATTTATTTATTTATTTATTTATTTATTTATTTATTTATTTATTTATTTATTTCCACGTTCAACAAATAATTTAACAAAACTTTCTTGATGGAAAGCAAGCAAATAAACAACAAAATCCAGATAATAATACAGACCACTTCCTATTTTAAAAAAATCTAGACATTTTTACAGACTTTGAGGAACTAATTTAGGTGCTAAAGTGCAGGCATCACCTTTAGATCATTATTTTAGCCTCACAGGGGTAATTAATTAAGCTTCCACATAGCTAACAGTTTCTAGGAAGACAATAATATTTTAAATATTCCATCTCGCACATAATTTATTATCCGGTTTAAGCTTATTTCTGTATCATATTCTGACTCGATTTCTCAGGTGGGAAACTATTGTCTCTTTTCGTTATTTACTGAAATGTGTGTTCAATCTGTACTGTAAATTCAGCTACTGACTTCGGCTTTATCATCTGCAGATGCGCTTTTTTTTTTTTTTTTTTTCCTGGGGAGACAGAATAAATATAGAGCAGTTGTCACAGTTTCGCAGTAGTCAGATAAACTTCATCTTGAAACTTCTACATTCCAAAAAGCACATTAATCAAAATAATCAAAATTATGCAGACCTCCCTATCCCCACACCCCTGCGCACAAACACACACACTAACACACCCAACCAAATTTGTACATCTGGAGAAAAAATAATAGAAAAGCAAATATTTTTAGATATATGGAGATATTTATAAATATTCCTTCTCTGGAGACTTTCAAGACCTGTCTGGATGCCTTTCTGAGTTGTGTGGGGAGGGGATTTGTTGTTTTTCTTTGTTTGTTTGTTTGTTTTGTTTTGTTCGGGGGTTTTTTGTCCTGCTCTGGCAGGGGGTTGGACTCCATGATCTTTGGAGGTCTCTTCCAAGCCCTAATATTCTGTGTGATTCTGTGTGTGATTAAGTACAATGTGCAATGCAACATTTTTATCTGTGTGTGATACATCATATCAAAATACTGTCATTTTTTCTTCTACCCTATTTTCTTCCTTTCTGATTTTTTTCTTCTAAAGCACTGCTTAATCATAGAATCATAGAATCATAGAATCATAGGGGTTGGAAGGGACCTCGAAAGATCATCTAGTCCAACCCCCCCTGCCAGAGCAGGGTCACCTAGAGTACATCACATAGGAACGCATCCAGGTGGGTTTTGAATGTCTCCAGTGAAGGAGACTCCACAACCTCCCCGGGCAGCCTGTTCCAGTGCTCTGTCACTCTTACAGTAAAAAAATTTTTTCGGATATTCACCTTGAACCTCCTATGCTCCAATTTACACCCATTACCCCTTGTCCTATCACTGGTCATCACTGAGAAGAGCCTAACTCCATCTCCCTGACACTCACCCCTTACATATTTGTAAACATTGATGAGGTCACCCCTCAGCCTCCTTTTCTCCAAGCTAAAGAGACCCAGCTCCCTCAACCTTTCCTCATAAGGGAGATGTTCCACTCCCTTAATCATCTTAGTAGCTCTGCGCTGGACTCTTTCCAGCAGTTGCCTGTCCTTCTTGAACTGAGGGGCCCAGAACTGGACACAATACTCCAGATGCAGCCTCACCAATGCAGAATAGAGGGGGAGGAGAACCTCTCTTGACCTACTAACCACACCCTTTCTAATGCACCCCAGGATGCCATTGGCCTTCTTGGCCACAAGGGCACATTGCTGGCTCATGGTCATCCTCCTGTCTACCAGGACCCCCAGGTCTCTTTCACCTACACTACTCTCCAGCAGGACAGCCCCCAACCTATACTGGGACATCGTGTTGTTCTTCCCCAAATGCAAAACTCTACACTTCCCCTTGTTGAATTTCATCATGCTTCTCCCCGCCCAGCTCTCCAGCCTGTCTAAGTCTCTCCAAATGGCAGCACAGCCTTCTGGTGTGTCAGCCACTCCTCCCAGCTTAGTGTCATCAGCAAACTTGCTGAGGGTACATTCTGTACCCTCATCCAGGTCGTTGATGAGGATGTTGAACAACACCGGTCCCAGTACCGACCCCTGAGGGACTCCACTAGTCACACACCTCCAACCAATATTGGCCACCCAACAGTTACATGACATTTTCTTTGCAGCTATTGCATTGTAAACATTTGCTCTTTCTTGACATAATTTTTAAATTAATATATTCAATAACAATCAGTAAAATCTTCAAGTAATTAATCAGTGAGATGAGTAGAACATATATGTAGCTGCTGGATTTAGACACTAATGACTTCATTTATAAAACAATTTATGATATTTTAATGCCAAATTACATAAATACTATTTCAAGAAGAGTATCAAACTTCATAACAAAATAGCTATCATTTTCCACTAATTTGATGCTTTGATGTGATTTTACTTACTTACCTGTGTTTCAATGTGATGTTTAGGGCAAAACTTTCTAAATGGGAAGAAGCAGAGAGAGCCATACATGCTTATTAAGCTTTTTATTTTTTACTTCAGCATTCTTGAGGCTTATGCTGACATCATGTTGAATTTGTCATTTGTCTATATCAAAATTTGGCTAAGGTGGTTAATTGTTTACAGTTTTCCCTGGAAAACTATGATTAAGCCCTTTCATCTATGGCCATCTCCAAAGGGCCCAACGTACAACTGTGTTCAGTGATGGATAAATCCATTTTGTTTTCCTCTGAGTCCCATAACAATCAGAGGCTGAGATTAAAAGGATGCTGAGCTCTTCTTTGTGACTTAGAGGTGCGGGATTTGTTTGTTTGGGTTTTTTTCTCTGGTTTTGGTTTTGTTTGGTTGTTTATTTTGGTTTGGTTTAGCTTCTTGTAAAACTGGTGGAGAAATGCTAAAAAAGGTATAAATCATCTTGCAGAATTTTAATGGAAAAGTGGTGAAGTGAGCATTTTTGGAAGAAAGCTCACTCTCTTGCCCTCTAATTTATTTTTGGATGAAATACAATCCCTGTGTAACTGGTTAAGACCTGTCTGTATTGAATTTTTCCTGTTATATCATCAAACTTGGTCTGTTGTGCAATTTTCTAAACATATGATCAAGCGTTCAATATCTGTTCTGTAGCCCTGATCTTTTTTACCTTTTTCACTTTGGGTCATTGCTGAGGTTCAGATTTTCCCATGTAGGTGTCTATAATAATTTTCTTTCCATTAGGCTATGCATTCTAGCTATAATATTCTTCTACGGGACTGTCCATTGGGTGAACTTAGTACCGTTTCCTGTGATGTCTGCTGATTTGGATACATGGATTTTACTATGCTGTCTTCTACATTTTTCTCCATTAAAAATAGATTTCTGCATTCACCCTGATCTTTTTCAGCCAATTAATCTTTCTGTTTCATGCACAGTAATTTTGCCCTTGCTCATTTGAAACAAAAAGTTTAGCTCTTTCTTCAATTGCTGCACTAAAAAGTTGACTTAAACAGACTCCCAGGAACTTCCTTGATGATGTGTTACTGATTTCTCTGTCTGAGTATGTCTCTTCTGTTACTTATGGAGGCACAGTTGGTAGTTCATAACCTTTGATCAGCTGTGAAACATCCTGATTACAACTGACGGCAGCATCTGTTTCTGCACTGGGTACAACTAACCACTCTGAAATATACCTCTTCAATTTGTACTACTGTCATGGTAGGCATTCTAGGACAAATCTAGTTGCAAATGTCATTTGGATTAGTCATTTGTTTCTTTTATTGTGACAGAATCATTCATGTCACATATTGCTCTGTTAGAAACCAACAGCTTGCAGCAACTTGCATCCAAAAATTCTGTTCACCTTTTCCTTTACATTATTTTAATTGGTTTCTTGTACACCATGTCCTTTTCTACTAATTATAATGCATCTATAGTTCAAATTTCAATTGCATAGTTATTTTACCTGTAACCTAGTTCCAAATCAGCTTTAATTAATATGAGAAACTCGGTATGCAGTTCATTCTATTGTGAATGGGTTTTTTTGGTTGTTTTATAGTCTGCAGGGCCTCATCCTACAATAATACCTGTGTAGACCTCCATTAGCTCTTGGCCTACGGACATCCTGCTTATTAGCTTTTTGTTTAGTTGCCTGTCATGTTTTAAAACAACTTTTTGGTTTTCTAGATTCAGAAATTAAGCTTCTTGTTTTCAGCACCATGTCATTGAATTTTAGTCAATGTACATGAATCATATTTTTATTCACGGATGTTTTGGTATTTAAATGCCCCTTCAGTATCAGCCTAACTGTTTGACCTTCATTTATAGTCTTTGTCAGTCTTGATGGTGGTTATTTTTGTTCTTGCCTGCTTTTTACTTGACCCAGCCACAATCTTACTATTATACCATGCGTCATGGCATAACACAGTAAGTCCCTGATATGTCTCTCCTTTTTTCCCTTATTAGTTTTATCTAAACCACATGCAGACTAATAATCTAATTTAAATATCTGTATTCCATTAAATTATACACTAAGATTTAAAGTTTTTTATTCAAATAATTTTGTCATAATTTTCAACTTAGAGGGAGTGGTCTATGGTCTAGTGAAAGGGAGACCAGAAATGTTCCTAATGGAGTAAAAAAGCTGAGGAGACTTTTTCATATCAATAGTTTCCAAGGAATCATGAATGAATGTGGAGTTACAATGCTAATTCCTACTATGAGAAAGCAACCTGAAGATGTAGGGTTGCAGATTTAGACTCATAATTGTGAAATGTCTGACAGCTTGTCAGAGAAAACTTTGCACAAATTAAGTGCTAGGTAGCTACAAATATCATTGGTATAATTTCTATGTACTCTTATATGCCTTTGTATGCCTTTACATGCTCTTGAAACTGTTTAGCTCAATTTTAGCACTGAGCCCTGGGGAACACCACTCATGACCAGCTGCCATCTGGATTTAACTCCATTGAACACAACTCTTTGGATGTGGCCATCCATCCAATTTTTTATTCAGCAAAGCGTGTGCAAATCCAAGCCAAAACAGCCAGCTTCTCCAGGAGAATGCTGTGAGAAACCTTGTCAAAGGCCTTTCTAAAGTCAAGGTAGACAACTTCCACAGGCCTTCCCTCATCCAATAAGCAAGTCACCCTGTCATAGAAGGAGATGAGGTTAGTCAAACAGGACCTACCCTTCATGAACCCATGCTGACTGGGCCTGATCACCTGGTTGTTCTGCATGTACCACATAATGGTACTCAGGATGACCTGCTCTATCAGCTTCCCCAGTACTGAAGTCAGACTAACAGTCCTTGATTTAGGAAAGTCTTGACTGATGTGTTTGTTATCCTCATGATGGACTTGTAAATAATTGCTGAACTTGCTTTGTGAACTTATACCTTATTGGGAATTGCAACATCTAGCAAAAATAGGTGGTGTAAAATAAATTGCTCTGTCAAACAAGCAAAAAAGCAAGAAACTTTTATTGCAGAAATTGGGATCAGGGAATAAAAGTGGACTGATATGGCTAATATTTTTTCAGTGTGATTATATCTGAGTACCATTTTGCCACTGATGTAAATAAAGCACAGTCAGTGAAAAAGCAGCAAAATAAAGTATAGATCCATTAGTTTGAGGAGGATTGCAAGCAATGGATTACAGACAGACAGCTGAAGTTTCCAGAGACTTTTTTGCATTACTCCAAATGTATAGCTATTTAATAAAAGCAATTTTAATAGAGAGTCACAAGCCAGGCTGCAATACAAAAAGAATAAATTAAAGAATATTTAGAGAAATCTGTGTGTTTAAAGCAGTTGGTCCTGGCAAAATTAATCATAGACAACCTCAGGTAGCGATGGAAGATTAATCTGAAGAACTGGTATTTGTTTTCAAGAATGTATGGAAAACAGAAAATTTCCCAAAACACTGGAGAAAGATCAAAAAAGTATTTCTACTAAAAGTATTTATTAATTAATTAAAAATATATAATTCAGGAAACAATTGTTCAGTTAACCATTAATGTAAAAAATTGTTTCAAATTATATCAAATTTCTAAACTAAATTTAGAATACCATAGCATAGCGTAGATTTCAGCTGGAAGGAACCTACATTGCTAATCTTGGCCTGACCAACTCCCAGCTGACCACAACTTAAAGCATGCCATTAAGGGCTTTGTCCAAATGCCTCTTGAACACTGACAGGCTTGGAGCATCAACCACCTCTCTAGGGAGCCTGTTCAAGTGTTTGACTGCCCAGACTCTCCAGATTAAACCTTCCCTGGTGCAGCATTCAACCATCCCCACAAGACCTATCGGTGGATTCCAGGGAGAAGAGATCAGCATCTACCTCTTCACTTCTTCTCATCAGGAAACTGTAGAGAGCAATCAGGTCACCCCTCAGCCTTATTTTAACCTAACTAGACAAACCTGGAGTACCTTAGCTCCTCCTCATATGACATACCTTCTGACCCTTTCACAAGCTTTGTTGCCCTCCTCTGGATGCATTAAAGGACCCTTACATCCTTCTTAAATTTTGGGGCCCCAGAACTGCACACTGTATTCAAGGTTAAGCTGCACCAATGCTGAATACAGTGGGATAATCATGTATTTTGATGGACTGGTTATACTGCTTTTGATGCACCCCAGAATGTGGTTTGCCCTCTTGGCTGCCAGGGCGCATGGCTGACTCATATTGAGTCTCCTGTCGACAAGGGCCCCCCTCCTTTATGCAGGGCTGCTCTCTAGCCACTCATCTCCCAGGTTCACTTGTACAAGGCATTACTCCATCCCACGTGCAGAATCCGGCATTTGGAACAGTTACATTTTGTGCTGTTGAAGACTGCTCAATGCTTCAGTCTATCTAGATCCCTGTGAAAGGCTTCTCATCCTTCAAGAGAGGAAAACAGGTTCATATCACAACCTCCATTTATCGAGGTTGAAAGAGCAAATTTACCCACTGAAAGGTTCTGTGTCAGAATAAGAGGATTTTTTTCACATGTCCCCTACACTACAAAGTGTTTGAGGCAGACAGACAATAAGTACATATGCAGCCTTTCCAATTATCCTACTATATATATATAAGCACACAGCAATTTGTAAACTTGTAGATGCCACTGAGATATAAGGAGCTGCCAAAACTCTAGATACTCAAATTAAACATCATCATGCTCTTGATAAGTCCAGATTCAGCAGTGCAGAATTCTGTAACAATATATAAAATATTGTATTTATGAAAGGATAAATTAGAGTTATATGAAGTGTAGCATGAATGGTGTGGTATTAAACCTGTATTTTTAAAAAGGCAGAGGATTTATTGAATGAATAAGTCAATTCCAGCTGTACTTGGTTTACACTGCAAGTTTTTTGGTAATTAGGGGGGCTACAGAGGTGGCTTCTGTGAGAAGACACCAAAAGCTGTCCTGATGTCTGACAGAGCCAGTTCCACTCAGCTCCAAAACAGAACTGTCACTTATCAAAGCTGAGCCAATCAGTGATGCTGGTAATGACTCTGTGATAATATATTTAAGAAAGGGTAAAAAATGCTCCACGGCAGCAGCTGGGAGACAGGAATGAGAACATGTGAAACAAATTTGCAGACATCAAGATCAGCAAAGAAAGAGGAGGTGATGCTTCAGACACCAGAGCAGAGATTCTGCCGCAACCATACTGACTGTCACAAATCACCTCCTTATTTTCCATGTGCCTCAGCTGCAGATGCTTCACCTCAGGTCCCATAGGCGTGTGCAACTTAAGGTTCCTCAGATGGTCTCAAACTGGATATGCTCCTACTCTTCATTCTCCCAGTCTCTGCCTTTGCCTTCAGCAGTTTGGATGGTGTTGCTAGAGCCCTTGCTGATGAAGACTGAGGCAAAGAAATCATTGAGTACCTCAGCCTTCTCCATGTCCTGGGTTGTCAGGTTTCCTGTTTCCTTCCAGAGACGGCCCACATTGTCCCTGTTCTTCCTTCTATCACTGACATACCTGCAGAATCTTTTCTTGTTGCCCTTGATGTCCTTGGCCAGAATTAATTCTCTCAGGGCTTTAGCTTTCCTAACCTGATCCCTCACTGCTTGCACAATTTGTTTTCCTCCCAAGCTACCTGTCCATGTTTCTACCCTCTGTAGACAGAAGACCACATAAAGGAAGTTGCCCCCCTGCAGTTCTTATTTCTCATTATCCTGCTTTATTTCACTGATGATTAATTAATTTCCCCAAGTCGAGTCTGTTTTGCCTATGACAGAAATTGATGGGTGATCCCTCTGTTCTTATCTCTACTTATGAGTTTTTGCAGTAGTTTCTGCCCCTGTTCTTTTAATGGAGGGGGAGTGATAGAGCTGATCAGTGGGGACCTGGCAGCCAGCCAAAGTCAACCCACCACACCAGGTCAGTACAATGCCATTGCATTGCAGTAAAGAAGAGAGTCTGGTGTGATTTACTAATAGAAGCTCTGTACAAGTAATTAATTAACTATATTTTTAATGCCTCAATGAGTACTGTGTCCTCTTTTGGCATCTGACTAAAAAAAAAAGTATAGAGAAAGAGAAGATAAGGTCAGAAAATGTGGTAATTGAAGGAAAGAGAATTGGTCATGTCATTCTAAAGAGATTGTCATAATTTGGGCCCTATCTTCACTGAGAATAAGAAAAAAATATCTGTACACTTTGAAACACAGTAGAGTTAGATGTATATATATATTGATCTTTATATATCTGACTATTTGTGTTTTGGAATTTATTCTACTGAATGTTTTTCAGAGAAAGACTTAGTATTTGGCATCTTTACAATTACATAAAGATCTGTCAAATTAATTTAAACTACTTTCAGGATCGGTGTAAAAAACTTACTAGTTCTATAATACAGTCCACAGTGGTTAAAGTGGGCAAAAATAAGATCTTAGCACTTACATAAGAAATTTCAATCCTTTAAGTCTCTATCTCAGTGCCACACGGATACAGATTGTAAAAAAAAAAACCACACCTCATAATTTTCAAGTGAGCCATTATTTTATACTTTAAACAGAGTATTTCTAGGTTTTACTATTCCATGGAAGCTAGCAGTGGAAAATGAAGTGTCTGTAACAAAGTTGTCTTTACTTTGTGAGTAACTTAATTAGACTTTTATTCCTGGAAGACTTGGAAAGGTTTTCTACAAAGATAAAATGATGACTTTACCTAAATAAATGCTATTCAGTATTTTACATGCTACACTGAAATATATCCATAATTAGAATTCTAACGAGTGATTTCTTAAATTTATAGGATGCATTACCATTTCATGGACATTTTAATTTACTACTTGAATTAGTAGTCCACATTAGCAATATTAGAAAAAAAATGAGAAAAAACTTTAACAATTATAAACACTAAATGGGATTGAGTAAGCATTTTTGCTAGCCCCAAGGCTATCCTGATAGCTTTATTGTCTTAATCAACTTAGTTGACTCTTTTTACTGCTCTTTTGAGGTGGATGTTGTGGACCCATGCTGAGGTACCAGTTCACTTCTGCCAAATTAAAAATGATAATTCTCATGCGTGAAATAACTGCATGGACCAATGCCCAAGTCTCTGCATAATACAAACTGAAGCCCCAGCAGGTGGCAAACAATTAAACACATAACATAATATAATATAGTGACAAGTACTTTTTTATTTTAAATAAAAAAGGAGGGGAGGGAAGTAAGATAAGGAAACTTTTCTCCTTTCCTTGCACAGTCCTAAACTCCCCAAAGAAAGTCAGAGGGGAAAATTAAAGAGGAAATTAAAAATATGGCACTGGAAAGTCACTTACTAAGAGGTCCCCAGAATTTTTGTACTTCTAAGTACTGAATTCTAAATACTGATTACTACTTTTCTTATGAATGGGCAAACATGATTTTATTTCCACTAAAACAACAACAAACCCCAAATATTTCTTCAGTAGCACAGGAGGAAACCTTGAGAAACACTTTGGCATTTCCCAAAATTTGAAAATAGTCCTGAACGAACTTGAGTACCAAATATGTAGTAAGTAGGTTATTATTTAAAAGGGGAAAAAAAACCCCAAGCCACAATCCCAAAACCAGAACACAATCCCCCCCCTGTAAAAAACACTAACATTTATTTTTACATTGGGTCATTTATTTATATGACTTTTGAAAATTTGAGATCATAGCATCACGGAATGTTTTGGGTTGGAAAGGGCCTTAAAGATCATCGAGTTCCAAACACCCTTCATGGGCAGGGACACTTCCCTCCAGGCCAGGTTGCTCAAAGCCCCATCCAACCTGGCCATGAACACTTCCAGGGAGGGGGCTGAAGACACCATCTCTTTCAGATAATAATGTGCAAGGTTATTCTTGAAAAATAAGGTTTTTGCAGAATGTGGTATGTTTTCAGAAGTTTATTTCTTTTACCTGCAGACATCCAAAAATCCAATAAATTTATCATAACTTCAAATATAAATTAATTTAGCTTAGAAAAATTTGTAATCTGAGTTTCATATTACTTGATACAAATTTCAATGTCATTGTGAAATTTATAGTTATTTTATTAGTTTGTGACTGGCTACCTAAGAATATATCACCAGATATATTGAAACAGAAATAGGTAATTACTTCTATAGAATGGGCACTTCAGCTCTTAGAAAACAAAGTAGGGTGCCTGCTACCTTCTGGAAAAGATTGATGACATTTTGACTCTGATAAAACTCAGTATAGATTTTTGTTGCTACTGAATTTTTAAGTTAGATAATACTGATCTTTTAAAATACGTAACAGAAAAAAAGAACCTTAAACAAAACAGAATAAAAACTGCCTAAAATCAGCAAAAGATTCAATATTTGAACTTGTAGAATACCTATAGCTCAACAGTGAAATAGAAGTATTTTAAAAACAATACCTTCTGTTGTTGCTAGGTATTGTAATTTTAAGAAGAAGATAATGCTAAGGGTAAGAGTATAACCAAATAGATTATTTAATAGGAAATATTTCTACTCTGTTCCTGAAAGCCGCTAAACCTATTTGACACATTAATTTTTAAGATTCTGGGGCAATCTGCAGCTATAGCTCCCATGTTATAATGGCTCTTTTGAAGAATGTCATGCTGGGAAAACAAGTAGAAAGCCAAAATTCTAACCAGTAGATGAGTACACAAAGTACTTCTGATGATGAGAAGACTCTCCTTTCAGTGACAGTGTGAGGGGAAAACCCAAACAGAAAGCTTGTGGAAGGCTTTTGTTTGGATAAATATGAAATTAGAAAGACTATAAGCATGTTGTATTAGAATTTGGTTTCTTGGAACCTAGTCATTTTATTTGGTGGTTTTTTTTTTTAAGCTTCTGCAATAGCTTCGCTAAGTACAGGCCAAATCTTCAAGACACACAAATGTTTACAAATAATTTTCTGGTCTGTCCCCCCAGCTTCCCTTTTCTTTTGTCTGCACTTTTGTGAGGTCAGCTGAGCACAGATATCATACAATTGTGTGAGAAGAAGAAACACTTGTATTTTATTAGGCAATGTATTTTCCCACTTAATGTACATAATTATATTACTTTCACTTAAGACTTAGCTTCATCCTGTCACACTTCTAGATTTACTACCTCTTCAACTTCTAATTTAGTGCCACTGCATACAGAAAAATATATTTTAATGCACTCCTTTCATCTTCCAAGAGAAGATACCTCTTTGGTATTGCTGCAAAATTCTTTTTTTTCCTCTTGAAAAGCATTCCACATGAAGAAACCCCCACAGGGGAATATGTTATTCTCTGCACCGCCATCAGATTTAGCTTATCTCCTGTACTGATTCACTCTTTCAATTTTCTCAGAGCTCGAAGTCATTTCCTTCATGAAGCCTGAATTTTGCTATTGGCGAGGAAAGAAAGAGGAATGAAGAGACAGGATAAAAATTATTTCTCTCATCTTTTTGCAAAACCATCAACAAGGAAATATTTATTACTTTTGCTTTGTGAGAAACTTTTGCATACTGAAGAAGTATAGTTGTGATTTACCTGTAGTATGCGCTTGGGGCTACACACAGATGTAATACTTTTCCCAAATTAATTTAATGAAGGGATTGTGTAATACGATATTAAATCTACACCTATCCAAACTCATTAGCATGATATTCTTACATTTTTTGTACATTTTTCAACTACTGTTATTAAGTTCTTTAAGATTAAATCCACAGGAAAAAAACTCATGTTGCGCTTTACAAGGTATTTCCTGTTAAGTTAGTGCTGCAGATGTTCAACAGAAGTGTACAGTAGCTTACATTTCACATAAATGTAAGAATGAGAGCCTGAGGCAATCTGAACTCAGGCTTTTCAAACTTCAAAGGAGCAGTGAATGATTCTTGCCCTGCTTTTGCCATCCGGAATTGGCCTAAGCTTGGGGAGCAATTAAAATTAAATAGCCACTGAACTGCAGAAAGTGAAGAACGTTAGCTCTGGGCATGATCAGACTTTTATGAAGTCCCCTGACTAATTCATGTCTTCGTGTTGGTAAAGCAAGGAATGGACTCTGAATAAGAACCATTTATAGGCAAAGAGAGCAAAAGTCAGATGCATTAACATTGAATATAATGAGACAGATCTTTGTTTCAAATAATCTGGTTTTCAGTTTCTTGTTGCCACTTTTTCATGAGAGGAACCCACTGTTAAAACCTTTAGCTACCAGATACCTGTGCATCTCCTCCTTGGTCCTAACCTCTTTTGTAAATAGCCATCAGGGCATATAAATGTGTAGACAAAGAAAATTCTGTATCAGATATGTGAGTGTGCTGCATGGTAAAATTTTTATTTTAAAAATTGGATATAATTTTAAAATGGATTTAATTGTCTTATGTTTCATAGAAGTCAGATACTATAATTATATTTAAGAATATAAACAGGACTACTAAATATGTGTATATATATATTTATAAACATATTTCCTGACAGTTTTAAACATTGATACTAAGTGATATATGGATATATTATAAACTTTTAAAATATTAACAAGTTATTTTGCTATCATTACTTCAAGCATCTTTTGCTCAGCAGCAAACACCAGAACAGCATTTTCTGCACAAGCTCAGAATAAATTAAAAATACAATTTATACATTAATCAGTAATCTGATAGGCATAGATGAACTCCCGTGTATTTAATTACTTTTGAAAGTGCATACTAATACTATATATGTCATTGCCACTTCATATATTTTGTGAATAGTCTGTACAGTTTTCCTATTCATGTTTTGAAGGTTTGACTGAGGAATTGTTTTGTGAAAGAAAGTGGAAAACGGGAGAGACACAGAAAACAGGAGAGACATGGAAAATCTGAAGAATTGTCTGTGTAAACAAAGGAAGTTTTCAAGTATAATCCTTTTAAATTCTCAGAAACAAGTAATTTTCTAGGAGGATTACAGTTTTCTGGCTACTTAGTTCCTTATAGGGCCAGAAAAACAAAACATTTTATCTGTTATCTTAATGACAGAGCTCCAAAAAGACATGACTCTATGTAAATATGTAAATTGCATGATAAGCTGTGCTTCCCAGCTACATCATCTCTTCATAATTGCCCAATTAATACGTATCACCCCTACATAGCTCATGTTTAATAATCACTAAAAGTCCTGTCTTCCCATTCAATCCATGCTAAACATTCTCCCATCAAATAGAATTTTGCTGAGTGAGGACCACTACACTGGATAATATATTTGTAAAATACATTGAAGTATTATAGGAATGTGTAGATTCCCCTTTGCTTCACAAAAGGTACTTTGTATTTCAACTGTATTTTTCTTTATTGTTGGTTTGCCGTCTCTTTCCTGAACACACAGTCTAATATTTGTAGCTGAGTAGCCCTGTAGTACAGTATTCTCATTGCTAGTAACACACCATTAGCTTTGCACTAAGTTTACAAGGCCTTGGGATAAAGGCTTTGTCCAAAATTTCTTGACCTGCCTGTAGCTTTATTTTTACTTGATTTAGCTGTAGCAGCATTTTTCTAATTGAGCAGGTGTCTGCCTAATAACACAGATTTATATTTTTTTTGGTCTCATTTGTATGGTACAATCATAGCTTTACAACTCTAACACAATGACGCAAGGCAGAAATACACAGATCTACTACGGCAGCAGGGGCCTTGAGAAGCGGAGATGCAGGATGCATCATGGTGGAGTGTAGGCCTGGGATGAGGGATAGGGAACAGGCCTAGCACTGGAAACACCACAGCCATAAACAACTCACACATGATGGATTAAAGAAATGTAGATCTGCTTTTAGAGGCAACAGAGGACAAAGACCTGATATCTAGAAGTTGTGAAAGTCACCACATACCGTAAATTCAGATATAGAGTCACAGAGCAATATAGGAAGACAAAAGGTACAAAAACATATTAGCAAATATAAAAATGGATGCAGGTGGACTCTGGAGTGACAAAGAAGAGGCTGTCAACATGAACATCATACTTCTCCCAGCAAAAGTCTTCAGATGCTAACTAATAACACCAGAATGAAGTCACCAGCCTCAGGACCCAGAGGAGCAGGAGAAGCATGAAGCAAGCGCAAAAATAATAGAAAAACAGAAGTGTGTGTGATGTAATCTTAACTACTACACTATTACTGAAACTTTTTTCTACATACACATATTATTTCTCTTCCTGTAGTAATTAGATGCACGCTATTAATGACTTTTTTATTAGACTGTGAAGATTTCTATTAACAATACATTTTAGTTTACATATAAGGGTGTTAAGTTTTTGCTCATAAACAAAAATTTAGCATAACATACTGCACATTCACACTTCCTGAAGTGTAGTCTAAGATCACACTTCCTGTTATCCCAAAGACAATGTTCTCCCTTGAGAGAAGCTGGAAAAGGTAGCTGCTGCAGTTGTCATCTACCCTTGAGTATTCTCTCTGCACACAGAAATGTGTTTAACTCTACTTGCATGTCAGCAGGTCTTCATTTTAGGCTGTATATTCTGTGATTGTTTTCAGAATCTTCTGTTTATTATAATGCTTATGGAAACATTTTTATATACTGTAGTTTCTGCTTGACAGCAATATTAATAACACATTCATGATCATGGCGTGGTAATGAGGGGTTTGCCTTTTTTTTTTAGGATTTCAGTGTATATTTGCAACATTTTTGGTTTTGTGCTGCTTTTTTTTTTTTTTTTTTCCTTTTGATGAGATCGGAGGTTCTGTGAGCACGTAGCAGCACAGAGCAGAGAGCGGCAGTGGCACCGGCAGCGGTGATAGCTGCTCCTTTAATTACTGAGGATTAGAGAAGGGGCCGGGCTTTCCGGAGACGGCGAAGCCGGAGCGAGGAGACCCGAGTCTGAGCGGGAATCCTGAGAGGAACAGGAAGGCTGACGTGGCAGGGGGTGTGGCTGAGAACGGCGGCAGGTTGAACAGCGGCCATCTCGGCAGCTCCTCAGAGCGCGCGGCAGCGCAGAGCAGGGAGTGGCGCGAGGGCGGGGAGTGAGGGCATGCAGGGGGCAGAGAACACCGGTAAATTTCTCTAGCATGGTGACAACACGCCCTAAAACCGTATTGAAAAAGAATATGGGAACTCAGACAGAGGTTCCGAGCAGGCACGCAGCTGTGCAGGTCTCTGGCTGCAGCGAGTGCCTGAGCCTGGCACTGGTACCAGAGGGAGCCAGTGGCACCGCGTGTGTGCGGTGCGAGCAAATCAATTATCTCCTTAGGCAGGTGGTTAGACTGACAGAGGAGGTTGAAAGACTAAGAACTATCAGAGAATGTGAGAGTGAAATAGATGGGTGGACCCAAACCCTGAGGCAAGGGCAGAAAGAAGAGGTTATTGAACAAGTGATGGATCCCCTCCCCGCCTGTCCTCAGACAGAAGGAGAGAACTTTAGGGACATGGAGGAATGCATGGAGGTCCATCCTCGGAGAGGCAAGCAAAAACCCTCCCAACCCCCTCCACCCTCCGAATTGCCCTTGAAGAATAGGTATGAAGCCTTGGTACTTCAAGGACAGGAAAATGAAGTTGGAGCGCTAGATCTGTCTAGTGAACCACCTAGGACTTGTCACTCAGCTCCACGCCTTAGGACTTCTTCAACTAAGAAGGAAAGGAGGGTAATTGTGGTGGGTGACTCCCTTCTGAGGGGAACAGAAGGGCCCATCTGTCGAGCAGACCCATCCCACAGGGAGGTCTGCTGCCTCCCTGGGGCTCGCATTAGAGATGTTAAAAGGAAACTCTCTAGTATTGTAAATCCATCTGATTACTACCCACTGCTTATTTTTCAGGTTGGCAGTGATGAAATTATTACAAGAAATGTAAGGGCAATGAAGAGAGACTTCAGGGCCCTGGGACGGCTAGTTAGGGGGTCTGGAGCACAAGTAGTGTTTGCCTCCATACCTCCTGTAAGAATGGGTGGAGAGATAAACAGGAAGAGTTTACTGATGAATGAATGGCTACGAGACTGGTGCCAAAGGCAGGGTTTTGGTTTTTTTGATCATGGGCTGATATATGAGACACCTGGCCTGATGGTGGCAGGGGGGATGCACCTGTCACAGAGGGGGAAAAGGCTTTTGGGGCAGGACTTAGCAGGGCTCATTGAGAGAGCTTTAAACTAGATGTGAAGGGGGAAGGGGAGAAAACTGGGTCTGTTAGGGACAAGCCCAAGAGGAACATACCAGGGCCTGAAGGCAGGTGGTCTAAAGAGGATTTCGTCCCACCAGTGGGCTCTGCTTGCTTCCTGAAATGCCTGTACACCAATGCACGCATCATGGGGAATAAACAGGAAGAGTTAGAGGTCTGTGTGCGGTCTAAGGGTTATGATCTGGTAGCAATAACAGAGACATGGTGGGACAGCTCACACGACTGGAATGTGGCCATGGATGGCTATGTGCTTTTTAGGAAAGATCGGTCGGTGAAGCGAGGTGGTGGAGTTGCTCTTTATGTGAGAGAGCAGCTAGAATGTATCGAGTTTTGTGCAGAGGCTGATGAGGGGCAAGTTGAAAGTCTGTGGGTAGGAATTAAAGGGCAGGGTGGTATGGGTGATACAGTTGTGGGGGTCTACTACAGACCTCCTGATCAAGATGAGGAAGTTGATGAGGCTTTCTACAGGCAGCTGAAAGCAGCCTCACAACTACAGTCCTTGGTCCTCATGGGAGATTTTAACTATCCCGATATCTGCTGGAAGACTTACACAGCCAGCCTTTTACAGTCTAGGAGGTTCGTCCAATGCACTGAAGACAACTTCTTAATGCAAATGGTGGACAAGTCGACTAGAAGAGGAGCGCTGCTGGATCTTGTGCTCACCAACAAGGAGGGCCTTGTTGAAGCAGTGGTGGTCAATGGCAGCCTTGGCTGTAGTGACCATGAGATGGTGGAGTTCAGGATCCTGTGTGGGAGGAACAGAATACCCAGTAGGACCAGAACCCTGGACTTCCACAGAGCAAACTTCGGCTTCCCCAGTCAATTGTTAAGGGAAGTCCCATGGGACAGAGTTCTAGAACGTAAAGGGGCTCAAGATAGCTGGACAACATTCAAGGACCACTTCTTGCAAGCACAGGATCAGTGTGTCCCAATGGGTAGAAAATCTAGTAAGGGAGCTAGGAGACCAGCGTGGTTAAAAAAGGAACTGCTGGGCAAACTCAAATGGAAAAGGAAAATCTATAGATCATGGAAGGAGGGGCTGGTTACTTGGGAGGAATATAGGACTGTTGTCAGAGAATGTAGGGAGGCAACTAGGAAAGCTAAGGCCTCCTTGGAACTTAACCTTGCAAGTCGGGTTAAGGACAATAGAAAGGGCTTTTTCAAACACATAGCCAACAAAACTAACACCAGAGGCAATATAGGCCCACTGTTGAATGAGGTGGGTGCCCTGGTGACAGAGGATATAAAGAAGGCAGAGGTGCTGAATGCCTTCTTTGCCTCTGTCTTTACTCCTGCAGGCTTTCCCCATGAGCCCCAGTTTCATATAGCCCCAGTAGAAGTCAAGATAAAGGAGGAGTTTGCCCAGGTAGATGAGGATTGGGTTAGGGATCAGTTGAGTAATCTGGATATCCATAAATCGATCGGTCCGGATGAAATGCATCCAAGGGTGCTGAGGGAGCTGGCGGAGGTCATTGCTAGTCCACTCTCCATCATCTTCGGTAAGTCATGGGTAACAGGAGAGGTGCCTGAGGACTGGAGGATAGCAAATGTCACTCCAGTCTACAAGAAGGGCGAGAAGGAGGACCCGGGAAACTATAGACCGGTCAGCCTCACCTCCATCCCTGGAAAGGTGATGGAACAACTTGTCCTTGGCACTACCAGTCAGAGAGTTGTAGTCAATGGGGCAGAATCTAGTTGGAGGCCTGTGACTAGTGGAGTCTGTTGCCTTTCGGGGAAAGGCGTGACGACCTGGTTCAAGAACGGCACGGCGGCCAACCCCAGGCCGCTCGGTCCATCAGCTCACAGACACCAGTGTGGTGGATGGCAAATGGCGTTTATTAGTGTTTACCGCGGTGTTTATATGAGTTAGGTCTGTGGTGTCACTTCCGTCTGCTTACATCGTGAACTAAGTGCTATTGGCTATTAGGAGAGGGGCCTTATCTTTCCGTACAGCGCGAAATCTTCCGGCCGCCGGACCCTAACTACCCACATTTCCCCCCTCCCTATGCACAGTTAAAATTGGTTAAAATGTGACAGTCTTAAAAAGGGATATGTTAACAATCTTAAAAAATGTGTTACAAACCTGAATAGAAAACATAGTGCACGTTAGACAAGAGGTAGTTGAAAGTAATGAGGTATCTCTAGAGATAGCTACAGGAGATTCTGAAGAAAAACATTCTTAAAGCAGTTGTTGGCGTTCTATCAGCATGATGTCAACCTTCTCCAGCTGGCTCTTGACAAACGCCACGAGCCTATTCAGTATACAGGGTCCAAAGATCAAGGTTATCAGAATCATTGCGACTGGCCCTATCAAGGTGGATATCAGGGTGGTCAGCCAAGGTGCATAGTTAAACCAGGATGTAAACCAGCTTTCCTGCACCTCTCGTTCCCTTTTCTGTTTTTCCAACCCCTCTCGCAGTTTGGCCATCGTGTCGCTCACTATCCCGGTGTGGTCCGCGTATACACAGCACTCTTCCCCTAGTGCAGCGCACACTCCCCCTTGCTGAAAAAACATTAGATCTAGTCCTCTCTGATTCTGCAGCACTACTTCAGATAGTGACCTGAGTGATTGTTCTAGCGCACTTATTGATTGTTCAATTCTGGCCAGGTCTTCATCCACTGCCATCCTCAAGGCACTGAATTCTTTATTCTGTTGGACCATGGATGCTACTCCTGTGCCTACTCCCGCCCCTCCTAAGATCATGAGGGTAGCTATTGTTAGTGCTGTAAAGGGTTCTCGTTTTGACAGATGATGTTCTGGGGTAATCAGAGAGTCATAGACAGCGTCTTCAGGATGGTAAAAGACTTTAGGGACTATAGCTACCTGGACACAATATTCTGAGGATTCATCAAATTTGTCCAACGACAGACAAGGTGTAACTCCCGTGACAGAGCAAACCCACTTGGTATTGTCGGCTGGTACTAACCACTTTGCGGGGATTTTACCTTGTACCTTACTGTCACACAGTTGTTCTTTGTTCTCAGGGACTTTACCTACACACACGCCGCTTCCCACCACTTGTGTTAGTGTGATCCCTTGCTTTTCTGTCTCCCATATACACTGAGCTGGATTTGAACCATTCATTTGTAGGGGTGTGTTACTTAGTGCTACAGCCTCATAAAAGGGTGGTTCCATTCCGTAGCACAGCCAACAATGCTCTGTGAGATTTGGATTTGTTTTGTTCAGTATTTGGTAGCTAGCTTGCATCATTTTCCAGAGCGAGTCTCTTTCAGAAATTTTGGTGGTGTGTGTTGTCATGGGAGCTTTTGTCAGTTTTTCCTGATTGTCCGTCTTTTTGGTCACATAGTTCTGATTGGGGATAGTCAGGGCTTTGCTGATAACTGCTTGGTTGGGGCCTACTGGCAGCGGATCATTCGGGACGACCTCCTTTTTTATGAGGATTAAGCCACCTCGGTCTTTCCCTAGCTCTGAGTACCTTACTCCCCAAAGTTTTCCAAGTAACCAACTGTCCTCTTCAGGCTTGGTAACATTTAAGAAGAGGAACTGACAACTTTTATGCCACCATCCTCTTGGTGAGGTGCACCCATATGGACCCCACTGAACTTTTAGGTATCTGTCTTTACCACTACCCGATATCCAAGCAGGGGCTATGGTCTCACATCCCCAATAATTACAGAAGTACTGGCTAGGGGAGTTGCAATACCCTTTTCCAGGGTTTGAGCTGGGACACATGTAAAATACTACATCTACCGTGCATCTGTTTGTTGGGACAAGCTGGCAGAGAGTGGCACTAAAACTTGGCGCACCTGATGTTATTTGAGTTGCGATAACCTGCTGATCTTTGACTCGAAGGAGTGACCATTTAAATGGCTGGTAAGGGTGAGCTGATGTTACCTGTCCTACAGTGACAAGTTCTAAAATCAAGATCACACAAAGACGTCGTAGCCCCCCGCCACAGAGGCTACGTTGCCGTTGCTTGGGTTCTGCCGGTGTAAAGCTCTCTGCTGTGGACAGGTCGCCTGTTGACTTGTTGTCCTCTGTTGCCACCGAGGTGTACGGGTCACGGGGGCATCTGATAATCTGGTCCTGTGAACAGAAACTCAAGACACCATCTATGAGGGTGTGGACCATGGCAGAATTAAGCCCTTTTTCCGCAACTGCCTTAACAATTGCTTGTATATCCTTAGGGTTTATTGGTGAGTGGACCCTCTGTCCCCTGTCCGTCATCCGGACCGGGAATGCTCGCGTGGCCGGTGGGACCCCTTCGGCACACGCAGCCTCTACTCTCTTCCAGTCGGTGACAGGGATGTTTTTCCCTCGCAGTCCCTTTTTATTTGGGCTGAGAATGTTTTTGCTTTTGACTGTATATATTCCCATTTCCTCCTCCTCTGAGTTTGAATCGGTAACCGGCCACTCATCCCGGCTGGTGTCTGATCCGAAGTCAGAGCTCGACTGACCGGCTACTTCCGGTTCCCAGTACCTTTTTGTTGAGCTCCGGCCCCGCTCACTCCCCTTACGGGTGGGCCGTTCCAGGCTCCTGCACCGCCCACGGGGCCGTTCCCTCCCCCTTGGCTCATCCCCCCCTCCCGGCTTGCTCTGCGCCCGGCTTGGCGGGGGATTTGCCCTACGAAGGCATTTTTTCAGATAGCGACTCCGGTTGGCTTTCTGCCCTTCGCTCCTGCTCCCGTCCTCCTCCGCCTCTCTCATGGTCCCATCCTCCTCCGCCTCGCTCACACTCCCCTCACATTCTTTCACCTCCCCCCTCCTTCTGTGTGCACTTGCTGATACCAACTTTTCCTCCCTTTTACCACCACGGGCATCTTTACCTCGCCCCCCCCTTTTTTGCTCAGCGCCATTTTGGGGTGTATAGGGCGGCGGTTCAGCCCGAACCTCCTCAGACTCTGCTTTCTCCGCGGCGCCCTGAGCCTCCTCCGCCAACCCGCCCCAGAAGGACTGAGCTGCTTTCTGTCCCTCCGTAAGCGGGTCGGGGTCCGGAGACCGAGGGGACGCATCACCCTCCCTCAGCTCCGCCACCCTTAAACCCTCCCCAGACTCAGAAAAACCGTCATCACTCAGGGGGTGCAAAGTCTGTGTGGCTGCCCCAACTCCCAACTTCGGGGTGGCCAGCAAACAGTTCTTTGCCACCCTCCAGGTCTCCTGCTCCTGTATAGCCTTCTGCAACGCCTGCACGACTTTCCCCCACGACTTAAGGTGCTTCCCACGACCCGAGAGCATCGTCTCCTTAGCCAACGCTTTAGTGCATTTGTCCCACGCCTCAGGGTGGAGAATATCTACCGGCTGGTCAATGACCCCGATCTCCAAAAGCCTCGCAACGGCGAGAGTAAAATCTTTAGCCTTACAATCTATACCCCACTGCTTATGTAATTGCAATACGACCTTAACAAGGGCTTCCATCCTCCTTGTCGGTCCGCTCCTCCCCGCCGGGACGGTCCTGCCGCTCCGGCCGCCGCTTTCCTGACTCCAGGTGAATTTCCCGATTCCAGGCGTGTTCCCGGGTTTCGGCACCACTTGTTGCCTTTCGGGGAAAGGCGTGACGACCTGGTTCAAGAACGGCACGGCAGCCAACCCCAGGCCGCTCGGTCCATCAGCTCACAGACACCAATGTGGTGGATGGCAAATGGCGTTTATTAGTGTTTACCGCGGTGTTTATATGAGTTAGGTCTGTGGTGTCACTTCCGTCTGCTTACATCGTGAACTAAGTGCTATTGGCTATTAGGAGAGGGGCCTTATCTTTCCGTACAGCGCGAAATCTTCCGGCCGCCGGACCCTAACTACCCACAGGAGTCCCTCAGGGGTCGGTACTGGGACCGGTGTTGTTCAACATCTTCATCAACGACCTGGATGAGGGTACAGAATGTACCCTCAGCAAGTTTGCTGATGACACCAAGCTGGAAGGAGTGGCTGACACACCAGAAGGCTGTGCTGCCATTCAGAGAGACTTAGACAGGCTGGAGACTTGGGCGGGGAAAAACCTGATGAAGTTTAACAAGGGCAAGTGTAGAGTTTTGCATTTGGGGAAGAAAAATGCCATGTACCAGTACAGGTTGGGGGCTGACCTGCTTGAGAGCAGTGTAGGTGAAAGGGACCTGGGGGTCCTGGTAGACAGGAGGATGACCATGAGCCAGCAGTGTGCCCTTGTGGCTAAGAAGGCCAATGGCATCCTGGGGTGCATTAGAAAGGGTGTGGTTAGTAGGTCAAGAGAGGTTCTCCTCCCCCTCTATTCTGCATTGGTGAGGCTGCATCTGGAGTATTGTGTCCAGTTCTGGGCCCCTCAGTTCAGGAAGGACAGGGAAGTGCTTGAAAGAGTCCAGCGCAGAGCCACAAAGATGATGAAGGGAGTGGAACATCTCCCTTATGAGGAAAGGCTGAGAGAGCTGGGTCTCTTTAGTTTGGAGAAAAGGAGACTGAGGGGTGACCTCAGCAATGTTTACAAATGCGTAAAGGGTGAGTGTCAAGAAGATGGAGTTAAGCTTTTTTCAGTGATGACCAGTGATAGGACAAGGAGTAATGGATACAAATTGGAGCATAGGAGGTTTAAGGTGAATATCAGAAAAAATTTTTTTACTGTAAGAGTGACAGAGCACTGGAACAGGCTGCCCAGAGAGGTTGTGGAGTCTTCTTCACTAGAGACATTCAAGACCAGCCTGGACGCCTTCCTGTGTGATGTACTCTAGGTGACCCTGCTCTACCACGGGGGTTGGACTAGATGATCTTTCGAGGCCCCTTCCAACCCCTATGATTCTATGATTCTGTGATTCTATACTTAAAACGAATTATTCAGTTTGCTTCAGAGATGTTTACATTAGAAGATTCTGATGCTGTAGCAAAACAGAAACCCTCAAGGGGATGTTGTGTCATCAGAAGGACTTCTGATGTATCCTTATTTCCTTCTAAAATTGTGCAATCAGCACCAAAAACTAATTTCTAGATGGATCTGTATTTATTCTTATAGCTTTTTCCATCACAATTATGTCAGCCAGAGATATATCTGAATTTTTGTGTGTGTGTTAGTGCACACAGGTGGAGTTTATAATAATGACCTTGTGTACCACACATTCATTCACAGTACAGAAACTTACCTTTATTTCCCAAAGCCCAATTTGTCACCATGCCCAAAGAACCTCTTTCATTCACCTGTGTGACATAGCAACGATATTTGAAAGCAGGAGTGAAAACCGGACATACTAAAATTAATGCACACTACCAGATTTAGAAACACTGTGCCATAAACAACACTTCGTAATAGAAGCTACCCTATCAATAGTTCTGACTCTCTCTTGCTCCAATAAACTTCTCTTATTGGAACAGTATGTTGACTGTTGACAAAAGTACCTAAAAATCACTGAAAAGGCCTAGGATTATCACACAATTTACTTTGTACCAGTAATCTGCACAAGATCTGAAAGAATTAGTCTTCTTGGATATCCAGTCCTTTGTGTCACATAATTCAAAATCTCTCACAACTTTATAGTTCAAATGTAATTTTAAAAAATTATTTATGCAATGTCTTACAGTTCCAGGTTTAAACAGAATTTTCAGAAAGAGCTGAACACAAAACAACACAATCTGAAAATCACAGCTTTTTTACAGGAAAAGTTATTTTAAATCATCATGCGTTGCTATCACTTATTCATCAATGATGATGGCAAACAACAACAACAACAAAATTATGCTGTGCTCTTAAAATTAGCTCTATACGAAGGAGAGGTTTATGTTGGGTGCAACATTATAAGACATATTCAAAAGCAAATATTAAACTAGCAAAAATATCTAACACTGTTTTAGCTAATTGGTTTAAAATAGGGTAAATGAGTTCCTGAGTGTGTGTCTGTGTGTGTGTATAAAATAACTAATTACAACTATTGATAAATTGGATAACATTAAGCAAGTGATTTTGACCAAAGTGCTTTTAAATAATTAACTGTCACAGGACTATAATAGGCTATTGTCTAAACATAAATACAGAGAGATAAATATCCATTTGTTAGGAAGTACATAAATATACTACAGGGCAAATTTTAGTTTATGAAAAGCAAATACAATATAGAGAAATCTTAAAACTTAAAAAAAAAAATCTTACATTTTAAGGTAAAAAGTTAGTCTTGATCAAGGATGTGTACAAAATGTCAGTGGACCATTTTCCACTCTTGAAAAACTACTATTTGTGAATCAAAGCTGTGGAAGGAATACGGGAAAAAGCTTCATCTCTGCATAGCCTCAAAGAGCTTTCAAAATGATCAAGTGTCAGAAAGGCTAACTGTGTAGGGTTGGGGTTTTTCAGCATGTGTGTCATAATATTGAAGATAAAATGTGGTGCATTAAAACACAGTGGTACTTTAAAATCCAGTATCATTATGTTGTTCTGAAAGCAGGGTCTGCTACCCAATCTGCAAGAAGCCAATCCACACACAGTCGAGATATTTGCTTTAATACCCAGTTCTGCGCAGAAAAGGGAGCAGAGTGGGATTCTAACAAAGCAAGCTCAGTTTCCCGAAACACAAGTGCTACTTTTATATCCAGAAACACGAGAAAGAACTTTCTTTCTAACATTACTCTATCACTGGCACACACGATTGGTCAAATAATCCCCCACTTTCATTTAAAGTGGCCAAGCTCAGGAATTTCACTACACGTACTCAAAGAGTAAGGAGATTAAAAATGTCTTTCTTACATGTATCTTATATTTTTATAGCTGTCACTTAACTGTTTAAGCACATTCTAACAAAACCACTAACAACAATAAACATAGTGTGGAATTTCCACACGTTTCTCTTTGGGCCGAGAATATTATTTAGTCATTTTATAAACCATAGAATCATAGAATTATTTAGGTTGAAAAAGACCTTATCTAGCACTTATCTAGCACTGCAAGACCACCACTAAGCCATATTCCTAAACATCACATCTATGTAACTTTCAAATACGTCCAAGGATGGTGGTTCAGCCTCCTCCCTGGGCAGCTTATTCCAGTGTTTAACAACCCTTTAAGTGAGTTTTAAAAACTTGAGGCCACTTTCTTTTATCCTGTCGCTTGTTACTTGGGAGAAGAGACCAACCCCACCTCACTACAATGTCCTTTCAGGTAGTCGTAGAGAGAGAGGACGTCTCCCCTCAGCTTTCTCTTCTCCCCACTGAAGAACTTGTTCCCGCAGCCGCTCCCCACAAGAGTTGTGCTCTAGACCCCTCACCAGCTTTGTTGCCCTTCCTGCCCTAAACACTACCCGTAAAAGTGATGTAATTATTCTATTGGGTAAAAAAAAAAAAATAGACCTATTGTCTATTCTATATAGCTGTCTCATCCCACTCAGTAGTTTTCGAGGAAGGTGAATCTCTTTGTACCTCAAAAGTGCGGAAGTCCCACTTCTGCGGCAGCGCTGTGAGAACAGCCACAGCGAATGGCCTACAAGAACCGCAGAAATACGTTTTTTAAGAGCTTGCTAATCAGGCGCTAATGGCGGGCAATTACGAAGATGTTAACTCACGGTAACAAATGCTCTAACTGGCAAATGGAGCGAACCAAGGAAACGGCTAGGCTTTTGTAACACTAAGTCGTAGGAGAAAAGAAATAAAGATAGAAAGACAAGACAGATATCACCACCCTTTCATTCCAGCAAGGTCTTTTCGGATGCGTCCTCCTCTGCAAGCCTCTAGCCTCCGGTCCTGGTCTGCAGATGGTGTGGTGACTAGAGTGTGTTGCACTTTTAGCCCTTTCCTAAATTCTGTCCCCGAGAGGCCACCCCTGGGGTGGCACTATGCTTTGAACTTATACAGTTCATTGTTCTGGAAGGTTCTGGAGCCTGAAAGACTGCGCAGTCTGACATTCCAGAGAATCACAGAATTGTCACAGTTGGAAAAGACCTATAAGATCACCACGTGCAACCGTCAATGCCCACTCCCCCCCTAAAATTAATAAAAAAGCCCACTAGAACATGTCTTGAAGTGCCTCATTCACGCAGTTTTTAAATATTTCCAGGGAGGGTGACTCCACCTCCTCCCTGGGCACCTTATTCCAGCGCCAGAGTTCTAAAACGGGGTGGGGGGCGTCTTCAAAGGGTCCGAAGCAAGCCCTGGTGGTTAGCACATGCACAGAGCAGCTGCTGGAGGTTTACCAAGGGCAGCAAGCCAGAGAGGAGTGGGAGGGAAAGGTGACCAGCTTGTCATGCCGTCTGCACTGTTCACGGTTGCCTAAGGCAGGACTCTGTCCTGAGCTGTTTCAGACACTGTTTCCACATACCAAGTCACCAAACCGTCTCTGACAACAGCAAAGGCCTGCTCAGTGTTGTGAAGAAAAAAGCCTGTCAGAATTAAATTTACAATCTCCAGAGCTATGTTCCAAAATCAGGTAAACTTTACTGATAACTAATTTAACCACCCACAACCCCCGCCCTCCCCAAATATATTCTCCACCTGACCTTCACAAAGGAAAACAATTGTTAAAATGGCTTACAAATAGCTGTTAGTGTCCTGTATAACTCAGCTTCTACAATACCTGAGATTTTTGTATTGACATACTTAAGGTATTTTAAAAAACAAAACTAAACAAAAAAAAAGTAAAATGTTTTTTTAAAAGCCAAAAATGTGCAATACTGCTTGCAAAGAATCCTTACATTGAATGAGGTATATATTACTTTTAGTCTGTCCTCTACATTTCCACTAAAAATGATTATTTTTCTTTACATGCGTAAGATCCTCCAGAAGACTTGTGAAGCAAATTCCTCTTTTCTGGTAGAAGGCAAAAGGTATGCCATACTGAACATTTGTCCAAGCACATGGTGAAAAAGTTATTGCAAAGTTTGGATTTTGAAAGCAAATAAGTATTTTCACAGGTAATTAGTACATATGTTCTTGTGTAAACTCCATGCTTCTCTATGTATATATATCTTGGATAAGATGCCAGTTTTCACCAGTGGTCATATGCTGTGCTGTTCTGAAAACTACATCACCACGGACTCTTCAGGAAATGTTTTTAAACTGTCTGATTTCCCATTATTTCCTTTATTCATTATTTTGTTTTGCCTCTAACTTTGTCTTGATGTGATACTGTTTCATATAATAGTGCAAAAGATTCTTTAAATTTGTTACATCGTATTTCATGGAAGCATATATAACTGCATCTTTATATTCAATATAGAAAACCAAACATAATGAGAAGTAGAAAAAGATACTCAGCCCAAAATTCAATGTGTTCATTTAATTATATTAATACATTTCCATTAATTTTTCAGGACAAGTCTGTTATAATGTAAAAATCTCAAAGTTATTAGGTTTTCAAAAGCCTGAGAATAATTGGTCAGGAATTTTCTTTAAGTTAAACAATTTCTTTTCACAAACACACATTCAGAAAAGGAAGATTTAAATTTTGAATGTTGTCACGGTTTATCTCAGGATTGGCAATTAAATTAATTACAATAATTTATTGACTCCCAACATAGGGCTTCTTCAGCCCTTTTCACCCATTCTCCTGGTGGTGCCATTCCAAAGTGTATGCTTCTGGCCAGGCTGTAATCGCTTCTGTGATTACTGGACGATCAGGGCTTCCTATTCAAGCTCGCTGGGTGATTAAAGCAGTCCATTTACTCCAAGTCACATCGGTGGCATGATAGATAGGAGAAAGGTTACACTGGAACATGAATCTCAGCACTGGTAATCTGGGTGCCAGGAGGAGCTGTGCTTCAGTGCCGATCACTTCTGAAGCAGCTCTAACTCCTTTATGTGCCCCAAGTATCTCCTTTTCAGTTAACATGTAGTTGGCCTCAGAATCTCTGTAGCTCCAGAATTCCAGGATCAAAGGAGATGCATAGACAGAATCCTCCCTGGATGCAGACCATGAATGGAACAGAAGAAAGGAGAAGGGCTTGACTTCTGTGATCTCTGAGCTTATATCGAGTGTTACGTGTATATGGATGGAACATTTTAGTTGGCCAATTTTGCTGTCTGTCTAGTCCGCTCCTCACTGCAGGAGTGTTGTGGATACAACTCTTCTGCTGCTTTAGTGTCTGAAGGAGCAGATTCAACAAGCGGAGCAAAGCGTTCTTGGTCTCTCAGCAGTATTTGTAAACATTTGGGCATTATCAGTCCACTAACTGGAAAATGTGCTGTTAGTTTCAGTAAGTGTGCTGCTTAAAAGAGAGTTCACTGAAGAAAAAAAAAATGGTAAAAAGAAAATTGGCTTCATCCTGGCTCAAACCAGGACAAATGTATTTATTTGTAATTTTCTTTTTCAGTTTGTAAAGGATATACATATAATCTGTAATGCACAATTTTGATTGTTTGAGAAATAATACAGCATAATAGAAAGCAAGCTGTGAATTAAACTATACAAATTATTTATGAAATATTACATCTGAAATGTTCATTTTTTTAACACTGACATGGTATACCATGGTAATGCTTTCATGTGAACTACCAAAATTTTCAAACTGGAGAGAAACCTAAGAAGATATAATAAATAATCCAATACTTTACCTTAATAATCACCTCAAACATGTTAAAAGAAATGATCTTTCACATAAGCCAATGCACTAGATTGTTATCAGTCTTCACACAAAAGAACAGTGGTGTGAGAAGCATTTTATCAAAACATCGTAATTAAATATTTAATGCTGCCTGAAGGTGATAAAATCTTTGTTTCTGTGCAGTCTGTTTTAGAATGTCAAAGGAAAAAATAGTAGAGCATGTTTATGTAGATGTTTTCTCTTTGACTAGCAAATCCTGAAAACCAGACTTTAGCTGTGGTCTTATTAATATTCCTTAAGAAAAACTGGAATAATTGATAGAAATTGAAAATATCAGGAAAAAAAGACCATCCATATAAATACAGGTTTTTAGAGATAGTACTGTCTTATTTGAGTTAATAGGCAGTTAATCTGTTAATCTTTTGGTCTAAAAAATCAGTAGATTTTTTTTTAATATTTAATAATTTAATAATTACGTGCAAAAATGTTGCACAATGCCTTAAGTGTCATTAGATTTTATATTGCTAAGAGTCTTCCATTTATACCTCAGTAACCTGCCTTTCAGTTGCAGCTGTAAAACCTTAAAGGCAAGCTGCTGTGGCACTGTTTTCTAGGTCCTCTGTGGCAGCCTATTTCCATGTTCTCATGACCTTGTACCTGCAAACCTCAATACTGTTATTATTGTGGGCTCTCCTGGGAAGTGACTGTTACTAGCATAGCATCACCCTTTCTGTCGCTACTGTTTCTGCCCCAGTTGTAGCTTTTGGTTTATATTAGGGGACCTAAAAATTTGTGTGCACACAACTTGATAAACTGCTAGCATGTAAGCAGCTGCTCCTGACCTGGGTGTTCTCTAGTCACCAATAACAGTGCCATATAGGCCATAGGGAATTTGAGCAGGAACTCACGTAGATGTCACAGTTGCTGTGGGAGAAGTATGAGAAGGAACCACCTGCCTTGATGGAGTGAACGTCCAGGGGAGGATGATCACCTTGGGACCTCCAGAACCTTTTTTCATTGCTGGCTCTTGGGAAGAGGATTTCCTCTTCCAGTTCTCATTATCTCATTTTGGTTTTCTTTTTCTCCAGAAGTATATTTCACCATTAGACTTAATCTGTGCTATAAACTATATATAGACCCTCCAAAAAACCCTGTGCATGTAAACTTGCCTCAACAGCTCTTGTGCAAAAATATTTTATTTAATAAATAAATTCTGTAGAAAGTTATATACTATTTCAGTACAATTGAATGAGACTTTTTCTTCACATCACTTGTCTTCCAAAGACTTTCAAATCTTTATCTACAATTATTACAAATGTTTCTTACTAGCTGTACTCTAGCTGTTTTTTTTTTAATATCTCTCACTATGTAAATTTCACCCTCACATTGACCGATACAAAAATATTAGTTTGTCTGTGTCTATATGCATATTGTGTGGGCTATAGCTGCTGCAATTGTTAATATATTTTTAGTAGGATACTCTTAGTAGCATTGTGCTTTAACAACCAAGCCAGTTAATGCCTGAAATCTTGTGTCTTATGGAAATGAATAATATACCTAAGGCACTCCATTGTAATCCATTATCTGCAGAACCTGAAGATTTTTTTTTTGTTAGAGTACCATTTGACTGTACAAAATTATGCGATGCCCTGAAAGCATATCACACTGAAGCAGAGAGTTTTGCTGGCATGAACATTTCATGTTAGATACTAGGTTG
Organism: Apus apus; assembly: GCF_020740795.1. Taxonomy (NCBI): domain Eukaryota; kingdom Metazoa; phylum Chordata; class Aves; order Apodiformes; family Apodidae; genus Apus; species Apus apus. The sequence continues at coordinate 93,792,436 of NC_067285.1, read as the reverse complement.
TCTGTAAAACAAGTATCGTTTATTCAGTACTACTATGGACACATATCTAGACTATTAAGATTATAGAGCCAGGAGACACTGGATTAATGTGAATGGACACAGGTCAATTTTAACTCAAAAAGCTACAGATGAATGACAAAAATGTGTATAAATCAATATTCAATTTTAGGGATGTCATAAAGGAAAATAAACCCCACAAAATATAGCCAAGAGACACTGACATGAGATCAGGTTAAATTTCCAACTTCTTTCCTTCATTTATAGTCACTAGAGGGTCTGCAGTTCTGTCAATTCTGTTTCTCATTAAAATAATTGCCACTGAAACCTTTTACTAGAATTTTAATAGTATAATTTGCAAATGGTGCTTGCAAACTCTGCTGTCTTTACCTACTGCTATTTGATTTGCTGAGCTTTTTTTCTTATTCATCTGCAGTTTTAGTTTGTCAGTTAACAGACAGAGAGCCTTCTGAAAAATTGTCAGTGTTTTCTATAGTCTCAGAACCAAATGCAGAGAGAACTTAATTGTATGTTTTATTTTAAACAGATACTCGGCACCTTTAATATTCTTCTTTCACATAAAGTTTACACGAAGGGCTAACATACTTCTTTTATTTATGAGGTGCAACAGTTCAGAGACAAAAGGACCAGTGATTGTCAAAAGTAGATAGAAAATTGTTGAGGTCTTGTTTACTTTTTTGTTCTTTGTGCTAAAGCAGCTGTGCCAATTGCATACAATCTTTTTTTTACATACTACTGGTTTTCCAACCCTGAAAAATGAAGGAAATGAATCATGCACTCCTGGTTTCTGTTGTAGAATGTACAACTTCAGTATGAATCATGCAAAATGGAGGGAGTGTTGATCTGCCTGAGGGTGTGTAGACTCTACAGAGGGACCAGGACAGGCTGGATTGATGGACCAAGGCTAATTGTGTAAGATTTAACAAAGCAAAGTGCCAGGTCCTGCATTTAGGCCACAAAACCCCCCCACAACACTAAAGACTTGGGGAAGACTGACTGGAAAGCTGCCCAGAGGAAAAGAACTTGGGGATGTTGATCAAAAGCAGCTGAATATGTGACAGCAGTGTGCCCAGGTGGCCCAGAAGGCCAGCAGCATCCTGGCTTGTATACGAAATAGTGTGGCCAGCAGGACTAGTGATTGTATCCCTGTACTCCTCACTGGTGAGGCTGCACCCTGAGTACTTATTTCAGTTTTGTGCCCCTCACTACAAGAAAGACATTGAGGTGCTGGAGCAAGTCCAGGGAAGGGCAACAAAGCTAGTGAAAGGTCTGGAGAACAAGTTTTATGAGTAATGTATGAGGGAACTGGGGTTGTTCAGCCTGGAGAAGAGGAGGCTGAGAGGAGACCTTATTGTTCTCTACAACTACCTGAAAGGAGGTTGTAGCAAGGTGAGGGTTGGTCTCTTCTGCCTAGTAAAAAGCAACAAGATGAGGAAATGGTCTCAAGGTGCACCAGAGGAGGTTTAGATTAGATATTAGAAGAAGCTTCTTTAATGGAGGGGTTATTAAATGCTGGAATAGGCTGCTCAGGATGGTGGCTGAATCACTGTCCCTGGAGGTGTTAAAAAGATGTGTAGATGTGGTAATCAATGATATGGGTTAGCACTGGACTTGGTAGAGTTTGGTTAATGGTTGGACTCAAGCTAAAAGATCTTCTCCAACCAGAACAATTCTGTGATTCTGTGATACTGAAAAGTTTTTTATTAATTTAGAACTTTAACCTTAGTAGTTAGTTAAATTTGGTGATTGGACTCTATTATTCAAATTTATATTCTTTAAATTATATGTGGATATGCCTGTTCCCTTAAAACTAGGCTGAGCAAAAAATAGGAAGCTTTTTTCTTTTTCAGTTTTCCATTTCAGACAGGTATCTGATCACTACCTTTCAACTGATTTTTAATTAATATTCCAGTGCTATATAGAATGGAAGAGAATGAGGGGGGAGAAACATTTCAAGCTTCAGCAGCCTGGGAAAGAGAAATTGCAGTTATAAATTACATATATAGGTCAGGAGCATGAACAATATACAGAATTTTCAGACACACAAACCAAAGTCCTTCCCCCATCCAGTTCGGTAAGGGCACTTACATGACTGTAACAATTTCTAGGCCATTCTACTGTGCAATTTATTTTTCTTCTTTTCTTGAATTTCAAGAAATTCTGTGATGACATTTTTTTTACTACAGTTTTGCCAAAAGGATGCTGTACCACAAGAAACATCTGCTTTAGTAGATCTCTGAGGTGGGGAGCAATGGAACTAAAGTTCATAAAGATTCTGATCAGATTTGCTTGCATTTATGTTGTTGTGTTTTGTTTTTTTTTCCAAGGGAAGTTTTTTTTATGCTATTTACTTACTCTACAGTTTTATTCACATGTTCTCATACGCAGTAAACTATTTCTACATTTACAAGTAGCCTCCAAGGAAATCTTCTGGGTTCCTTGGTTCCCCTTTACTGAAGCTGGTCCACAATGGTTCATGTCTTGGGTGATAACTTCTGCTAAGGGACGCTATAAGCAGCTGCTGCTTTCAGAAGCTCAAAGTCCAGGAATTATTTCTGTCTGGCTGCTGGAGCCCAGCCAGGATACCTGGGGTCTCCATCCCGGGCCACTGGAAGTGGCTGCTGCTTTCCTGTTTACTTATTCAACCGGTAGCAAAGCTGTGCACGTATCCCAGAGACACACACAGATGCACACACAGACAAACATAGGATACTAACATGGTCAGCTACACAGTCTGTCATGGACAAGGCACTGTCTTCAATAACACCTACATAATTATATAAAACATGGGCACAGACAAACAAGTCTGCTTCCTCTTTTTCAGCTGGCAGAGATGGAAGCTTGCTATCAACAGTACATACTTAAGACTCTCTACACATAATCAAAATTCCCTTTAGTACCAGCATAAACTCTCTGTCATTCCACCAACCCTGGCCAGATCCTGTGTCCTCTTACCTGCCCCACTCACTGTCTGATCCAGCTTGGTGCCACTGCTAGACATGCAGAGTCACACATTTGTCTTACAGGCACCCTATGTTTGTGCATCCCCTCAAATACCAGCCTGGACCCTGTTCCCACCTGGTACCAGACGGAAGTTTTCCTGTTTGCTGGCTGGCTGAGCTTGAAGATTGCTAGCAAACACAGAAGCACACCCCCCACACACCCCACACACTCCTGGTTTGGGGAAGATACAGACACTCATCCGCCAAACAGTTGGCACGATGCACACAGGCTGTCACCCAGGTCCTGCTTCATACACTAGTTGGATTCCCTGAATAATGGCCCTCACCTCATTCAAACTGGTCTGTTGCACTGCCTGGTATTTGAGACATGCCCTGGTGGCTGGCAGACAAAACCCCACACTTGCTCCAGCAGCTGATGCTGAGATCATGCTTGCTCTAGTAGCTGACACCACAGGCCAGGGGCACTCACACCACTAATTTCAGCTGCTGACTCCATATCTGCTAGCAAAGGTGCTCCCAGCAGGTCCTACCTTCTAGCATTTTGGTCCCAGCAGTACCCCTCCACACAGACATGGAACAGAGAGTGAGATTACACAGATAGTTAAGAAAGGAGAAGAAGATAGGACAGACTGACATGATCAGATGCAGGGCTCAGTTTAACAAGTGTGTTGATGGGTTCCAATTTACACGTGACTAGCAGTAATTTCAGCTGCTTGAATTTTTTACAAAAGTTAACCTAAATGAACAAAGTACATTCAACTGCAAAAAAGGTGTAATTGTTAAGAGATATTTTTAATATTAACAAGAAAACCATTTTCAGAATCCAAAGGAATAGCTGCAAGGTAGGCAATTAATGATGAACTACAGTGAAAACATTAATTACTTATCTGTATTCTATCAGTGACTTAATATTAATCTCTGTATGAAACACCAAATATAGTTTTTCTTAATCAAAGATGTTATATTATAAACAGATTAGTGTACTATGCAACCTGCATTTTTAATCACCATTTACCAGCAGTGCTCAACAGATTAAATTCATAGAATCATAGAATCATAGAATCATAGAATCATAGAATCATAGAGGTTGGAAGGGACCTCGAAAGATCATCTAGTCCAACCCCCCTGCCAGAGCAGGGTCACCTAGAGTACATCACACAGGAAGGCGTCCAGGCGGGTTTTGAATGTCTCCAGAGAAGGAGACTCCACAACCTCTCTGGGCAGCCTGTTCCAGTGCTCTGTCACTCTCACAGTAAAAAAAATTTTTCTGATATTCACCTTAAACCTCCTATGCTCCAATTTGTATCCATTACTCCTTGTCCTATCACTGGTCATCACTGAAAAAAGCTTAACTCCATCTTCTTGACACTCACCCTTTACGTATTTGTAAACATTGATGAGGTCACCCCTCAGTCTCCTTTTCTCCAAACTAAAGAGACCCAGCTCTCTCAGCCTTTCCTCATAAGGGAGATGTTCCACTCCCTTCATCATCTTTGTGGCTCTGCGCTGGACTCTTTCAAGCAGTTCCCTGTCCTTCTTGAACTGAGGGGCCCAGAACTGGACACAATACTCCAGATGCAGCCTCACCAATGCAGAATAGAGGGGGAGGAGAACCTCTCTTGACCTACTAACCACACCCTTTCTAATACAACCCAGGATGCCATTGGCCTTCTTAGCCACAAGGGCACATTGCTGGCTCATGGTCATCCTCCTGTCTACCAGGACCCCCAGATCCCTTTCACCCACACTGCTCTCCAGCAGGTCAGCCCCCAACCTGTACTGGTACATGGCATTTTTCTTCCCCAAATGCAAAACTCTACACTTGCCCTTGTTAAACTTCATCAGGTTTTTCCCCGCCCAAGTCTCCAGCCTGTCTAAGTCTCTCTGAATGGCAGCACAGCCTTCTGGTGTGTCAGCCACTCCTCCCAGCTTGGTGTCATCAGCAAACTTGCTGAGGGTACATTCTGTACCCTCATCCAGGTCGTTGATGAAGATGTTGAACAACACCGGTCCCAGTACCGACCCCTGAGGGACTCCACTAGTCACAGGCCTCCAACTAGATTCTGCCCCAGTGACTACAATTCTCTGACTTCTTCCTTTCAACCAGTTCTTGATCCACCTCACTGCCTGATCATCAAACCCATACTTGATCAACTTATTTACAAGGATGCTGTGGGAGACCGTGTCAAATGCTTTACTGAAATCAAGATAGACCACATCCACCGCTCTACCATCATCTATTCGCCTAGTAATTTCCTCATAGAAGGCTATGAGGTTAGTCAAACATGACTTGCCCTTGGTAAAACCATGTTGACTGCTCTTGATGACCCCCATCTCCTTGATATGTCTAGAGATAGTGCCAAGGACAAGTTACTCCATCACCTTTCCAGGGATGGAGGTGAGGCTGACCGGTCTATAGTTACCCGGGTCCTCCTTCTCGCCCTTCTTGTAGACTGGTGTGACATTTGCTATCCTCCAGTCCTCAGGCACCTCTCCTGTTACCCATGACTTACTGAAGATGATGGAGAGTGGACTAGCAATGACCTCCGCCAGCTCCCTCAGCACCCTTGGATGCATTTCATCCGGACCCATCGATTTATGGATGCCCAGATTATGCAACTGATCCCTAACCCAATCCTCATCTACCTGGGCAAATTCCTCCTTTATCTTGACTTCTTCTGGGGCTATATGAAACTGGGGCTCATGGGGAAAGCCTGCAGGAGTAAAGACAGAGGCAAAGAAGGCATTCAGCACCTCTGCCTTCTTTAAATCCTCTGTCACCAGGGCACCCACCTCATTCAGCAGTGGGCCTATATTGCCTCTGGTATTAGTTTTGTTGGCTATGTGTTTGAAAAAGCCCTTTCTATTGTCCTTAACCCGACTTGCAAGGTTAAGTTCCAAGGAGGCCTTGGCTTTCCTAGTTGCCTCCCTACATTCTCTGACAACAGTCCTCTATTCCTCCCAAGTAACCAGCCCCTCCTTCCATGATCTATAGATTTTCCTTTTCCACTTGAGTTTGCCCAGCAGTTCCTTTTTTAACCACGCTGGTCTCCTAGCTCCCTTACTAGATTTTCTACCCATTGGGACACACTGATCCTGTGCTTGCAAGAAGTGGTCCTTGAATGTTGTCCAGCTATCTTGAGCCCCTTTACATTCTAGCACTCTGTCCCATGGGACTTCCCTTAACAATTGATTGGGGAAGCCGAAGTTGTTATGGTAAACCTTACCTCCACTTAAATACATTGGGTCAGGGACACAAACGGGTTTAAATCTTGAAGTACAACTTGTTTTGCTCAGAAAGTTCACAGCGTCCACAGGAAGATTGTGTTCTTCATCAGTGTAACAAATGTCACAGAGAGACAGACCATTTAAGGCTTTCTTCTTCAATGTGATCTCAGAGGAAAGAGTTAAGGCAGCTAGAACTGTGTGACACTGACTTGTAGCGGCCAAGCTATTATTCCAATCTGTGGCTGTATTGATTCAAGATACTAACATCAAGTTTTTTCCTATTTAGTGCACTGATGTTAGTCTTAACTGTTTAAACAACAAGTTTTCTTGCACACAACATTGAAAACTTGCATACAAAAAATGTCCAAAAAAATCTGGAAACAAAGCACAAATATCCTTCATTTCCTTTCCAGATAACAGTGTCCTGCTGAGTACACTACCTTTAGGTAAGAGCTAGCTTATGCATCTGTCATGGAGTGTAGACTATCAGAGGAAGGCCTGAGAGATTGTTGGATTTGTAAGAAAAAAAATACCTTTTGACTCACATTTTTTTTCTACGAGGAGAAAGTAGCCAAGACTTTCAATTACTGTTTCCAGTTCAACATCACTTATAAGTACAGGGTTTCTTTTTAAAGTATGCTAAACTTAGGTCTCTATTGTCTTGGAAAACTCTTTGAGTCACTGAAGGTTTGTCCATAAATGTTTAAAAAAGAAAATGTTAAAAATATTAATTACTATTTTATATAAATAGCGTTTAACTTCTTATCATGGTAAGAAGATCTTTAGGTAAAGAAAATGATACTTTTTCTGGTTTTTCAAGTTTAATACTATTTGAGGATTTTATATTCACTCAATATAAGTTAGTCTTTTTAGTTGTCTTCCCATTCAGTTTCTAGTTTACCACCATAATGCTGCAAAAACTAGGTGCAAATGTTGCAAAGGGATTTTCAAAATAAAATTGTTGTTGGTGGTGGTGGTTTTCTTGTTTCAGTTTGGTTTTTTTCTGATCCCTTCTTTCCCTTCGCTCTTTCCCTTCCCTTCCCTCTTTCCCTTTCCTTCCCTCTTTCCCTCCCCTCCCCTCCCCTTCCATTCCTTTCCCCTCACCTTCCCTCCCTTTCTGCTCCCTTTCCCTTCCCTCCCCTTCCCTCCCCTCCTCTCCTTTTCACAGTGTACTGCTAATCATGGTAAAAAAAAAAACAAACAAACAGAGAAACAATGAAGAAAGTTTAATTCAGTTCTACACTGATAAGTAATGGATTCCTATGATGCCAGTTTCACAAGGTGGACAGTTACGGGTTGAGATTACCTATGAGATCAGTAATGTAATAGATTGTTCTTTTGACCGAATTTGACACTAAAGTGTCACATAATGTTATTCCTTGTTAATGCAAGGAAGAACCAACATGACCTTTTAGCTTGTCTTCTGAGAATACAAATTACATATCTTAGATTGTTTTTAGTATAGTTAAATGTCTATCAAAGAAGAATATATTTCATTTTTTCAACCTGTTTCTGCAGAAGAAGATGGATTATTTCATTTTAACTGTATTCTCTTCAAAATAAATAATTTTTTTTGCTAATTTCCTCTATAATGAGGGCTGTTTGTTACAAAATGACTGTATGAATCATAATGGCTTACCATCAGAAAAAGAAAAGTTAAAAGCATTTGTTCTGCCCATTCTAATTTACCTATAACCCTCTCTCTAAAATGACAGATATAAAACTCTTAGAAGGTAAATACAGCATCATCAGATGCTATAAATTAACAGAGGAACTAAAAGTTAAATATGCCATTTTCAGGCAAATGTGTTAAGCATATAATTATATTTATGTCTGAAAGAGCAAGATTCAGAGCTGTGCTCATATTCTTGCATCCCAAAAATTAAAAAATTAAGATTAAATTAAACTTCATCTTTGTACGAGGGAAACAGATATCCATGGTTATCAAAGACCACAGTCCATTTACACAGAAAGTTTAAAATGATGTAACTGAAACTCATGGTGTCCCTCCTGGCTGCACCAGGATAAATGTAATACCATCTCTCATAGGTGATACTAGATATGAGTAGTCCAAGACACTATCTTATTGTTAAGACTTTCTTCAATGGTAGAATAAAGAATAAAATATGTTCATGCATAGAAAAGCTGAGATTTTATGACTGGCAGAATTTCATGCTGGTTTTAAAGTGTCACATCATCCATAATGTACAAATAATGCCTGTGAGTGATAACCTTTTTAAATGCAGTACTATAAATGACAGACATCTAGGTTCCCAGGTTCTGTATTTAGAAGTTTAAAATGCTGCTTTACAGGAACTTAGACAAATAATTTTCTCTTCCCTTTATTAATAAACATATAACTACATCCCAACCATCTTTTGTAAATTTTTTCAAAAGGGAAAAGGCCTTCTTTGTTTTGAACAACAGATTTACTAGTAGTTACAATATTTTTTTTTCCACAGACACTTCCCCACCCATGCCCCCAACCAAATTACAGGTTTCATAGTTTATTTCATTTTTATCCAATGAGAAAAATATCACATAATGACAATTTTGGTTTATTTGCATTCAATTTACTAATTAATCGCACATGTCGGGAAACACCTGCCTCCTTTGCAGTCACCTCACTGTCTGAATTACTTCTTTTAGATCATCCCTTTGGGCTTTATTTCTCTTTCACTTAATTATTTTTAATCTTCTATTGTGTATGGAGGGTGCTTATAAGGGTTAAGACCCTCAGCCAGGGTTAAACACATGGTCTCATTTCTGGCTTAACCACAGACATCTTTTGTGATTTTCAGGAAGTCTCATGAAGTAGGCTTTATCTCTGTTAACTTTAGACTCCTAACTTCAATGGAGACAGTGGAAAGAAGATCCAGAGGGCAATTTACCCTGTACTGATTAATGACCTGAGATAGGAAATATGATTTTTGTATAAATGTCTTTGTCTCTCTTAACTGACAATGAGAAAATATTGATGACTGATTAGACTTCTAAATGTCTACAGTTCAGGTGGATGGGTCTCATCCTTCAGGTTATTTTTTTTAAGGAACACTAGGATTGATCATGAGGGACAACACTCTTCTAACTAAGAACTAAAGATTCTAACTAACTAAAGTTCTGACTAACTAAAGATCAGAGAGACGTTTTTCAGACTGTCCTGATTTGAGCCAGGATGAGGCCAGTTTTCTTTTTACTTTTTTTTTTTTTTTTTAATCTTCAGTGAACTCCCTTTTAAGCAGCACATTTGCTGAAAGTAGCAGCAAGTTTTCCAGTTAGTGGACTAATAACGCTGGAATGTTTATAGTTAGTGCTGAGAGACCAAGGACAGTTTGCTCTACTTGTTGAATCTTCTGCTTTGGACACTAAAAGAGAAGAAACATTATATCTACAGCCCTCCCATAGGGAGGGGCAGACTAGACAGATGGAAAAACTGGCAAACCAAAGTATTCCATCCCATATATAGTTCAGGGATCGTGCAAGTCAAGCCTCTTCTTCATCTTCCTTCCCTTCCATCCATGGCCAGCATCCAGGGAGGTCTCCATCTGTCCTGCACCGCTAGTCCCTGCTCATGCATCCCTGACCCTCATAACTCTCCCCTCAGCTCCTGTCTACTCTGCCACTCTCTCCAGCAGAGCTCCAGGACATTTCAGAACAGCTCACAGCTCAGGAGATGCCCTGGGAGTTGCTGGGGCGAGGTGATGGGGTTTTGCACGTTCCCGCACATGCTTGTATATATTTGCACATATTTTCTTTTGTCATTAGTGTCTGTTTTCAATCCAGAAGGTCTCTCCTCTTACTCCCTTCCTCCCTTCACTACTTGGGGGTGGCGGATCGAGAGCATTGTTGTTGCCTGTTTAATTGCAGATTCTGAGTCAAACTGTGACATAGACAATCAGGACTTAGCTCTCAGCTCTTCATCTGTAAAATGGTTATTTTTTCCCCTACTAGCACAAAATAATTGTTAATGAAAATTTATAATAATTATTAGGTGATCTGAATTACATTAAGAAAAGATGTAAAAAAACCTTGATATACCTGATCAAATTTCTTCTAAGATTATTTGTTTGACTTTATTTTTAATCTCTTTTTAATAACTATTCTATCCTACTACCTCCCACTTCATATTTGCACTAAGATTTTAATATTGAGCAAAGTTTACATTAAAAAATTATTAAAATCCTAAAATGTATAACATTAGTAGTTTTAATTTCTTTATATCTTTCTTCAGAACATAATCTAAATGTTATTGAGTTTGTGCCATGCATTAAAAAAAGTTCACAAGCAAATAACCATGAGACATATAGCAGGGGTATAATGTAGATTGTATTAGATATTAGAAAATATTCATAACGGGGTTTAGTTGCATTCAGTTAAAAGACCATGTACAGAATTTTATTTCCATAACTAATGGAAGAATATTCTAGCCTTTGAAAATAACAAAATACATCAGGTTTTTAAGATGTAGCTATTTTAATAATTTTTGTGTGTCTGGAATTTCAATAACGATAACATTATTTTTCTTGTTATTACTTCCATTTTGAAGGAAAGTTCCTCAATTTTTTAAGCTACTGCTGTTCAGCAAATTCAATAACTGGGTGTAAATGCAAACCTATTGCTTCTGCAGGAACACCTAGAAATAGGTGTTATTAAAGCTATGTACTAAATTATCCGTTAATAAACTCTGAGGGAATGTGGAATGTGAGAGAATCTGCTTAATTTATGTTATCAGATCAAAGACCTTTCCAGTTCAAATGGAATCAAAGTGATAAATGAAGCAGACAGACACAAAAATTGGACAGACAAGTGATAAGGGAGGAAACAACTGAAGACCAAAACTCTTGAAATGGTAATTTATGGTCCATTAAGAAACCCCAGTCTTAACTTTGGAGGGGAGCAACCTGGATCGTTTAGCTGGCAAGAAGGAGGAAGCAGGAGAACACAAGTATTAAGGATATTTGAGTATGACTGTAGCACTTTTCAAAACTTACTAACGAATGTTTAGAAAAGAGTCAAAGTGAGAGAAAAAGGAGGGACCTGGGACTAAAAAAGGGAGGGGAGACTGGTAGCAGGAGGGGTGAGAGGGGCCAGTTTGGTGTATGCAACAGTCAGTCAGGCCTGTTTGTCTGACCAAGCTCTGTGTCTAATAATCACAGTCTGTCCTCTCTTCTTACTAAATGCTTTCTTAACTACCTTCTGTGTAATCTCACTTTTGTCAAGTGTTCAGACAGCAATTGGAGAGACTGTTGTTGACTTCAGAGCTAGCAACTGGAGCGACACCAGGGGTGACAGGATTTGTGCATCCATGGTGCCAGCAATTAGTGTGGGACACAGGACCTGGGTGTCAGCAGGGGCAGGAAAGGAAGGTACATTTCTCTCTAATCTGGTGGGTGTGGGTGCGTAAAGTGAGGGTATGTCTAATTTGCTAGCAAACTTCAAGCTGGACCACGTGGCATAGGAGGACCCAGGTCCAGGCAGGGGTATCAGGCAGGGGTATCAGGCAGGGAGAGGGCTTGTGCTGGTACCTGGAAGGATGCACAAGTGTGGGGTGCCTTTGAAATTAGATTGTGTATGTTTGCTAGTGAACATCAGACTGGACCAGCCAGTGAGTAGGGCACCTGTGGTGTAAGAGGATTTAGGATCCTGGCAGAGGGCAGATTAGGCATAGGGACTGTTCTGGTATTTGAGGGATCCATAAGTGTGTATATGCTTGTGAATCTAGAAAGTGAGTGAGTGGGTGTCTATGTTCCTTAGTTAACATTAGTCCTGATAAGCTGGAGAGGAGGAAAGGTTCTTGGCTAGTTGTTTCTTACATTTTAGGGACTTGGCTATCTGTGCTTGTGTTTTATGTGAGTCCTGGTGGTGCAATATTTCATATCAGTGTCCCCTGTGTGTGCTGGAGTCTCTCGGATGCACACTCAGCCCTGCTACTGGCTGAATCTCCAAACAGGAAAACAGCAGCTGCATCCATCAGCCTGGGAGAGAGATATTAGGCCTCCAGGGCACCAGACTGAGCTTCAGTGGCCAAGGCGGAGAACACCTGGGCCCCAAAGTCTGCCAGAGTTTGAGGCCTTTTAACAGACCCTAGCGGAATCATGTCTCACAAATGTCTAAGTTACTCCTGTGTGGCAGAGACACTATACTTTGATTTCAGAATCAATATTCTAGGCAAATATTCACCTGTTCTGTTATTTGGTGAAAATAAAAGCCATTAATAAAAAACTTTTATGTAAAACTTTTTAATTAAGTAATTTGCATTCCCTTATGACATTTTCTTCACACTTCATAGAAGACAGAAGCTGAATAAGCATAATTCTAAAAAATAATTTTTAATATGTTCTGCTAAGTATTACTGATTATTAAATTGTACTAAATCTGACATGTTCTGTGAAGGCATATTGTATAAGTGAGTGTTGCAGTGGAATAAATTTTTGAGATGTGTATCATTATGCATTCAGCATGCACAAAGGAAATATTTCTAGGTATCATGTTAATCCAGGTCAAGGAAGGAGAATAGAAGTCAAGGAGGCAGAGCCTTGAAAGCTTTTTAAGATATGGATAGTGGGGTCAATAGAATTTTCAAAGTGAGCAGCAATAGTTAGCAGAGCATTTCCTGAACAACAGGCAATCTTTAAGATCTTTGTGGAAAGAACATTAAATTTTTCTTCACAGGCATAAATAATTGTAATATTCTTGACAATTCTTATTATAATTACCATATTGCACTTGCTGCTTTCTCTGTAAAGTAGCAACAAAGAATATTCTGTGGTGGTTCTGGAATCAAGTACTAATGTCATTCTCACAGAGAACAGAAAGTAGCTGAAGAGCTGTGGAAAAAGCACAGGAGAGCTTTTGTATTTCCATAAGCAAAATAGATCAATTTTATCTCCTCCTCTGATCAACCTAGTTGATTAATCACAGCCTATCTATCACAGCCAACACCAGTTTATTTTTATTTCCATACAGCCCAAGGTCTCTGTCCCCCATATATGTAAACAATGACACTAAATCTGAAGACATGAAGACAAGTCATGTTGAGTATTAGGTAATGTACTACTAGATTTACGTGCAATGGACTAAAAGGATGCTGAATTTTGAAGAAAAATATTAACTTTCTAAGAGTTCTATAAAATATAATATATTTGGTTATTTTATTTAATTTTATCATAAATTTGTCAGGTGATAGTAAATAAAGTAGGAACAAAATATGTAACAGATAAGGCACAAAGACAACATAACATCTCCTTTCATAATAAGAAAGCTCTTTAAGGATATGCAATATACTGTGAATATTTGCACTCAGGTAAAAATGGCTGCTGTTCACAGGAAAATGGATAATGTACTGTGCTGAGATCTATATTTTGGCTTCTTTTAAACAAATTTAAAAGGTATTTTATCAGGAGCTAATATGTAGACTTCAGATAATAATGATTATTAATTACAGCCATAGCCACTTAAAATTTAAATATCATTAAAATTGTGTTTACTAAAGAAATAAAATTGAATTTTATGAAAAATATTAATTTCTGAATTATGATGAATTTATTTTTTATTCATTGGGAATATTTGTAGGTATATAAAGAGGCACTGTCTATTTTGACAGGTGGTGTCACACGAGTGACACATTTCTTTTCTTTTTAATAAATATGTTTGCATTTTAATTTCCAATTTCATTGCTCAGTCAGCATTTTCCTGTTTGGTAACAATTTAACTTAATGAATGAACTTCGACACCACATTCTATCTATTAATCCTAAACACACCCAAGATTAAAAGAGTTCCAGTTTTGTTGGTTGGTTGATTGGTCTTTCCTTTTGTAGAAACCAATCTTACAAGAGCTTCCAAATCCTGAGCACTAGATAAGGAGGGTTTCTTGTAAGGCAAAGGGTACAAAAGGAAAATTTAATCCTACATTATGTTGTTTTGTTTTTTCCTGAAACTTTTACTTCTATACCTACAGTCTACAGTAATATTATTCTGTCAAATAACCAACACTAGTTTTCCCTCTAGAGCTTATCTTACAGCTGTATGCCATTATGGCTGTATTAGATATAATGTATTAATGTTGGCAGGATTATATTTTAGAGAACATCATAAGTTAAAAACAACCTACGAATAGTGCTTCATTTCCTGAATCTCCAGGTCTATGTCGTTAGTGAGATGGTTCAGATGTAAAATAATTCATCCCCACAATTCCACAGTTTTTCAATATTTTTATTCCTAGAAACAGAATTAGATATCTTTTCAGTGAGGTTGTAACTACCTTGCCTTTTTTCTTGCTAAATTGGAAAAAAATGCTATCTTCCTCCTCCCTTTTTTTTCCCCAAACACAAAATTTCTACAGTGAAATAATGATTAGGCACCTTCTAAAAGTTCCTTGTGAAACACAGAAAAATGCTTGCCAATTTTGTCCTAAATTGTTGCTTCGCTCATATATGGTTATTTATGAATTCTTTTGTAATAGCCTAAGTGAATTAAAATAAAAAGTTGAAACAGAGTGTTTCAAAGTTATTTAAATGAAACAAGAGTATGAAACAATTTGATTTCAATCTTTTCAACCTTTTCAAAATCAATATATTTATGCAAAATGTTGCCTTATCAAGAAAAGGACGCATACCAATAAAATCTAGTAATATTTAATTCTGCATTAATCTCAATAATTTCTTTTCAGTTTTGTATAATGCATAGGACATTGGAGCAGAAATTGAGGCATGAGTATTTATGTATTTTTAGCACCTGTTGAGTGAGAATAAATCCATCAAGGTACCTTTCTTTCACTTAGTAGTCTTTATCTTTGTTCTTTTTCAAAAATAATTGTAGCAAAGAACCCTTCTCCTACTATTTCTTTACAGCAGCTACAACAGTGCAAAGTACGCAAAGCACTGCTGTGGAACCTACATACATATAATAGAGACATGAAATACCATAGAATTGGCTTTGATTTGTCAAAAATATTGAAGGATTTTTTCCTCATTTCTACCCTTCAAGAGTGCTTACAATTAGTTCAGTGTAATTTGACAGTCCAAATGATTCCTTTCACTATCCAAAGTCCTGTATTGTGAAAGGCTTTCTCATAAGCAAACTCTCAGGACTCTTTCCTCAGCATTTCTGTCCCTCTGGTTGCTTTCTCTGTTCTCTGTTGTGTTCTTTGTGACAGAACCATCAACGTTTGAAAGGCTCTGGTGGATATTCTCTGTTATATTATTTCATGACATAATTCTTCTAAATCCTTTAAAATACCTCTAAAAGAATCAGACAGTATGAACGACCAAATACTGACTTTTTAATGCATCTTTATATGATCGCTCCTTTAATATATTTTTGTATTACTCTTATTATTACTTCTTCTATGGACAATTTTTTTTTCTTAATATTTTTTTGAGGGGAACAACTTCAATATTTAAAGGTATTAGATAGAGTCTATAGATTATTAAAAGGAGAACCATGTTATTAAAAAGTAACAAAATGTAAATGCCAAGTACCTTACCAAGCAATACTAAATTATTAGTTTAGCATCCAGTGGAAAGATGGAAGATTAATTTAGACCATTGATCTGTTTCCACTCTTATTAAAAAAAAAAATGCAAATAACATTTTTTTATTATTTAAAAACTGAGCAATTAAATTAAGCAAATTACCTGTGCAAAGGGGAGCTTTTACTCATGATTTCAATAAAAGTAATGATGACTTTTGACTAAAGCCAATTAAATTTTAGAACAAAATTGATGAAGGACTTTTTAAGTCATGTTAATGGCATTTGAGATATAGACGGGTTTTGTTTTGTTTTTCCAGCTCTTTTCGCTTTGAACTTCCACGTTCTCACATTTTGAAAACTAGAAATAATTACAAATATTTTATTTTACAACAACAGGGGGAGTGTAAAAAAAATAAAGAGCAAACAAAAAGAAAACCCCAAACTCCCCCAAAGAAAAATGATTTTTTAAAAAATATTTTTTTGTGAGTTGAACTTTATTCTCTTACCAAGTAAAGTGAAAATGTTTTATGCAACTTCAATGATTAATTACTATTCACTGCAAAGGATTTTTCTTTTTTTTCTAGATGTTGTGGCTTCTTATTTAAGAATTACCTGTATCTTTAACACAAACCCTATACTAACTCTAGCAGTTTAATTTGCTCCTCCTTTTATACATATTAATTTACTTTTGCCATGAATTACACTTTTTTTGGTGATTAAACTAATGGCTAGGGTTTGCTCAAGTATGAGACATGTATTTCAAGAAAGTTTTCAAATGACACAGGAAATTATGTAAACAGTTCAAATCAAACTTTAGGATGAAGTTTTTGCTCCATGAACATCAATTCAGTTTGTGTTACAGTTTAATCCATCTTCACTTCCATTATATTATTTGAACAGAGATTTTTTTTTTTCTTCTTTCTGCTTTCCTAAATATAGTAGAGTTTATTCAGAGAAGGAATGATATCTCTTAAATAGCAGCTAATTTTGGAGTAGCCTTTGTTTTGCTTATATTTGTCACCTTCTAGCACTAACAGGACATAAGTTAAAGTTAAGATAAAGCCAGGAATAAGACCATATGGACAAAGATATTTAAGTGTCTTAATTCTTGGTTTACTTCCCATTAGAAACAGGTGCCTTAAGTCCCACAGGAAGTAGAAGAAGTTAGGTACACAGACATCTCTGCCTCTGTGAACTTCACCTGATGTAGCTGACTATTTGCTCTCCTGTTGCCCTTGGTCCAGTTGTTTCACAACCAGTAAGCTTGTTATTGCTCTCTGAGCAGCCACATCTTGAGAGAGACTATCTGGAAGTGCATCTAAGTTTTCAGCACAAATCCCTCTAGTATTCAGGACTATCTGCAGAATGACAAAGAAGTCTGAGTGAATTGGCTAGACTGCAGGAAAAGAAATTTACCATCTGTCAGTAAACTACATTCTAGTGTTTGAATTTCTTCTCCATACATCACTGCATTTTTTATTCTTAGGAGATATAGTTCATCAACATTAACATCTCTTGGGTTTTAGGGATTATTTTCTGACTTAATTCCCTAAGATTATCTCTTGCAATAAACTAATATGCTCTATGAAATCAGTACTTTTTGTTTTCTTTTAAAGGTTAATGTTTACTTGTCTAGTGCTGCAATAATGTAAAAGAGGAAAACAGGTGTACTGTTTCATTAAAGACAATTCTTACAGATTAAACAGCTTCACAATTGCAGATATTACTACATTTATTCTTTTCTTGCTTGTAGCTCTCAAATTTAACAGATTGCTTCAAAGTTTAAATAATTCTTGAAAGAGTCTTAGTATGTAGAATGTTTGGATTACATTTATGCCTCATTAAATGAAAACATCTTATGAATTTTGAATATTGAAAGATGTATAGAGAAAGAATTATTATATTTTATTTTCTCAGAATCACTCCATAGTATTAACACATTTTTGAAGAGTTTCAGATTTCCCAATTTTAAATATAACAGACAGCACATTAGGTAAAACAATAGTTTATATTGAATTTAAAATAATCAACGGACATTTCAGATTTTGCAATTAAATTAGAAATACGTATTTTTAAAGTAATTTTTTACTTTTTTGAAAAAGAAAGCTAATTTTTTTTTTCATAGTTCTAATAATCAACACATGCCATTGAGGACACTGACTACTTAATAAAACAGGTTGATGAAGTGTCTGTTGATGATAATTTATTAGCCTTATAGATCTTGAGTTCTTTTTACTACTTTGTGCTCTTCACTTCTCATTTTTCCAGATTTGTCCTTCATATACTTCTGCTCATCATTGACAGATTTTTTTTCTGTACTCAGGCTCCTTGTTTTCTAAAAGCATGTTCAAAACACTTTAAACTTCCCTTGATTATATTGATCAGCCTCCAGAGACATCAATGCTGTCAGAAGAGATGGGATTTGGCAAAGGCATTCTTTCTTGCCACTCCAAAAGTGTACAGGTTTCCCATAGGTCCTGTGTCATGCCTAAGAGAAGAGTGTCTCACAGCTCAAGGTGTCTCAGATGGAACTACTCACTTATGTTTAAACAGCAGAATTATTTTACTCAGTATTTTATTTATTGTTACCCACTGAGTTGTCAGAATTCCAAATGCTTATTGTGTCTGAAACTCTTTCAAAAACTACACAATTTTTATACATGTAATTCCCTTCAAAAGTTTGGGTTTTTTTCTTTTTAAACTAAAAATATTTGCTTCCAGATAGTTAATTGGATTAGCAAGGATATTCTTGTTCTACTTATAGTCCTAACATTCTTTTTCTAGGAACTCTCTTGACTAAAAGATGGATATAATATTGGATGTATAAGAGATTCCACCTCATTGTCTGTACCCTATGTGAAACTGAATTTCATACAGGAAACCCAGTATTAAGCAAGGTAACTTAACTTTACTTGAGCATATTTTCTAAAAGGATGCCACAGTTTTAACCAATAACCAGTTGACAGATGCTCTGTTATCCCCCACTACCTTCCCAGCAGAAGAAGGGAGAAAGACTTTAAGGTTAGAAAAAAAACCCTAGAATAGGTTGAACAAAGTAATAATAATGATGGATTACAAATATATACAAGTATATAAACAAGGAATTCACACTCATCAGATTGTAATTATTTCCCAAATAGAAAATTCTCAAACTGGACTCAGCAGCAGACAGGGTGCCCAAGTCAGGATCCCAATGACAATCCACAAAAGCCTTGGAGCAGGTGCATGGCTCTTACTCAGGGAGGCAGGAGAAAGGAACCTATCTTGACAAACAATGCTCTTCTCCAGGAACAAAACAGGATACAGGAACAACTACAGCAAAAGAAGTGATGACCTAAAACCAGACCCCCTTCCAACCACCACACCAGCCAGCTCTTATGAGCTACTTTATACTGAGCACCATGGGAAGGAACATTGTGATTGGTTCATTTGAGTCACCTGACCCATTCTCTCCTCCCCATAGGCACAGCTTCCCTCTCTCCCCCAATTATAATTGTCACAGCAACAAGCTGGTAGTAGCTGGTAGGGCCCTGGCTTACCTCAGGTCAATATGGTTGTAGACAATTTTTATCTGATTCTCTCAAACCAGGACAAAGGAGATTACTGGTAAAAAAAATAAAAATAACTTGCTGTTATGAACACTAGATTCTGTTTTAGAATTACTGCTTTCTTAGAATAGCATATATTTATGATATGCATCTGTGTTCTATGGATCTCATCAGTTTTCTTTTTTTATATCAAGAATAGTATGACAAATATTAAAATTCTGGGGTACTTTTAACCTTTGCATCTAATAGTAATTGCTGGCTCCTGAAATTTTTCTTCTTTTATTTGAAGGATGTATTTTTCTCCTTACAGGAAATTTAAATTACATTTAAAATTAAATCTTGTTTTTTATCATTTATGACTTCTGTTTTGTCAAAAATAAAATAAAATAGAAAAAAATCAAAAGCTGAATCACGTAAATGCCACTTTGCTTTCAAACAACATGTCCACTGTCTTTTCTATAGATGTTACTGGCATTTCACTACCTAGAATATGTTTGGTTCATTGTAAGCTTCCTACGATTTTTTACCTTTTCTTTATACAAAATTCTACTTTGGTTTTCCTAAGTTATATTCTGTATTTTGAAATGTACTTAATTTTCTTTCTTTACTACTAGAGCTTGTTTAATATTGTTTCCAGTTTTTAGCATTGAAGTTATGTCACAAAAGAAGTTCAGTTGTTTTACCCCAAAAGAAAAAAAGGTGGTCTTTTTACATTATCATTAAATATAATCTCAATTTACTTACAAACTACATATTCCTCTGTTTTTATTATTTTTTGTCTTTAAAACTTAATACGTAACCCCATAAAGCAATTTTTTTCCTGAGTGTATTTCCAGTTTTCCATATTTTCCAATAAATTTAATTATAATTTCCTCCTCCAAATTTCATCTTAATTTTGTCTTAATAATTTCTACAAGTACTTCAACACTTGAACCATAATTTATTCTGTAACATAGTAATGTGTGGAAAAATGCATATTATTTTAACTTGAGTTGTCTTCATCACATTATAGCATAGCTTGTTTTTCTCATTCTTTTATCTCTGTAATGATAATATCCATAAAACATATTAATCAAGGTCTTATAGACAACCCATTACAATTAAAAAAAAAAAAGGGGGGGCGGGGGCCTGGATTTAAGACAAATTTTTAGTCTATCAAGTTTCACAGAATCATGGAATCATCATGGTTGGAAAGGACCTCTAAGATCACCAACGGTCAACATCAAACAAAATAGAAAAAGCCTCACAACCTCAGCCACTAGAGCATGTCCTGAAGTGCCACATCTACTCGTTTGAATACCTCCAAGGATGATGACTCAACCACCTCCCTGGGCAGGCTGTTCCAGTGCCTGACCACTTCCTGATATCCAATCTGAACCTCACCTGCTGCAACTTCAGGCCATTTCTTCTGGTCCTGTTGTTATTTATTTGGGAGAATAGGCCAACATGCACCTGCCTACACTCTCCTTTCAGGTAGTTGTAGAGGATTTCTGCACCTGATATCAAAATTTCCTATTCTAATAAGCATTACTCGACAATTCCTGAAAAGAAGAAATTTTTATTTTTTTTTTTTCATTCTAGTACTGTTATTAGCCTCTTACCTCAACCTTAAAATCCATTTTGATTTCATTCAAGATGTATATTATAAAATGTGAGTTACAGCCACAAGTATCAAGTACACAATGCAGAGTAATTAGTGGTTTGGCCAGTGAGGAAATAGGAGAAACAAAATATACATAGTAAATAGTTACATTCTTTGCATGCATTTAGAGATATTTTCATCAGGAGAGAAAACGTTGAACTTGGGAATAATATTAGAATGCTAGGAAAACTTCCTTTTTGTGTGTCTTCTGTCCTTTGAGCTGATAACTGTTTCTAGTCACACGGAATAAGCTAATTATTACACCCTTATGTTTCTGTCTAAACACATCTGTTCTGACTGGAATTGCAGAAAAAATACTCGCATGCTACTCTATTGATTGGTGAGCCATTAAGGTTCCAATTCAAGAAACATCTGCTGGTTACTCAGCCTCAGGTGTCTTGCTTGATTAGGTATTAATTCTTAAATGGATGCCAGATTCTCATTAAGCCACACGTGAATAAAGATAGTGACTAAATTTGCTGGTTCTCTAAAGGAACTTTCAAAATGATCAGAACAATCTTATTGTGCATTTGTGGAAGAATGAGAAGATCAGCTGTGTTCAGGAGTACAGCTAAGTCAACATGGTGTAACAAAGATCTTATTTAAACACAGTTCATAACTTCAGCTTAAGAATTGCTGTCTGAGTATATCTGGAAATACTGTAATATACTAATACAAGGTATGATTGCTGAAGTGTACAAGACAGATAAACTGTGCACTGTTACTCACATCATACTACTGAAAGTTCCTAAGAAAACAAAAAAGCACATTACTAGCAATGCAAATAATCAAAATAGTTATTAGTCCTTAATAGTGTCTTTAAAACTGACACGTGTTTCACAAGTTACAATTAGGTTACAGTGCTGAATGAAATTTAAAATTTAAGCAGTGGTAGTATCTGTATCTAGTATTACAAGTAGTTAAAGAAACACAATGACAAAAACTTTAAGTAGACATTGTTGGACTCAGAAGCAGTAAGGTTTCTGTTTCTAAGGAATTGTTCAGTCAATATGGGAATAAATCAAGCGATGCATTTAGATACATGAATTAGAAGTGGGTTTGTTGTGGTTTTTTTAACTGTCTCTGCTGAAATTTAATAAATGTCTTATTTTAAAAATTTTTGTTACAGAAGTTGTAAATTTATTTACAAGAGAACTTGCATACTGACCTTTTAAACTTTCCACCAGTATCGTAGACAGGGCTTTAAGCTAGATTTCAAGGGAAATAGGGACAATATCAAGCTTCCCCTGTGACAAACTCTGGTTGTGGTTAGAGGGACAGGCTGCTTCATGAGGGCCCTCATGCTGTTTTCTTAGGAGTGTGCTGGATATGCCACAGCACACTTGAAGTCTTACGGAGATGAGCCAGGGGGTCCTGAGGTAGTAAGAGCTGAGAAGCACCAAATAAATGTGTCAAAGGAATTCCAGCCACTCTAGCCAGTAATTCAGCTTCATCAGGGGCCCAACTTAAATGCCTCTATGCAAGCACACAGAGCATGGGGAGTAAACAAGAGGAGTTGGAGATGTGTGTGTGCCTACAGGGCTATGATCTTATTGGAATCTCAGAGATGTGATGGATAACTCCTATGACTGGAGTGTTGGAATGGAAGGACACAGGCAGTGGAGATGAGGAGGGGTGTCACCCTCTACATCACTGACCAGCTGGAGTGGATGGAGGTTCACCTGGGTATGGATGAGGAGCTGACAGAGAGTTTATGGGTTAGGACTGAAGGGAGAGCAAGGTCAGGGGACACATTGGTGGGGGTCTACTACAGGTCACCCAGTCAGGAAGACTGAGCAGATGAGGCCCTCTACAGACAGCTAGGAGTTGCCCTCAAGTGCAAAGGTATTCAGAGAAAAAATAAATGTATAGGATCCTTAGTGTTAGATTAAGATCTAAATTATGTAGTTGATGTCAATTAAAGAGAGAGCTTTTCTTCTTCACAAAAATGTATAAACAACAAATAAGGTACAATGAATACCAACACATAAATGGGAGAGTACAGTGGGACAACAACGTGTGGTGGATTGATCTTGTCCCATCCAGCTGTTCTCTCTCTCCCCATCTTCAGCAGGACAGTAGGACAAAGTAGGGTTGAAAAAAGCTCATGGGTTTAAGATAGAAACAATACATTACTTAACAATTACTGTCATAGGCAAAACAGATTTTGGGAAAAAAGAGCTGTAAGCTAATAGCTTTTAGTTAACAGGCAGTGAAAATACACAGACGTTTGCAGAGCAGTGTCTGAGGTTTGGGAATGAATGATAGGGTCTACTGGAGACAAGGTCCAGGATCATTAAGAAATAATGGTTTCCTTGTGCTAAGGTTTTGTTCAGTGTTGTTTTGAACATAGAAAGTAGTACTGATTGCACTTTTATAAAGATCATACTTTAAAATCGTTACACTAAGATGTAATTTCAAGTACTAAGGTTTCAAACAAACTATTCAAGGTGTCAGAATTACGGTTGTCTGTGAAAGCAACTCATAGCTAAATTCTTTAAATCTGTATCATAATAAGCAGATGTATAAAGACAGTGTAAAATAATTGCAAGCACTTCAGTAACTACTTCTATTTTTATCTTTGTTCATTTCAGCACTTTGAACTCAGTATTGTTCAAAACCCAAATGGGTTCCTTTAAAATGTCACTTTCCTGCACAATCATTAAAATGCTTGAGAGAAGAAAGATATAGGGAAGGAGGTAAGAACTCAGTGACTAAAGTGTAATTGTAATTGCTTTTCCATTTCCCAGAGAGAGATCAAAATATATTTATCATTTACTGGGGGGGGGGGAAAAAAATAAAAAAAAAAAATTAGGCAGCTTGATTTCTTACCTTGCAAAACCAGAAGTCAGGACCAGTCAGATCAGTTCTGTTTCTAAAAAATTTATCTCCTGACATTTTTCATCTCTAATAAACAAAAGTGTTTATATTATACTGTTAATGATGGATGTGTCTCTTTGCTCTATTTTACACAATTCAGGATGTACAGAAAATATTAGACTGTTGAAGAACCAAAGAAGTTACTTTAGTCAGGATATGGTGACCCAATTATAAATGACTGAGGAAAAGACTGTCTAGGGGGTTTAGGGATCACAGATTCAAACTCTGCAGGCATGTGAAAGTGGAGTAGAATCTATAATCCTGAGTTAGACTGAGCATGTGTCTTTAGTCCTCACAAGTACCAAGCAACTCAAGGGCTAGTTAAAAATTTTGAATTGAGATTTTCTGCCTGAGTTTTAAGCCACAGGTTTTCACTTGCACTCTTGTCCAGTTCATCTCTTGTCCATTGTGTGTACTGGTAGTCCCTTCTTCTTGGCTATATGGTAGTGTTACCTTAGAGATTCACAGTTAGAAATCTACGTTACTTTCTCACTTATAACCAAACCAAAACAATAACCTTCAAAATCTTTTTATTGTCTGCTTGTGTCTCTCTTTTCTGGCCCAGTGCTTGAAATACTTCTCTAACACACATTTCAATAGGTACCAAATCTCTGTGCAATTTTGTCTGAGATAGATTCAACTCATCTCTGAAGACAATATTTATTAGTTCTCCAGACAAATTATAAGACCCCAATAGTTAAAATAAGTCCTATTTTATGTCTTAGCATATCTCCATTAGGGACTTTCATGGCTGTAACTTCATTATCTGCGTACATCTCTCTAATACAAACAATGACTATCAATTAAAATGATACCAAAGTGGGGCTTGGGGCAAGTATAGTTTCCTTTTACTATGTATTTGAAACACAATTGTAAAAGGAAATGGTTGTATTTTAATGGCTTCTCTTTTGAAGTTAAGAAGATCCACATCTGGGACTCAATTTGGCTGCTTTACAGCAGTTCTTGCAGAGTAGAATCCTAGAAGCAAATGAACTGCACCTTTGAGAGACTTTGCACAGGCAAAATCCCCGAGGATGTAGAATCTGTATCAGTTCCAGTAAGTTCATTTTTTCTGGCTATAAGCAAAGGGGACATGACCTGGGAGTCCCATATGCTATGGATATCCTTAGCTGCTTATAAGGTCAGCTGGTCTGTATTACAGCAGAGTGAAAAATCTACAAAACCTTTGTCATTTAATTCACTTAACATATAAAGATCCTTGAAGGAAGCTGCAGAGAGATAAATGCAAATTTAAAAGTACTTTAATGAGAAAAACTAATAAAGCTCTCAGACATATCTGTAAAATCTTACCTTGACCACATCACAAAGAAATTACGTAACATGAAAATCTGAGTTTATTAAGTGTCTTTGCTCACTGATGTGTCCTTGAATTTATCTAGGAATATGAATAGAAACACTGAATAATAATTATTTTGAATCCACTTGGATTTCTTCCAAACTTTTCCCCTATTTTGTTCTACATCAAAACTCTAGTGGGATGCAATCAAAGCAGTAAATGAACTTTCTTTGAAGCTCTCTAAGGCATTCTCAACTTGCCTTCAAACTATTACTGTAACAAATTATATTTGGGAACTGTGAAAAAAAGGCCTTTTATATTGTATTCCTTTATACATGTTCCATCTGAAAGGGAAATCTGCTGCAAAATGGAAAATAAACACAAAAAAATGTGGTTTTTTTCTGAAAAAAACTTTAAATATGAAGAATTACTTGGATATTAGACTACTTATTGCTACTTCATCACATTATTTTTTATTAGTCTCTTCTAATTTCTTTCATCTGTCCCCAAAATTAAAATTTTCAGAGGTAGAATTAAATTCAGTTGTCTATCATATGATCCAAATCCCTAGGATGAAAAGTTCTTAAGTTTTAGAATAAACAATTAACTAAATTAAAATAAGCCAAGAACTGGACAAAGTTGCTCTTCACAATTTCACAATTCTGGTCCTTCAGCATGTTTAGTTCACAAAAAAAAACCAACCAACCAATCAAAAAACACAACAACAAAACAAAACAAACAAAAAACCCAAACAAAACAAAAACAAACTCACAAAAACCAGCAAAAATGTAACAAAGGAAAATCCCGGTCAAGGTAGCTAATTTCCATATAGGGTTTTTTATCTCCAACTCAAGAATGCATGTTAACAATTGTGTTTTTCAGCAGTAAGGTGGAAATATTGTGAACTTAATGGGATTTCTGATCCCAAATTATCTTGAAGTAACAATGAAAAGAGTTGTGTTGAGGGAAATATAATAATTTAAGGCATCAATCTTCTATTTAGCTGAAGGAAAAGAAGTAACTTTCTATGAGTACAGGATTAGGATCTTAAACCCTTTAAAATAAAATGTTGAAGTATTAAATATAATTAATTATTTTTTTAAAAAAATATACAAACATCTGACTTGAACTGAGTGCCAGTATACCTGAGCCAGATTTTAAGCTGAAATTACTTTTATAATACTAAGTGGTTTAATATTCCTTATATTGCTGATGAAATAACCCATTTGCTTATTGCACTTGACATAGGAGTTTCTTTAATATGTACCAGGACAAAATCAAGCTGCAATCTTCCACTCATTAGTAACTCACTTAATCTTGTCCAGATATAAAAATATTAAATCAATTTTATTTATATTTAATAATTACTGTAAGATATTTTTATCAAGTTGTCAATTTCTAATGCCAGAAAAACTCTTTTTCACCTCTGTTGCTTATCTGCTTATGCAGCCCTATGGAATGCACTACTTCATTTTTAGTACTTTTCAATTTTATTTACAGTTTGCAGAAAAGACGAAATTATTCCAAACAGGGGGAAGGACCACTCAAGTTTCTCTACTACCTAACCAAACAGTTTTATGTCTCAGCTTTAGTAAGTCTTAAATTCCTTGGAACACTTTAAACATAAGTAAAAGGATTTTTTGTCCTCCAGTAGGAATTCTAAGTTAGAAAGAGCCTAAGGCATGAAGGACTACTGTTCCTGGATAAGTTGTCAGTTTACATGTCTGCAATTCAGCAGTGTGTCTTGTTGATTCTCTGTTATTGGTTAAAGAAAATGTAGTTAACTGTGAAGTACTGATGTTGACTATCTCCAGAGATGAATGCATGGAACTATGAGGTGAGAGAGGGAGGGTAGCATAGAAATGCTATGAAGACAAGCTAAGAGAATTGGGGCTGTTCAGCCTAGAGAAGAGAAGGCTCCAGGGAGACCTTATAGCCACCTTCCGGTATTTGAAAGGGGCCTACAGGAAAGCTGGGGAGGGAATTTTCATCAGAGAAGATAGTGATAGGACAAGGGGTAACCGTTTTAAACTTAGGGGAGATTTAGGTTAGATATTCGGAAGAAATTCTTCACTATCAGGGTGGTGAGGAACTGGAATGGTTTGCCCAGGGAGGTTGTTGATGCCACATCCCTGGTGGTTTTTAAAAGCCAGGTTTGATGAGGTTTTGTGCAACCTGGTCTAGTGGTAGGGTTCCCTGCTCATGGCAGGGGGGTTGGCACTTGATGATCTTTAAGGGCCCTTCCAACCTTAATGATTCTATGAAATAAATATATGTATTTCATATTTCTGTTAGGAATCACACTAATTATAAATTAAGAAGAAAATTATAAAAATAACCACAATATTTCAAACTTTGAACATTCAAGCAACTGTTAAAGTACACAAATAAACCCAAAAGGTAGCAACACAGCATATAGTGCCCATACAGGCCTCCCAGTGGAGGTCAGTTAACCTGCATGTTATCTCTTAGTTTTCTGGGAGAAGAGGGAGGGGGAATTTGTGTCTAAAAACATGGCTGGACAATCCTGTGGTAAGGTTATTTGGTATTGTGGTTTTTAGAGCTCCTCTAAGATTTTCTTGAAAGCAAGCAACTCCATTCTCAATTTCTGCTGTCAGATAAGTAATGTTATATGTAGATACGCTGCTTAAACTTAAGATAGTATGAGGGTTGTAGATGGAATTATACACATGTATTAGGCAAGAACTAAGTATAAGCTTCTCTCTTACATTTACTCAGGTAAATTAATCTAAGGGTCACTGAGGCTCACTGAGAGTAGCATGCTGCTAGACATCTCCGTATGAAAGAGGTAAAGGCAGTCTTAGTTTCTCATGGTGGCATGTGGGTCTGTGTAATCAAAGTCCATAATTATACTCAGCCTAGATTCTGCTTCAAATATTTATCTCCTTATTACTGTGTGTTCTGTTGTGGCCCACTATAGCCAAGAGAACCAGTCAACACCAGCTCAGAGTAAAAGAAAACCCGACAAGTTCCGAGTCCCTGCAAAAACCTATAGCACTGACTAGTAAACAGTATTTCTAAGCAGGCATTGCAGATAAAGTGACTATGTGGTTATGTTGTTTGGATTTTGATGTGGTGTTTTGGTTCTTTTAGTTTGTTTGCTTTTGGGTTTTTTTTGTTTTTGTTTGCTTGTGGGTTTTTTTGTTTGTTTGTGGGTTTTTTTAATAATGCTAGATTAAATTGAAGTACTCTTATACTTAGATTTTTAAAGGAGATTAATGTAGTTTATATCAAGTATAATTATGAGGGGTTTAATTAAATATAGACAGAATTTATAGATTATTTTCCACATTTCTGAAAAGAAAAAAAACAACCCATAATTAATGCCAGTCATAAATGTCTGCAGGATGGGGACTGTTACTTTGCTTTTGTGTCTGAAAGTGAATGCAGCCCTATAATTATGATATACAGAAAAAAAAAACCACAAAAAAACCCAAAACCCACAAAAAAACCCACAACCCCACCAATGACTTTCATCTTGTATTCCTATGAAGAATGAGTGGAAATAAAAGAGATTAGAGAGGAAAGGCAAAGAAAGTAAAAAAAAAAAAATGCAAAACCTGATTTATTTTTTTTTTCGTGTTCCATACAATCCTTTGGAAAGAGAATGAGATATTAGAAAAGAAACATTTTTAATTGGAATTGAATTGTTGAAGTAGTATAATGACAATAACAATCTGGAACATATCTTTTATTTCCTATTTGAGGAAGGAAGGAGAAAGGGCATATTACCAGGAGAAGATAAGCATTTGTTGATGACATGCACCTTTTTTAAGAGAAGGAAATGTTCAATAAATAGGTGGATTTCAACAAAAAGGCAAGGTGTGATTTCTGTGGGGATTTTTATATTTTTTTCAATAGCTTAATTATTTAAAAGTTCTGGTGGCTGCTTTTGTAAATGAAAAATAACTTGTACTTCTCAGATTGTGGATCTCACCTGTCACCACTTGACACATGATTAACATTTAGCAAAAGACACCTTTCTAAGTATTGTAGGTTTTGCACATAGCTTTTCAAACAACATGAATTATATAAATAGGGATATTGCTGACAAATCTGTTTCATTTTGTTAGTGTGCCTATGAGGCAGTGTCCTTTTTTTTCCAGGCAGGAGATAATTTATTGTTTGGTGCTTAAATTGCATAGTCTTTTCTTAAGAATAGAAAAGATGTTAAAGGTCTTTAATTAAAAATAAGCCAAATTTACTGATATAAAATAAATGTGTTATTAAAAAAAAATAAATCTATAATTCTTCCTTAACGATTAGCACAACTAAATGAGCTCAGCTTATTTTACCTTACTTCATTTATGTAGAACAATTTTAAAATATGATTTGATAACTGTCTAGAAATACCTACGGAGGGAAAATTACTTCTAGTGATGAAAACTAATCTAATAGACAAACATATGAGATCTGGTGTCTAGAAAATGGAATCTAGAACACAATAACTAAAACAAATCCCAAAATATTAAATCCTGTTGTTGAACCTAATAAGGTGTAACCATACAAACTGTAAGTGAAGGTGATGACAATCAGAACAGGGCAATAATACTGATACTTCCCTTATATATTCTCCCAATCATTTTAATTATTGTTAGGGATTTTCTTAAAGAGGATAACTCCATGATTGGTAGCCCGTCACAGATTTTTATTCACACAGTGTGTCAGTTAGTCCTATTTTTCTTCCCTTTTTCCTTTTCTCCTCCTTCCCCTCCTTTTTCCCCCTTCTTTTCTCATGGCCAGAGATAATACTTTAAGAATATCTGCTCATTCCTCAGTCTTGTAATTTATTTAAGAATTTTTGGTCTCTATTGACTGTAAAGAGCTTGTCTGAAGCTTTGACTGATCTTCAGAGGAATGAACAACTTAGTTTACTGTTTATAATCACATTAATTAGTTGTTATGAGGTCTAAGCAGTGTTATGGTTATTATATCTGTCATAAATTAATCTGAACCATATTTTTATATTATTTCAAATTCTGTAGAACACTTCAGTATTTATTGTTGGACAGAATTTCATAATGAAATAATATGTATTTAAATTAAGAAAAGAAAAAAAACCAAACACCCAACCTTCAGCATTTTCCAAAGTTACAATAAAATACAAAGCATTGCTTTCTGAACAAGTCCTGTCATAAACAGTCACAAATACTATATTTTCCATTGCATTCCATAATTTCTTTGATTGTATCCGCTCTTTCTGGGCAATTGTGGTAGGTTAGCCTAGGCTAAGGGCCAGATGCCCATGCAGCTTCTTTCTCTCCATCCTCAGCAAAACAGGGGGAGAAGATAGGATGTGAAAACTCATGGATTAAGGTGGTGACAGGTAGGTAATTTTATAGTTACTGTCAGAAGCAGAACAGACTAAATTTGGGGATTTTTTTATTATTATATTTTTTTCCACTTAAAATTGACTCTGGCAGACAAAAATAACATCTTTATTCCTTCACCTTTTTCCATAACATATTTAACTCATTCAATTTCAGCCCCTCCAAACCCAGCTTAACTCCTTCACTTCCAGTTCCTCTGGGGAATGGGAGGCTATATTCAGCACATAACAGTTTCTTTCTGCTGCTCTTCTTCCTCACACTTTTCCCTTGCTCCACCGTGGGTCCTGCATGGACTGCAGTCCTTCAGAAAAAAATTTGCTCCATCAAAGACTCTTCATGGTTACAGTGAATACCTCCTCTGTCCCCTGGAGTACCTCTTCTCCCTTCTCTGACCTTGGTGTTCCCTCTACTGTCTCTCCCTCTTTCTTTTTTCCCCTCCTCTTCTGTAATTCTTTTTTTCTTTTTTAAATTATATTTTCACTGGAACATCACCAACCTGGCTGAGGGGCTCAGCTGTCTCTTTTCTGAAGGGTGCTGATCTCTATTGACATTAAATCACGATTAAACATGTTTGAATAGAAAATACTGCCATTTCTACTGGCTTTACATGGTAATAAGTAGGAAGTAGAAAAAAATATCTTTTGTATTATCAAGATATAACCTAAACTTTATAACAACTATTCTATTTATGTGTAAATGAGTTATTAAATATTAATTCTGAACTTGGAAGCACCTAGCTTTGTCTTAATGTAATCCAAAGCTTGTCTAAGATCACAACTTAAATTTGCTTTCACTTATGCCAGGGTGAATTAGCAGTTTAACTTTTTAACTCACTAGAGTTATGCAGGCAAAATAAGACTAGTAAATAAAAAAGTAAACAATGCCAAAAGTTAAGTTCTTCAATGCTTATCACGGATTAACAATGGGCTTGCAATTAAATGAATAACAGATTCTCTCTATTAACCCCTCTCCCTCCCCCTATATGGAAAGTAGAGAGAATAAGGAACAGAGATTTACGGGTTGGAAACTAAACTACAGAGCTTTAATGAAGCAGTGATGATGAAAAAGAATATAATGGTATATACACAAACACATACAAAGCCACTATTGCACTGCCCCTGAGTAACTCTCACATCTCCTGTGAGGCTGCAGGGCAGGCCCTGGAAAAGTCCCAGACTGGGCTCCTGGAGTCAGCAGCAGATGGGAGCTGGATGCAGGAACGCATTGATTCAGGAATGCAGGGATTGGGATCAAAGGCAGACATATGGACAGAGTCCTCCCAAGATGTGATCCTTCAAATTGATACTGAGTACGACGTGTGTGGGATGGGATACTTAATTTGGCCAATTCTGGTCACCTGTCTGGTCTACTCTTCCACACAGGAGGGTAGCAGGTGTGACCCCTTTATTTCCTTTTGTTTCCAGAGCATAAGATGTTTTCCAGAACCAAGCAGTGGCCTTGGTTCTGCACACCATTCTCCAGCAGTAGCTATAAATATTGAGCATTATCAGTCCTAGAAGCAGACACCAACTGAAAACAGGCTGTTAATTTCAGAAAGTGCAGCTACTTAGAAGAGACTTAACTGAAAAGTAAATTTACTAGAAAGAAAATTAGTTCTATTCTGGCTCAAACCAGGACAAACTCAATGTTTTCTCTTTTTGGTGGTGATGGTGTTTTTTTTAAAACTAGTATAGTTTCATATGAAGTATTATGAAGTGGAAAGCAATGTGATCTCTTACAGAATTTATTTGCCATGAAGCACTGACCTAGAATTCACTTTTGAAACTTCGGGCTGCTTGAAGGCTATTAGAAAAAAAATACACTTCTAGACAGTCCTGATTTGGGGATGATAAGCTGGTGAGAAAGTGAAGTGTATATGGGAAAGGAATCAGGGAACGATATGTGAAGAGTGTAACTGCTCTGTTGGTTGTTGTATGGTTGGGCAATTATTTGATTTAATGTTTAGCTAGTTTATTATGCAAAAATGCTGTTGATATTAAACTGGAAACACTAACAATCCCTCAAGACACCTTCATGCCAGAATCTCTTCCTCATTCCTCACACTTTTATTCAAACAGAAGGAATCATTATTACTGTGACATTTAAATGCTGTAGCTATTGCAGTATCAAAACAGTAACCTTAATAGAAAACAATTTGTTGCCAGATTATTGACATACAGGTAACTATTTGGACATATCTGAGGTTTTGAAAATATTCCACAAAGCATGATATACACTATGCATAATAACTGGAAAACACACAGGGTTTAAGGATGGTTGAAGTGTGACAGAAAATATAAACCCTGCAGGGTGCTTCACTTTTTTATCAGTTAGAACTCAGAGTCATGTAGAAAACATTTCAGTGTGAAAGATGGTGCAAAATATCCCTTGAATAGAAGATCATTAGTGTTGTGATGATCCTTTAAAAGGTCAGTACTGCTCCAGGTTGAGACAACAGATGTAGCATTGAAATCTCTATGTCCCAGACATTCTGCAGTGTTTCAAGAAGCCATTACAGAGTAAGATGAACTGTGCCATTCTTCAGAAAACCTGGAATTTTGACTGGGGCTAACATTGCTCTCTATTTTCCCATGAGGCAGGACATCATGAGATGCACATGAGAAGCTTCTCTGTTCAACACCTGGTGATTTCTACTATCATAAAACAAAATCCTACCATGCAAAGAAAGGGACAGATACCAGCATAAGGGAAATGTGTAGTACTTAACTCTCCGTTTTTCTTTGTTCCTATTTTCAAAAGTAATTCCATGGTTAATGTTGTAACTGAAATTCTCTGTCATGGTAGCATTCCTCTTGCAGAGGTCTAAACCCCTGTTACTAGGCTGCTTGAGAAAGTATATGCTCTTCCCCATTCATGTGGGGCATGCTGAAGTATGCAATTACAGTATAGAACCTGTTGGATCTCATGTTTACTTTCCTCTATGCTGTTTCCTGGTTATGGGGAAAAATATATCTATAAAAGACTTAAATTAAGAAAAAGCAATAAACTGAAGGTTTGAGCTTTCCTTGCCTTTATCTAACTTCTTTTGCTTTATTTTTTTTTTCTCTGAGTCTGTATACCTATCTTTCAAGTCACCTGTATATCTGACAGTTTCATATTACAGCACAATATACATTTTTCTTCAGGTATTGTTCTCATTCACTGTTGAGCTGGGTTCAGCTGAGATGGAGTTAATTTTCTTCATAGCAGCCTGTATAGTGCTGTGCTGAATAAACGTTGAGAGAACAGTTTGGCTACTGCTGAACAGTGCTTGCACAGCCCTGAGGCTTTCTTTTTCTCCCTCTGCCCCCACAGTGAGCAGGCTGGGGGTGAGCAAGGAGGTAGGAGAGGACATTGCTGAGGTAGCTGACCTAAACTGAGAAAGGGGATATTCCACAGTGTGTTGGATGGTGTGTTCAGTAAAAAAGTCTTGGGGAAATAGGGAGGAAGGGGGACATTTGCGTGTACGGGGTTTCTATTCCTATATAAGGCCTGGTTTCCAGGAAGCAGCTGAACATCTGCCTACCTGTGGGAACCAGCAAAAAAAAAATCCATATTTTACTCTGCTTGTGCATGCATAGTTTACCTAGCTTGTCAACCCATGTATTTTCTTCCAATTCGCTCTCCCACCCTGCCTTGGCTAGGTAAGTGATCTTTAGCTGCTTGACTGCTTACTGGCTGGCATCAACCCACAAGAATTAATTACACCCTCCTGGTGTCAGTCTCTCCTACATGTATAAACAAATACAATTGTTTTAAAAACATTTGTATATATACATGTATCTTCAATATTTATTTATTTCCCCCCCAGAAGAAGAGAAAGGGAAAAATATCCCTAGGTTTCTAATTGAAACCCTTATATTAATCTGTTTCAAGGTTACTTACATGCTATTAGAGACTCAAACTCTCCTGTAAAACATGTAGGGTGAAAATCTAAATAATATCAAGTATGTCCATTGTTTTTCTAGCACACACAATAGTATTTTTTTTTTTAAACCAATATATTAAACAAAAGGGACAGATTCTCAGTTGTCATAAAGCAAGACGGTTCCATTAAAGTCCATGCAGTAATGAAATTTTAAAATATCTCTAGTGCTCATCCACCTTCTTATTACTGATGTGTTATTAAAATAATTATTTTGCTATGCTGCACAGTTTAAGAGACAGTGTTTTGTACATGATACAAAGCTGGTGACCTTAGCATATCCTTATGATGGAGGTATGAATTTTCAGAGTGATAGCATAAAAAGTATAGTTTTAATTATTTATGATCTCTTTGTTATTTATCAAGTTTATGTGCTCTGGTATTTGTCTGTGTTTCTTTGGACAATGGCTCAGGAAAGAAAAGCTGCTCTGCTAAAGGGATCTAGCACAGAAGCATTATCAAAACTTATTAATGATCTGAACATGGATACCTTGGGTGAACTAAACATAGGCAAAATCTAATTGCAATTTTAGTTGGATATTAATTACGTTAGCCCCAAGTTGAACTTGCTCAAATCTCTATATAAACTTGTAATCCTTTTCACTCATTACTGAAAATGCCTTCTCCTTGAAGCTCCTGTCCACCAATCATTATCTCAAACACTCATCATAGGTTTAACAGACCTTCCATTTTCAAAGCAGTTAAGGACATTGCAGTAATTGGTTAACTGTCTTCAGTGCTTGCAGGGGAGAACTAGCTACTGTATCCATGAAAAGTCTTCAGAAGTTAACCTTGTGAATATTACAATTAAGAAACAAATTGTAACACAAGATGTAAGGCACTCTCCCTGACCGTATAGCTAATTAACATAATCACATTATTTGTACAGAGAGAATATAGGGGAGTATTTAATGTTGCAGAAATTACCACATGTAGAAAAATTGACCAAACCAAATCCTTTTGCTTGCAGATTCTTGAAGTTGGATGCAAACTCCAGTCACAGTATAATTTTTTTTTTAAATTTTTTTTTTAAAACAGCTAGACTGTAAAGTAGACACATAAATGCTATTATTGTGGGTATTCAGTATGGGCAGATAAAGAGAAAATGGAAACACTATAAATACATTTACTATTTTTAAAATATGCTGCTAATTCTGTAAGATTGTTTTTACAAGCAAGTATTTAAAGATGCATAAAGGACAAATAAATGAACAGTTTTACAAAGGCCTGTGCATTTGACTCCTCCAAAAATCCAACCAGATGCTTGCTTGTATGTAAATGCCTTTAAAATATTATTCTGACCCCAGTTTTTAAAGCTGAGTAGGGCAAATGGAACCAAGTTTTTCAGGAAGTATTAATCACCAGGTCACTGAAATTCAGGTTTCCTGCAAATCATCTAAAATTGGACTCTCCAAATCACCAATGTCCAAAATTGCTTTCAAAAGTTGCCTTTGAAAAATATTGATCTTTGAACATGCTCTTAAAGTTATTAAATACTAAATTGAAAGCTGAAACTAAAATTTATGGCAATATTTCCTCAATAACAATACCTCCCAAGGCTCCAGCTTCTCTTTGTAGCTTTGCCATGTTGTTCTGTTGTTTCAGAGGCAGTTAGAAACAATGACATAATATTGCCCAGTACTTCTGTTATGAAATAAATACTCTATGACTGTCATAGTGTATATCTTTTAGTATGAAAAAAATTGAACAACTTTGTCCATTTCAACCATTCTTAAAACTTCAGACTCTTAGTATAGATACCTCAGTAAGTATCAAACATTACCTCTACATTGCTCAAATTACTTTTGCTCTGGTTTGTATTCAGTTTTTTGGCACCAAAAGTTCTGTGACGCCAAATTTTTAATTTCACAGGTAGTGAAGAAAATATTTATTGGAAACACTTCATTAATCTATAAAGTCTATCACAGAGCTGTTTTCTGTTTATACGTTACTGCTATAAAAACATAATCATCAAAAGAGTCAGAGTCATGAGAAAGTCTCGATAACAAGGAACCTCTGGACATTTTCTGGTTCCAAACCACTTATAAAAGCAGGACCAAGGTTATCCCAGGTCCTGTCAAGCTGAGTCTAGAAGTTCCCCAGTGAGGGAGATTCCACTTCTTCTTTGGGCAACCTTATTCAAGGTTTAATTGTTCTCACTGAAGAATTTTTTATTGTATTTAAACAAAACTTCCCCTGAAGCAACATGTGTCAATCACTTCTTGTTACCTTCCAGCCTAATAAGAAGACTACCTCTGTAAGTTCTCTGTAACTCCCTTTTAGCTCCTCAAAGACCATGATTAGGAGTTACCTTCTGAGACTTATCTTCTCTAGGTTGATAAACCAAATTTCTTCACTCTTCCTTCATGTGCCACATCGTTCAATCATTTAATCACATTGGGGGCCCTTTGCTGGACTTTCTGTAGTTGTTCAATATCTCTCTGGAACTGGGGAATCAAAACAGTCAATCAAGCATAACAATCTCAGTTAGATTTCATGCTGAGCATTGCTCACTTACTGTACTTTCAACAACTGAGAAAGGTGGCTCTGGGTAACTACTTAGTCCTGGATCCAGTGTTGAGCCAGCCAACGAGGGAGAGTTGGTGTCAATAAGGCTCCTGAACCCGAAGTCCACCACAGCCCCCTGTTTTACAGGCCTAGTTTCCTTGTCTTTCAGAGCTTAGTAAGTGTGTGTCCTGGTTTGAGCCAGGATTAATTTTTCTTTTCACTGATTTTTTTTTTTTTTTCCTTCAGTAAGCTTTCTTTTAACTAGCAACTGTGTGTTCTGCTAGGCTGATAAGACAGTGGAATGTTTTTCTAACTACTGAGGTTTCAAGGTTACACCTTCACTCCGCCGGCTCAGACACTACGGGGAGATCTCTGACCCCCCCGTGGGAGGCTGAGTTAGACAGACAGCAAAATTGGCCAAGGATATTCCATTCCATATATCTACGTAAGCTCAGAGGAAGGACAGAGATCTTAGAAGACAACTTCCTTTTTCTTCTCGCTCCTCTCTTCCGTCCATGGCCGGCGTCCGGGGAGGACTCTGCTCATCCATCACCGCCGACCCTTAGGCTCGAGCTCTCCTGACCCTCATAACTCTCCGCTTTCTCCAGCAGCGGCTCCGGGATTTCTCGGGACTCTTTCCAGTTCAGGGGAGTGCTGTGGGAGTTGCTGGGGGTGGGGGGAGGCGAGAGGCTTTTGCCCATATCTGAATATATCTGTATATAATTGTATATATTTTCTTGTGTGATTCATTAGTGTTTTAATTAAAGCTGTGTAATTTAGTTTTCAATCCAGCCAAGTCTCTCTCTTTTTCTCTCTCTCCTTCCCTAACTGGGTGGGGGGGGGAGGGGATCGAGAGCATTGTTGTCGGACCTGAGTCAAACGGTGACAACAATTAATTGGCGCCCAACGTGGAGCTTGATTTTAAGCCCAGATTACACATTTTCATCAATTGGGAGTGTCCAAAATTCCATCTCTGAGGGGAGGAATCCCTCAGATAGCAATGAGCAATAATTCTGCTGAGTGTCCTGACGGATTGAAAACTGAACAGACACTTGCTGCAATGAATCTATTGGATCTTTTTCCAAACCTGCAATTGTACATGTGGTATGTAGCTGAGGGCATTCTGCACTTTGTAGCTGCTCTTGTGATTCTTTTGTGGTTTATTGACAGAACTGTAGCCATAGTCAACCATATAATTACCAGCCTAGTGATCCTAGGGATGATGATATTGTTCTCTATGGGGACACTGTATGTGTACAGTTACACTGCTAGTCCTACTGGTACAACTCCTAAAGTGAATAGAACGGTCCATGTTGGTAACAGCAATAGCTGGTTCAATTTTACCTCTCCATATTCTCTCAAGCTGGATCTCCCAGCTCTTGATGTGAATAGCATGGTTGCAGTGGGGATGTTTTTGCTGAATGTTTATAATATATTGTGGATGCGTAGGGCCAGATGTTGTTCTGCTCACTGCCATTCCCCCACAGGCAATGTTGCTGCCACTGCTGCTGCCAACACCACTGCTGCCAATACCACCACTCCTGCTGCTACAAAAACAACTGCTTCTACAAAGGCAAAGCCTGATCCATCACGAATCAAGCTGGTTGACCCTGTGACTAGGAGCAAGGCAAAGACAAAAGCAGCAGAAAGTGAGGGTGAGGAAGAAGAGGATCCTAATACAGTTTATGGAGCAGGTGCCTCTCAGACAGAGGCTGACGGTGAGGAAGGGAAGGATTCTAAATCAGATGATGGAGCAGGTACCTCTCAGACAGATAAAAAACCAGACCACTCTCAGACAGATAAAAAACCAGGCCACTCTCAGACAGATAAAAAACCAAGCCACTCTCAAGCAAATAAAAGAACAGCAGGTCCTCCTCAATCAGATGACGACGATGACCTTGCCCACCCTTTCTCTATGAAAGAACTGCGCCTCATGAGAAAGGACTTCACCCGCATTGATGGTGAGGGAATCCTTCTTTGGCTGCTCCAATGCTTTGATAGTGGTGCTGAGACCTACAATGTGGATGAGAGAGAAGCCAAGCAGTTGGGATCCCTGGCCAGAGATGCTGGTATTGACAGAGCACTTAGTAGTAAGACAGGAACTACTACCCTGTGGGACCGCCTTCTTTCAGCTGTGAGAGAGAGATATCCCCACAAGGGTGACATCGGATGGCACCGAAGCAGAACACCCACTCTCGAGAAAGCCATCACCTACTTGAGAGAGATTGCTGTGCGAGAAGTGATCTATAATAACGATGGAATCACAGATCCTGATGATGTTGAGTGTGACATGCAAATGTTCCGGAAGTTTGTTCAGGCTGTACCAGCAGCGCATGCCCATATATTCTCCTTCATGGGATGTTTTGAAGGTTACGAAAGACCAACTGTACGTGAGGTAACTGTTAAAGCACGACAGTACGGAGATATCCTCTCTGATTCCCTTTACTTCCAAACCTCAGCCGTTAAGAAAATGGTTGACAGGAAGTATAAGATGCCAAATGGATGGGGAAGTAAACTCCAGACTCTTCCTAGAGACAACTGGTCACGTGTTGCAGCCATTAAGAAGAGACGTCCTGCTACGAGACAGCAGCGAGGAAGACAGGACTCACTGCGACGCCACCTGTGGTCTCTCTTGAAAAATCATTTTAGAGAGGACATGAGAGTCTGGGACAAGAAACCCGCTGATATGCTCCAGCTACGTGTGCAAGAGCTTCTAAACAGAACAAAGCCAGGAGATGGTTCTTCCAAGAAGAAGGTTGCACCAGTCAACAACCAGGATGGTTCATCGAGCTCTAGTGCTCAACCCTAGGGATGCCCTGCCTCCAGCCAGGAGGAGGAGAGGGACAACCGAGTTTATTGGACTGTGTGGATTCGGTGGCCTGGCACATCAGAACCACAAAGATATAAAGCTTTGGTGGACACTGGTGCACAGTGCACTCTATTGCCATCGAATCATAAAGGGACAAACCCTGTCACTATCTCTGGAGTGACAGGAGGTTCTCAACAACTGACTGTTGTGGAGGCCGGTGTGAGCCTCACTGGTAAGGAGTGGCAAACGCACCCTATAGTGACTGGCCCAGGTGCTCCGTGCATCCTTGGCATAGACTATCTCAGGAAAGGATACTTCCGTGACCCGAAAGGGTACCGGTGGGCCTTTGGTATAGCAGCTGTAGAGACTGAGGACACTGAACAGCTGCGTACTTTGTCTGGCCTTTCAGATGACCCTTCTGTAGTAGGGTTGCTGAAGGTTGAAGACCAACAGGTGCCAATTGCCACTTCAACAGTGCATAGACGACAGTACCGCACCAACAGAGACTCTGTGATCCCCATTCATAAGCTGATTCGGCAATTGGAAAGCCAGGGTGTGATTAGCAGGACTCATTCACCCTTCAACAGTCCTATCTGGCCAGTGCGAAAGCCTGATGGCGAGTGGAGGCTGACAGTGGACTATCGTGGCCTGAATGAGGTGACACCACCACTTAGTGCTGCTGTACCGGACATGCTAGAGCTTCAGTATGAGTTGGAGTCAAAAGCACCTAGGTGGTATGCCACTATTGACATTGCTCATGCATTCTTCTCTATTCCCATAGCATCAGAGTGCAGGCCACAGTTTGCTTTCACCTGGAGGGGAGTCCAGTACACCTGGAATCGACTGCCCCAGGGGTGGAAACACAGCTCAACCATTTGCCATGGACTGATCCATGCTACACTGGAGAAGGGTGGAGCTCCAGAACACCTGCAGTACATTGATGACATCATTGTGTGGGGTGACACATCAGAAGAAGTTTTTGAGAAAGGTAAAAAGATCATCCAAATTCTTCTGGATGCTGGTTTTGCTGTAAAAAGAAGCAAGGTCAAGGGACCTTCGCGAGAGATCCAGTTCCTGGGAATCAAGTGGCAAGATGGTCGTCGCCAGATCCCAATGGATGTGATTAACAAAGTAACAGCTATGGCCCCACCATCAACTAAAAAGGACACTCAAACCTTTTTAGGGACTGTTGGTTTCTGGAGAATGCATATTCCATGTTACAGTGAAATTGTGAAACCTCTCTATGAGGTGACCAGAAAGAAGAATGATTTCAAATGGGGTCCTGACCAACAGAAAGCTTTTGAGCAGATCAAGAAGGAGATTGCGCAGGCAATGGCCCTTGGACCGGTTCGAACAGGGCCAGACATGAAGAACGTGCTCTACACTGCAGCCGGACACAATGGTCCCAACTGGAGCCTCTGGCAGAAAGCACCAGGGGAAACTCGAGGTCGACCCCTGGGATTCTGGAGCCGGAGCTACAGAGGTTCCGAGGCCAACTACACAACAACTGAGAAGGAGATACTTGCAGCATATGAAGGAGTTAGAGCCGCTTCAGAAGTGATTGGCACTGAAGCACAGCTCTTTCTGGCGCCCAGAATACCGGTGCTGAGATTCATGTTCGAGAATAACCTTTCTCCTGTCCATCATGCCACCGATGTGACTTGGAGTAAATGGACTGCTTTGATCACCCAAAGAGCCCGAATAGGGAAACCTAATCGTCCAGGTATTGTGGGAGCAATTACAAACTGGCCAGAAGGCACCCACTTTGGAATGCCACCACAAGAAGTGGTGAGACGAGCTCAAGAAGCTCCACCATATGATCATCTGCCAGAGACTGAGAAACAATTTGCTCTTTTCACCGATGGCTCCTGTGGTCTTGTAGGGAACCGCCGGAAGTGGAAAGCTGCCGTGTGGAGTCCTACACGACTGGTTGCACAAGCAGCTGAAGGAGAAGGTGAATCAAGTCAGTTTGCAGAGGTAAAAGCCATCCAGCTGGCTTTGGACATTGCTGAGCGAGAGGGGTGGCTGAGACTCTACCTCTACACTGACTCGTGGATGGCAGCAAATGCCTTGTGGGGTTGGCTAAAACAGTGGCAGCAGAATAACTGGCAGCGAAAGGGTAAACCTATTTGGGTTGCTGACCTGTGGAAAGACATTGCAGCTCGGATAGAAAAACTGGAGGTAAAAGTGCGTCATGTGGATGCACACGTGCCTCTGAGTCGAGCCACTGAGGAACATCGACACAACCAACGAGCAGATGAGGCTGCTCAAGTGTTCCAAGTAGACTTAGACTGGGAACACAAGGGCGAGCTTTTTCTGGCTCAGTGGGCCCATGATGCTTCAGGTCATCAGGGCAGAGATGCAACATACAAATGGGCTCGTGACCGAGGGGTGGACTTAACCATGGACACTATTGCACAGGTGATCCATGACTGTGAGACATGTGCTGCAATTAAGCAGGCAAAACGGTTGAAACCTTTGTGGTATGAGGGGAGGTGGTCAAAGTACAGATTTGGAGAGGCCTGGCAAATTGACTACATCACACTTCCTCAGAGCCGCCAGGGTAAGCGCTATGTGCTTACAATGGTGGAAACAAGTACAGGATGGTTGGAGACATATCCTGTGCCTCATGCCGCAGCCAGGAATACTATTCTGGGTCTTGAGAAGCACATTTTGTGGAGACATGGTACTCCAGAGAGAATTGAGTCAGACAATGGGACTCATTTCAAAAACAGTCTTGTCACTGACTGGGCTAAAGAGCATGGTATTGAATGGATCTACCATATCCCATACTATGCACAGGCCTCAGGGAAAGTTGAAAGGTACAATGGTCTGTTGAAGGCTACCCTAAAGGCAATGGGTGGTGGAACTTTCAAAAACTGGGATAAAAATTTGGCAAAGGCCACCTGGTTAGTTAATACCAGGGGATCCATCAATCGGGCTGGTCCTGCCCAGTCAGACCTTTTGCATACTACAGATGGGGATAAAGTCCCTGTGGTATGTGAAAGAAACCTGCTGGGTAAAAGTGTTTGGGTCTATCCTGCTTCAGGCAAAGGTAAACCTGTCAGGGGTATTGCTTTTGCTCAGGGGCCTGGACATACCTGGTGTGTGATGATGGAGGATGGTGAAGTACAATATGTACCTCAAGGTAATCTGACTTTGGGAGAGAATCCTTAATTTGGCAGCTGGTAAAGTATAGAGCCTGTATGTAATATATGGTATGGAATAAGGGGTGGAATGTCCTGGTTTGAGCCAGGATTAAGCCAATTTTTCTTTTCACTGATTTTTTTTTTTTTCCTTCAGTAAGCTTTCTTTTAACTAGCAACTGTGTGTTCTGCTAGGCTGATAAGACAGTGGAATGTTTTTCTAACTACTGAGGTTTCAAGGTTACACCTTCACTCCGCCGGCTCAGACACTACGGGGAGATCTCTGACCCCCCCGTGGGAGGCTGAGTCAGACAGACAGCAAAATTGGCCAAGGATATTCCATTCCATATATCTACGTAAGCTCAGAGGAAGGACAGAGATCTTAGAAGACAACTTCCTTTTTCTTCTCGCTCCTCTCTTCCGTCCATGGCCGGTGTCCGGGGAGGACTCTGCTCATCCATCACCGCCGACCCTTAGGCTCGAGCTCTCCTGACCCTCATAACTCTCCGCTTTCTCCAGCAGCGGCTCCGGGATTTCTCGGGACTCTTTCCAGTTCAGGGGAGTGCTGTGGGAGTTGCTGGGGGTGGGAGGAGGCGAGAGGCTTTTGCCCATATCTGAATATATCTGTATATAATTGTATATATTTTCTTGTGTGATTCATTAGTGTTTAATTAAAGCTGTGTAGTTTAGTTTTCAATCCAGCCAAGTCTCTCTCTTTTTCTCTCTCTCCTTCCCTAACTGGGTGGGGGGGGGGAGGGGATCAAGAGCATTGTTGTCGGACCTGAGTCAAACGGTGACAGTGTGATTTGAGTCCTAAGACTGAAGAGCTTGAGTGGACCTCCACCACCTCTGCCCCTCGGTCGTTGTTGTTATCTCAGTTGTTGTCTTTATCCCAGTTGTTGTTGTCTCAGTCACTGTACATGCAGGCTTTAGGCCATATGCATTGTTGTCTCCATTCCTTCAGGCAGGCCTCTTGAGATGCAAGCTAGACTTCATTCGAGG
The DNA here is from genome assembly GCF_020740795.1 of Apus apus. Lineage (NCBI taxonomy): Eukaryota > Metazoa > Chordata > Aves > Apodiformes > Apodidae > Apus > Apus apus. The sequence goes on along the minus strand of NC_067285.1, from coordinate 93,748,646 downwards.
GGTTGCAGTGGGGTTTCAACGCCACTTTCTGCAAATGCGTGTCCTGAGGGCTGGTCCCTCACAACAAGGACTTAGTACAATGAAAAAAATAAGTAATTTCTCTGTTTCCACAAGCAAAGGTGTTTATCAATATCAGTGTCTGGAATTATCAATCTTCTATACAGTTTTCATGTATTTAGGTCACACACTTTTTTTGCCTTTTTTGAAATGTCTTTACTGGACTTGGATGATGAATGTTTTTATTATTCTTTCTAATTTAACTATAATTACTACACTGCAATACATAATTACTAACTTTTTATAGACCATTTTGATACCTTAATATATGAAGTTCGTGACCTTAATATATGAAGTTCATGCTGGGTTGCCTACTATGTCCTTTGATTCATATAGGTGTCATTGTTTTCTAATTTATACTCCCTTACTTTGCACTTACTCAATTTACTATGAATTTACTTTTGCATTTGTTGGCAGTAGAACAATGTCTAAAAGCAGTTTATTATGTGATATGAATTTCCCAACAAAACTGCTGTTTGTCATAAACAAACCATGTTAGTGCACTGATGAAAATTCTACAACAACGACAAAATTTTTAAATTGCATTTCAGTACCACATTTATTCTAGAATTCCATTAAGAGTATTCCCATTAATTCATAAGATTTCTTTTTTGACCATTATGTTCAAGATCAGACAAATTACTGGTTTTCTTTCTTTCTATATTTTATTTATTTCATTTGCCTTTACTAATTTATTTCAAATTAGTATGACACTTAATTTCCTGTCAAATCCTTAATACTTATTCTTTGGCACTACATTTGTGACATAGCTTTATGAATCAAACTTATAATTTAACTGAATAGTGAAATATCTCTAGTTTTATTTTGTCTCCTCATATAGACTGGGATTAAAATTATTCCTGCTCTTAACTGGTAACAGAAATTTGTTTGAGCTTCCTATGCAAATGGAAATTGTGAAAAGGTAACTGCTCTGTCATTCGTATATTAATGCATAAAATTAACATTTGTTCAATCTTCTGTAATGTTCATGTTATGTAAGTGGGGAAAAAGTGGATCAGAACACATCTAATACTTTTAGGTGTGGGTTTTTTACATGCAGATTTTTGCAAATTTTAAAAGTATAGTAATTTTTTTTTTCATATTAGAGAGGACTTGAAAGTCATTTTCCTTGTCCTTTTGTCACACAGATATATGACGCAAAAGCTATAAATGTTACTCTTTTGGTTCTTTTCTGATGCTTTTCCTGTCAATATCAACAGCTTTATCAACTACAGTAAACAGATTTCTTTGTTAGGATTTCCTGTTTTTCTGGTACAAACCCTGCCTCTGAACTATTAAGATCCAAAGTAATTAGGTTGAATGTGCAAAGATTTTTAAAGGTGCTATTAGTAAAATTGTTAAAAGACTGACTAAAGAATCTCTGCTTCTGAAGATAAGCGGGGTCTTCGTGCAATAGTTAAAGAGTAATTTTCTGGGAGTGGGTATTCTCATCATGAATGACAGTGTTTGCAGCTTTTTGTCTCTTTTGTTGTTTTTCTACAAGGTCTGTTTGAGATTAAATTCTCAACCCACAGAACAAGAATATTAGAAACTCTCAACAAGGAATGTTGCTGAGAAAAGGAGAGATGTGGAAACTTTCCTGTTTACAGTTAGGATAAATTGTTGGCTGTGAATTCACTACAAGAAGAAATACACTGCTCTGTGTCCCTGGCTTTGCTTGATTTGCACGTAAACCTAAATTAACGCAAACAGAATCATGTTGTTATCCTTCATATACTTAATCTACATTTCAGTGAACAATTTTCAAGTCTTTAAAGATTATTAGCAATTGTCTTTTGTATAAAGTCAAACTAAAATTGAACTATCAACTAGTTTGAACCGTAACTTCTTAAAAATATATCTTGAATTAAACTTTAATTATTATTCTAAGGCTTTATGCCCTAATTCACATCCAAAAAAGCATTAGTCTTTTGAATAAAAATTTAATCTGAACTACTGTCTTGAAGCTCTATCAGAACTTAAACAAAATATATTACTCGGTTTGTATACTTTGGTTTCAAGTAATTTAAAGTACATCTTAATGGCATCATATGGATACTATTACTGAGGTAATATAACTAGTGATAACAAGGTTTGAGTTCCATAAGATGCTGCACATCTTATGTATCCCATAGAAGGATTAGGCCGAGATCCAACAAAGCATCAAGCTTGTCATTCAATTGAAACATAAATTATGAAATTAAATAGGTTTATAATCTAGTTATAAACCTAAATAATTCTCGATATTTGAAGGCTAGAAATACTTCTGGGCAATTGGATATTAAAATTAATCTAAAGCATGTTACTGTTCTAAAGCAACTACCTAATCCCAGCCATAAAGCATTCATACAGTTTGCAAGTTTGTCATGGGTTTGTTTGGTTTTATGCCCTGTTATTTGAATTAATAGACTTTTTTTTAGTATAAAATAAGTTATATAGTTTTGATTCCACATGAGATGTAAATAATATATAATGCATATATATAATATTTTTTACATGCCTTGATAAGAAATGAGGTGCAATGACCATTATGGTCCGAATTCAATTTAAATCTTGGAAATGTTTACTAATAGTGGAATAGATATTTCAGATGTTGAGAGAGCTATTAATACATATATAAAAATGTTTTTTTATCCTCAAATAATGTTTTTAATTAGTTTTACAATAATTAATACACTATTTCTGTATTCTGTTGCTATTTAAGAAGGGTATGCAGAGCTGCAGGTGGCAGAAAGGCCAGTGTAAATAATCTTGTGTCTTTGTAATTCTTATGTCAATAATGTGCTGGGATCACAACAAAATCAGTTAGTATTTAGAACCACACTGTATCTGTATTATGTGATTCTTCCTTCAGGTCTCAGCTTTCCTATGTGCTCAAGAATGCGAAAAACACAGCCTTAAAAAATACTTGCTGAGTTCTCATTACCTAATGATGATGTTCCTGTACCTAAAAGATAAGAAATTTCTGTTGTGTTTAACATAGACTAAGTACACTTACTTGGTGAACAAAATGAGTGATTTGACTTCAGATGTAAAAGAAAGAATGATCTAAAATTTATTTATGTCACCTGTTATAGGTAAACCATGGGTTAGTCTTTCAGCATCCTACTGATTTTTCTCTGTAAACATACTGTTCTGGCTCTGGCTAGGATGAAGTTATGAAGTTAACTTTCTTCACAGCAGCCTGTGCTTCACATTTGTGCCTGAAACAACACCAGTAGCACATCAGAGCTTTGCCTACTGCTGAAAAGTGCTTGCACAACATCACTACTTTCCCTATCTCTCTCCCAGACCTTGAAATTGAGTAGGCTGGAGGTTAGCAAGTGACTGGGAGGGGAACACAGACAGTACAGTTGACCTCAACTGACCAAAATGGTATTCCATACCATATGACATGGTGCTCAGCAGTTAAAGCTGAGAAAAAGAAGGAAGAAATGGGGGGAGAAGGGCATTTAGGTTTTTTTTGTTTGTTTTCCCAAGTAACCATTTTATGTGTTGAGGCCCTGCTTTCCTTGAAATGTCTGAGCACCTGCCTGCTCGTAGGAAGTAGTAAATAAATTATTTATTTTGCTTGTGCATGTAGCTTTAGTTTTTCTAATTAAACCAGCATTCTCTTGAAGCGTGTGTGAGAAATCATTAAATGCTTTTCTGTCTTTTTTGAAGCAGCAGTAAACATAAGTCTTCGACTCTCTACAATGTTTTCAAATAATTACACTGTTCACAGTGCTGACTAGTTTTTAGTCTGTCAAGCTGAGTTGTCTACTCCTCTAGAAACTGTTTGAAAAAATATGTGTTTTATACTCATTACAGTGAAGATCTGGTGTGCATAGGTAGGCTACTGTTTGCTAATAGTATTACTGCTTCTGTTACCATTTTAACTTCCTTTTTTGGTTTTGTTGTTTTTGGGGTTTTTTTTGAGCTAGGTGGTAGACAAAGAAACACTGAGTATGCATAAAATTAAAAAAAAAATGAAAGAAAGAAAGAAAGAAAGAAAGAAAGAAAGAAAGAAAGAAAGAAAGAAAGAAAGAAAGAAAGAAAGAAAGAAAGAAAGAAAGAAAGAAAGAAAGAAAGAAAGAAAGAAAGAAAGAAAGAAAGAAAGAAAGAAAGAAAGAAAGAAAGAAAGAAAGAAAGAAAGAAAGAAAGAAAGAAAAAAAAAAAGAGAACTTTTGTCCTTCAAATTCTTTGCTATTTAAGAACCTCAGTTGCGTAATACTCCCCATGGAAGAAAAATCTGATGCATGATAGAATGACTTGGTGCCATTTCTTCAAGAATTTCTGGAAAAGTCCACATCTTAGGAAAAATTCAACACAGTTTTGGATTTTTCTTTCTATATATTCTCTATATGATCTACTAGATTTTCTCTTGTCTTTTCAGAACATGTAAAAAGAACATCTGGGGAGACATGAACAGTGTCTTTTAAAATGTCTGTTACTTTTAATGCAAAAGAAGAACTTAGATGCAGGACAAATAAAGGAGAACAAAGTTTGAGATTAAATGGTAATGCCTACGGGTGTAGAAGCTATGAAAACGTCAAGCACCTAGTCTCTATTAACCATCTAAGATTCTCCTATAATCAAGAAAAGTAGACACTTTCAGAGGCTGATTATTCTTAAACATGTTAGTTATCTTCTACCCAGATGTTTGTAAGATTTTATATGCTATATTCCATTCTATATACTATATTCCAAATTGGATAAAGCCCTCAGCAACCTTATCTGACCTCATGGCTGACCCTGCTTTGATCAGGAAGTTGAATTCAGGTGACCTTCTGTGGGCAACTTCATGAATTATTTTTATTATATCATCCTAAATATTTCATTGGACTCGTTTTCCTCCCAGTCATGCAAACAGGCAAATTCTACACACCTCATGCTTGCGAAGGCTGGAAAACATAATTATCTCCCATATCTTAGAGTATTACAGTTTTCTTGCAGTGTATGTTATTACAATTGCCAGTGTAGCCCCATCAGACTCTCAGACTTCACATTGACCTGGCAGCACAGGTCTCAGGAATTGTTTTGGCTTGTCTTTGCCTGAGCTGATTTTAACTAGTTGTAACTGTCAGGTAGCAGCTGAAAAAAAGGTTTTAGTTTAATTCTAGCTTATACAAAAATCAAGTAATTGTTCTCTGTGGAGAGAAGGGTCTATGATCTCAGAATAAAATGTGCTGTAGAAGAGTGTAAGAGTGATCTTAAAATGTGCTGTGGAGGAGTGCAGATACCAAACAGAAATCTCAGACTGTAAACATAAGTCAGGGTGATCAGTCAGTGGTCATGACCAGAACCTTCAAACAAGTTTTAGAGATAATTAAAAACAGAAAAAAACCCAAACCAACAAGTAACTGGGAAACCAGTAAGAAGAAGGAGCATAGAAGTAGTAGCGTTAAGAAAAATAAATTCATTCCAAGACATTACATCCTTTATTTTCAAAGAAATTTGGGTATTTTTTACTTGACTCTCTCCAATTTCTTTGATGAAGCTGGAGAGAAATATTGAGAAGGTGAGCATTAACATCAAAGAAAAAGGCACATTAGTGGTAAATTTATATATATATATATATATATAAAACAATTTTGTTTATGATGCATTTCTATATTAATTTGGGCTATGTATATTAGCTTTGTTGTAACTGGAAAGCTGCTGTATTTTTATTAGATTTTAAGGGCTTAATTAAACAGTAAATTCTTCACTCCATATACACAATGTATTCCCTTTTGCCCATAAAAAGTTTTTGAGTTTAACCTCAGCTGCCTGATTCTAAATGAGAAAATTACTTTGACTATAAAACCTGATATTCTCTTTCCTTGATCCTTCCAGGAAAAAAACAAAACAAAACAACACAACATTTTTGTGGCTTATCCTCAGGTAGCTCAGGAATTAAATCTTGTTCATACTGAAAAATAAAAATTTAAAATTGTGCTGAGTAGATTTTCCCCACACACACCCTCCTGCCTCCCCTTTTGTTCCTGTCTTCAGCAAACAGCTTTCTCACATTCAGTCTAAAAATTTAAATACTTTAGGACTTAGTTTGGACCTGGGAGACCTAGCACTATCTTTGCTGGTAAACACCATCTTGACTACAACAGGCAGTTTTTCCCACAAAGAAGTGATTTAATTTCCACCTGTCAGTTAGAAAGAGCTGCAACTGCAGCTTGTCTTGAGAAATTCTCAGAGCCAACATTTCATGTTAATATCTTTTTGAACCATTTAATCTGAAGCTTTAGGTGCCATGAATTCATCTTCAGTCTTTTGTATCACAATTATTTCATATGGTCTCTCATCCATTTATTGGAGCCAACAGTCAATGCTCACTGAATGTTAATAGATATGCCTGCACATTGATGACCTGAAAATAGAGCTAAATTGAGACCCATATACTTTTCCAAAGAAGCAGATACTAGCAACATTCTGAAATGGGTAACAGAAAAGAAAGCAGCATCTCTTCTGGCTTTTCTGAGCATACAGAGCTTCTGAGAGAGTAAGCTAACCTATGTCCCTGTCTGTAGGATAGTGGAGAGATTTCTTCTGGAAGTTAGACCAGAGCTAATTTATGAAAACTTCCATTTGGGAGAATGTATTAGGCCACATAGGTTGGTAGTTGTCGCGGGCCGGTATTAGGGGGCTACCGGCTGTCAGGATGTTTCCGCGACTTCCCCCCCAGTGTGGAGAGGTTTGTGAAGGAGCCCGAGGGTCACACGTGGCGTTCGCCTCTCCCAGAGGAACGGCCGCTGCGGGACCGTATCTTAGAGGGTAGATTAGAATACCCTCCCACCACGCTCACAAATTGCTACTGAGACCAATGTTTAGTTTACGAATTAATCGGTTTATTAAGGGTCAACACAAACTAAATGATCAAGGTTCAGGAGAGGTTGTCCAGGTATATATTGGAAAAGGGATTCAAAGGTCTTATTAAATGCACACTCCGAGGATGAGTGTAAAATCAATGGAGTTAAAGGGTAGGAGTTGAGCCCGGCCAGAAAGTTAGAGAGTGTGTGTGTGTGTGTGTGTGTCTGTGTCTGTGTCTGTGTCTGTGTGTATGTTTACCCTCCTTCTGTAGCGGGTGGTTCCTGGGATGCAGCCGGCAAGCTCGGCAGGACATCCGTGAGGGGGCCGGCTTCCCGGTAACCGAGGCGAGCCCTCCCAGCAGCAGCAGCTGCGGCGAGCACGGCTTTAGTTCCGAAGTAGGTGGCAAATACAGGCTGGGCAAGCTCCTACTTTGGTCCGGTTTGGTTTAGGCTGGACAGGCAGGGTCCCCGGGGAGCGGGCACAGGCAGCCCCCCTCCCTTTCCGCCTGCGGGGCAGCCCCCCCTTCCCTCTCGGCCCCTCCGGACAGCAGGGTTCGCGTTCCAGGCAGGTCCAGGTACTGCAGCAGGGTTCGTCCCGGTCAGGCAGAGAGCAGCGGCCTGCGGATCTTGCCCTCTTTTATAGATCAGAAATCACCGTTAGAGAAAGTACCACTGTTCAAATTAGCCAATTAGCACTGGCCAGGTAAGTGCTCTGTCAGAGGCATCTTTAACGTAGTGTCCATTTTTCTGCCAGTTATCGTAACCCTTGTGCTGTTTTTCTTGCTGTGGAGTTATCTGGTAGAGCAAGAGGCCTGTTCCAGTCTGTCCTTGGCTAAATCAGTAAAAAGACGCCACTCTGGCTTTGCTGGCTTGAAAGGAATTTTGTTTAGTCTTATGTGGGGGGGAGAGAAGATGGACCGTCCCCCACAGTAGTATTCATTGAGGCAAAGCAACTCATGTGAGGATGGTTTTGGTTATTAGTGGTATTGGGTTTTTTTATGAGGGTTTTTTTCCTGGTACAAAAATAACATTAGAAAGCAATATAACATATGAAGCCCAGTCAGCTAAAATGCATCTCAAATTTGAGCCTTCATAGACATTTTGTCAGTAAGAAACACTGAAAAGAAGGACTAGGTAAATCAGTGTCTAACTCTGAATCTGAGCTTAATCTGAGCTCTTTAAGAGGAAGTCTAATGTATCAGAGACACTTCTGAGTAAATACAAATATAAGTAAGCTACAGTACTTTTAATTCTGTAGGAGGAGCTGTAGCTATGTCTGTCAACTTCAATTAGCACACTTCTGTTTTCACACTGCTAAAGAAAAGATTCTCTTCAGCAATCAAGAAAGTTTTTGGAATAGAACAAATGAAACTTAAAAAGATGACAATGACAGTTTGTCATCTAAAAAAATTTAATCAGTCAAGAAAAGTGAACAAATTTATCAGTTGTCTTTCAGACAACAAAGCAGGGTCAAAATGTTTCCATCTGTTGTGTCTGGAGGGTGAAATCAGTTAATAATTTTGTAACTTGGACTTTTAGATTACTTTAATACAAAGAGGCAAAATATGGCACAACATTCCCTCCTTGTCTCTCATAAATTTACATTTTAATGGTTTAATTGTGTAATCTATTACTTGTGATGTACTATACTGCTTACAGGGACCAAACAAAAATGGTTACATTTTTTTCAATATTTGTCCACTGAGAGTAAAAAAAAAATAAAATACTAAAATAAACATTTTATTTGCTACTTTTACTTCCAGACTCTTTGATTATAATGCTTTTAATATAGACTCAAGGAACCAGTAACCTGGGAAATACCTCAAGATATCACCTGTCTAATCTCCTTGCCTCCACTTCTTTTAACTGACACTCATGCTTTTGTCAACTGATCTTGAAACATTGCATTTGTCTTGAACTTTACCAATGACAAATAGAACAGAGATATCATTTTACTTGTTTTTAGACCATGTATAAGCAAGCGGCAGCCTTGAGCTGATGCATTTCTAACAGATCTTCAACAATGTTTATGTTCCTTTTCTGAAGAGCACTTACCTAGATAGTTGCCTAATCTGGATGTAGACTGTTATTTATTCAGATTTATAATCATAGAGTCATTGAATCATAGAATGGTTTGGGTTGAAAGGGACCTTAAAGATCATCTAGTTCCAGTTCCCCTGTCATGGGGGGACACACATTCCGCTAGATCAGATTGCTCAACGCCTCACCCAGCGTGGCAATTTAAATATATTAGCTTGAACTTGTTCATTTTTATTATAACAGTTTTAAGAATATATATTCCATTTACGAAGATGAAAATTAAATTCAAATCCTTTCCTCTGATGTGTTTGTTTTTCCTTCCAGACTTAATCATCTGTCAATTTAATAATTTTACTCTCCATTTCATCACTTAGATACTAAATGAAGCTGTCTCCCTTGAATACTTGCTCTGCCAGCACAGACCCTTGCATAACCCCAACTAATTAATTATTTGATTAAGAACTATCTAAAAGCACTCTCCAGGTATTGTTCTACAATGGTTTGTACATGTTTTAATATATTAATTTAGATTATGCAAAATTTCTTTGTTGGAGTTTCTAAGCTGAAGGTTTAACCTTTCAAAACTAAACTGAATTGAAGTTCAATGCATTGTTTAATCAATATTTCAAATTTAAGATATGGGGGTGCTTGAGTCTCTCCATAAAGTATATAAAGACTCTTGACAGTAGCACCTACTTTGTATGCATCTAATTGCTCTATTGGAATTAATAAGCAGAAGGGTAGATTTATGAAACTAGGACATGAGGAAGTGGTACAAACTTTAGCTGTAAATCCTTTTTTTGTACACAGAAATTAAGAAAACAAACAAGCATATATTCCATTTTTATATACACAACTGATATTCTAAGTTAAGATGCTTTATTATTCTTATTTTCACAGTTGCATTTTCGATGATCTTCTAAAATCCATTACTTTTGATGGAATTTTATTTTTAGAACATGGCCCTTAAACTCAGAAATGCTTTTTTCCAGAGTAAGGGTAGGCAAATCTCAGGTTTTAATCAAAGGTCATCTCCTTTAGACAACTTTTTAGCTATAGAATTGGTCTTATGGAATTAATAAAGGCCTTTCTCTTTAGCTCAGTGAAAATTTAAGTATCTCAAATTAGGTGGAAGTATTATCTATAGCATGTGTATAAAATATGTATGGAATATATATTCTGCTGGTTCCAGCTAAAGCCAGCCTATGAGGATCTATTCTGTTTCTTGTTCCTGAGGAGACTGTCAGAACTTACACAGAGATCTCTATTTTTCTGACAAATTTGGGATAAATCTGCCAATGAGTTTACAAAATATTAGCAAGGAGATGATGAGATGAATTACATGATATTGCAGTCCTAATTCCATGAGAAATCAAGAAAATGTCCTGTGTTACATGTAGTGTAGGGGATGCAGGTACATTTTTGTCCCTCTGATAAAAATTCACAACTTTACAGAAGACAGAATCAGGGAGTTTCTGAGGTTGGAAGAGACCTCTGGAGGTCAGCTGGTCCACCCCACCCTGCTCAAAGCAGGATCACATAGGGTATGTTACTCAGCCCCTCTGGGCTACCTCTGCCAGTGCACAAATAACAACAGAAGTTTTTTCTTACATTTAAAAAGAATTTTCTGTGCTTCCAGTTTGTGTCCATTTCCTCTTGTCCTTTCACTGGGTATCGCTAGGAAAAGTCTGACTTCTTATTTACTTTCCATCAGGCATTTATACACACTGATGAGATCCCTTTAGCTTTTCCCTCTCTGGGCTAAACAGTCCCAGTTCTCTCAGCCTTTCTCTGTGTATCAGATGCTCCAGTATCTTAACTTTATTGATTCTTCACTATATTTGGTCCAGCATGTCCATGTCTCTTTACTGGGGAACCTAGACCTAGACAAAGCTCTACAGCTGTGATCTCATCGGACAATACAGGTTATTTTTGAACACTGAAAGGACAACTACCTGGCCTTAAAATGCTATCCTAAACAACCATGTAGCTTGTTGGTTTGGCTACAGAGTGTAGAAACAATGGTCAAAATAAACTTTTGTAGGAAGAGTATGAGAAAATACAATTTAAACCACAGCTCATTGGAACAGCTCAATAGACTCCCCAGAACTTCACTGTGCTTTGAAAGTTTAAGTCCCATTCTAAAATGAAAAAGATTGTGAAATTATTAGTCAAAAGTTAATGATACTCAAGACTCCTTTAGCAAATATTTGGGAAATGGTGTAATCTTCTTCTTTCCTGTACCATTTCATACTGAATAGCTTCACAGAACTGTATAGAATCACTCCTGTTTGAAAGAGAATGAGATTCAGTAAGTGCATTCAACAGGAAAATACTGAAGTCTGGCTTCCCTAGCCTGTCTCCTTCTTAGAACTCTCTGTTTACATTTTCATGTACACCAAGCATACCCTGCCTCACCTGCTTTCCAAGCTTTGCCTTCTACTAATCCTTCCTCCACAAAGACTACCTCTTGAGAAGGAGTTCATGGTAGCTCTTTGCTGCCTCCTTTAAGAAGGAAATCTTAAAGAGGCACACAGGCAAGTCAGATTTCCAACAGACTTGTATGAAGCACAATATGCTTATATATAAATCAAGAAGGAGAATGTTATACTTCCACATTTTGCAACTATCTTTCACTATAAATAGTTTCTCACTTCTTAAAATGTGTCTCATCCCATATAGATGGAACTATTTCTTAAGACAAATAGGAAAGCAAGGAAAGAAAAAACACCCCACAACCTTTCGGGAAAGGCTCTTTTCTATAGAAGTCTTATGATGTGTTTTCTTTGTGAAACTCTGCAGTACTAAAGAAAATTATCTGGTATCTCGACATCATTTTTTTCAGCTCTTTCTAAGAATTCCCTTGGAAGAAATCTTTAAGTTCTGTGGAACAAATCTTTAATTCCTTTGGAATTAAAGCCTCTCAGAGTCTTTCAAGAGGTCTATAGAAACGAAGTTCTGTATCTGTCAATTTTAGGAAGAACGAAAGAACATCATGACATCTAGTAGATGTGCTGTTAAGATGAAGCTAGAAGAGCTTCTTAGAATAGCATTCATCTTTGGGAAAAAAACAACCACACAACAAAACAAAACATAAAAAACCCTTAAGATCTCCCTCTCCTAAACCCGGTAGTCAATCCAACACAGAGTTTCAGATATATATTGCAAATCTTCTTAATTTCTCCCTGTCTTCCATTGGTTTCCCTTTAAAAAGAAAAATATATTACTGCCGGCTGCCCAGACAGCCACTCTTGAGGAAGGCGGGAAGAAGAAAATAAGATTAAAAACCCTTATACCCTGAGACGAAGGCAAGGAGATCACTTAGGAATGAACATCACACCTTCATTCCCGATGCCACTCTCTTCTCCCCAGAACTGAGCAGCACAGGAAGGCAGGAGAATGGGGGAGTCATGGTCTGTTCATAACAGTTCCTCTCTGCCACTTGTTCTTCCTTCTCACACTTTTGCCCCTCTCCGGTATGGGTGTTCCATGGCCTTTCATTCAAGAAATACCTACCTGCTCTGGTGTGGGCTCCTTCATGGACTGCAGCGTGGATGTCTGCTCCAGCATGCTTCCCTTTACAGGCTGAAAGGGAGTCTCTGCACCAGCATCTGAAGAATCTTTTACCCTTTCTTATTCTAAGATGTTGTTGCCTGGAGGATTGTTTCTCAGACTCCTTTTCATCACTGCTCACTGCCTATGAGGAATTTTGTTCTTTCTTAAACATGTTTTCCCAGAAGCATCAGCAGCTTCACTGACAGGCTCAGCTGTGTCCTGTGGGGGTCCATTGCAGATCTGGCTGGAACAGATGGGAACTGGTGCAGTGCAACCCCTGACCTTTTCTTCCAGAGACATCTGTAAGCACACACCCCTTCTCCCATTACGGCAACTTAGCCATGTACACCTCCCCATGTGCACACCCCAGTAAAGGGACTGTTTGATTACAGTCATATTCTGCACTGCCAACTCTAGCTTCTAGAGTTAAATTGAAAAATGGGCCTATCAGAGTTGAGCAAAATCTAAAATTTGTCTGTTAGTGATACAAGAGATATCAAAGTGAATAGGAAATTAAACTTTTCTCTCCTGTGCTCCACTACGTTTTGACACTAGGCTACAATGCCAAAAAGCTGCTGTCACTTCAGCCACTGCTTCTTCATCCTCCAGCCATTAAGAATGATAAAACCCAAACATTAATGTCTCTTCATACAAAATCAGCTGTCAGAATCCCAGTGAAGATTCCTAAATGCACAGTGCAAAACACTTAACATTTCCTGGTTTTAGCTTCAGTGACTACCACTCAGAATTCAAGAACACTGGCTGGTCCTGAAGATGATCAAGACCTTTCAACAGTCATTAATGGAGGGAATGCTCCAAGAGACAGAGTCATCTGGGTTGGAAGGGATCTCTGAAGATCATCTAGTCCAACCCCCCTGCTAGAGCAGGATCATCTACAGTAGATATCACAGGAACAGGTCCAGATGGGTTTTGAATGTCTCCAGGGAAGGAAACTTCACAACCTCTCTGTCAGCCTGCTGAGTGCTCTATTACTCTCACAGTAAAGCTTTTCCTTAAAGTTACTTGAACCTCCTATGCTCCAGCTTGCGCCTACTGTCCCTTGTCCTGTCACTGGACACTGAAAAAAAGAGAGTGGACCCATCCTCCTGACACTTGCTCTTTAGACAATTATAAGTATTTATGAAATCACTCCTCGGTCTCCTCCAGGCTGAAGAGACCAAACTGTCTCAGCCTTTTCTCATATGGCAGATGCTCCATTCCCCCAGTCATCTTTTTGGCCATAGGCTGGCTTATTTCCAGTAGTTCCTTATCCTTTATGAACTGGAGAGTCCAGAATTGGACGCAGTACTCCAGACGTGGCCTCACCAGGGCAGAGTAGAGGGGGAGGTGAACTTCCTTTGACCTACTGGCTACACACTTCTTAATACACCCCAGGATGCTATTGGCCTTCTTGGCCACAAGAGAGCATTGTTGGCTCAAGGTCAGCCTGTTGTCCATGAAGCCTTCAATGTCCTCCCCAGAACTTCTTTCCAGCAGTTCAGCCTTTAACATGTACTGGTACATGGGGTTGTTTCTCCACAGATGCAGTAATTTACACTTGCCCTTATTGAATTTAATTAAATTTCTCCCTTCCCAACTCTCCAGCCTGTCCAGGTCACATGGAATGGCAAGCACAGCCTTCTGATGTATCAGCCCCACCTCCCAGTTTTGTAACATGGGCAAACTTGCTACATGGTACATTTTATCCTTTCCTCCAGATCATTAATGAATACATTTAACAGGGTTGGACCCAGTACTGGCCCCCTGGGGAATCCCACTAGAGACAGGTCTCCAATGAGATTCTGTTAGGCTATTGTTAGGATACAATAGGTTTAGGTTACAAACTGTGATCATCATTGTCTCGACACATAATTTTGGCAAGGAAAATTACTTTTTTCAAGAGGCATCCAACAGAACATAGATACTTTTTTAATGGTGGAATTGTCTTGCAACATATATTAAAAATTATATTTAATTATAACAATGCAGTAGTAAGTCTGTGAGAAAATATTTAAAGTATTGATGTAGGTAGTATTTTAAAGTAAGAATTATATTAAAGTATTAGCTGGTGAATAAACACTAATAATATTAATTAATAGTTGCTGAAGTATTCTATAAATGCTACAATTAATCACAAAATCACAGAATCACTTAGGTTGGAAAAGATTTTTAAGATTATTGAGTCCAACCCTACTCTACCAAGTCCAGCACTAAGCCATATTCCCAAGCATCACATCTAGGTTACTTTTAAACATGTTTAGGGATTGTGACTCAGCCATCTCCCTGGGCAACATGTTCTTATGTCTAGCAACCCTTTCAGTAAAAAAGTTCTTTCTAATGTCTAGTCTAGACTTCCCCTCGCACAGCTTGAGGCCATTTCCTCTTGTTCTATCACCAGTTACTTGTGAGAAGAGACCAGCACCTACCCCTACCTCTTTACAATGTCCTTTCAGGTAATTGTAGAGGGCAATGAGGTCTCCCCTCAGCCTCCTTTTCTTCAGACTAAAGAGCCCCAGTTCTCTCAGCTGCTCCTCATAAGTCTTGTTCTCAAGGCTCTTCACCAGCTTTGTGGCTCTTCTTTGGACATGCTCCAGCAGCTCAATGTCCTTCTTGTATTGAGGTGCTCAAAACCAGACACAGTATTTGAGATGTGACCTCACCAATGCTGAGTACAAAGGGATGATCACCTCTCTGGTCCTGCTTAAATTATTTGTGGGTTGATGAAGTTTCAAAATCACATTTCTGTTTCCATATATTACAGACAATGCATTCTGTATAAATTAAAGGTTTTTCTGTGTGTCATTATCTTCAGAATGCTGTCATAGATACTTTTGTTGTGAATCCCTGGCTGCCTTAGAGTCTCTCATCTTAAATATTTAAGACTCTTCCTATGCAGGATTCTTCCTTACTTCCTGTTGTGCACATAAACATAAAGTTTAGATGATCCAATGTACAGTACACAGGATAAGTAACTGGTTTTAACAGAGCTGTAGTTTGAGGTATTTGCAAGCAACATGTTATTTGCTTACAATTATACGGAACATATATATGCCTTTTTTCTTCCCAGCAGAAGTAAAATATTCACCCTTAATTACCTTGGGGGGAAAAAAGCATTTCTTCCTAAGCTGTACATTACTGCATACCCCTTAAGGTATGATCAGGGAGAGAAACCTTTGACATTTTTCCATATTTGCCAAGCACCAGGTCTCAAAGGAATGTAAGCTTTCAACTCCATTTAATTTGCTAATTACTATTTAGATAATTAAATCACCCTTGAAGTTCAGGAGTAGCTCTGAGTAGGAATTATACAGCATTATAAAACACAGTCTGTACTTTCTTTTGAGAATTAAGGAGATTCTATTATGTCTGTTCAGGTTTTTATAAAGAAAAATTATATGTTAAAAATGTTACAAATACAGTATGCAGCCCAGGAAACTAAGCTCAGTGTCCTGTGTGTGCTGAACTGCTAAACTTGCGTAATGTCTATGTAACTACAAAGTTCTTTTGTGGGTATTTTTATCATAACCTACAGTAGCCATTATATGAAATTAATATGTCTGTATTAACTTTTCTCACTACATACATTCCCAGTGTGTTCAGAACAATTTACTTAATCATATAAGTTTTCAGAATTTTTGTTAACATCATGAATTAGAATCAGGTCTGCCACCACAGGTGCCTTATTGATTTCTAATTACATTACATTTAAATTAGTTCCTCTTTTGAGTAACCAGAAAGTGTTAAATCCTCAGAAACAAACAAACAAACAAACAAACAAATTCCAATCACAAAGATCTACTGCAGGCAGAACAATAGCAGTAACTGTGTGGTAAATAGAGAAATGAAGAATATGAAGTGAAGTCATGAAAGAAGATACTCCTCTCAGGGCTCTTAAAAGACATGAAGTATCAGATATAAATGAACCAGTTGCAGTTCCTAGCACCCCCACTCATCTTTCCCATTCCACTGACAAACACAGCTGCCCCCAAGTTAGGTACATCTGATTCGCTCACGAATCAGCTCCAGCCTCACTTCAGTTTCTTCTGTCATACAGAAGTTAAAACTGGAGCCAGTTTAACCTAAGATAAAGGATGAAAGCTGTGGTGGTTCTATTTATTCACAAGCAAATAAGACATCCTGGCCCCAGGGGAGGCAATGCTGGTTAGGAGGGCATGGAGGAGTGCTAAGGTCAGCAACAGTTTCAGCCGTTCAATTTTAATCCACTGCTGCACTTCTGTCAGAGGTCTCAATTAGTCTAAGCACATTCTTTGTCTGGTTTTAAGACTCCTGCAGCCTTAAGTAAAAAACATGTCTGCTTCTGCATGGTTCTCTTAAAATATAGAAATATTTTTATCTTATGTTTTATTAAGCAGAAGATTTGAGAAAGGGTGTGTGTCTACACATATATCCATTCTATTTTTTTTTTCTCCAGTTCTTTGTGGGTGATAGATATAAAAATATTTTCATAGGATTTTAGTAACCTATAGTGTCAGGAAAAATGTATGTTAAGAAACTACGTACCACTCAACACAAAAAATAGGTTATTCTTGAGAAGTTTGGTTTATTATATTTACAAAACATCTGTATTCCAGAATAAAATAAAGACCCAGCTTGTGGTTTCCTTTTGTTTTCCTCGCAAAAGAATTATGTTATTAGATTGCACCAGGTTATTAAACAGTTGAAAATACGATGTTGTATTAGACATAAAACGCAGGGTTTCAGTGGCAAGGGCTTCAGTGTGCTCTGTATGGGAGGAAGCCATGAGACACCTAGTGTCATCTGTGCATGCTGGAGCAGGGATGTCTCTGAGGGACTGCAGCCCATGGGTGGCACACATTGGAGAAGAGGAGTATTAAGGAGTAAAGAGCAGCTGAGGAAAACAAGCATGGAGCAGCAGAAGGAAACATCTACACTGTGACCTCAACCTCGTGCACCATCTGTCACCTCACCAAGGTGGGACTGAGCATAGTATATGGTGAAAACAAGAGGAGTTGAGGCTAGGAAGAGGAGAGAAGTGTTTTGTTGTTTCTTTCATTTTTCTTCTGGCAAGTTACTTATATGAAAAAAAAACGTCTATAGCATAAGGCAACAAGAGCAACTTAGAAAAAAAATAAGGAAAGGTCCGTATTCTTTTATTCTCATTAGGATCAAAAGAAAATCTCTCATTTATTTAAATAGGATCTAGATTTCTGTAGGCAAGTTGAGTTTGTCACAAATCTATGTTTCCTCCATGTTTCCTGTGTATTATGTTTCCTTTCTTTTGAAATGTATTATTTAATGAGAGATACCACATGTTCCATTTTATGTACAGGGACAAATATTGCTCAGATTTGAGAAAGCCCATTGTTTATTTTCATATATGTGAATGTGTTCACACAGATATGTTTCAATGTGCATAGTATGTATATATGCATGCATTTTCATGCTTTTTTATTATTGCTCATATTAATTAAAATCCCTGCAAGAGGGCAAATATAAAGCCAGAGCAGTATCAGGTAAGAGTACCCCTACAATAGATATCAGAATAAAAGAGCCATTTTATATAACATTTTGAAAATCACTCCTGCGAATGAGAAAGCTTATGTAGAGCATCACACTCTCTTTGAGGTGGTATTTTCAATAACTTACAGTAGCTGCCAAATATATCACAAACAGAAGTGCAAGCTATCTGTACTAGTCCTCTGTTATCTGCCTAAAGTATAGGAAGCCAACTTCAAACCCAGAAAGTTAACTGAATTCTGGATTGTTTTCAGAATGTTCTTCAGAATCATATTTTGATTGATTTTCAGATGAAATCTCATCCAAAAGCTATTGAAATCTGTAGAACCTTTCATTTACTTCAGTGGATTTGTATCAGAGACATATTTGACAGCGTTATTTAAGGTGATGATTTAAATTAATTTCAAAGCACTAAGCGGAATTAAAAAGAAGTATTGCCATCTACTCAAACATGGCAACACTGAGCAACCAACCAATACGTCTGCATGATATAAATAGTAATATGCTACTATGGAAGTGGAAGGGAATACTTCATTTGTAATTCAGCTGCAGTATATCACTAGATGCCACACTAAGTTTAAATAATGTCAGTTATATACATATAGCCACTCATATATATTTATGCATACGTACACACTCATATACTTATTTCCTGGTGATCTGTTCAGGTGTAGTTAGAGCAGTTATGACAAAGTGAATGGTAAGAAGAACAATATGGATATCCCACCAAATTAGTGCTGGATTTCACTTTTTATATGTACTGCTATAAAGGTCAGATTATTGGTTTTTCATACAGTTTAACTACTATCTAGAAATAAAAAGCATTCAGTAAAACTTTTGGACACTAGTCTTTTAATATATCGACATATTTTAATAGGAAGTGTTTCAGGTAAAAAAAAAATCATTAGTTAACTGACATTGTGACAGTGTATTATAAAATGTTTGCGAAAGCTAAATTCACTGAATCTCCTTTTATTATTTTAGAAGATACTGTCATTGTAACACAATCACACCAAAGATAGTACTAAAACCACTTTTATTGGATGTTACTACTGGTATCCATTTTGAAGATAAAAATTATTTCTTATTTTGTTACATAATACATTTGTTCTTTACAATTTGCTGAAATTTTGAAATATAACTCTGAATGTCATCAGGGCAAAGTATTGCTGGGAATTAGACTAAAAAGTTACTTTCACCCCTGAAGACCTTGATTAAATTCTGTCTGTGTACTAAGAAGAAAAATACTTGACAATTTTAGCTCATATCCATTATCCATACATCAAGAAATAACATAAAAGAAATTATCTGTTCAAAAATTCTTTAGACTCAGGATGACATTATCAAAGCAAGCACATATTTGAGTCTCTATGATGTCTTTGCCTCTGCAAAATATTCAAAATAAAATTTTGAATAACATTTGAAAAATATGCAAAATGAAAATATAATAAATGATCTGCAGATAATCCTCAGCTCTGTCTTGACTATCTGTGACTGACACCTTGAAGCATTTTTGTGGTCTTTCATTTATATATTAAAATACCCTCTATGATTCCTTATTTTCCTCACACTTCACTTAGTTGATCAAGAAGGGAATAGGGACCTAGACTGGAAGATATTTTTAAATTTTAAAATAGCTTTTTCCATGGTTTTCATCCATGAAATGGGTGCTCCCCAGCACTGTTTGTTTTTTCAGGATAAATGCAGGATAAATAAGTGGAAAGTAGATTATTTATTTATTTCATAGTTCAGTATTTCTGATAGAATCAGAACTGATTTTGGATTGGATTTTTAGATTGCACTTCTATTGTGGTTTGCAGCCCCTGTAAAGCAAGAGTCCTCAGTGCTTTCATAAGCGTGTTCAGGGCTCCAGCGGTGTACTAGAAGAGTCTAGACATGAATTTCATATTATAATATCATAGAATCATAGAATGGTTTTGGTTGGAAGGGACCTTAAAGATCATCTAGTACCAACACCTGCAAGAGCAGGGATGCCTCCCACTAGACTGGGTTGCTCAAAACCCCATCCAACCTGACCTTGAACACTTCCAGGGAGGGGGCATCCATAACTTCCCTGAGCACCCTTATTCCAATGTCTTACCAGCCTCATAAGAAATAATTTCTTCCTAATATCTCATCTAAATCTACCTTCTTCTTGTTTAAAGCCATTCTCCCTTGTCCTATCACTGCAAGCTCTTCTAAAAAGGCCCCCTCCAGCTTTCCCATAGGAGCCCTTCAGGTACTGGAAGGCCTCTATAAGGTCTCCCCAGAGCTTTCTCTTCTCCATACTGAACAACTCCAAATCTCTCAGCCTGTCTTCACAGGAGAGGTGCTCCAGCCCTTAGATCATATTTGTGGCCCTCCTCTGGACTTGGTCCAACAGCTCCATGTCCTTGCTGTGTTGGGGACTCCAGAACTGGAGGCAGTACTCGAGGTGGGGTCTCAAGAGACTGGAGTAGAGGTTTTTAAGTGTTTTACATGGATCAATACTTTTTCTAAGAGTTCTTAGAAATTATTTTTTGGGTGTATTCTGAGACTGTGGTAAAGTACTACTAAACACTAATTACATCCATGGCATAATGCAAAACTTGGTGTCCAAGATTGTTACTTGCTTTGGTTTGCTATGATTTTATGTTTGTATAAATAAAAAGGATATAATAATCTTATTCTGCCTCTCATGACTGGGGTAATCCTAGCATGTAGCTGAGAGCATTATCCTGGATATTGTTACACATGTAGTGGTTTCTTTAGAGTTATAGGCTTTAGAATTTCAACCTTAAGATTTACATTCTACCTCACAACATATATTCAGTGACATTCTGTTCAAAATATGTGTTTTGCATGCACTTTGAAAAAAAAATATGGAGGAACAGTGAAATAGTATCTTGAAAGCATTGAGCATAAATTATTACTTAAATGGTCCAGTGTCTGAGAAAAAGCTGTGTACAGGCAGAAATACAAATTCAAAAGCACATTCGGAAAGACTGAAATTGTAGCTTGTAGTCTGCAGAGATTCTCCCATCCTCATTTGTCTGGGCAGTTAGGACTATGAACATCGAAATGTAAGTGCTTCTTGTTATGAAAATAGAAAACATTCCATCTTTTGGGGATTTTATGAGCAATTTTTTAGAAACAGAGAAATAATGGCTGGTAAGGTATTTTTAAGTACTGGAAAATAATATTTATTTATGCAAACATAGATACATATAGATAGTTATAGACACAGATACATACCTACAATGGGTATACTTGTATTTAAACACACCAGTCTACATTTGTGCATATATATTTTTATGGTATAAATATACATATATATGCACATGCATATATGTGAATTTTAGTTCCCAGCAAGGCATATTTATTATGTTTTATTCATTATGCCTGAATTTCATTCTCATAGGAAACAACAGATTTGAACAACAAAAACTTGTTCCTCAGATGAGCAGCTAATAAGAAATGTTCAGGTTGCATATCCTTCAGAAATTCAGCTACATCAAACTCAAAATGTTAAATTCCTAGGATGACTTCAGATTTAAAAAAACAAAACCCCACAGAGAATTTTTAATGCCTGGTGATAAGAAATTTTATTTCAGTTCCCTAGTTCTCATTTTCTCTGTACATAAAAGTTGGATCACAACTCTAACTTTGTGTATGAATCTGTTGTGTAAAATGTGCTTCTGAAGCTCTTTCTTCATGTTAAAGGATTCAGTGATATGGGTGCACCATCTTGAAACTCAGGACAGAGGACTGCACTGTGAGCAGAGTGAGCAGGTCTGGCAATGTAGCAGTTGGCAAATGTCAGGATAGTAAGGAGACGGAAGAAGGAGACACAACTACCAACACCCACCCCCCGGGACACCCTGGCCTCACTCCAGGAATACACAGTATGCAGCTGCAACAGTGCTGCTGCCCCCACCTTGTCCCATGAACTGTGTCCTTTTCCCTGTGGACAAGGGAAGTCATGTCATTAGTAAAATTGCTTAAGTCTGTGATTAATGTGTTTACATATCTGAGCCTTTTTACTTTCCATGTTTTAAACTGATATAAAACTGCAGCAAGATAGGTAAGACTTGTATGGCAAGGATTCAGCTTTTTGTTTGACCTGTCTGGATCCTGTAGAATTAAATTCTACAGAACTGCCAGAAAGCTTCAGATATTAGTACTTGAAATTTTAATTTCAAAATGGACTTCACTGATCTTCTTGTCATTTGTAAATATGTATTGAAATCAGTAAACAAAATGGATTTTAAAATAATCTCTGTCTCTATGATTTGAATAAAAAGTTTCCTTTTTTTAAACAAATAATTTTAGAAATTCTGACCACGAGGTTATGATGATGTTGCCTGATATAATAAAATATTTAACATTAATTTAATTTGTCTGCTTTAATTTATTTAATACTTTAAAAGGAATCATTTCCTTAAATTCAGTTTGTCCCTCTTGTGTTAGCATACCTTCTCTGTAATGATTATATCACTCTAACATTGTTAATCCACAGGGTTTAAGATCGACTCTCTTTGTTTTATTAAGATATTATTGGTTTAATAATCTAGTAAGACTGGAGAAGAATGTCACTGTAACTAAACTAAACTAAACAAATAAAATCACATACCTTCCACTAATTATTAAGAAATAAAATAAGAACAGAATTTAAAAAAAAAAAAAAAGGAAAACCCAATCTGCTTAGTGACAACATATGTGTTTATTTTATTTATGTATGAAAACATTAAACAACAAACCAGACAGAATTAAAGAGCTGCATGGCCATTCATTTAACCATGCAGTATATACATAATTTCATGCAGGAGTCCAGCATGAGCTCATAGCATGATAGTTCTGATATTAAAACTGAATTCTCAAAACATATTCATTTATTTTTTTTCTAGGGAGAGGTCTTCTGATTGAATATATATTCTTTTGTCATTTTATGTAAGGTATTTGTGTTCCAGTCAACAGACAACTGACAGGCACTGTATGCACATGCATTAACACACTTGTAAACATGTCTTGCATATATGTGAACACACTGAACTGATGATAGTGCTGAAGTTTTCCATTATAGATAGCTACAGATTATTCAATACGTTCATCTGCATACAAACAAAAAGGAATTGTCCATTCCATTGCAAGTAGGGGTAAGGATATATTTCTCCCCTTAAGCTGATTATTCCTCCATGCATCTCTCAGGAGATACAGCGCAGAAACTGCTCTCTACTTTCAATTTATTATTCTCATTCCAAGTTTAAATATTTTGTTATATTCATATCTATTTTTGTCACTTTTTCCCATAAATAAATAATCGTCTACATACATATGTATGTCTATCTCTTTCAGGATAAATTTTTCAATACTAAAAGCCAGAAGCAATTTCACAAAAACATTTTAAAGCTTGTTTTAATAATCAAAAAGAGCAAACATTAAAATACATGTTATTTTATAAAGAAAGATACATCTCCACATGCTCCTGCTATAATATATATTTAAACATGAATACATAAGAAAAAGGAAAAGTACCCAAAGCCATTTGGTTTCACAATCAGCAAAAAAAACTCATTCCTCGTGGTTGCAAATACAAAGAGCTTGCTTCTAAGTGACTTGCTTCAGCTACTTTTAAATATTTAAGAGATTCATTGTGATTACCTGTAAGTCATCTGAATATAAGCAACTAAGAGGGCACCTAGAAAAGAAATTTATGCATTCATAATGACAGTGCTGCTACAGTTCTTTTAAAACAAAAAGAACAGAAAAGAACAGCTTTTGCTAGATGACTACCTGAGAGTTCAAATGAGGAGTTTGGGAACAAAAGAGTAATGCTTACTTCTCAGTGTTGATCAGACTCAGGAAACAGGAGAATTACACTTACTGCACTTTTACTCCCACTTTTCTGAGAATCTCAACGTGCTTTCTCTGTTTATTCTTTAGCAATTTGTGCTTCTGTTTTTTGTTTAATAATATACTTCTCAATCTTATTTACTCTCATTCATTGCATTGCTCTTGAAAAACTTTGGCCTCCATCCAGTATAGTTCATAAAGACAATACAGGTGCATGTTTTTTTTTTTTATGACAAGATCGCCTGTTCAGGACCATGGAGGAAATACTGCAAGACTTGTAGAAAGGCTTGCTGAATGAATAAAGCTGAAATGGAGAATAAGTATATATTGTACAGAGAACAGTTACTATTTTAGGACCAGAAGTTCTGTAATTGCTTTAGAACAGTCATGTGACTAACCTGATAAGGATTTTCTTCATCGGGCCTCCTTAGATGTAGTGCTGCAGTCACAGCTCAAAATTACTGGCATTATCCTCTTGTGTGAATCCTGTGCCTAATGGTTTCTCTTAAACAGATCCACAGAAGACCATAAACTGAAAAGCAATAAATCATCTAAGACAAAATTTGGTTATCTTTGCTTGTGGAATCAAAAAAGGACAAATGATAAGTCCTGCACTTGAGAAGAAAAAGATGCCATGTAGTAGTAGAGGTTGGGACCTAACTAGCACAGAGAGACGTGGAGGTGTGGTAGACAGCAAGCTGGGCATGAGCCAAGTACTGTGGCCATGCAGCACATAAGGCCAAAAGCCTCCTAAATTGTCCTAACAGCAGAATGGCCAAAAAGTCAAAAGGAAGTGATTATACTGCTCTCCTCAGCACTTGTGAGACTGTATCTGGAGGCAGTGTCCAGTTCTGGGCCCTCCAGTTAATCAAACACATTTATTAATTGGAGTGAATTCTGCAGAGTCAGCACTGTAGTCAGGAGCTGGAGCACTTGCCTTTTAAAGAGAGGCTGAAGGAGCTGGGATTGTTCAGACAGGAGCCAGAGATGGCTTCAATCCCCTAGGTGATTATGAGGTCATCAAGACAATCAAGCCAGGCTTTTCACAGTGCTCCATGTTGGAAGGACAAGGTGCAAAAGACAACCTGAAATAAGAACAATTTTTTTCTGCAGAAGGACAGTCAAAGACTGAAACAGGATGCCCAGAGATTTTGTGAAGTCTCTATCCTTGGTGTTTTTAAGAACCAACTGGATAGAGATCTGAGTAACCTGGTCTGACCTCAGAGCTGATCCCATCATACACAAGAAGTCAGATTACAGACATCCTGATCTCCCTGGTAAACTGAACTATCCTATGATCCTAAAGGTAGTAATATTGTCACACAGTGAAAAATGAAAAACTGTGACCTAAGTGTCAGGCATGGATTATAGGCTCTTTTCCTTAAAGACCTTACTTGAAGTCTTGGGATAAAAATAATTTGGAAGACTGCATTCAAAACTTAGATAATCAAAACCTTCACAGATGCATAGCCTGTGAAGACTCAAAACTTCTAGCGTCTTCTTCAGATTCTACAGATATCGAAATTCCACACACATTGTTGAGAATAACTAAGTTTGCAAGGAAAAAAATTGCTACAAAACAACAGTTTACAGTAAGAAGATTATATGACCAGACAAAAAAGGCAACAACAAAAAAACCCCACCAAAATTATAAGGCACAGAAAAAACTGAATGTATGGTCTTCAGCAAAAGCTCACATTGAGTATGTTTGTATGCAGGAGGGAATCCATGAGGTCTTACTCTATTGAGAGCTTACCATTTAACAATGCACTTCTAATCTGTGATTGCTTTTTAAATGGTCATACACAGAAGATATGCAAGCACAAAATGTACAGACCTAGAAAAGCATGTCTGCAGGACATTTGTAGAACCTATATATAAGAAGCAGCTACAGAGCTATTTCAAGTTTCTTCTACTGTCAGTTTTAAGTAGGTTTTTTATTCAAATGAAAAATTATGAGTGCAAGAAATTGTACATCTTCATAAAGAGAAAAAGACATGCTTGTGAGTTCTGTATTTGGGGTTTCAGTATATTGGTTGTTTTGGTTTGTTGTGGTTATTTTAGATAAATTAAATGTAATGAACAGAATTAGATCTTTCTGGTAAAATTACATTTCTTTCAGGAATTGATTAGGCTAAAAATGTATAAAATGTTATTAATAGAAAAGACTTTTCACTGATAGATGAGCAAACAATTAGTTGTACTAATATAGCTGGTAATAATAAAATACAAAAGACTGAAATAGGAAAGAAAATATTAATAAGTAAAAGTTAGTTACAGAAATAATCAAACATCTGAGAGACATACTATACATTTCTGTAAAAAAAAAGTAAGTTTTACAAAGTTTCATTTATGGAAAGCATTTGTGTATTCATTTGAAGACACGCTGCTGTGATCAAGAACAAGTATGTGTAAATATATTCCTTTTAGTTGAACAATCAGATAATAATGTTTTAAAACAGATTTTTCTTTTTCTGGATGATTAATAGAATACAAATAAAAGCAATACATTCTTCCTGCATTACAGGAGCCAAGTACTACTTCAGTAATCTTAAGAGTATATTCTTAGGAATATTTTAATATCTATAATGTTTGTATAGATTATCAGAGGAGAGGAAAAATATACACAATCTGGTAATGTTTGGTAAGACATAATACAGCACCATCAACTTTAAGAATCCAGACCTTGCAAAAGAAATAACATGTTTTTTCCCTTTGGAATTTATTCTCTATAGAAAGGACAAGTCCACAAAGCTCAATAATATATTCAAATTAAACCCAGTATTATTACATGGTGATAGGGTATTTTACAACAGTGTTTATGCATGTATGAGTAATGAAGAGCTGTTATCAGTAATTCTTAACAGTGCCTATTTCTAAAATTGTGCTCAGATTTTTTTCTTTATTGTGAAAAGAGATGTGTTTCTTACTGAGGTCAGGCAATACCCTCTATATCTTACAAAGACAGAACAGAATCACCATTTCCACTCTAGTTAAACCTTCCTGACAAAACTAAACTAAAACTTTATATCAATTTAACCAAAATGGCAGGGGGGGGAAAAAAAAACACAACAAACACAAACAAACAGAACAAACAAACAAACCTACAACAACAAACACAAAACAAATAAAAACCAAAGGGAAGAAGAAAACCAAACCAAACCCCCTTTCTTTTGCAGCTTTCCTTAGCTCCTAACATTTTATCCAAGTAAAAAGGTCTCAGTTTTACAAACAACTCGATTTCTTTTCCAATATTTTCCACCTTCCTTCACACATTTTCATTTTACTTTGCACATAAATTAAAAAACATAACTAGGTGTATGAGTTGTCTCACTGGGTTGTGAATATTCACATAAGTTCACAAATTTTCCTGAAAGTTCTCCTAATCATTGGTAGCAGGGACACCTCTGTCCATACAAAACCAAAACAGCTACATTTTTGCTTCATCTTCTCTCTGACTGCTTTGACTTATTGTCTATAAATAGTAGATTTTACTGAGCTTTTACCCATGGAATTCACTTCAAGGTTTCAGTATAACTTAATTTTATAATTAAAAATACAGACAAAGTTAAATTCAGGTTACTAGAAATGAAGGGTATTAGTAATTTTACTATGAAGTTTTCAGGATAATTTATTTCTTTAATAACTATAAATCTGCTGCTAACTGGAATTCAGATGATAGTAAACTTATATGCATCTAGCCCCATTTTTTCCTCTTTGACAAACATGAACTATTTTGAATAATTTTAAACCTAGAAACTAAGCCTCAAGTATTAGACTAAAAATAAACTCTCTGGAATTTTTATGTTTTATTTTCCTCATAGCTAAAAATGGCGTATCCTGCTGCAAGCACACACAGAGGCTAAGCTAATAGATGAACATCCATCATGTCTTTTGCCTAGAGCAGTGGTTTCCAACCTTCAGGCTATGCTGAGCCAAATCATCTCTCCTTTGGGTTTGGAAAAGCCTGGCAGCAATTATGGGACTCTCCTGTGAAAACTTATACACAGAGATGAGATTTTTTTATAATTTATATAGACTCCAATCTAAAAATGTATTCTACATTTTCTATGAGGAAGGCAAC
Organism: Apus apus; assembly: GCF_020740795.1. Lineage (NCBI taxonomy): Eukaryota > Metazoa > Chordata > Aves > Apodiformes > Apodidae > Apus > Apus apus. The sequence continues at coordinate 93,720,794 of NC_067285.1, read as the reverse complement.
TTTTTCTTTTCAATATGTCACAGATAAATTTAATGTCAATATTTAGTGCAACCAATCTTGTTTCTGTAAGTGATGCAGCTGACCCCAAATGTCCAAAGAGCCATTCCATACCATATGACATCAAACTCAGCAATAAAAGTTGGGGGACGAAGTAGTACATTTGGAGCCATGGCATCTGCCTTGCCAACCAACCATTATATGTGATGGTGTCCTGCTTTCCTGATAAACAAACAGAATGATTGTGCCCTGAGATAAGGCACAAAAACCAGGTTCAGACTGTGACAGCTGAACACCTGCCTGCTGATGGGAGGTATTCAATTCATTCCTTCCTTTGCTTGCTTTTGAGTGCAGCTTGTGATTTACCTATTAAACTGCCTTATCTCAACCCATACTGAGATAAGATTTTTCTCACTATTTTATCCTTCTGATTCTCTCCTCCATCCCACTGTGATGGAAGGAGTGACTGTGTGGGACTGAGCTGCCTAATGGAGTCAAACTACAAAAGTATCACACAGAGAAATGAGCTTTGGTTCAAATCTCAAAGATGGTCCTTGACAATGAAGCTGTGCCTCCTCTGGAAAAAAAGAATGCACCCATACTTCCTTCTTCCTCCATGAAAAGAGTTTATGACAATTCAGTTTTTGTTACTTTTGAGTACTAAAAGGAGTGTTTATTTTTTTTTCCAGAACTCAAATTCTAATTCTGGGACAATTCTTGAAGCAATGAAGATATGTAGATAGATGTGGTGCTACTATTACAAAATCTGCTTATTGTCACCAGCTTTTAGTCATTGTACTCTTGTTTTCATATGAATGAACTGCATATTTATTTTCCTAGGGCTGGTAGGAGAAACAAAGGAAAATAGAAAAAAAAACACACAAACTAAGACGATATAACTCATGTATTCAAAAAACTATGTCAGTAGCTGAATTTTATTTTAAAATTTGCTGATGTTCACTCGCATGTATTGTACAATGGTTACAAGAGTCAAGTAGAATACAATAGATTCTGTTTGAAGGAGTATCAGTCCACATGTATCAGAATAATACCCTAGCTACAGAGCTGCAACCCATGCTGGAAACAGAGACATGGTACTTATATTTCTGCATTCTATATAGAGGCGAGATATCACAGAGCATTTAATGTCTAATGGCATCTTGCTTGTGTGGCCTGGTTTCCACCTCAGGAGGCTGATCCAATAGATACAAATTAGACTTTTATCTCCCTGCAAGGCAATGTCTCCCATCTCCTAGCAAACTCCAAAAAAAAGGCAGGTGATGCACAATCAGGTAAATTTTTGCCCTGTGAAAGATGACAGCTTCCAAAAACTGTTGAGTTCTAAACTAAACCAAAAAATATCACTGCAGTGAGGTCCAATATTGCCAGTATCTGCTGAATCTGTAATCCAGCTGGAGAAGGGTGTCAGGAGGTCTCACACTGCAGAGAGGAAGTATGACTGAGCTGCTGGTCAGTGCTACCTTTTCTAGGAGAGTAAATGTTTCTTAAGCCAAACTCCTCCATAGAGTAATTGGAACAGATGATCATCTGTGTTTTATTAGCATGTCCAGCAGCAACTCAGACTAGGTTCCTGTATTCATTCTAAGTGCATCTGTTTCTCTCAAAAGAGTATTGTTGCAATAATGTTCAAAGTTGAAAAAGTGTATATGTGCACGATCCTTCTATATTATCCACTGCCAAAATACATTTGAAGATAGAAACTACATCTGTACATCGTATACGTAAACAGTCATTAAAGCAGATTGCGTAGCCTTTCTGTTTAGCAGTGAGGTTATATATGTTCAATTCACAATGGAAGTAATCCTAAAACAATATAATTTAAGAAATAGAAGTTTCCACACTCTAATTTCCCATATTGTGGTACTTATTGATGATGGTTATTGATCTCCTTGGAAGTGCAGGTTGGGATTTTCAGGTTCACAAAGGCTGTCAAAAATACCTCAGACACAACAGCGGCCACTTAGCTATAAGATAAGAGTGTAAAATTCAGTAGAACTTCTGTTTGGTTTTTGTTTGTGAGTTGGTTGTGCGTTTCTCCAGCCAAATCTTTTCAGCACATTTTAAGGGGATTTGCAGATAAGATGACTGCAGTGTCATTTTTGGGAAGAAAAACTGCACATTTGAAACCATTTTATTTTACTTGGATCACTAGAGTTTTGTTCACTAGTTTTTCAGGTAAATGCATTTTTCTCTCTGCAGGCCTGCCCAGAATTATAGCTAACTTAAGAGTTGCATATATGTTCAAAGAAATGGCTGCAATGATCCAGCTTCAAGATTGATTCTATTTCTACAACCCTTAAGTAGACCCATGTATCACCTTACGTTTCTGTCTTAATAAAAATAATGCTCTTTTCTCTTTCGCTCAGTGTTGTACCTTTCAATCTTTGAGTTGTTTTTGTTGTTGTTGTGGGTTTGTTTTGTTTTGGGGATTTTTGTTTTTTGTTTTTTGTTTGTTTGTTTGGGTTTTTTGGGTGTTTGTTTGTTTGTTTGTTTCTTTTTTCTTCTAACTTGTGTAGTGGTTTAAAATATATTTTTCTTTTCTCATCCATCCATTTCCCTTTTTGCTCTAGTCCTTCAGGGGTTTGTTTTTCTGTTCAATTGTGTCTTTTATTTTTTACAGAACTTTGACAAGTACACTATTAGAAGTTTCTTTTTAAGGAATCTTCCACTCTAGCAACAAATCAAGACAAAAGAAAATTTCTATTTTGCAGATCATTTACTATGCCTACACTGTCTGCACACGGAACAAATATAGAATAAAACATTGCTACTGAGCAAATGAAAAAACAGTATAATACAATGAATTTTACCAAGTGCTGACATTTACCAACATACTACCCTTCCTACTCTGTTGAACTGCTTATCCAGTTATTTGATTTAATAAGAATATATGCAGACCTGAACACCCAAAGTTTGAAAAGCAGTTATTCAGAAACAGGATAAACTAAAATAAGAATGCTGGATTTAATGCTGATTTTCTAAAACTGGAACCCTGTTGCTGTAGCTCTATTTGACAATCATAAAAATGTGGAGTGTTTCCCAGAAAAAGCTTTCTTTGGAATCTGATGCAGAGAGAAATTCAGGCAGCAAGAAGTGAATGTCAGGTACAAATGGGAGCTTCAGTAAACCAGAAAGCCTCACTATAAAAAAGCAAAAAAATAAAAACAATTAGCATTTTAACAGCTAATATAAGGAAAAAAAACTGCGCAAAAAGAAGAGTAAATAATGTCTTTTCCTCCAAAGATAAATGGCTTAAAATGACAGAGTGAATCCAAGAGCAATGATATTTCTGACAACTGTGTTGCATTTTGTCTTACAAGAAAATAGTCAATGTGTATTTTCTTTCAAAACACTTATTTTATTACATTAGCTGAATAAAATAGTTATCTTTTCTATTTTATTTCTTCAACCTTGTTCCATTGTGATCTCTGATAACACAGATTTTAGCAGCCTTCCAATTAACAGAGGCTAGCAAGAAGTCAGGTATTTATACCCTTTGGCTTAATTTACATATTTACAATCTATGGACATTTACTATCCTATCGTTCAGTAATTGGTAAATCAGGTAGTTTTTATGAGAAGACAGACTCCTTGAATTTTTCAGACTTCTCAGGAAGCCCTTCTGGATAATTATGGAGCCTCTCAGATGCACCCACAAGCTCCAGAAAATAATTCGTACTCCCTTACTTGTCCTGAGGGACTGTGGCTGTAATAAACTGACTAAAAGGAAAAAGTTCCTCAGAGACTAGAAAAGGATATAGATGAACTCTGCAGCAGGGTATTTTGAGGGACTAATGAAGGGACAGAAGAGACGTATTTAAAATGCATTTGTAATCTGCTTCCTTTTAAAGGACAAAGCAAATTAACTTTGTGTTCTGCCTTTCTTATTCTTTTGAGGCCTTCATTTTTCTCTTAGAGAAAAGCACATCAATTTGCAGCACAATTCTCCTTCCTCTCCATGTCCCATTCATTTGGCTGCCAGAACACTCGATTCTTGGAATGCAGCCCAAAGAAAACAGACAAGGTCAGATTTTGGAAGGTAAGTAAACAAAAAAAAATATATATAGCAAGATGGTGATCTTTAGAGTAAACTTTAAAGAGTTTTATTCTGTGAAGTTCAAAGTGTTCCCTTAAAATCACAGTGCTTAAATAAGCTCTTATTCCTGTCAAATTACTTATTCAGTGTTCATATAACACACTTTATTATGGCTAAGCTTGGCTATTTGCTTGTATGTACCGAAAACTAAATAGACACTTTTTTTTTTGAGAATCATTTTTGGGGTAAACAATTTCAACCAGGTTAATAAGAAAGAAAGTAAAAGCATAATGGTACTGAGAGGCAAATACCTCTTTCTTTAAGAAAAAATAAAAATCAAGTGAGGGGAAAGATGGAAGATTGACAGACTGTTTTGTAGCAAATAGATGACAATGCAATCTGAATGCAATAAAACTACTGCTAACAAATTGATTTCAAGGCACAGTGTTTAAATACTCAAAAAAATTGCAAAGATATCAAAGAAAGAAACATGAAAGATAGAACACAATATTCAGGTCTGATGCGTTTTTGTTTTTTTTTTAAATACATATAGTGAACTTAAATATAATTTATTTTACATCCAAAATAATATTTATAAGGCATAAAAGCACAAATAGAGGTGACAAAAATTAATTTAAGATTTAAATTTTTAAACTGTACTTTAAATACTAAATTGACCATCTGGTCCTTTAAAGATAAATGTATTAACTGCATGAATTTACTTCAAGCTAGTGTGTAATCTAATTTCTGTAAGAAAGTGCCATGCAAATGTGGGACAAGGAAGACTTCTCTAAGCTTCCTCATTTTTAAGTGTGAAAAATGCCAGGGTAAGGAGGTTGGGAAAATTTTACTAGTATATTAAATATATACAGTGTTCTCTTTGAGAAGAACAATTGTGAAACCCACCAAATTTTTTCTGTTTATTACACTGAAAATATATTTTCTTATGTTACATCCTCCTTATCTATAATTCTTCTGCCTCAGTTTAACTGAACATTTGAACGGATTACTCCTTGTTATATGAGATTTAGGTGTTCTCTTCCTTCCAATATTTCCCTGTGTGTTGGTCCACAAATTTTCTTTCATTTTTTCTTTTTTTTTTTTTTTTTTTTAATTTCAGCAAGAATCCAGAAGCAGCTTAAGCAGAAGTACAGCATAACCCTTAATGAGCAGAAGATTTAAGATCTCTACTGCATGCTCCATCCATTAATACACTGTTAGAGTTCCAGGGATATTCTTTAACCCCAACCATTTGGAAGGTGTTAGGGCTCAGATTTCTACTTTCTATGAGGAAATTTTTTTTCTCATAATGGTGTGTAACTAGGGAGTTTAAAGGGTAGTTCATTGCTTCCAGTACTGGCTGACATAAAATTTCATTGTAAAGTGTGACAGGTATAACAGGACATAAAATTTAGTCACTAGATAGGGCAGGAAAAGCAGTCAGAAAGCAATTTTTTATTCTCAAGTTTTTATGCTAAGGTGTCTATTTTGCAATTTCTATTCTATAACACAGACTTCTCACTCACACTAGTCTAGATCCCAGCCTCCATTGCTACTGGTCAAGTTTAGATGTACCACTTGACTCCTGGCTGGTGACCCAGTCTCTATACACAGAATTTCTGTGTCAGAAATTCATGCATGTGGTGCACCACATAAGAAGCTGGGGTTTTTTTCACTGATTATTGCTTTCTAACTTAGATGGTTGGGATGAACTACCAATGGCCTTATTTGTCACATCTCCCCAGGCCAATTACTTTGACTCTTTCCATAGACCCAATTAGTGGCTGTTACCTCAATCATTAATAGTTTTGTCTCTCACCCTCAAATGTGCTACAAGAACAAAAAAAAAATTAGCCATTCATCTGATCTTTCTTTGTTTCTTGTGAATACCTAAACCATTAGAACAGGGCAGATGTAGTCCAGAGCTTTGTAGTAAGACATCCACATAACAATTTTCTGTGCTTTGTTGGTTTTGTTTTTCTTTTTTCCCAGCACATACCAGAATGTAATGTGTAACTCTTAGGAGTTAGAGCTGTGCAGATGTAGGCAAGGTGCTTTTAAGTGAGATTGAACCCATTAAATGCTTGTCAGTGTTCTATACTTCTACTTTTATCCGCTGTTGTTTTCAGTGGCCATCAAAAGACTTAGAAATCCAGTGAGAAAGAACATTCTCTTGAAAACTGTACAATAGTTCTGAATGATGCTTCCAAATTTAAAAAGCCCAGATTGTCAACATCAGTGTATCAAAACCAGAGTATTTAAGGTAGATTGAAAAAGAAAGCTGTATATAAAGTGGAAATTTATATTTTCTATTGAACATATCAGTCCTTCTCTAGATTCTTAATGATTAAGATCTTTGTTTTAGATTGAATTTATGCTAAATTCTAAGATCTCCTTCCTTTGACTGACTTCCACTGCAAGTCAGTTTCCGAGTTAGAGGATTCTAACCTCTCTCTGAAGTACAATCATTGACATGTTGAAAAATTGTTCTTAGATCCTTTATTCTGAATTATACCACATACCTGTAAAATATTCCTTCTTTGTATTTATGAACCAGAGAAGCAATTTGCTTCTCAGTAGAGAGAGACATCTTTTTCTGTACAAGAAATTTTGAAGTTGTTACCTGCTGTTACTATTGACCGGCTAAAGATTACTTTCATTGGAACCTCAAGCTGCAGTGTCTTCTTCTGTTGTCTCTGAATGGGTACCAGATGACTAGTTTAGACAGTGTATCTAAACTTAAGACTATTAAATTTGCCTTAAATTAAACAACATGGTAGTGCTCTAGTAAGTGTAGCTGCTACATTTGTATCACTGTTATTATTGTAACTGTTATATGCAGTTTTTAAGATATTTATTTTATTTTATTTTTATGTTTTATTTTTTATATTTATATTTTATTTTTTGTTTAAAAACTTGTTTTGTATCACAGTGTTTATTCATTAATAAACTTCTGTCTCTGCAGAAAGCACACACTTATGTAACTCTTCAATAAGATTGCTATGACATTTCTTTAAGGTAGAACTAATCACGTTTGCAGTTTCAAAAAATGCAAAAGAGAGAAAAAGAACGTTTACAGAGATTATGTTTTTCTAAAAGGTTTACTACTACAATTCTAAAATTCTAAAGCAGCAATATCTACTTCATCTTTACCAATTTCTAAAAAGTATTTTCTTCTACCTCCTAGTTACTTTCACCAGAGAACTTACCACTTGGGAGTCTAAAAAGAAGGGTTAGGACTTGGTCAAAATGGCATTACAGTGTCTAATTCATGGAAAATAAAGGTATGAAAGTGAAAATATATGCAACAAAACAAAGCAAAACAAAACAAGAACTACAGCAAAGGAATACTCAGACATTCTGGCTATACTGATGTAGAGATAATTTTTAGAGGTTGCATTAGAATAATCAATCTTTTTTCATTTTTCTTTTTTTTTTTTTAATGTGCCATCATTTTGATCAATGAATAGAAAAAAGCCACATACACCTAAAATAGTGCTGAGGAAAAAAAAATTTGTCATTATTTAATATAATCTAAGCATTTGGCTTTATGCACCATTTTACACTCACGCTTTTTTTTATACGCAACAAATATATTTAAGAAAAATCTTGAGTCAAACTCTTTCTTTTGATAAATCAGATTTTACATCAGCAGTATTATATGGGTTAGAATTTTGGTGAATGATAGAGATTGAGCTTTAAATATTAACACAAGACTCAGGTTTTCTCAGTTACAAAATGCCTAAGCCAAATGACCTTGTGAACCTCTTTCTTCTTTCAGATTTTTCACCTGTAACTAAAGTTCTTCTAAGACCATAGTATGATGCCAACAAAACCCTTATCTTTGCAAATGTGTCCCATTTTCTTGTTTATTCCTATTCCTTTAATGCTCCCATCTTCTCCATGGATTTTATTAACTATCATCCTTGCATCTTTTTCAAAAAAAGCTCTAATAATCTTCAATTCTTATATGTCCTTAGTCTTTTTTTCAGATTGCTGCTTTTTCCCTGAAAATCTTCTAATTGTCTTTCTCAACAAAAAAAACTATTCCAACACTTTGCCTTCAAATTTACAACATATCTGTGCTATCAGGTTTTTCCTGAGTCTCTTCTCTGTTTCCCAGATAGCTCAACATGGCCTTCAAGCTACTACTCCCTTCTGTCCATAAAGATGTATCTTAGACTGGCCCGCTAACCTAGTTCTCAGTTGTGTTGGGCACAACAACATGCAGAAGCCTCAATAGTAAGGTTTTTTTATCATGCTTTTTCTATTCTAAGATAATAGTTCAAACTCCAGGTTCAGGTGTTTTTTGTTTGTTTGTTTGTTTGTTTTGGGGGGGTTATTGTGTTTGTTTGTTTGTTTTCTTTTTTGTTTTTTAAAAAGAGGATAATTTTCCCTGCCTCAAAGATTTTCCCAGTTCTTGCTCAGAGCATTTTTAAGAAGTACGTGAGGAAGTGCAGATATGTGGCTTCTGAATGAGGAGGCCTCCAGTTTGCAAAAGAAGTCTTGTGATTTATTGTGGGAGAGACAAACAGCTACACTGGGCTTCTGAGACTACTTCCTCCTCCTCCACTCTTTGCAGTTTAATTCTCCTGACCCCAGCTTAAATCTCAAAAAAAGTAGATAAGTATAGGGTTCTTCTAAAAATGAAGTTATGTGTAGTCAGTATATCTCTACTATACTAGGTAAGTCAATTATAGAGTAAAGACACAGTGATCCAACTGCATGTAAATAATTTGTACTTTGTTCTGTTGAATTAGAAGTATTACAGTTCTACTCTTAGATATAAAACAAGATTTTGGGATATTGTGACATCAACCACAGGATAAAATTTATTCTCCATAGCATAAAACTGGGGTGGGACAAAGCAAATCACACAAGTACATCTACAGATGCAGGTATTCTTCAGAACCAAGGCCCCAGCATGATTGCAGGAATGAATTTTAGGCGGCAAATACTTGTATTCATCATACTGTGCTTAGAACATGCCAATTAATGCTTAAAAATTATGACCCTCAAAAAAAAATAACCTAAATGCTTCTAATTTATCCTTCCTTCAAAGACATATCTTAGATGTATTTCTGATTACGTAGGAATCTCTTTGGTACATTAATAGCATGCAACTCTCATAAATATTTATCAACCGATTAGAAAATTAAAATACTTGTAGATAATAATGCCATTTGGATATTCTGGTCTTCTCTTGCTCACAGAAGTGCAATTTTGCTTTATAGATGGGAAAACCAAGAAATGACAAATAGGGTTTAATAGCCTATACAATTGTTGTTAATCTCTTTTCATTCTAATGACTATAGAATTTATTTATTAATTTTTTATTTATTTTTCTAAAATGGCTACTTATTCCCCTTTGCACTACTTCCTTTGCTTCTACAATGATACTAGAAATGTAGTAAGAAGCTGATTAAAGTTGAAATTTACATAGAAATGGTTCAGGCTATAATTGCGTTTCAGATGAAGTTTACAAGGTACAACACAAAACACTTTTTGTGACTTGTTACTTTTTATCTGAGCATGACGGCAAAAAGTGAAGAACATGGAAATATCTATCAGCTCCTTCTATATATAAAGGATAGTGCCTTTATTAAGTATAAAATTATTAACATTACTACAAGGATGAAATAAAACTTAGATAACAGGGAATTAATTTAGGTATTAATTTAATTAAATACATCAAACTATGCACATTCCAACAATACATAATTTTTTTCCTGAAATGTTATCACCTTTATTTCTCTCCAGGAAATTACACTGCTGCTGCTCTCCTTTTAAAAGGAACAGAAAGTAAATTTACATAATTTTTACCACAGCCAAGCTTCAGCAATAAATTTTAAGGTGATGTTCAGTTATGAGATTCTATCCTTTCTTGTTTGCTTATAATCAAATTACTTATTTTAGTCTCATTAGCATGCAACTATATTATTTACTGGAATAAAATACCAATCATATTTCTGAAGCAAGACTTGATATTTAAATCTTGTCTTTATCTTGTCTATAGGTACACCATGAGACAGCTGAAGTTAATCAGTAATTGAGTACTACAGGGGTGATCAGAGTCCAGTGAACTCCCTGGTCAACAGTTTCCATTACTTAAGCCTTTCTTGGTGTTGCTAAGCTCCAAGAAGAACACTGAACTTGTACATGTTAGTGTCTACACTACAATGCATACACAGATTTCACCTTCCTTACTCTTTTGCCTGGGAATTTTAACACATTTCTATTAAATTTAGACTCAGGAGAAACAGAAGACACGAATTTCTTTTCTTTTTCAATATAACAGTAATTTAGGGCAAGGCTATTGGCTTATTCACTCTTCTGCACATTAACTGACCACATTCTGGTACAAACTGATGATAAAGTGATACAAAGGCTATGCCTCTGAAAACAAAACAAAACAAAACAACCCCCCAAAAAAAACCCTGAACAAACAACAAACCCAAGGCAAATCAAATAAACCCCCCCAAAATAAACATTCATTCATCTGCTCCACTAAATGTCTGATTATTGAGAAAGGTATTCTTTGTGGAAGATCATTACTGTTAACAGCAGGGATGCTGAGAGATAATTTAAAGGTATTAAGCTTGCACTGAGCCCACCAGTGTCCCTGAAATTTGATAAACTGCTGTATCTAGAGAAATATTACAGTACTTGCTCTAACTAGTCTTTAACCTTGTGGATATATAATAGATAGTTCCGTATGTATAAAACTAACAATAGGAGGTAATATAGTTTATCAGATATTCCAGACTTTCATTCTCAGATGTTTAAAAAAATAACAAAGCTTCTCTTAATCAGGTCAATATTTTATAACACTAGCAATTATCCTACTTTATTCCCTAAAAGCAGGCCAGCTAAAACCCATCTGTCCATCTGGATTGACATTGTGCTCATCCAGTGTAATGATAATTGTAACTTAAGAACAGATTACTCCAATCAGAAGCCATGTGGCAGACTAGAGGTATGCACCTTTTGCATAGCTTGCTGAAAGCTCTGGTTCTTTCTCCCCTTTGACTAGTTGGGACACCATAATATGTACTATTGCCAGAACTCAGAAAAGAAGCTTTTGTGATGCCATTATCAGCTTTTCTCACAGCACTGCAGGATCACATATGCCATTGTTTTTTGTACAATATGTTACACTATATAGTTATATCCCATCATGTAATAATGTAATTCTGTAAATATAAAGTTATTAATGTCATTGTGAAAACTGAGGAATTAGGAGTTCATGATAGGAATTGCCAGTGTAAAACTGAAAGTTTACTGCATATATTTTTCTCCTTAGCTAATTCTTACATTATGCACAAGTTGTGCCATAAAATAGTATGATCCTACAGGACATATATCCTGCTGTATTTCTTTATCAGTTTTTACTTAATTTTGAAGTAGATTAACAAAACACTTTTGAAGAACAGCTGCTTATCTGTATAAAATATTTCACAGTGATTTTATCAGACTCCAGGCAGTGCAAATGCACATCTCTTTCAAAGTGAGGAGCTCAGTTGTGCTATCATGGTAGTGAATGTCAAGCTGATGAAGAATCTATGGTATAGGCTTTCTCCTGACTACAGGATCTTTTTTATTAAAATGTACAAACATATCAAGTAAGGAATGTTAAGCCTTGACCAGCTGGATAACTAAATGTTCAAGTGAGAAAACACTAGTCATGTAGTGAACACTGTTGCAATTCTCTTGACTGTTTGGGGTGAGACACAATCACCCTGGTTAACCTTGGTTTATTTGGGTTTCTCTGGTATGAAGCCAGGGAAAATGTTTCAGAGTTCTCAAATCTCCTTGTTCAAAGAAAAAGAAGGGGACTCTGCAATTTGTTAATCACACAGCACATAAATCTTCCAGTTGCTTGACATTGTTCAGGATTATTTCTTTTTTATTTAAATCTAAAACTGAAACTGAATAATTAAATTGAGAAGGTTGTTTACTAAAAAAAATAATTGCATGTGTGTAATATTCTCCAACTATTTCTTCAAATCAGAGTACAAATAGGCATTTACTATGTTCTTATGTGCCCTATAGTTCATAGTATGATATTTAATTAGTATTTTCTTTTACTTATTAATTTAAATATTTTGTTATAGTTATTTTTTTATTATATAATTGAGAAGTCTGGTACAGCAGAGACACTTGGTTAAATTTACAAATACAAAATTATTAAATAATCCAGTTTGGCCATTTGGGATTTTTCTTCTAGCAAGGACAAAGAAAACTTGATGAAAATGTTATCTTAACTTCATATGAATGACAGTTAGCCTATTTCTCTGCTGTTTCTGAGCAACATGCCTTTTCTTTGATAGATCCATGATCCAGGGTCAAATATTGGTCCTACCATTCAAGTAATTTCCTTGACATTATTAACCTGAAAGACATCTTGATGGATGCAATATGCAAAAGTGTTCTCTGTCCAAAATAGCTCATTTTCCAAATATATCTTTCTCCTTCAAATTCTTCCATCATGGCACACTAAAACTCATTGGTGTATCAAGGTTGTCGTAATACTGATAAATTTCCCCTTCCATAAGACCATTTCTTCAGACAATGTCCCATCTTTCTCTTCTAGTAGGAGCTCAACATTCATATTAGAAGCCAAATTCAGAAAAAAAAAACAACCACAAAACCCCAAAACCCCAACAGAAGATACTCTAATTAACACTAGGTTAAGCTCGAATATAGCGTATCACACATTTATTCTCATGCATGCAGCAGTCAAATATCCAGCCAAAGTCAAGTGTTTATCATCCATGCATTAAATATAGATTTAAATGAACCTTACAAAGAATGTGAATTCATTTAACTTCTATTCTTACACATCCTCTGACCTCTAGTTTAGATATTTTCAGACTTCTTTACATCTTCTGTAAACAAATGATAAGGAATTTCAGTGAAAAGTTTGGAGTGGAAGGTATTTCACCTGCTTGTAAATTTTGATACCTTATATTAAGTCCAAACTTGGCTCTGAATTCTTTAAGACCATCTATATCTCATAACATAAATGACAGTATTCCTTTGCCTGTTTAATTTTAGAAGGCATCTAACTAGAATTTTGAGAGTTTTTTCAGATAAATTTAATATTCAAACAATTTAAAATAGCGGAAGACAAATTGTATTTCCTTTAGATGGATATAATCTGAAAGATTTGTTTCAAGAACTTTCACTGGGGTTATAACACATATCCCTACATCTCCAAAATGTACACATCATAGAGGTCAGATCCTTATAACCGTTTGATCTACAGATCCCCACCTATTTTATTGAGCTGCTTGCTAAAGTGGACAAAGCTACAGCCAGAATATTTACTTATCTTGTACATCCTACAGTAGAGGTTTTTAATATTTATCGTCAAATATAATGGGTGATTTGAATTGCTGGCTCGTAGAAATAACATATTTTTATAACCTCTTTCTTAGATTTGGGGGCACTGTTTTAGATATGAAAAGACAAAAGGAATTCTAATGTCAATGGCTATAAAGCAATAAAGTAGATAAAGGTGTTTTTCAGTGTCTCCATTATACCAGGTTACATCTGAGGATTTATAGCTTTGAGCAGATAATTTTCCTTGGATTCCTATGTGGCTGGCTGTACATATCTTTGTGTGAGTAATCTAAACCACAGAGACTTTAACTGCCCATATGAACTAGATTAAGAAACAATACTGACAATCTGAGAACCGGCTGGGAAAAGAAAATTAATCAATTAATCTCTCAAGAGGCTAAGCAGGTTATAATACCAATCACTATGAGCAGTGCAAGTTAACTCTTACAGATGGAATACCAGTGGAGAATCATGATGTGGTAGTTTAACATACAAAATTAATAGCTAAAAGAGACCCAATGATAGTGGTTAGGAAACAAAATTTACAACATTTAAGAATTTAGTTACCTTAAAATCCTTTAATCTTCCTTCTTTAATTTCTTCCTAATATCTCATCTAAATCTACCTTCTTGTTGTTAAAACCATTCCCCCTTATCCTATCATTGCAAGCCCTTCTAAAAAGTCTCCCTCCAGCTTTTCAGTAGCCCCCCTTAAGATACTGGAAGTCCTCTAAGGTCTCCCTAGAGCCATCTCTTCCCCAGGCTGAACAATGCCAACACTCTCAGCCTGACTTCATAGGAGAAGTTCTCCAACCCTCAAATCACCTTCATGGTTCTCCTCTGGACTCACTCCAACAACTCCATGTCCATGTGTTGGGGGCTCCAGAGGTGGAAACAGTTCTCCTGTTGAGGTCTCATGAGAGCAGAGTAGAGAGGGAGAATCACCTCCCTTGACCTGCTGGCCCTTCTTTTGATACAGCCCAGGACACGGCTGGCTTTCCGGACTGCAAGCACACACTGCTGGCTCATGTTGAGCTTCTCATCAACCAACATCCCCAAGTCCTTCTTCTCAGGCTTTTTCTCAATCCATTCTCCACCCAGCCTGTAACTGTTTGGAATTACCCTGACTGATGTTCAGGACCTTGTACTTAGCCTTGTTGAACTTCATGCAGTTTGCATGGGCTCACCTCTCCAGTCTGTCCAGGTCCCTCTGGACGACATCACTTCCCTACACTGAGTCCAGCATCCTGACACCATACAGTTTGATGTCATCAAGCCTCAGCAAACTTGCTGAGGCTGCCCTCAATCCCACTGTCCACGTTGCCAAAACAATATTAAACAGCACCAGTCCCAGTACCTACATCAATAATAACAGTCAAAAAATCATAGAAATTAGGACCTCCAAATGTCCCTTCCATTAATCTAGACCAACTTTAACTACTGTTAACTACTGTTTAACTGTTTTCTTATTAACTTACTTTTTAACTACTGTCATCAGGATTAGATTAGTTAAGCCATGGCTTTATGTCACCAAAACTTGAAAAAACACGAAGAATACAGATTGCATCACTGTCATCACCACAGGCCTTAAGAAGGTTAAATATGATGGGCTCTTTGTACATACATGTTGACTACTACTTACTTTTTCCTTGCCTTTACAATGCTTGCAATTCTTGTGACTAACACTCTTCATTATCCTCACTGTTATACTGTATTTAACTTGTTCCTGTATCTCAGACTTTCTTTTTGCTTTTGTATTAAACAAACAAAGAAACAAACAAGCACCTGGAGCTATCAACTGTACTGCATACTTTTCTGATTATTTTCCTTACAAAAAAGGATAGCTATAATAAATGAATGCTTATCTTGATTATGTTACTTTTCTGTATCGTGTGTATTCCTACTCAGCCTCAGTGAAATTGTATTTTGTATAGTCACATAGATAGGTCCAGATTTTTATATAATTATCACTTTTGAATACTTTTTATCTCACAAAGTGAAAATAGTGTTCCATTTTTTTAATTTTAACATCAATTGTTCCTTTGCTTACACATCATTATGCTTAGTCAAAATCTCTTATATTGTGCAAAACAGTGCCTTCTTGTGCTTGATTCCTTTACCTTAAAAATAAATCCTAGGTGTTGTATGATGCTTTTTACAATTAAAGAAAAATAATACTGAATCTTCTATATACTCTTCGGATTTCTTTTTCTCAAGTGTTAGTAAAATGGTAGGTTGCTAAATAATAAGTGCATTTCTCTTCTGATGAAATAGTATTGCAATAGGGCATAGCAGAAAAATGTTCTTAGATTTAGAAAATTTTTATCTAAAAAAGAGATAAAAACCCCACCATCCTGCTTATTAAGATATATGTTCTTGCTAAAAAATATAGCATGGGCAGAAGCTGATCAAATTATCTCTTCTATGAATCTCAAATATATATACATGAAGTTTTCCAAATTATGTATTTGAAAACAGACTTCCTGCTTGTCTCTAAGAATCTGAGGTTTGGCTTATCCAAATTTTAAGAAAAAAAAATCATAGACTCACAGATAAAGGCATTAGAATATTAAATGTACTGTCTGGTTAACATAAAAACTAGAGTGGCAAAAATATTTGAGGATGGTTTTAAATGTGCCAGGTTGTATTTATCTTTTTACATAGCTGTGACACTACAGATAAATATTGTAACTGAAGATGAACCAGAAACCTCTGTAGTTAGGGATGATTCTGTACACACTGTTACCATTTGAGGCTTGTCATTCAGCATGTCATTTTATAGTTAATTATTTCTTTTGTCCTTTTTTATTTGCGTATTGGATGCATTCATTATTATTTAATATTGGATTTTGTGTAAAACTATTTTAATTATAGGAGGTGTTTATTCCTTTCTTCTGTTGTTAAATATTTGGACTTAGATGCTTCAAAGGTCTTGATTTCTTTTCCTTATGATTATTTTTTTTTTTTTAAAGTAGGCTTTGATATTTAATTGAATGATAATTCTTCATGATTTCACATTTGATTTTCAAAAAAACAAGAAAAGCTGTCTTCAGGAATTGATCTGAGTCACTGCCAGGGCAGCACCTGAATACTTGGAAGTCAAGGGGAACACATTTTGAAGTTTGGTATTGGTTCGTTGCATGCCAGACAGATTAAAGGTGTAGGAAAAGAGGACTTTTCCAGGAAGTTTTTCAGTCTAGGTAGGAATGTTGTTCAGCATGATTATAATTATGTCCCTGTTTCTGTTCCCATACACTGCTGTGACAGCCTTTGAAATGTTACCTGATCTACTTCTCAGCTCTTGCTTCTTTGTGGTCCTGATATTGCTTAGATTGAAACACTCCATTGAGGAAACACAAGGAAGACAATGTAGTTGATTAATTTCTCATTTAGTATTTATCTGCACAACAATTGCAGTAATGTATTGTTAAGTAGACCAATGCAAACTAGATCTCAACAACCTGTCAGCTCCAAGTAGAATCTATTCTTAGATGCACACCTCTTAGTGCAGGGTCATTTACTTTTCTTCTCATTGACATCTAATACCAGTATTAGTTAAGTATACATGCCTCAGATAATTCACGTGCTACTTCATTGCCAGGCAGTTCTGCTGTGACATGTACTTTCTTTCTAGAGCTATACATATCCAGATTATCACTACCAAGAAAATCAAAGCACTTTTAGGAATTTAGGGTATACTACATATGCTTTAAAACTTTATGGAATTCATAAGAATATCAGTATTGAAACTTCTAAACTGTAGTCACTCCTGAAAAAGTCATTTGCAATTCTTTCACTGATAAAATTCTATGATCACTAAAACGGTGTTAAGAGCTACCAGTTTGCTAATAGGCTGGGGGCTTTTCTGTCTGTTCACCTCCAAATAGCCATAATATTTCAAATAACATTCAAATAATTGAGAACAATGTATAATTTTCAAAATTATAGCTGCAGTCTATGCTAAAGTGAATTATAACTGGAATACTTACAGAACATTCAGGGTTTTTTTCTCTTCTTCAGTTTTCTTGCTGCATTCTGCACAAACAAAATACTGCTAGGCTGGTATTTTAGCTGTGGTCAAACACAATTACTAAAGAAATACCTTGTACACAGTGTCAGGCGCTGACAGTGAAGGAAACAATTGCTACAAGGCCACACTTTCTTACTGGAGCAAAAAATTCTGTCAGTGTTGCCAACATAGTACACAAATTGAAATTTTTTAACCTGTGATATGAAAATGAATTTTTCTGCTGTCTCTTTACAAACGTTAATATGGTTACTTTTGCTATCTTAAACAAGAAGCTACTGATAGTGATAAGAAAAGTAATATGATTCTGTTAGGCAGTAGTTTTTCTCTTTCTCTTATTTATTGAGAAGAGATGGTTCAAAGAGAAGTCATATTTCTTTCAAAAATAAGGATTGGTTCTGTAAATCTTTATTTTCACTGTGTTTCTCTTGGCTGTGCTAAGCAATCTTCCTGATGTCTCCATGTTTCACTGTGCATGTCTTCACAACATTTCTGTAAAACAACATTATCTCCACTATAAAAATAGAAAGAAAGGCAAAGATGAACTTGCAAAGAAAACCTAGGGAGCCTGAAGAATCATAGAATGATTTTAGTTGAACAGGACCTTTAAAGATCATGGAGTCCAGCCCCATGACCAAGGACAGGAGAATCTCTCAGTGCATCAGGTTGCTCAAACCTGATCATGAGCTGGTTGAAAGGAAGAAGTCAGAGAGTTGTGGTCAATGGGACAAAATCTAGTTGGACATCTGTGACTAGAGAAGTTCCTCAGGGGTCGGTACTGGGACCAGTGTTGTTCAATATTTTCATCAACGACCTGGATGAGGGAACAGAATGTACCCTCAGCAAGGTTGCTGATGACACTAAACTGGGAGGTGTGGCTGACACACCAGAAGGCTGTGCTGCCATTCAGCAAGATCTAGACAGGCTGGAGAGTTGGGTGGGGAGAAACTTGATGAAATTCAACAAGGGCAAGTGTAGAGTCTTGCATCTGGGGAAGAACAACCCTATGTACCAGTACAGCTTGGGGACTGACCTGCTGGAGAGCAGTGTAGGAGAAAGAGACCTGGGGGTCCTGATGGACAGGAGGATGACCATGAGCCAGCAATGTGCCCTTGTAGCCAAGAAGGCCAATGGCATCCTGGGGTGTATTAGAAAGGGTTTGGTTAGTAGGTCAAGGGAGGTTCTCCTCCCCCGCTATTCTGCCTTGGTGAGGCCACAGCTGGAATATTGTGTCCAGTTCTGGGCCCCTCAGCTCAAGAAGAACAGGGAACTGCTTGAAAGAGTCCAGCACAGAGACACAAAGATGATGAAGGGAGTGGAACGTCTCCCTTATGAGGAAAGGCTGAGGGAGCTGGGTCTCTTTAGCTTGGAGAAGAGGACACTGAGGGGCAACCTCATCAGTGTTTACCAATATGTTAAGGGGAGTGTCTGGAGGATGGAGCCAGGCTTTTTTCAGTGATATCTAGTGATAGGACAAGGGGCAACAGGTGCAAACTGGAACATAGGAGGTTCTACGTAAACATCAGAAAAACTTCTTTCCTGTGAGAATGACAGAGCACTGGAACAGGCTGCCCAGAGAGGTTGTGGAGTCTCTTTCGCTGGAGATATTCAAAACCCGCCTGGACGCCTTCCTGTGTGATGTAATCTAGGTGAGCCTGCTCTGGCTGGGGTGTTGGACTAAATGATCTCTCGAAGTCCCTTCCAATCCGTAAGATTCTGTGATTCTGTGAAAGCCCTGTCGAACCTGACTTTGAACACTTGCAGGGAGGGGGCATCCTCACCTTCCCTCGGCAACCTCTTCCAGTGTCTCACCACACCCTTTGTAAAAAAATACTTCCTTATATCTAGTCTAAATCTTCCCTCTTTCAGTTTAAAACTGTTGATCCTTATCCTGTCACTACAGCCCTTGGTGAAGAGCCTTTGTTGATCTTTCTTACATCCACTTTATATACTGAAAGGCCACAAAAAGGTCTCATTGGAGTCTTCCAGGCTGAACAACTCTCTCAGCCTGTCTTCATAGGAGAGGTGTTTCAGCCCTATAATCATTATTGTGACCCTCCTCTGGTTCTGCTCCAACAGGTCCATGTCTTTCTTGTGCTGGGGAGCTCCAGAACTAGACACAGTACTCCAGGAGGGGAGAAGAACCTGTCTCAACCTCCTGGACACTCATTTTTTTATGCCACTTTTGTTTAATTTTTTCATCAACAATCTGGATGAGATGATTGAGTGCACCCTTTTTAAGTCTGCAGAGGACACCAAGCTGGGAGAGAGCGTTGATCTGCTCGAAGATAGGAAGGCTCTATAGAGGGATCTGGACTGGCTGAATCAATGGGCCAAGGCCAATTGTATGAGGTTCAACAAGGCAAAACATGTCAGGTCCTGCACTTGGTTCACAACAACCCCATGTAACTCCACAGGCTTGGGGAAGAGTGGCTGAAAAGCTGTCCAGCAGAACAGGACCTGGGGGTATTTGTCAACAGTTGGCTGAATAGGAGCCAACCATGTGCCCAGATGGCCAAGAAAGTCAACAGCATCCTTGCTTGTATCAGAAATAGTGTGGCCAGCAGGACTAGGGAAGTGATTGTCCCCTCGTACTCAGCACTGTTGAGGCCACACCTCGAGTACTGTGTTCAGTTTTGGGTCCACCACTACAAAAAAGATATTGAGGTGCTGGAGAATGACCAAAGAAGGGCAGCAAAGCTGGTGCAGGGTCTGGAGCACAAGTTTTGTGCTCTAAAGGAGTCTCTGAGAGAACTGTAGTTGTTTTGTCTGAAGAAAAGGAGGCTGAGGACAGACTTCATCACTCTCTGTAACTACCTGAAAGGAGGTTGTAGCGAGGTGAGGGTTGGTCTCTTCTCCCAGGTAACAAGAGGCAGAACAAGAGGAAATAGCCTCCAGTTGTACCAGGGGAGGTTGGGTTGGATATTAGAAAAACTTCTTTACTGAAAGGGTTGTCAGGTACTGGAACAGGCTACCCAGGGAAGTGGTTGAATCACCAACCCTGGAGGTATTTAGAAGACGTGTGGATCTGATGCTTAAAGACATGGTTTAGTGGTGGAATTGGCAGTGCTATGTTAATGGTTGGACTCAATTATCTTAAGGGTCTTTTCTGACCTACATGATTCTGTGATTTTATGATTCATTGCAGCAGGGATACAACTGGCTTTCTGGGCTGCAAGTGCACATTGGCAGTTCATCTCCAAACTGCCTGCAGTTATAAATTATTTTCAAACATGGTTTAGGGATCTAATACCTAGGAATCCATAGGTTCCTAGCAACTATCCTTAAGTGTCTGAATTTTTTCAGATGGGTGTGTCCATAAGTGGCACTAACAAAGTCAAAGTGATACTGTTTTTTCCTTTAGTTTAATGTTTGAATGGTTTTGAGTTCCTGTGATTTTTTTCTATAATTCTATATAATTCTATAATTCTACACAACAGCATACCAGTAGTAAATGCTTAGTTAGTTGTTTGTTGTTACATTGTCATTTTCCATGAGAATATTTGAGCTCTGACTGCAAACCAAGCTTTTTTTGTGCTTGCTTTTTTTTTTTTTCTTCTGTTATTGTTGTTGTTTTGGTTTTTGAGGGGGGGTTGGTTTGGTGTTTTTGTTTTTTTGCTTGTTTGTTTGGTTTTGTTCTTTTTTTTTTTTGTTCTTTATGGTTATATACCCTGATGGATGTAGAAAGACAGAATCTTCTGTAAGTCCTGTTACTGGCCAATTAAAATCAATAGCCCTCTGCCTATTGCTGACAAACTGTTAGGTAATTCATGTCAAGGAATCACAGAGTCTTAGCAGTGTATTGCTGAGCCTAAACTACCAAGTCCTGTAGCACTTGTTGTTGACTTGCATGTTTTATGTGCTATATTAGCCTGTTTTCTATACGTATGAGCATCTTGGCGAATTAAATGGAAAGGTCAGATTTGTCTATACCAATGAACTTAGCTGAATCTTTGTTGACAGATACTAATTGACCTTCCTTAAAGGATAACCAGAAAAGAACACAACATTAAATAATGATTTCAGTCCCTCATCATCTTAATTAGTTCACTTTTGTGAAAGGCACTGCTGAAATGAATATGTGTCTCTAGGTAAACATGTAAGTTAACACTTTAGGTGCCTACAGTTAGGTTGCACATCTATGCTCAAAAAATGTAGTTTTCAGTTTTTTCAACTTACAGGTCTACTGAACTCAAATAAACTTTCAGGAATTTAGAATTGTGAATCAATATGTTTGTGCTTCTGTGTGTATGTAGGGATTTAGGATTCTATTATGTTGGTATAAAGTACTCTAGTGCAGTTCAGTAGTGATTCTGGATACAGTTCTAAACTGTTTTATCACATTTAGGGGAATAATATTTTCATTCATTAGTCTGAAGGGATCTAAAGATTTAATGTACCATTGTTTAGAAATGCTGGAAAATGTGTTTCCTGAGAGAGCATCCCTGTGGTCACTTTAACTAGCCAATCATCTCAAGTATTTATTACTTTATATTTCAGACCAGACAAACAATATCTGTAGGAGTTATTTGCATTACAGAAGCTGTAACCCAGGTGACTGTTTCCTTCCTTTTATATCTCTAAATACTGTAACTCTTAGCTTCTAGATGCAAAGCTTATTTTTTTTAGCTGAAACACTTATGAGCTTTTACTTTAGCACATGTGATCCTGGCACAACCTCTGAAGTTTAACTACATAACAAAGTTGTAGCTGTTCAATTAACATTAACTATGCTGTATAATAGCAAGCAAATATTAAGAGTATTTTTAAATACTTTTAAAAATCAACTTTCATAAGTCAATTCTAATAAACATTTTTGAGATTTTTACCAGATATGATAAACTCTAAGATGCATAGAAAAAACTATTTCTATATTGCAGTACTTGTACAAGTATCAGTGAATGATTTGTACAAAGAGATAGAACACAGAATTAATAATTTCCAGGCATGAAGTAATTTCAGATAAGTTAAATTCATACAGCAGTCAGAAGAAACTGAACCTATTATTGACTTTGAACTTAACAAGCAAAGGAAAATAATTACATGTATATTCCTGGAAAGAGCAGTATAACCAGGTAGAAGCTATGATGTTCAGAAGCAATTAGAAATTAGCTTATATTAATCATTGTGTCCATTCCCTCAGCTTTCTGACATAGAAATCAAAGACAAATGAAACCCAAACAACTAATGGCAAAGGAGTAAAAGCAGTTAGAATTGCATGTTTCAGGGTCAACTATTAAAATAAATATAAAATTAAAATAATACTTAGAAATACATTCTATCTTTGATCTCTTCAGACTCAGTTTCTCATTTACACATCAGCTTGTTTTTTTTTCTAAACTACTAGTGAGATGGAGTTTTATAGTAACGGAGAATCAGGCTGTAGGTACCCTAGAAGAGAAGATAGAAAAAGGGTTTTTGGCTGTGTTTTGGGTGTGGTTTGTTGTTTGGTTTTTTCTAAATCTTAAGCCAGTTAGGAAGTAGAGATGGTTCTCAATACCAGGTGAATTTGCTCATAGTAGAGCTAATTAAATTACTAATACCACTTTCCAGAATAGATTGAGCTAATAATGAAATACTATGATTCATTGCAAAAGTCTATCTGGTCATTATTTTAATGCACTAGTGCATTTCTGATTGTGAACCAAGTTACCACACACACGCTGTCAATTATCGTTGTAAACATTTACTTTGCATTATTGATTGTTCATCCTGTCTCTTCATTCATGTAAATTGCAAGTTACGGAATCACAGAATCTTAGGGGTTGGAAAGGACCTCGAAAGATCATTGACTCTAACCCCCTGCCAGAGCAGGGTCACCTAGAGTACATCACATAGGAAGTTGTCCAGGTGGGTTTTGAATGTCTCCAGTGAAGGAAACTCCACAGCCTCCCCGGGCAGCCTGTTCCAGTGCTCTGTCACTCTTACAGAAAGTAAGATTTTCCTCATGTTGAGATGGAACTTCCTGTGGTCTAGTTTGCATCCATTGCCCCTTGTCCTATCATAGGGCATAACTGAAAAGAGATTGGCCCCTCCTTCTTGACACCCACCCTTCAGATATTGATAAACATTAATAAGATGCCCTCTCAGTCTTCTCTTCTCTAGACTAAACAGCCCCAGATCTCTCAGCCTTTAATTATAAGACAGGTGTTCCAGTCCCTTAATCATCCATGTAGCCTGCTGTTGGACCCCCTCAAGTAAATCCCTCTCCCTCTTGAACTGGGAAGCCCAGAACTGGACACAGTACTCCAGATGGGGCCTCACTATGGCAGAGTAGGGGGGAGGAGAACCTCCCTTCACCTGCCGGACACACTCTTCTTAATGCATCCCAGGATACCATTGGCCTTCTTGCCACAAGGGCACATTGCTGCCCCATGGATAACTTGTTGTCCACCAGGGCTCCAAGGTCCTCCATGGAGCTGCTTTCTAGCAGGTTGGCTCTTAACCTGTACTGGTGCATGTTGTTGTTCCTCCCCAGGTGCCAGGACTCTATACGGTGAACCTCATTAGGTTCCTCTCTGGCCAGTTCTCCAGCCTGTCCAAATCTTGCTGAATGGCCACACAGCCTTCTGGTGAATCAGCCAATTCTCCCAGTTTCATATCATCAGCAAACTTACTGAGGTTACACTCTGTACCCTCATCCAGGTCGTTGATGATGATGTTGAACAGGACTGGACCCAGCACTGGTCCCTGGGAGACTGCACTAGTTACA
Source organism: Apus apus (assembly GCF_020740795.1). Taxonomy (NCBI): domain Eukaryota; kingdom Metazoa; phylum Chordata; class Aves; order Apodiformes; family Apodidae; genus Apus; species Apus apus. The sequence goes on along the minus strand of NC_067285.1, from coordinate 93,696,657 downwards.
GGTCTCCAGATGGACTTTGCACCATTGATCATTATCATCTGGGCTCTATTGCTTAGCCAGTTCTCAATCAGTCTCACTGTCCACTCTTCTACCTCTCTCAAGAGGATGTTATGGGAGACAGTGGCAAAAGCCTTGCTAAGGTCAAGGTAGGTAACAAGGTAGATAACATCCACTGCTCTCCCTGCGTCTACCTCTTCAGCCACAACGTCATAGAAGGCTATCAGATTAGTCAACCATTACTTCCCCTTGGTAAATCCATGCTGGCTACTCCTGATAACTTTCTTCTCTTCCATGTGCTTAGAGATGAACTCTAGAATGAGCTGCTCCATCATTTAAACAGGGGTGGAGGTAAGGCTGACTCATCTGTAGTTTCCTGGATCATCCTTCTTGTACTTTTTGAAGACTGTTGGAGGGGAGGTAGCAGAGGGAATAAATTAAGAATGACTTTAAGAAAACCATGACAGAGATAGGATATGGAAGGTTACAGTCTTGATGGTAAACTGCATGGACAGACGTGCACATTGAAAGTAGGAGCCAGCAATGTCAAATTAATTCATTGTCTTCCTGCATCTTGTTAAGAGTCAGGCAGACCACACTTCAGCCTTCCTAATTCTGTCAGCTGCCCATGCTTGCAATATCTTACTCATTGGTTTGCAAAAGGGGGGAGAAGATATTTATACTATTATATTGGGTGCTGTAGTGGGTTGCCGTACAAATGTGAATTACACTTAGCAACCCCTAGTTTCACTGCATAATCAAGGCTAAATATTACTTTGTTCCAAAGACAAAATTACATTTTCAGAGTGAATGCTCACCAAACAGATCCTCTTTAAATTTCGAGGACCCAATATCTACAAGTATAAACGTAATGGTTGGCCGATCCATTCTTCTTTTGCTACTACTGACTTCTTGCAGTCACAGAGGCTGCTTCAGTCTGGTACTCCTCTTCACAAATATACAGAGTGATGCCAAAGAAGAAACAGTGAAAGTTACATACTCAAATATATTTACAATTTTTTGGTCTGTATACATATGAGAAGATTCCCCTCACATTACATCCCTCTGCAGTTCTCTCAGTTCTTCTATGCCATTCCTAGATTTTCTGTTTCAAGCTTTAAGATTATCTCTCTGCACTGCATGAAAAGCAGTAACTTGCTTTGAATATTAATATACAGAGGAAGAAAAATGAAAGGAATTAATATAATAGTCTAACTTGCACCTTTTAAGCCTCTCTGGTTAAAATTTCACTAAGTGGGAAAGACTTATGTTGCACAAAAAGAAGGCTTTGAGGAAGATTGTACAATGTATGAATTCTACAATTTTCAGATCTGCCTTTCTAAAAGGCAGGATACAACTCTGGATACCCTGACTAGCATTTTGAACTCCCTGCTGTGACTGTCTCTACTAATACCAGTTCTGCATGATGCTGGCTAAAATCTGCGAGCATACTACTGAGGTGGCAAGATATATGAAATTTAAGTTATAATTTACAATTTAGGATGAAGGTTTGCCCTGTAGTTGCATTTGTGATTTAGCTGGGTACCGGTACAGTGAGCATGTGTACCCAGCACACCTAGTCATTAATTCACTCCATGGTCCAAGATTTCCCCAAAAGATGTCTGCATAGATGAAAAAATTGAGTTATTAGAGATAATAGATTAACTTGAGAGGTGACACACTGAACTTCTAGCCAGCTTCACCAAAAAGCATTTGACTAACTGTTGCAGGAGTTCTCTCCAGCTGAACATTTAAGACAGTCCGGGAGACTTCCCACAGGCAGTCCTTGCTGTACCAATTAATTGCCAACATTTGTATATATAAATGTGTGGGTTAATAAGCTGCTTGGAGAAACTGTCCATCCCAGTGATTGCCCCACTGCAGAACAGACCAAACAGTGCATCAGTAAGATACATATAACTAGTCACCAAAAATGTCCCTGCAGATGCAGAACTGGCCATGAGGGACAGTAATTTTCTACATAGTTAAGAGATGTTTTTTTCTGTAGTAAGAGGCAATAAATACTAATGGATCACGAATGTGTTGGAGTGGTTATTTAAGAGCATGGGTCAGGTGACAGCAAGAATTCAGCAGAACAGCTCAGAAAGCTTCATCCAAACTAGTTAATGATGCAGGTGTAAGGACCTTTGTAACACAGACTGATGTCACCACCCAGAGAGCCACTAACACTCCTGTTTCAGAGATTTGATTCTTTACGTGAGCATCAACTTACAAAAAAGAAGCAAATGAATTATTTATTTTAACAAATATCCTATGAATATCTGTGCAAAACTTGATCTGATCAGTCAATAATGCTATTAATTTTGCTTACTGTCTGATATGCAAAATTTTATATGCATGACAATTTATATTGAAAATATACAAACTCAGTGAATACCTGTGATCATGAACGAGATTCCCAGAAGGACAATGTGTTACTGGAAAGCAAATAACAACATTCTGACAAAATGTAAATATATAGTGCCACACTGCCAGCAGGTACTAACATCAAATGAAGTTGTGTGATAATTTGATAATTGATTCTTTGTGATAATATCTGTGTAAGAAAGATATGTTAAACATAAGAATATGTGGTTTTTCAGCATTTAAAATCACTGGTTTACATTAATTTAATTTTTACTGTAATTTCCTAGGAGATATTAAGTAATTCTGGAAGCATATTGCTTTAAAAGAAATGTAAATTTTATGTAAATGTGATATGACTGTTGTTAATTAATAATGCCACTTTTATATTAAAAATATTTATATTTTCTATTACTGTAGGACACTCAGGTCACTGGTTTTGTATTCAAACATGGTTTGTTTTTTGGTCTGTAACAGTGTTTTTTGAATTTTCCCTTTTGGCCTATGTAGATGCTATTTTACATTGCTCAACTTGAAATTTAATTGTATAAAAATTGGGATTAAAAAAAAAAAAGAAAATATTCCTATTCAAATGTAAGTCTAAAATAGAGTAACTTGTTCAAAAGGGTCACACAGGTCTAAAATCAATGCAAAAATACCAATTCAAAGGAGAATCTGTAACGGAATAATTCTGTAATATACAGAAAGATGCTTTGATATGAAATAAACAAAAATAATGTATAGTAAAGAAAGTAACCACTTCTTGCCCTTTTTCTTTTTTCTGCAAGGCTAGAACAACTGGGAATTCATCTGTAGAGTTAAGGAAAGTTTGAAAAACTCTGCTCTTAATAGCACTTGAAGTTTGACCTTGAGATTCCTATAAATTCTCCATTTGAACAACAGTAACCCTGTTTTTTCTGAGAAGATGTAATATCCCACACCATATTCTAAACTTTTTCATTTATTAAACAGAATTAAAGAGAATGGCATGAGAAATGCTGATATGCTGTATAAATCAAAGGTCTAACATTCAGAATATTAACATTCTAACCTAGACTTCCACAGGACTTAATCCCACTGTAGGTTTCACACTTTCTACAGATGTAAAATGAAAGTAACTCACAGGAATGCCTTAAATCCATAATTGGGAGATAACCAAATTTTATGTTATCTGGGGGCATCGGTGCTTACTTATAAGGAAATAACTTAAAGTAAATAATCACAAGGAAGAAAAAAAAAAAAAAAAAAAAAAGGCCAAAACTCATCAAACAGACTCATTGCTATCATTTTTGACTCCTTAACATCTAAAAGTCAGTCATCCTCTAAGATTTGAATTCCTCATTTTTGCAGCCAAAAGACAACTTAGGAACCTCAAGAAAGGATCCATACAATCTGTGCCCTGTCTGAGTTGGTATAAAATAAGAAAATATAGTGTGATAAAGTGTATCTAAAATTGTTACTGAGAATGAGTCTAAGAACTAAAATACTGTTTGAACTTCAGTATCTATTTTTTCTGAATCATAAGAAAGTTTCTCTTTCACTGCAGGACAATATTTTGGTAATAATGAAGGAAAGAAAGGAAATAAGGAAAGGAAAAATACAAATAAAAAGAAACTGAAAGAGTGAATTGCTGAATTTAGCAGGGATACAGATCTGCAGCACCTAATTCCTAGTAAGGTTTATAAACATAGATGTTTCTTTCTAAACTCTCCTCTCTAGATGGAAGAGGACAGAAAATTCCAAGAGAAATAATATCTCAGAGTTTTTCATATAAAATACCTGTCACTTTAACTCTCTTAAAATAACCTACAGTAAATAGGAATTTGTATTTCCTTAAAACACTTAAAGGTAAATCCATAGTTGTTTTTGTTAGTTGCTTTAAAGGAAGAATAGAAATGATCACAGAAATAACATCCTTCAAAATGTCAGTTAAATGAGACTTTCAGATTATTTCCTTGTTGAGCTCTTTCTGCCTCTTTAATTGAAATAAACTGCTGTACTTCAACAATGACAAAGGTATTTCAAAATACCACTTTTGAAGTTATGTGAAATATATCTACTCAATATGGCACCGCAATCTCAAATTGAAGACAATGGCAGAACCAGAGAAGAACCGATAGTAAAACAGTAACACAGATTTTCAACAATTTGTGTTCTACTGCAGAATCATCAGGAAGAAAAGCTACCTTGAGATTTCAAAGGACACCAAGGTGCCTGCTTCCAAGCTGTGGTGCTACAGACTATTTTTTCTACTCTGGAGATGGATTTCCTTCTTAGGTAGCATGTCCACCTTCACTTCCATTCATGTATATGTCCCACATTTTCTTCTGTGCTGAAATTTTTCAGGATTTTGGGGCAGGGTGTGAGAGAAAGGTATTTATTCTCATTTCAATGAGGATAACTTGCAACAGTGTAAAAATACAGATCTGCCATGAGGGGTTAGATTGCTTGCTGCCAACCCTCAGACCCTCCTCTCCCACTGGACAGAATCAGGTGCTTCAGAGCAGTCATCCATAGCAAAAAATAATGTCTTCAAGAAGACCGATGATAAAGGCAAAAAATACAGGTAGAAATTTATTAGTAAGATAACACAGCACAGGGCCTCACAATTTATTTCTATTTTATCCATTAAAAAAATTTTTCTACTATATTGTTTACATTTCATAGGGACCTAAGGAGGAAGGAGCAAAAAGACTAACTTCAATAAGTGAAAGGAAAATCATGGTACTGGTAAATTTCTTTTTTTTACTGGATATTAACTTACTGTTACAGCAGTTATATTCTTTTACTGTTTCTTAAATCCTTCAAGGGCATCCTCTGTTAAATTTGTGGGTAAAAATATCTTTTCTTTCTGTCCTGGTGTGAGCCAGGATTAAAACACATATTTTGTTACTATAATAGAGAGCGCATATTCTGATCTGGATATTGTATCAAGAAAGTTTTTTATTTGTTTGTTTTTATTTGATTGTTGTTTTTTTTTTTTTTCCCCAAACCCACAAAAGCCCAAAAAGAAACTTTTCTTCCTTCTTAACAAATAATCAAAAAGAAAAATCAAAAGGCAACAACACAAAACAAAAACTATACTGGAGAACTTCTAATGAAGAAAGGGAAGGGAAGGGAAGGGAAGGGAAGGGAAGGGAAGGGAAGGGAAGGGAAGGGAAGGGAAGGGAAGGGAAGGGAAGGGAAGGGAAGGGAAGGGAAGGGAAGGGAAGGGAAGGGAAGGAAGTGCAATAAAGTGAAGATGATGCAATTGTGTAATACGTGGTTTCTGTTCTGCTAGATGAAATGCAATGTCAGACATAGACTGCAACTTCTTTTCCATATTATATATAAATTTTGAAGTTCAGTTTAAATTAATTACATTTAAAAAAAAGAAAAACAAAACAAAAATTATGCTTCATGCTTTCTTTGGGGTTCCAACTAATAAAGTTTAAAAAAAATAAATAAAGAGAGGTTAAGAATTGCCCAAGAGTAATGATTTTTAAGTGAAAATTAAACCTTCAGGGTTGTGTTCAAAATAAGAAGTGGTATCTAAATTAAAAACACCTCTGTTGCATTTCTTTTATGAAGAGAGGAACATCCCACAAAGACAAACAACCTAAGAATTAAACCTTGAAGGATAGCCTGAGTTTTTGATCCACAGTAGAATAAACACTGTCACTTCATTGCACAATTAACAGAGCTATTAAAATTCATGAACTTAAGATGTACTGATATCATCCATGGAAGTGTTGAACCAATGAAGGGATGATAACAACTAATTAAACCCATGAAGCAAAAGTCCATCCAGGGCACCCAAAAAGGTCATCCTACTTGTCTAGTGATGCTGCAGAAAGTGAATAATGGAGATTGTTCTTAATAAAACAAGTAGCAACATTCTGTTCTAACCTCTTAATTTCAATGGATCCCCTTTCAAATACTTTACTCTTGTTTCATCTATTTTCTTTTAAACAAGTAAAGACAACAAGGGAAAAATAATTCACTATAGAGCTTTCTAAAGGAGCAACCCTTTTATACAGAACTACTTCAAATCAAAGGATGATGACTGGAAGTTTACCAAAGTTTACTGCTTTGTAAGAATTACATATTTTGATAGTTTGTATTGCTCAACTAGTCAAAAGAGAAATATATTACTATGCTCTAAAGTAGAAGCTTTTCTGTCACATACTAGATAGTATCAGGAAATAAATTAAACAGAAAGGTCTAGAGAGGCCTTTAATGAATATATAAATAAAGATTAAATTATCTTTTTAAATACAACTCTTTAAAACATATTTCTTTGTTTTATAGGATCCAGTGAAAATTTTTCACATTGTCTATTTACAAATCCTTTAATTCCTTCTCAATTAATATTGTATAAGCTATTGAATTACTTCTTTCATTTACAATCTGCTTGATGACAAATTATACATGAAAAGATGATTCATTTTAAATTTTAGCCCTGCCTTGACTCATCTAGAAGAGCCTTGCATAAAAGGTGTTTCATAATCAGTAGCGTTCATTGTCTGAGGTCTTTTAAAAGACTTCCCCAAAAATACACACTGATAAAATAGATAATAACAGAAATAATTCTCATACTATTTTTGGGAGTTGCATTTTTTTCATAAACTATAATCATAATTGCTTTATGTGTCCTGATTATTTAGCTTGTAATTACATCCTCTGAGGGATTATGAAAGAGTTCAGGTGACTAACCTTGCAGGACTCATAGCTATAAACAGTAACTAAACCCCAAAACAATTAAAAGCTGGGATCTCAATTGCCTGAAACAGGATCTCCATTTTTTGATGGATATATATTTGTTCTACCAGTGTCTACTTTCCATAATTTTTAATGTAGATAACATTTTCTTATAACAGATTTTTATCTCAAGCATTAGAAATATGTATACCTGGCAAATTAAATATTCTGTATTGCTGTTAAATAGATCAACATAATAAAATGATCTCTGAAAATATTATATAATGACAACATTTCAGCATCTTGATCCATTAGTAGGTTTAGTAGTTCTTTTCCTACCAAAACTCAGAGAGGTTTTTAATAATTATTTAGATGTTTTCTTTTGTATATTTGTTTTCTGAGAGTTTTTTTATTACAGATAGATCCCTCTGTCTTTATCACATGAAGCTTGTCTTTCTGCAGAAAAGAGCAGCTTGATTCTCTGAACAACTGTAGTCTTATTTGTGGGCTGATCCTGCCGGGGTGGTTGAGGCTCAGCATGAAAGACTACAGCAATCCCAGCTCAGTGGGGGTGAGCCATGTGCTGAATGTTTCCTTCTAGGTAGGTTTTGTACTTCACACATAGAAAGATGTGGGAGACCGATCCCAGTATCTGCCTAGGACAGGCAAGGAATATCAGTCTTTGTGCAGATCAGTATCTTCTAATCATAATACACTGCCTCATCTTCAGCTCAGAGACTGCCATTTTAAAAAAAGTGCAAATGGTGCATAAATACATTATATAATGTTATGCTGAATAATGTTTCAGTTTCCTTTCTATGACAAGACCAGTATTCCAAGCTATAAAATTGCAAGTCCTGACTTCAGGTCAGGCTCAGGTCCCTGCTTCAGGAGACAGGAACATAGGTCTTCTGATATTACAGAGGCTCATCTGACAATAGCTTCCAGCTCCCTTCTAAGGACTCTAAAAGCCTTAGACTCTATGTAGTTCTCTTATTCTTCAGACTGCTCTCCAGACACCTCTCTTAGAATATATCACAGAATGACAGAAACATCATGGCTGATAAGGACCTCTGAGATCACCAACTCCAACCATCAAAAAACACCCACCCACAAAAAAAACCCCACAACCTCAGCCACTAGAGCGTGCCCTGAGGTGCCACATCTACATATTTCTTGAATACCTCCAGGGACGGTGCCTCTACCACCTCCCTGGGCAAGCTGTTCCAGTGCCTGACTGCTCTTTCAGTATAGAAATTCTTCCTAATATCCAATCTGAACCTCTCTTGCCACAACTTGAGGCCATTTCCTCTGATCCTATCATTATTCACTTGGGAGAAGAGGCCAGTACCCACCACCCTGTAACTCCTTCTAGGGAGAGGATGATGAGGTCTTCTTCTTTTCTTCAGATTAAACAACACAAGTTCCCTCAGCCGCTCCTCAGATGATATGTTCTCTAGACCTTTCACCAGCTTCGTTGCTCTCCTCTGGACACTCTGGTCAACTGGCTAACAAGTTCTTAACTTTCAAAACTGTACTATAAAAAATACTGTTCCACCAGCAGTACTTAATATGCTCTAAAACCTCTGGGAAACAAAACTCAGGGGTACTGGTGGATGAAAAGCCCCACAAGAGCTGGCAATGTGCACTCAAATTCCAGAAAGTCAGCTGTATTCTGGGCTGCATCAAAAAAAGCATGGCCAGCAATTTGAGTGAGGTAATTTTCCCCCTCTGCTCTGGTGAGACCCCACCTGGAGGACAGCTTTCAGCTCTGGAGTCCTTGGCACAAGAAAGGTGTAGACCTGTTGGAACAGGTCCAGAGGATGTCTACAGAAATGATCAGAGTTTCAACACCTCTTCTATGAAGGCAGGCTTAGAGAGCTGGGGTTATTCAGCCTGGAGAATTGAAAGCTTTGGGAAGACCTTACTGCATCCTTCCAGTACCTGAAGGGGGCCTATAAGAAAAATGAGACAAGCTTTCCAGCAGGGCCTGTAGTAACAAGAAAAGGAGTAATAGTTTTAAACTAAAAGCAAGTAGATTTAAAATAGGTAGATAGAAGGAAGCATATTAGGAAGACATTTTTTATTATGAGTGTGATGAAACACTGGAACAGGCTGCCCAAAGCGGTGATAGAAGCCCCAGTCCTGTAAACATTCAAGGTCAGATTGGATGGGGCTCTGAACACGCTGATCTAGTTGAACATGTCCTTTCTCACTGCAGGGCACTTGGTCTAGGTGACCCTTAAAGGTCCATTTCAACCCAAACCATTTTAAGATTCTATGATTTTGAATTGCCAAAACTCAGAAACACACTTTTTAATCTCATTTTGAAAGCTTTGAGATTAAATAATCTTGGTTATTCTTAAAATTTTCATATTCCTCTGCAATTTCCACTAGAAGTTAGGGAGAAGTAAACTCTTCATTTTGGAATGAAATTAGTATTCCCCTTCACCATTTCTAATTTCTATTAGATGGAAATCTTTCTTTTAAATAATTTTCTCTTCCATTTTCCTTTTTTTTTTTTTTTTTGTCAACAACACACAGTTTAGAATTCCAAAAACTGAAATGTTTTATTCTTTAAGATTCGTGCAGGATTTAAGCACAGTTGTTCTATTCTACCCTGAGCAAATTGTGAGGATAGATGAGCTAATGATCAGTTTTGGACCTTGCCTCCATGCTGCTGATAGGGCAAACTCTAAATCTAGTCTTACTCTTTCATTAGTTTAAATAGTGCTGCTAAATATTTAAACAGTTGTCTTCAAAAATTTTCCAATTACCTTACACTTGATTATCAGAAATTAAGCCATTTACAAAGGACAAATTATTTCCATAATTATTTTTAAAGAAAATAATGTTCCCTGCTTTGTTATTTTCCTTTTTACCATTTGTGTAGCCCTATCAGATTAAGTCTTCTTTCCCTCTTCTCCTTCTTCACCTTAGGTTCCCTTTAGCTCTATTGTTTAAGAAGGACAAAGACAACTTCTTAAAATTCTGCTTACGTTCTTGGGAAATGTCACTTGTTTGGCAGGGATCCTAAACAGTAGCACGGCTTGATCACCCTGCATAGCCCTACACAAAGTCAGACCTGACATCAGGAAGCTTTTTCCATGACAGGCATAAATTAAGCTGAAACTCAGTTGCAAAATAATAGGTAATGTTTTATGGAATGGAAAGTCTGAAAAGCAGACTTTGATTCACTTAGTTTCCTCTTCTAAATGCTTCTTAAGAAAGATTTGGTAAAAATAGACATTTAAACTGCTTTTTTTGGGAGGGCAAGAGTTGTCCTTTGTTTTGAGTATGTTTATTTTTCCCCAGGGAAATGGGGGATGGAGTTGGTTTTGTTTTTTCCTCTGAGGATTTAGTGTGAAATTATTTATTCAAAGCCGTTAATTGCCTTGTTGCAAGTGACCAAATCAATTTTGGCAATACCATGTGCACAGACATTTTTAGAAACCTTACTGAAAAGTTTCTTCAAAGTTCACAATAAAAAGGTGAAGATTCCATCTGCTCAGACATAACTGAGCAAGATTATATTAAAAGGAGACCTTTTTCCCATTCTTTCTGTCCTGTGTTGAAACCAAACCTGTTAATTAACCTGTTTCTCAAATATAAAGCTGTATGTGCCAAGGAGTAGTATTTAGGAAGGTATTCAAATAAGAGAAATACTGGCTGGCCAATAGCAGAATTTCCTACATATGCAATCTAAACATCCCCTGGTGCAACCTGAGGCTCTTTTCTCTTGTCCTATCACCAGTTACATGGGAGAAGAGGCCAACACCCACCTCACTACAGCTTCCTTTCAGGTAGTTGTAGAGCAATAAGGTCTCCCCTCAGCCTCCTTTTCTCCAGGCTAAGCAACCCCAGCTTTCTCAGATGCTTGTCATAAGACTTGTGCTGTAGACCCTTCACCAACTTTCTTGCCCTTCTCTGGACTCACTCCAACACCTCATTTCACTTCATTCAGCATGGATGTGAAAGAATACTTTGGGAGAAAAAACTGCCTTAGGTATTTTTTTTTCCTTTCTCTTAAGGCTTTTGAATAAGAGTCAATAAGGCTTGGAAAACCAGAGTTTATGTTTTGTCTTATTTCTTATTGCTATTTCTTTCTCAGTCTAAGGCATGCTTAGAACTAAAAAGTCCCTGACTTTTTCTTCTTTTGAAAAATGTGAAAACATGATCTTCAGTGTTTTTAACATAGTACAGATTTTTCATTTCTACAACATTATTCCCTCTACTTTTATGAACTAAAGGAGGTCCAAGTATATTAGAAAATGAGGTGCTCAGTTGATGCTAATGGATAATATTATAGGTCTTATGAAGGATGATATTAACTGAGAGTGCATGGGATTACACTTTTTTATGCTTGCTGTTCCATCAGTAAATTAATTCAAAATTATGACCCTGTACATTTCTTGATGAGAAGGCATTATACAGATAAATATTATGCAGATCACAAATCTAAAAGAAGTTTCTGTATCGGCTACATATAGGTAGCCCATAAGTGTTTATTTGAGCCAGTGGATGGAGGGATTCAGGCACACGACACCAAAGTCCCGCTGCCCCTGAACAGACAGCATTAAAAAGTTAGGATGAGTAATACTGGTAATTAGATCATTTTCTATTTTGTTTAATTAACATACTTACAGTATAAGCCTCTTTGCAGCTTTGATATGTGTTTAGGTTTTCAACAAATTAGTAGGCTGCTGTAAACTCCTTTTATTTTAACTGGGGATTTGAGTGGGTGGCTTTTAATGTTTGGTGATAAGTATGTCATCCCACGGAAGCTAATTAAGTATTTAAGAAATTTCTTTAAACCAAATGAATCATAAAAAAAAAAAAAAAAGAAGAAGAAGAAAAGAAAAGGAGTAGAGAAGATAAGTAAAAAGAAAAGGTAGGGAACTTAGGGCCAATCAGGAAGGGACAGCTCTCTGCCAAGACTTCTCTGTGCCAGGACAGCTCTTCATCAGAACATCTCTACTGTGGGACATCTCTACACTGGTACACAGGCACAGCTGTGTATGATCTGCCAATCTGCAGAGAGTTGTCCCAGAACAGAGATGTCCCATCATAGAGATATCCCAGTGGAGAGTTGGAGACGCAGAGTTGTCCTAGACCTGGGCCAACAGCTTCAATTTTAATTTTTGTGCCTGAAAGACTGACGTTTCTTTCATGATCAAATGTCTAATTATTGCATTTTCAAATTAGGGCACTGGAAGATAAATGCTGCTTTCATACTTACAACTTGGTTTGCATCAGTATTAAACAATCATATTTTGAAAAAAATGTTTTATTTTTTAAATGGATCCTTTGGAGGTCATGGTGTACTCTTAAGTAATGTATTCAAAATAAATACAAAATTGAATTTGCCCTAGCTGGTCTAAGCAGAACACTTACATTAACTGAGGTTATGGCTCCTAAGCCCTGTGAAGTGTAGTGTTTTGTTTCTGTATTTATGTACGTCCACTTATATGTATAAATAGGGGTAGGATGGATTGCTTTTCTACTTTTTAGAAACAATAGTAATATCATAATCTATCAGCCACACAGGAAAAAAAAAAAAAAAAAAAAAAGAAAATTAATAATCTCTCTACTAAAACCCTTCCAGAATAGTGAGGAATAGATGGTCATTCATGAATTTATCACTTTTTAAGTAAAATAGGACTATTACATATGGAAGGATGAAGCCATCACAGTTCTATTCTCTGCAATTTCCAGTGAAGCTGGGCAGTGGATAGAATGGCAGCTAGGTCCAGAATTTGGTCATTGGTATCTAGGACAGCATTTTCAGAATAGGAAACACAAAATGAAAACCCACCAGGAGTGTGCTGCAGGTATGCAAAGTGAATAGACTAGAAGTAGACTTGAACAGGCTTTAAAGCCAATGCACTTCGTAAAGATAGCAATTTGGTTCAGTGCAGTATAAAGCGAAGTGAGTAATGATAGTTTTTGCACTTCCAGAAATCCCAAGAGAGTATTTGAAAGAGTTTTCTCTCTAAAGTGGATTCCAGTACTTTTTACACCTACTAGGATGGATGGCAACTCACACTGAGATGTGGAAGTGACCACTGCGAAGCAGGAATCATAATATCAGCAAGAATAGTATCATTTACAATCACCACGAGAAAAGGGAAATGTTACTGTGAGGACTTTTTTATAAATGTGCTTTATTTGATGTTTAAGATAAAGTCCTTACCAAAATTGGGAGAAAAATGTATCCTTACTTCTCATATAACACATGCATCTTTAAAGAACAAATCAGGAATACATTCATACAACATTAGACAGAAAATGTGAATTTTTAAAAAACTAAATATTTCCTTGAAAATAAGTACTGTGAAAAACAAAACAAATTAACCCCTTCTGTTCTTAGATAACATTTCATCTAGAGTGAAGAAATTAAGAGAGAGTTCAAAGACGGACAACAGATGCATGTTTAGAGATTCATGTGGGATCCAAGTCTCTGCCCACTTCAGGCAAGTTTTTTGACTTGTCACATTCCTGACGAAAGTCACTGCAGTCTACTTTCTTTTCCTGTCTCTCTCACCTTTACATTGTTGTTGTTATTAATACACATAAATGAAACATAACATAATTAAAACACAATTGTTTTTTCTGTTGCAGACTAAATCCAGATCTCTAAACCTGAAAGTTTGTGAACCATTACAAAATGTACTACTTTGCTTTCAGCCCATTCTACTAAAAAAATAAATCCAACTTTTCAACCAAATCATTTATGAAGATAAAGTATTAATTTTGCTTTTGAATCACAAATATTAGGAAACCAAAAGTAGAATATGCATTAATTTTCTGGGACAATCTGCTGTTGTCTTGAAGCCACTCTTCTGTTTGTCTACATTTCTTGCTGTGAATTTGATTTTCCTTTCTGAGAACAGCTCTAACAGAAGGGATGAAGAATACTTCAAATTTAGTATAGTGTAAAACCTTGTGATTAATGAAATTGTAGGCAGAACCAATTTGTTTTTGTTTTTGTTTGTTCTTTTTTAAATGCTCTCAGAACTAAATAATTATGTAAAAGACCATGGATAAAATACAATTGGGTTTCCATCCTTGGAGCCATTTTTTCAATTAAAAAAGAGATTTCTTTTGAATATCTAATGCCTTTGAGAGTTAGGGTCAACACAGGCAACCTAAAAATATGGTACATGGGGCCAAAAAAAAAAGAAAAAATGTGTGAATAGAGGTGTTGCACCCCATTCAAACCCAAGTAGAATACAATTGCAGAGGTTGTTATTAAGCTTGCATCTTCCAGGTAAAGATATCAGTATTCCTCTTTATGCTCACACAAATTACCTGTGTATTTCAATAATCTGTACTGTTATATTTTATCTATATGAGGTATGAGCTATATTTTCTGCATAGACATTATATTCATGGTCTATTTCTGTGACAACACATCAATACACACACTACCCTGTTGCTCTATGTACAAATCATGCCACAGTTACCTGGCGACCTGACAAAAGCAGCAGATGATTCAGAGTCTTCAAACACTCATTGCTGCACTCCAAGCCATTGTTTTGCAGAGTTCATGTAAAAAGATTTACAGTATTTCCTCTCTAATGTCCATTTTCTACAAGCAATAGGAAGAAGGAAATCTGTTGCCAATTTTGAAGATGCATAACTGAAAACAAATGTAGATTTCTTTACACAAAACAGAGCTCTCCTCACTGATGGTCCATTTCTTGTGAAAATTTAAGCTTACTATATTAGCTATGGAAAATTTCTGTTTTGGGATGTTTAAAGGAATGTTCTAGAAACAATTTAAGTAGTAAACTATTTTCCTAATCAAAACTTTATAAAAATATATCTTACTTCAAGCAGAATTGAGCTGAGAAAAACTATTCAAGAATATTGAGATAGGAAGTGGTTACAAATCACTGAAAACAAGGATTAGCATGGAAGCAGTTATCAGAGGCTTACGAATAGCAGTGATATTGCTGTCTCTGAAATTAATTAAGATGAACACCAGAATAGTTTGCAAGCATCAGGTAGATGCTTCCTTTGCTGGAATATTGTGACTTAAGTCAAGAAACTACAGAACTAGACCACGAATAGCATACACAATGCCAAGCAAGAGACACAACATAAATGAGAGGGCAAATAGTAATAAAAAGAAAAGCAATATTTTTCTATTTCAGAAATGAAATAGCTTATTTCTTATTTATAATATTTTGTGTACTACTCTTGTGGTATCTTAGCAACCTAGCCTTGTGAAACCTTGACCTTGAAAAGGGGTAGCATGTGGAAAGGGATGCAATTTCCTAGGAACTCAAATTACGGAGTCAGGAAACTGGCCAGTAAATTACTGCCAAATAGAGGTATAACAAAATGCTCTTTTTTAGCAAACAACCGAGTTAAAATACCCAAGCTCAATAACACTTGTCTGCTACCTTCTTTTTATCAGAAGGCTGAATATACTACTAGGTTCACAATGAAGACCAAGACAAGGAAAAACAGACAAAAATTGCACAATTGAGCCTGTAGGGAATTTCAACAAAGATTCATAAATATAAAGTATTTTTAAAAGAGTGCTATGTCATGATCTCATTCTAGGTAAACACTGTGCCCTGTACAGTGCAAAAAGTATATTGGCAATCTTTTTTTGCTCATTCTTAAAATGTCATCTACTGAAAAGTGATTTCCATGCTTTTTGTCAGACAAAAATACCTCAGGACAGTCAGACCCTTCAGGTCGCATCTGTGCAAATCCAAATAATCTGAGAATAAGAAAAATGTAACATTATTAATGGAAATCATCAGAGACATCTACCAGAGATCCAGATTCAAAGCTCAGTATCTGAGTACAAATCTGGTCATCTGGCTTGAGCTCATATTGTTGTTAGGAGTGTCTTTGGCTGTTACATTTTTTAAGAAAATAAAAATATTCATTACCCAAATTTCTGCATTAAGCCTTTGAGGTGTCAGTAAAGTTTTCATTGGTAACAATGGCAGCAGATACACACAGAGCTATTTTTTTTTTTTTAAATTAAAAAAGACAATTCATATTAAATAAAAAACATAAACCCAACAGAAAAACAACAACAACAACAAACCAACAAACCAACAAACCCCCCCACACACACCTAATTCTATTCATTCTTATTTTGGGACAAAAGGTTACATCTCTGCAACAGAAAGAGAACATGAAGGAGTTCTGTCTTTGAAGAGAGTAATATTGAACTTGGTGGTCTATGAAAGATCAGCTGAGAAACTTAACCCAGAGTAGAAGGTGAGTTGGAAAAAAGTAATGAAAGCATTTGAATAAAAATATTCTTTCTTATATTTTACTCAGTTATTTTAAGTAGAAATTGTCAATTTCCTATGACCTGGGTCATAATTTGCATAAACTGAGATAGAAGAGATAGAAGATAATTTATGTGAGAAGACTTTATGACTAATGCACAACTTGTACATATGTTCATTATATGTTCATTTTTTATTTAGATTATTCTCTTTATACATTATACTGCTAAGTCTGTAGGTGAGGCAGAAAGTCTAGCCTTTATGATTTTCTGCTGCATCAACTAGAAAATGGTCTGTATTTAGAAAATAGCACATCAGTCAGAGGACTGGGCACTTTAATATTTTCTTAGGATTGCAAATAAGTGAGTTTATATTGTAATACACCTAGGCCGTGAAAACAATTTAGTTATAAATCACTTTCTCTATCCATATAAGCTTATACTTGACCGTTTTCCTTAGTTGTAGATTTTTGTATTATTTTCTGCTACTGCCCCATACTGTATAAATTCGGTGTAAGATTATTGCCCATGACCATCACTTACTATTGTGTTTCAAATAAATTAATATGTTGCTCTGTCTCCAATTAAGGTCAATATGAAAGTGCTAGATAAGGTGTATCCACTAACATGGTTCCTCTCAAAGCAAGTCACTACCAGAAAGACATTACATTGCTGCAGTGTGTCCAGAGAAAGGCAATGAAGCTAGTGAAGGGTCTAGAGTGCAAATCTTATGAAAAGCAGCTGAGGAAAATGAGGTTGTTTAAACTGGAGTAAAGGCTGCTGAGGGGAGACCTTATTGCTCTCTAAAACTACCTGAAAGGAGGTTGCAGCGAGGTGGGGGTTGGTCGCTTCTCCCAGATGATGAGTGATAGGACGAAAGAACCTCAAATTGCACCAGGGGAGGTTTAGTTTTGGTATTAGGAACAATTTATTTACCAAAAGGGTTTGTCAGGCACTGGAACAGGCTAGGGATTTGGGAGACCCTGGCACAGTGTTGGCCACCTATAGAGAGAGTCCTTAGGACCCTTAAATACTGTAAGGGTCAGTATTCAGGCCCATTTCCTATCACAATCTAAAAGCCACAAGAGCTGGAAGCTGCTCCCTTCTCTCTTCCTGTGTCTTTCTCCCTGCCCAGGCTGCTGCTGGTTCCTTTGGCTTCCCATGTGCTCGCTCCAGAATCCAACTGCATTGGGTGCTGTGAGGACCTGTGGACCTCTCCCCCGGAGTGGCCCTGCATGTCCCATATCCCTGTGATCATGGAGATCGGTTTTGTATATAAATACTAATCTGTTCTTCCTGCACATTTTACCCTTTTTCCTTAAGTTATAGTAAGTTTGTTTCTAGTTTAAATTGCCAAAGTTTAAGTCTCTCTTCCTTATTCCCCTTCTATCTTCCTTTGGGAGAGGGGGGGTGGGGAGGAAGGGGAGTAATAGAGAGAAATTCCTCTAGGGTTTTTTGGGTTCAACTTTAATATTTAAACCAGAACACCATCCCTGGAGGTATTTAAAATATATGTAGATGTGGTCCTTAGGGGTATAGTTTAGTGATGGACTTGGCAGTGCTAGGTTAAAGGTTGGACTTGATGACCTTAAAGCTCTTTTTGAATGTAAATGATTCAGTATTTCTATAAGACAACTACCTCCAGTTCAAAGTGGGAGTTTGCCATTATCATGCCTACTCTAGTTTTCGATCTTTGAAACAACATCACCATCTAAGACAGTAGTCTTTCTCACATATAATTTTTGGGAATGCACAGTCACAGATTTCAATATCAATATCCAATATGAAATGGAAGGATAATTGGTGGTTGAGGAGATGAATTATTTGCATTTTTGCTGTTATTTTGGATTTTTATTTCAAGGATAAAATAGACAATTAAATAAATTTTTACACAGTGTGACAATTATGATTTAACATCTGTATTTCTTAAGAATAATTTGCTATATGAATAAAAAATAAATGGAATGGGAAACAAAAATGGCTTTCAGTGAAAGCAATAGTTTATTGGGCCTACCTTTTAGCACATCACTTTCAATAAATCAAAAAACCTCCTCCCTTGAGCAATTGGTAGGTCATTTACTCTGCCTAATATTTATAGATCGGTTTTTTCCTAGCCTGCTCCTGTGTTGTGGTGTAAAAATTCAGCTCTTCCTGAGGTTGTCACCTCTGTGAGAAACAGAAACTAGAAACCATTCACCCACCAAATAGCTTGGTTGTCCGATCTCTTCATTGCTATTAAATGCTATAGGATTCTGCATAATCTTCATCAAAATCCATTGAAGTTATGAGGATAAGTGCCTAGACAAATAGAGTGGTAGTATAATGGGCAAAGTAAAATGTGATTATATAAATATTCTGTGTATATAGAACAGTTCCTAATATCCAAGAATCAGTATAGATAATAAAATCAACTGGACATTAAGGTCTTTATTACTTTTTCAATAATTTGTAATATTTTATTTTTAATATTTTAAAGCTTGAGCCTTTAAGGATTATATTTTCAATCTTTTTCTGCCCAGTAACATGCCTTTAAATAGCAAATTGGTTTGTTTGTTTTAATAGAAACAGATGGCAACAATGAGTTATGAACAGCTCCAGAAAGATCAGCTTTTGAGCTCATGTGCAAAGGAAGGCTTACCTGCTTCTGATTAGAGTAAGATGAGACCATGTTATACTTCCAGGATTTGCAGTAACATGGAGCAGGTAAACAGATACAGGTTACTAAACTAAGGAGTTGGTGCCTGCTTAAAGTCAGTGTTTCAAGTAGAGGATTACCAAAGTCCTTTTTCTTTTGTTCCAGGATCAGTAGAGCTTAACATAATACATAACCATGTTGATAGATGGGTTAGAAAGTCCGTTACCAAATGAAGCAGATATTTTTCTACATAACACTGACCTCTCTGGAGGCTCAGAGAAATCTTTGCTGTTTTCAGCAAACTTCCAAGACAGAGAGTATGTTTTAGGACAATCAAGAAGGTCTCCACTAGGCAAGTGTGTAAGATTTTTGCCATTATTACTAGGGGCTCTGAGACCAGAAAGGGCAAGGTCTCAGATATAAACTGGGCTTGCCTTGCTCTGAGTTGGATGTTGCTATTTTGAGGAATTGGTTGGTTGTTCCGAGTCAGGGTCTGGCAAACTGAATCTGAGTTAAATGGCAAGATAAAAATTAAAGAAACTATCCTTTTGAGATATGCAATATAAAATAATATGAAAAAAGATCCAAAATTCTTAAGTTACAGTTTAATCACCAATTGCAGAATCACAGAATGTTTGGGCAGAGCAGGTTCACCTAGAATAGGTTGCACAGGATGATGCACAGGTGCACTTTGAATGTCTTCAGGGATGGAACCTCCACAAACTCTCTGTGTAGCCTGTTCCAGTGCCCTATAACCCTTACAATAAAAAAGTTTTTCCTTATGTTTAGGTTGAGCCTCTTGTGTTCTAGTTTGTGACCGTTCCCCTTTGTCCTGTCACTGGACACTACTGAGAAGAGTCTGGCCCTATCCTCCTGACACCCACTCTTTAGATATTTATAAGCAGTCTCCTCTTCTGCAGGATGAACAGACCCAGATCTCTGAGCCTTTCCTCATATGGTATATGCTCCAGTGCCCTAATCATCTTAGTGGCTCTGTGCTGGACTCTCTCCAGTAGTACTCTCCTGTTGTCCACCAGGGTGCCCAGTTCTTTTCCCACAGAGCTGCTTTTTAGCAGGTCAGCCTCTACTGGTGCATGGGGTTAGTCCTCGCTAGGTGCAGGACCTTACGTTTGCCCTTGTTGAACCTCAGTAGGTTCCTCTCTACCCAGCTCTGCAGCCTGTCCAGATCACGCTGGATGGCAGCATAGCCCTCTGGTGTGTCAGCCACCCCTCCAATCTTTTATCATCAGTGAACTTGCTGAGAATACACTCTGTCCCCTCGTCTAGGTTATTGATTAATATATTGAACAAGACCAGACCAAGTATTTCTCCTGGGGGACATCACTGGCTACAGGCCTCCAACTTGACCCTGCACCATTGATCACACCTCTTTGAGCTTTGTTACTCAACCAGCTCTCAACCCATCTCAATGTCCACTCATCTAACCCACACTTCCTGAGTTTCTTAATGAGGATGTTATGGGAGACAATGTCAAAAGCCTTGCTGAAGTCAAGGTAGATTACACCCTCTGCTCTCCCCTCATCTGACCAGCCAGTTACAACCAAGCAAGAAAGATTTTTGGAACAAATTTAGGACTTACTTTTGGTAAAATGTACCTTGTCCTTTTAAGACAACTTTTATAGAATGTCTCAATATAGACAACTAGATAACGGGCTAGTCAATAATGTGTGTGAAGAGATTACCGTTTACACACTTAATAACATCTTTTCCCTAGGGAATAAAACCTAAGACATCTAGCTGTCTATGCATACACTACCACTCCCTGCCAATGAAATATGTCCTATTATAAAAATATATGTACATCTATATGTAATCTTACCCACCATAAAAAAAACCTGAAATTGATTCATAGCATTCAACCACTGAAAAGTTACTGAAACATCTCTAAAGGTGATATTCATCTATTTTCTTGTGCAATTAGAACTGGAAAATTATTAGAGGTAAGATGAACACCAAAGAAGGTGAAAGTGTTCCTGCATTTACTAATGAAAGGTGATATCATGGCATTGGCTAGTGACATTCATCTATGAACATACAATAGACATATTATACCTGCACTATTTAGGGAGTGGGGAACTGCAGAGAAAGTGTAGGAGAGAACAATAGAGTCAATTTGGTATATGTGTATTGGCAGGGTTGTCATATACAGAACCTACTTTTTTAAGCTATAGTGACGAGAAAATTGCTGTCACCATCAGTTAAGAATTTTAGTTTATAAAAGCTAACATGAAAACACAGTCTTATTGAAACTATGAGTGTTAAGACAAGCAACCTCCAAAATGAGTGTCTTCGTTTTGTTTGTTGAGCTTTCTCTTAAACTGCATATCCTTCATTACCATTTGCCATATTCTCATCTTTTCATTCTTCAAAATGTGTAGTCATGTTTTTATTTTTTACAAGTGAAGCTTCAATGACAGTTCAATTTAATCAAAAAAGTCTGAGATTACTACAGTCCCTTCCAGTTTTACTGTGTGAGTTTTTATTTCCTTCTGGAAAAGTAAATGGCTTTAATTTGATGCAGCATGCTTGTGAGATAAATACAAGATGAAACTGACTTGAAATGTTTCATTGTACACACTAAGTTGTTGGGTTTTGTTTGGGTTTAATTATATTTCAAAAGAAGCACAGCCAATGTATTTTTGTTTTAGCTTTTCTTACTTGAAATTTTAGAGTAAAAGAAAATTAGATCTCTTTGACTTTGATTTTGATAAAATCTAATATCAGTTCAAAGTTCCCAGTAAGTTTAAATGTATTGCTTCAAATCCAGGCATGAGACTGAATACAAATAATAAAGCTGTAATTCCTATATTTTACTATTAGGATATATACATATGACTACAATTTCTTTTCTTTTTATGGTTCTTCTTACAACAGCATGATTTAATAGTGGACAGTTTAGTCTCCTTATGATTCAGCACACTGAGAAAGAAAATTAACAATTAAAAATGTTGGGGTTTTAATCTCTTCCCTTTTTATTATACATCAGTAGTAATTCAGAATATTTCTATCTGCTCTTTTCCAGTTATTATAACAGATTTTATTATAAATCACTGTATGATCATAACTGAATTAGAACATCATGACCATATGCCCAGCACTGCAGGAAAGTCTATCTGAGGGTTGACGTAGGATGGAAGAGAAAGTAAATGACTGTTAGAATTACGAGTGTGAAAGCTGTATTTTATTACAAAGAACAATCAAAATTTTATGTTAATTGGTTAAAAGATACAAGACATGGACTGCATACTCAGAATGTAACATATTTTAAAATAACATCAAGGAATGTTGTTAGCTTTCTTCTGTTTGGTTTTTGTTTTTGTTTTTTCCCCTAATGCTTTCACATAACAAATGAAAGTTATAATTAATTTTAAACACAAGCAATATAAATCATAAACACCAATAGGGAGATTGCACCTTTTTAAAGCTGCAAATAGAATTTAGCAGATCAAAATCAGTCAAGTTTGTTATTCTATTTGCAAAGATATAAATTTTTCATCAAATTTTATTACCAGACTGACAATATAATTTAACTTTAGAGCTTCAATGGTAATTAAGCCATCAAATGTTCACGCTTGGTAGTTAGGTGTTATTTTTTGTTGTTATCTGAGGTATAAGGTACCTAGGGAGATTTCCTGTTTTAGATGGTAATAGAGCTCCCTAAAATGAAAATTGTGTTTCTGTTCTGAACTTTATTTGCCAACAAGCATGACCATCTCTTTTAATTTTTTTTCAATTTTCTCTGAAATAATCCTATTTTTTGGCCAAAAAAAACCCCTTAATTTAATATTTTTTACACTTTCCTGTCCATAACCTGATTTCTGGTATTATAATTAATCTGTACTAAGTAAGTCAGTACTATTATAGCTTCTGAGATGCCCTTTTGATAACCTTTGACTACAAAAAACACTTATGCTTCACTTTTCATCTATCTGCCACACAATTTCAAACTCAATGAATCACTTTGAATCTCTAAGGTAACTTACATCCTTAATAGTTTATGTAAAGCACTTACTTTAAAGGCTCTGGGAGTTTAGGAATGTAATTGCATGTGTTACACAAAAAATCTTCATAAAACAACTAGTATACAAACAAATGATACATGAAGAAATTAAGCAAAACATGCTACAAAAACTCACAAATGTAAACACTGAAAGATCAGAAGAAGGTGATGATTTCCAGTGAATAAGATACATTCTTCACAATTTCTGGAAAGAAATTCTACTGCAAAAAAAGCTTCTAAAATCCATCACAATCCCAAGGTGTTTTTTTTGAGACTTGTGTGCTGTCTATGTTATACATACTGGTTCTGCTGCTCAAGGAAAACATACCTTGAACAGCGAAATTTTATCTGCTGTTACTCAGTTGGAAGGAGTTTGAAATTTGTGATGGTTAATCTCAGTGACTGGAATCCGGTCAACTACTCTTTCATTGTAAATGGACAGTATGACAGTGGTTGAAGATCCTTAACCTGTGATTCCTATCAACTTTAAACACTCTGGCCATTATTATGACAATACTTTAAAAGGCCCAATATAATCTTAATAAATTTATAATGTAAAAAATATTTTTCTATAATTAACAAAAACTTACTAATATTAAATGAGATGTCATCTAATACTACTTCATGAGAGAAGAGGAGTTGTGGTCAACAGTCCAAGTGGAGCCAGTTATGAATGGTGTTCCTCAGGGGTCAGTCTTGGGACTGGTGCTGTTTAACATACTTTTCAGTGACATGTCCTGTGGAATTAAGAGCACCCTCAGCAGGTTTACTGATGACAACAAGGTGTGTGGTGTGGTCAACATATTGGAGGGAAGGGATGCCATCCAGAGGGACCCTGACAGGCTTGAGATGTAGACCCATGCCAAGCTCATGAAGTTCAACAAGGGCAAGTGCAAGGTCCTGCATATGGGTTGGGGGCAATCCCAAGAATAAATATAAATTGGTGGAGAATGGATTGAGAAGAGCCCTGAGAAGAAGGACTTGGGGGTGTTGGTTGATGAGAACCTCAACATGAGTCAGCAATCTGTGCTTGCAGTGCAGAAAGCCAGAAGTATCCTGGGCTGCATCAAAAGAAACGTGGCCAGCAGGTCAAAGGAGGTGATATTGCCCCTCTGCTCCATTCTTGTGACACCCCACCTGGAGTACTGTGTCCAGTTCTGGGGTCCCAAACACAAGACAGGAAAGACATGGAACTGTTGGGAGTGAGTCCAGGAGAGGGCCATGAAGATGATCCAAGGTCTGGAGCACCTTTTCTATGAAGACAGACAGAGGTGGGGCTTTTCAGCATGGAGAAGAGAAGGCTTCAGGTAGATCTTATAACTGCTTCCCAGTACCTAAAGGGGGCCTATAGGAAAGCTGGGGAAAGACTATTTGCAAGGGCGTATAGTGATAGGAAGAGGGATAATGGTTTCAAACTGAAAGAGGGTAGATTTAGATAAGATATTAGGAAGAAATTATTTACTGTGAGGGTGGTGTGACACTCGCATAGCTTGCCCAGCATTGTTATGGATGCCCCACCCTGGAAGTGTTCAAGGGCAGGTTGGATGGGGCTTTCAGCAACCTGCTGTAGTGAAAGATGTCCCTGCCCATGGCAGGAAGGTTATACTAGATGGTTTTTAATTTCCCTTCCAACCAAAATCATTCAATGATTCTATGATTCTATTTATGTCATATTTTATGTTTCTGATATATCTGTATTACTCTCCAAGGACTTGATGCAAATCCTTTGATGATACATTCCTGAGAGTAAACTATTCAGTACTTACAAGGCTAGAGAAAAGGTTGAAAACACATTAATCCAATGTTAACTTTAAATTAACTAATTAATTGAAACTCAAAGCAGAATATAAACATCCATTCTCTTCAATGTTCTTATTAAAGTGTTAGGTGTTTGGTGGCTGTTCTGTCACATTTCCTGCTTTTAATATTGCTGAGAGTATTCCACAATACACTATTTTATTCTACCTGTTCCTTTCCCCCCGAAGATACAGGGGAACTCCATCAAAGTTAAATTAAACTCCCCATTATTCTCTCCAAGTCATAGAATCATAGAATTGAATCATAGAACATTCAGGGTTTGAAGGGACTTCTGAAGATCCTCAAGTCCAACCCCCCTGCCAGAGCAGAACCACCTAGGGCAGGCCACACAGGAACACATCCAAGCAGGTTTTGAAATTCTCCGGAGAAGGAGACTCCACAACCTTTCTGGGGATCCTGTTTCAGTGCTCTGTCACCCTCACAGTAAAGAAATTTCTCCTCATGTTGAAGTGGATCTTCCTGTGTTCTTGCTTATACCCATTGTTTCTTGTCATACCACTGGGCACCATCAAAAAGAGTCTGGCCTCTTCCTCTTGACACCCACCCCTCAGACATTTATAGACATTAATAAGATGTGTCAGCCTTCTCTTCTTAGGACTAAATAGCCCCAGTTCTCTCAGCCTTTCTTCATAGGAGAGAGGTTCAAGTCCCTAATCATTCTCATAGCTCTCTGTTGGACTCCCTCCAGTAGATCCCTGCCTCTCTTGAACTGGGGAGCCCAAAACTGGATACAGTATTCCAGGTGTGGTCTCACCAAGGCAGAGTAGGTGTGGAGAAGAACCTCCCTAGACCTGCTGTACACAATTTCTTAATGCATACCAGGATACCATTGGTCTGCTTTGCCACAAAGGCACTTGGCTGTCCCATGGATAACTTACTGTCCTTTTGGACTCCAAGGTCTTTCTTCATGGAGCTGCTTTCAAGCAGAAAGACCCCTAGTCTGTACAGATGCCTGGTTTCATTTGTCCCCAGATGCAGGACTCTACACTTGTCCTTATTGAACTTCCTGAGGTTCACTTTCACCCATCTATCAAGCCTGTTTAGATCTTGTTGGATAGCAGCACAGCTAGTCATAGAGTCCTCTTATTACCACAAGTTTTTTGAATTATTTCTTTATCCTTGAATCCAAATCTGCAAACTCACTCTTTAATGTAGTAGAGTGAAGAAATTAAGATTTTCTCTATTTACACTTTGATTAGGTGAGAAGAGATACTCTATTTTACCTAGATGACTTGCTATAAACTTTTCTAACTTACCTAAGTTACTTCAGGGTAGAGTTTGATGAGATAAGTTGAGCTGATTTTTTAGTGCATAACTACTGAAAGAGTGAGTACTCTTGCATCTCCACACTACTAGCTTCATCTCTTGCACCTCTTTGATCCTCAGTGAACTAGTTCCACTCACTAAAACAACAGAAACTAATCCACCAAAAACTGAAGAAGTAGTTTATTGTTGATGCAATGAACTGAAACCAAGAGGTCAAATTAATACCAGAGCCTGGACAAGAAATGAGGCGTAACTTTCACAGAGAGGAAAGGAGGAGGAAGTATGACTGCTGCTTTAATGGCAGTGCCTTGATAGGTCGGTTCATCTCCTCTGACTGCATCTGGAGATTGTATTTAGCAAAGAAAATAGTTTTTGGAGGATCATGCTAATGATCCTGCTGGTTTGATTGGAAACTTTCTACTTCAACAAATAAGTTGTTGAAGAGATTGTTGTTGAAGTCACTGTGAAGTTAGGCACACTAGATAGAGATAATCTAGCAGTTTATCTCTATCAGAAAGATACAGTTCTGCCTTTAATCCCTCTCTAACCTACTTTTCAATTTCTAATTTCATATGCCTTGCATTTTTCTTGTGTCTTGGTCATTTATTGGACTGCTCCCTGTGACAATTTAAATAACTTCCTCAGCAGAAAATCAACACTGAAGAAAATGCCAAAAAGATAGCTATTTTTTTCTTGAGTACTTTGAATTAATTCAGAAAAGGGATTGAAGAAATCAGAGCCAAAACAAGGTAAGTAAAACATCAAAAAAGTATGGTGGGATAAGGGAAGCAGTCCTAGAGGTGACAGAGACAGGAAAGAAAATGTTACTTTTACTGTGAACTATCAGATCACATTATTGCAAACAGACTCACAGCATCAGTTGAAAGTGTTTCCAGTACTGAGCTTTATACTTTATTCAAGTATACATGATACAGTGTATCAGATCAAACCGTAAAGCTGATTTTGATCTAATGTCAGAAAGAAAACACAATGACAATGAGTGATTAGGTGCAACAGTGGATTACAAAGAATGATCCGTCCAACACTCAGCATCTTATTTCTAAGGTAAGGTAAGATTTTGCTGTCTGGAGTATAGAAATGGGTTGGAAATAAGTTGTGTGATCATCACCTCATTTATCTGGAGGCAACAGGATGCACTAAGTACAATACAAACAACAGTGTGCACGTAGGGAAAATAAGAGGGAATGGCATTTTGGGAAGTTTAAAAATGCTTTTTCACCATGAATTTTGTGCAGCACCAGAAAAGGTTTTCCATAGAAGCTGGAGAATTTACATCCTTTGGGGCTCAGTTAGTCAGATTCTACTTAGGTAAGACTAGAGATTCAGGTACACAGCTGACCTGAATCAGTGCTGATATCATCCTGTTTTAAGCCAGTTGCACCAGAAAGCTCCAGAGGTCCTTTCAGTCAACAGATATATGATCCTACAGTTCTGTGACTGTTCTTCTTTTTCCGCATTTTTTTGCACCATCACCACACTACATATGGCAAGGGTGGGAAAGGTTGGCCTGAAGTCCCTCCCTGTGCAGGATGTTACCCAGGAATATTGTTTTTCAGTACTATGAGTATTTTCTCACTACTATTGCTTGTAAGACTGGATTAATACAAATAGAATTACAAAATATATAAAACATTGTCTTTTACATTTTTTAAAATTTTATTCTTTTTAAGGTTGGTAGGCAAGGAGTCCTCTAACCAGTTGACTGAACTAATTAGAGAACAAATTCTATAATCTTCGATTCTTATCAGGCAAGTTTATATTATCCAACTGTGATTCTGCAGCCTTTTAGAACATAACAGTTCAAAGTCCACAGCATTAAACCTTTAAAGACTCAGCTGCCTTTTTCATGTTTTCTTTAATGATCTCACCTCTCAGCAAGAAGTTGAAATGCCTGTGTATAGTAAGTTTTGATGGACTTTCATTTGTACTCAGAGAACTATAAACACTGTGTTTTTCTGAATAAATACTGTACTTCAAGAACTGTTCTGCACTGATTTATTTTACTTATTTTCTGATATTTATTTTTTTTTGCTATTTTTATGGTACTAGTGGTAAGATCAAGTTAGAAGACAACACAGAAACTGTCATAACCTGTTTAAAGTAATAGTACTTTTCCATTATTTCCTTAACTGGGAATCATTAACACATGCAGCCCACTTACGTATTTTAGTAATCAGTTGTAGAGAACCAAGTTTTGTAAAGAAATATTTAGGAATTTTCTCCAGCCAAAGTCTCAAAGTTTATGACATTTCATTAACTTGGCTATCCCCACCTGAGGTCAGTAGTGGCCAAAAGTAATTATTAACTGATTGGTATTATGTTTGAAAAATTAATTGCTGGGTTAATTCCAGAAGAAGTATGCAAATGTCTACAAAATAATTGGCAGAGCTAGACAGACTCAGCAAAAATGTGAGTGGCTCTTTAGTCAGGGTGACTACACGTTCATCTGTGCCTTCTTTTAGTCTCAAGGATAGGTCTCATTTATGGTGTAGTGTTGTAACCTAGAAATTCTCTGCCTAAATTTAGCTATTTAGAGAAAAAAATACAAGAAATTTTAAGTCTGGGTATCAGCAAGTCTATTTTAATAATTCATTCACACAGGCTATCTTTGAGAGCTTTTCTGTGTTTCTTCTTTCTCCTATTAAAATCATCAGCATCATATATATTATCCAGATAGCTTATATGTTACTGTTCACAAATGAAAATAGAAGAAAATAATATGGAGCCAAAATAATTATTTGAGAACTCAAAATATACAGAATCTCAACCTGATGATCAGGGCAGTATTTGTTGATCTCCCTGTACTTGCAGAACTCTAGAATTTTTCTGTGTTACAGTCTAAAAGAGTTGGCTTCTTTGGGAAAATACACAAATTGCATACACATATCTTAAGTAAATGCTGACATTGAAATACCTGGTTTGCCCTTAATTACTTTTCTTTGGAAGATACTCTGTATGCTATTCAGCTGTGCAGATGAAAACGGCATCTGCTCAAATGGAAAAGTCATAAGGGTTAAAGCAATCTATCAAGTAGATTTGCTTTAGATTAGAGAAGAGCAATACCTTCTAACAGCTTTCAGTGTTATGTTTTATTATTACTATATATATAACAAGTGGAATCTTGTGGAACTTTCCAAGGTGAATTCGCATCTCCTTCTTTAAGAATTAAATAAAGCTTTTATTATTCACAATATATCTGCTGTTTATTCTTATCAGTATTAATAGTAATTGTGCTTTATTTATAGGCTTTTGGAGAACTTTTTAACCAAAATCTACTTCAAAACTGAGTGAGTGACAGAATTCTAAACAATAAGAGAAGGGGAATGAGTATGGGTTTTTTTGTCATCAGTACCTGTTATCTATTTGATGAAGAGGTCATTGACAAGTAAAACCTGCAACAATAACTATAAAAACAGCACGTAAGATGGCAGTTCTATATACTCCCATATCCACATTTAGAATAGCGCTAAGGAAAAAAAGCGAATCCTTAGGGTATTTCTTGATTTAGTATTGACTCTTAAACTTTACAGAATAAGGCAAAATGCTGGAAATGAAAGTTTATTGAAAAGGTGATATGGTTCATACCCTGGTAGTGTCCTAGTAAGTGAGAAAGAAATACATCCAGTGCAGGAATGTGAGAGAAACAGAGTGCATTAATCAGATCTCTTTTCTCCTGGATAATAATTTTTAAAACTTCAAGGAATAACAGCCTCCCTTAAGGTTTTCTGAAATACTTTTATTCTATTGACAGCTAGAGATATAGGACAAAAATGAAACCTTGAGAGGTGGGATATGCTTCCTATTTATCAAAGTCACCTTTTACTACCTCAGAGTCCTCTATAATTATATCCCATGTGTAATGTGTGTACTGTCTTTTCTAAAATAATTGAGAAAAGGAAAAAGTTGGACAATCTTTTTTGATGATTTTTCTCTTAAGAATCTTATGTTGCCTTGGAGTTTTTATCATTATTTCATCCTGTTCTTATTTGTTGTTAACCATATCCTGGAAGGTTTTCAGATTCTGGAACTATTCTGGATGCAGAAAAGCTATGGATATTTTATGTCTTGAAACTTCAAATCAAACTAGTAACTTTTTGTGTGGTAAACCCCTACAGGGTTAAAATTCAATATGCCAGGTAAACATTGACCAGGACATAAAACTATTATCTTCATTTTGTAAAAGAGTGGCTGTGTATCTACCAAACAATATCAGTACGATTTATGTTGCCTCAAATTTAGTTAAAAACATCTTAAGAGTACTGGAATTGTTCAGTTTTATTGGTCAAGTAACTAAGGTTTGTGTATTAAAATCTGACAAATATTAGTTCTATGGAAAGCAAAGCATCTAAACTTACCTAATTCACCTGCAATATTGCTTTATTTGATTTATATCTATCTTACAAAACCATTACTACATTCAATCCAACAGTTACTATGTGATTGAGACCTTTTCCTTATTCCCCATATGCAATAAAAAGTTATTAACTTTTCTGAGGAATCTTTTTCTATGCACTGATGTCCCTGAAAATACATAAAGTAGTACATGAAATGATGTCTAGTTCCAGAACAGAAGTACATCTTAAAATGCAGGAGACATCTGACAATGACTAAAGAATGGACACGAAGATAAGTGTGAGAAAGGAGGGAACCCGAGTTAGAGGATACTGTAAAAGCAGGTTTAGTGGCCTTGGAAGATAAACCTGTTTTGAAGACACCAGAGGACATGAGACATATACATGGTGTGTGTTTCTTTGCCCATTTTTTGTCTTTCCGAAATTATCTAGACTTGAAGGTAAACAGCAATAGAAGATACGTATTCTTGCTTTTCCACTTTCTAGGTCTACATAAAGCTTTTTCTAGAGGCTGTGAGTCAAACCTTTAATATTTTTTCCTTTAAAAATTTATTTTATTTTTATATTTCTTTTCTTAAAGGCTTCCTATTGTATAGTTTTACAAGGTGGGTAATACATCATAGAGTGCCATTAATAAAACATGAATTGGTTTATGATCTGCAGCACAGAACTTGGATTACAGAGATGTAAATTTTCTTTTATTTATTAAAAGAGCTTCAGCTTTTCTTTTTTTATTTCTTAGGACTCTGATTTGATGCCCTCTAGTGACCGACCACTTGATTTAGTACTTAAACAATTTGCTCAGAGAGTGGACTGGGTGCAAGATATTAGTAGATCTTACATATCAATGTGAAAGTTTTTTTTTTACCCTGATATATTTTATGAAGTTCTCTTGCAGTCTTTCCTTCTTCAACAATTAAAATTATTCTAAATTTATCTGAACCTTTTTTCCCCATCAAACAGTGTAAAACAGGTAAACAATGAAAACTATGAGAGAAGATAGTGCTAAAAACTTACTTGAAGAATTTATTTGTTTATTTCAAATTAAAGTCACTTCTTCTGCAGAGGTTGAGAAAGTAGATAATTCTGCATCCCTCTGCCCTCCCCTTTTTTTCAAATATACATTGGTGTAATACACGACTAGTGCATTAAACGTTCATCTCTTCCATTAAGAGGTTATCTGGCAACAAGAGATTACAGAATACGATAGCTGGAGCAATCTGTATAAAATTGTGTGGGAGTGATGGAATTTTATTATGTAATGTTTCTTTGCAATTTTTCCAGATTTAACAGGGGTTTTTTTTGCACATTTAATTAGAATCAGCAGTACATCACATTGCGGAGCCTTTACATACATCTTCCGTCTGATAATTCTCTAACATAATTAAATTAAAACTTGGATTTTACAAAGGTTGAGTGGTACAGTCAGCCTGTAATTGCTACAAATTTGCCAGAGAAATAAGTTTTAGAAGCAAAGTCAGTGTCAACTTCTGTGTAGCATGATGTGACAGATGTTCTTGTGATGCTAGAGATGTGACAAACTATCTGTAAGTAATTTGAATAACTGGTGAAGCAAGTTATATCTGACAACACCAGGAAGTTGGGAACATGAGAAGGGGCATAGTGTGGCCCCTGTGGCTAAGTAGGAGGGAAGACAGTGTATTGAATTACTCTTTTTTCCTATTTCAAGCCTCAAATATATTTTAAATAATATACAACATGTGTATATATATATATATATATACACACACACATACACATATATAATGTATATATGTGTGCTATATGTGAAAAAAAATAACCAAAACCAACCAAAAAAACACCTTTGTGCATTATTTACATGAGAATATATGAAGAAAAGCCTTGAAGGAATTAAAGTAAAATAATTTATAAAACAAATCTTACAATCTGTCAGCTTTTAAACCTATTCTCATAATTTCTTCAGATGTGGCAGTAAGTGTAGAGGAAAAAATCTTGGATCTTAGCAATGTTGGGCTCTGAACTGTTGGAGCAGCTGAGGCTGGAACAGTTTATCTCCATGCCTGTGCTGGAATTTATTACTCCATAGCAGGATCTGCAATATGGAAAACAACTAGCTTATTTTGGAAGTTAAAGATTATTTATCAGCTTACCTGTGATACAAAGACAGAACTCTACTCTTTTTATTAAAAACCAAGAAGTCAGGACAAGCTTTCTTGAAGACCTATGTACTAGTGAGATTTCTGCCACAATAGGCAGGAACAGAGCAGTTTTAAGCCAATCAATATTGTCAGTTGCTCAAGGCAGCAGACAGCAGATGAGGGCAGAATCAGGTATTGCTCTGTATGGAGGCTGCAAAAAAATCCAGCAAAAATATCATGGCGTATCATGAATAAATAAATGAAAGATTGAAAACAAAAGGAAGTAACAAGTCAATGCCTGGTTCCCATCACTGTAGGGGTTGGTGCTAATGTGTTTGTACATTGTCTTTCTCCTTCTTCCTTGTCTGGTTTTAGACTTCAGAAGTAAAATTTTTCTCCATATTCAAGAAGAATACTAAATATTTAGGAAAAATAATGCCAACCTTATATCTGATTATAGACTGTTAGAAATTATCTCCAGAGCTTATTCCTAATTTTCATCTGCATTTTTTAGTTGATTAATTTTCAGTGTTTTGTTAAAGATTAAAATATTTTTTGACCTATAAAGTTTCCAAATGTATTTATATAGTGGGATGTTTTTTAATATGTTAGGCTCCTTCGTCCACTATTTCCAGCACATCTACTAGTAAATAACATTACTGGCCCTGCATATATGATCAGAAAGCAAAAGGCTAATATTTTCCATTTATAGAAGAGTGTGAGCTGACTGTACAAGAAAAACATGAACCTGAAATTTTCAATTCTACGGGGAATTTACTCTTAAGTACTTAGGTGCTGGTTATGTGAGTTTTGGTTTGATGCCAGGAATGTCAGTTTCTCTTCCCCTAACATAATGTAATATTACTCTCTGTTTATCATACATCCTGCTTTTAAGATCTCTATTAAAACCTTGCAGCAACAATATAATAACTTGACTGCACTCTAATACACAGAATGATTGCATATAAAGTCTGGATGTCCTTTATTGGCAGATAAAATATTTTATTGAAAGACTAGATTCATAAAAGCTATGATACTCTCAGAACCTTTCAGATGTATTCATACCTTCTTCACAGCTGTAGAAACATTATAATGGACTGACACCAGGAGAAGTGAACTGTAGACCAGTGTCTCCAACAGAAGGAGGAGGAGAATCTTTTTTTGGACAGTGTATCATTTAATGTAAAGTAATGTCTGTGGACAAATTCGAATTTGAAAATATTAAAATCATGTAATCATATCTATCAAAGTAACTAGCATAATTCTAAGTGTTCAGGTTTCAATCTCATTAATTCACCTTTTCTTATCTCATATCTAAGTAAGATATTGGTCACTGCAGTGCCTATCATCTCTCTCATTAGTATTTCCACTTGTGATTTGCCTTCTGTGAGATCCTATATGTTACTAATATATAGAATCGTAGAATCATTAAGGTTGGAAAAGACCTTCAAGATCATCTAGTCTAACTGTTAGGCCTACACCCCCATGACCACTGAAACACCTCCCATAGCACCACTTCTACCTATTTTTTTAACACCTCCAGGGACAGTGCCTCTAGCACCTCTCTGGGCAGCCTGTTCCAATGCCTCACCACTCTTTAAGTGAGGTATTTTTTCCTAATATCCAATATGAACCTCCCCTGGCTTAACTTGACCCTATTTCCTCTTGTCCTATCTCTCATCACTAGAGAGAAGAGGCAAACACCCACCTCCCTACAACCTCCTTTCAGCTAGTTGTTGAGGGCAACTACCTGAGGTCTCCCCTCAGCCTCCTCCAAAATAAACATCCCCAGTTCCCTCAGCCACTCCTCATATGACTTGTTCCCTAGAACCTTCATCAGCTTTGTGGCTCTTCTCTGGACATGCTCCAGCACCTCAATATCCTTCCTGTGGTGGGGGCCCAGACCTGACCACAGTACTCAAGGTACAGCCTCACCAGTGCCAAGTACAGGGGCACCATCACCTCACTACTCCTGCTGGTCTCATTATTCCTGAAACGAGCCAGGATGCTGTTGGCCTTCTTGGGTTACCTGGGCACACTGCTGGCTCATGTTCATCCAGCTGTCAACCAGCACCCCCAGGTCCTTTTCTGCTGGTCAGCTTTCCAGCCACTCTTCCCCAAGCCTGTAGCATTGTAAGGGGTTGCTGTGACTGAAACACAGGACCCGAGGTTTGGCCTTATTGAGTCTCAGCCAGCTGGTCTTGGCCCATCGATCCAGCCTGTCCAGGTCCCTCTGCAGAGCCTTCCTGCCCTCAAGCAGATCAACACTCTCAGCCAATTCTGTGTTGTCTGCAAACTTACAGAGGGAGCAGTCAGTCCCCCCATCCAGATCATCGATAAGGCATTGAACAAAACTGAGCCCAGAGGGACACCACTGGTGACTGGCCACCAACTAGATTTGACCACATTTACTGCAACTCTAGGCCTGGCCATCCAGCCAGTTTTTTACCCAGTGAAGGGTACACTTGTCTGTGCCATGATTCACCAGCTTCTCCAGGAAAATGTTGTGGGAGACAGTATCAAAGGCCTTACCAAACTCCAGGTAGACAATGTCCAAAGCCTTCCCCTCATCCAAAAGGTGGGTCACATGGTCATGGTCATGGCTCTCATCTTTGTGAGCCTTCAGGTTGTGGTATGCAGTACATGCTAATAATTCAGAGAGATATGACATAAAAATTATCAGATATACTTTTATGGAAGGGTGACATGGAAAAAATAAATAATGAGAACTAGTTCTGAAATAAATTATTTTGTCTTGGTATTATTACTTCTGCTTCTCCTGCTTGTCTATCAAGGTGTAAAGATGAAGTATGGGATGATCAAAAAATGTTTTCCCAGCAATTTTCAGGCAAACCCCTTGATACTTTCTCTGTAATGATGTACATGTCTCTCAAGTAATTTTGCTTTCCCCGTGTAATAAAATATTTTTATCGTGTGCTTTGTTTTGCACAGAGAACAGTGACCTCAATCATGGTTTTCTTTGCAGTCTTTCCATTAAAAAATGGAAAACCAAACAAACATACAACACTTTTATGAACTTCTGAATAATTCAGTAGCAGTGATATCTTTGTCAGAGAAGTCTCTTATGTTAGAATGAAACATTCCTAGGAATCTTTGCTATTATTCTACCCAGATACAAGTCTAGACATTCACAGCTTATACACTTTTTTTACTACACTGAGTAGAATGCATCTGTTATAATAAAATTTCATAGACAATTTTCATTTTATTATTTCATATGGAACATACACAGATCAATTAATTATGATTATGTATGCTGTTTCAATTCAATTTAGTTACTTGCCACCATACAAATAAACATGAATTATTTTAACATGGTACTTATAAGAATACAGATGGGTAGTCTAGGTTTGTTAGTGCTAATAAAAGCAAAAAAAGAAATGCATTTTGTTACCACCCCTCCCCCCAAAAAAAACCCCAACCAACCAACAAAAAAAACAAAAGCTAAATGGCAAATATTAATATTTGCAGCTACCTGAGACAAAACTGTGAAGGAGCTCCTCTGATTGCCATCCTTAAATTATCAGTACCTTTGTTTTTTTTTTCCCTTGGTAAGTATATGTCACCGTTTGACTCAGGTCCGACAACAATGCTCTCGATCCCCTCCCCCCCCCCACCCAGTTAGGGAAGGAGAGAGAGAAAAAGAGAGAGACTTGGCTGGATTGAAAACTAAACTACACAGCTTTAATTAAAACACTAATGAATCACACAAGAAAATATATACCATTATATACAGATATATTCAGATATGGGCAAAAGCCTCTTGCCTCCCCCCACCCCCAGCAACTCCCACAGCACTCCCCTGAACTGGAAAGAGTCCCGAGAAATCCCGGAGCCGCTGCTGGAGAAAGCGGAGAGTTATGAGGGTCAGGAGAGCTCGAGCCTAAGGGTCGGCGGTGATGGATGAGCAGAGTCCTCCCCGGACGCCGGTCATGGACGGAAGAGAAGCAGGCGAGAAGAAGGAGGAAACTGTCTTCTAAGATCTCTGTCCTTCCTCTGAGCTTACGTAGATATATGGAATGGAATATCCTTGGCCAATTTTGCTGTCTGTCTAACTCAGCCTCCCACGGGGGGGTCAGAGATCTCCCCATAGTGTCTGAGCCAGTGGAGTGAAGGTGCAACCTTGAAACCTCAGTAGTTAGAAAAACATTCCACTGTCTTATCAGCCTAGCAGAACACACAGTTGCTAGTTAAAAGAAAGCTTACTGAAGGAAAAAAAAATCAGTGAAAAGAAAAATTGGCTTAATCCTGGCTCAGACCAGGACAGTATACCTTTCAAATTAGATCTTCCCCAGAACGTTCACACATCATGTATCATTTAAATCATTGTGGGAAGCCTGAATCATTCAATTCCCTGAAGAGATCAACATTTGATAGTCCAACTCCCTATCCAGAAATGGTTCTTTGAAGTTTTCCGCTCATCAGTCCACTCAGGTTCCAGAACTCCAGTTCTGAAGGTATTTTACCGTCACTTTCAGAAGTAAAAACAAAGTATTGAACAAAATTTGTGAAAAAAACACTCATTGGATAACTAATTCCTTTTCTGTTGTATGTCACCTTGAGAGAAAGAAAATGATAAATCTTGTGCTTTCTTGATCTTCTGATTGCCCCTTCATAATCAGGAATTTATTAATATTATTAAACTGAAAGACTAAGGAATGAGGGGTTAAAGCTTAAAACTGCAATGTTACTCAGGTTAATTGCTAGCTTTCTGTCTACTCTTAACAATGTCTAATGCCATTCTTATGGATGGAACAATAATATCCATGAAGCCAGAAGAGAAAATATATTTTACACTCTGGAATCATACACTTTGAAGGTTCCCAGTAGGGATTAATGCATAGTAAAACTTTGTGAAAACGCAATTTGTTGCGGTACTGTGAGGGACTAGCCCTCAGGATCCGTGGGAAGTGGTGTCGAAATCCCGTCATTACCCCTCAAACAAAGTCTTGTTTGCATCCCAAAAGGCCTGCCTGAGAGGATGGAGACAACCATGGTGGCTGCATATGGCCTAAGGCCTACCTGTACAACGAGGGGGCAGAGGGCCGCTCCACTTGCTCGGTCTTCTGACTTAATCACGTTTACTCATCCTTGTGAAACAAGGAAACTAGGGCTATAAAACAGGGGCTGCGATGGTGGGCTTCAGGAATCTTGCTGACAACAGCTCTCCCCTGTTGGCTGGCATAATTAATTTCAAAAAGGGAAGAATTTTCAAGGAGAAGCATTAGTCAGGTTGCCTGCCATACAGAAATATTTTAAGAAAACCATTTAGGTATAGAATCTGAAACACTCATTAGAAATAAAAAGCAAACAAATAAAACCTGATATTCTCTATCACTCCTGTTCTGTTTGATTGATTATACGTGGACAGGCATAGTTTAAAAGTTGCATATTTAAAAACTGGAGTAACTTTTTGGGCTTTTCTATACCAGTCATTGCTAATATACCTCACAAATATGAAGGATTTAATTTCTACCACACTTTTATAATTTGTGTTTTCACCTCCAATTTATAGATATCTCTTAATTTTAAATACCCTGTTTGAAAAATGCAGAATAAAATATGCCAGAACAATACCTTCCATTAATTAGGCATATTAGGGATTCAAAGTAGAGCTACAGATGACTTTTTTTTTTTTTTTTTAACCAGGGCTCAAACATGACATGTATAAAATGAGGAAAATGTGTTAATAGTTCTTTTCAAAAGCTTTATTTAAAGGTAGATCCACTAAAGGATGCTAGTGACTAAAACAGTAAACAGTTCAAAATATCAAAATCATGTTTATAAAGAATAAAAGCAAGCCAAACAAAAAGAGATTACATGAACACAAAACCACAAAAGAATCAGTAACATTCAGTGATATTTAACCCTGTATATATTCAGTTTATGGAATCAATCATGCCTTAATCTTGCCTTCACAGAATTGCAACTACCATTCTTTTGAGTGCAGTAATGACAACTACTTCTACAACAATACCAAAAGAGGGGATTGTATCAAGTATTTTATAAATCCTGGATGTAATTTTATATCTCTCCTGAGTAAAAGGGAACGGCAATTCAAGATGTTTCGAATCCTAATTTTCTACCTCTTAAAAGATTCAGGGCTCTTCTGGATCAAAAATCAATTAAGAGAAGTGTATAGGAATAATTCTGCTCTTGTTAAGATGAAACAAGACTGTGCACAAAACTGATTTGATTAGAAAGGAGGAAGTAACAAGGAATATTACTCTAGAAAGTTTATGTGGTTGATTCTGGATTGCTATTGTTCATATTGTAGATTTACATACTTCTAATAGACTATACAGAAAAAAGCATGATTATAGCAGACAATATTCAGCCCAGTCAATTTACATAGCCATGCTCCTTTTGGCTTCTCTTTGACACCCTTATCAGACTGCAAAAAAGGACAAAAGAGATTCCACCATTTGAGAGCGATACAAATCACTTTGCTTCTAGTTGCTACTCATAAATTTTAGATTTTTAAAGTCTGTTAGAGATTATTGTCCTCTTTAGGTTTTTTTGATGAACCTTTTCCTGATAAAAAAAATCATGTTAGTAACATGAGTAGAATCTAGTTTCCTGAAATTATATTAACTTCCTTTAATTATGGAAAACTTTATCCAGGTCAAGTGACTATGTCCTCACCAGTTTCAGCTGAAGTTCCTTGAGTATCATCTTTGGTAAATGTCTGACCAACTCAGATAATCCAACAAAAGTCTGTGAACATTTAAATTGGTAATTGTGAGAAGAAAGCAAAATGTATTAAGAGAACATAAATATAAGCATAAGCAGACTGCTAGTCTGAAGAAGAGGCAAATGGTCTCCTCAGAAAGAGGAGAAAGTAATCCCTACCATGAACATCATATTCTTGCCAGTGAAAATGTCAGGATGCTACTGTCATGTCATAATCTCCCCGTGTCCGTCTGCTTGAGAAAGACTGAAGTGTCCACCCTGGGAGGCAGAGGAACACTACTGTATTGTTGTACCATGATAAACCCTTTTAGGGCACTCTGCCTATATTCATATTACCTTCAATAATGTGAATACTAAAAATCTACTTAGAAAACAAATTAAGATTTAATTTTTTATGCTCTTGACTCTAGAAAATAATGCATTTTTTCTCCAACACAATCCTTGGTATTGGAAATATTGTCACTCTCAGTGCTTACCTTCAGCAAGTGTGAACTTACTAGAAGCTGTGTTGCAAGTGTTAGCTTTTGCTTCATATTGACATAGTACCACAGACGATTGAATAATTTTCAGAAAGTTGGAATGTAAAGATAAAATGAGCAGGATGGGTCTATTAAAGATTTTAAGAAATATCATGTTCCTAAATAATTTAACATCACTCTCCAGAAAAGAGACGAACTGAAAACAGGTCCAGTATCTTCCTTGAAACACTGTGTTGCATGCCCACAGTCAGTTCTAAGGAGAACCACGTTAGCAATTACTTTTTCTGCATATATGCAAGTGATGGGTGTAGTATTGAGTTCTCTTTGTTCTATGTTTTATTTTCATTTTTTCCAGGAAATATTTAACAATAATTATTATTATTGTATAAAAATAATGTCAATATTTATTTTGTAACTTAGTGCTGTGTTATAAATACATATTCTAAATGCATACTGCATAATAAACAACTACTTAAAAATCTGAAATAGAATTCCACAGCAGTTTGTATTTTTTGTTTGTGCCTTTTCTATTTTTGTTATATGGTCTAACATGCAGCAGCTTACATTTAGACTTCAGGAAAGTGTTCCATCAATATGCTTTAGAGGTCTCCAAGGCACTGACTCTTGAGCAGCCAGTGTATAAAAAGCATATGCATTTACAAAAGTGGGTCACAAAATTTCCATACTTGTTTAAGAAAAATCTGTGTTGCATACTTTATATTAAAATAAGAATATTTTTATGTAAAATAAATGCAGCTGAAAATTTGAGTTGTTTTTTGTTTACATTCATATTAGAACAGCTATTAAGTAACTAACAGATGTATTTCTGTAGTGGTGAAAACATACGTAATTGTGAAGATATTAAGGATAATTTTTTTTTTACTTTTTTTTTTTACTTTTTTTTTTCCCATAAAAATTAATTGGTCTGAAATGTTTCATTACAGCTTTGCTAGCCTGGATTATCTTTTAGCAAAAATTACCCTAAAAATCTAGTTAAACTCTCCACTCTTAGGCTTTATGTCTATACTCAGAGTCAGCTGCAATTTAAAATAGCTCAATGTGGTAATATAATACATCTGTTTTCTGTGTATTTAAAAAATAAATTCATTGTTCCTGAAAACCAGAAATAAAAAAATACTTAGCAAAATTGGCTTAAGATATAAGAGTGGAGAAGTCCTCTTGTGCCATCCTACAATATCCATTGTGAGTTGTTGAGTTTGTTGGTGGAGTTTTTTTAAATCTAAATAAAATTAAGGCATTTATGAAATGGTGAAAAGTCTTTCTAGAAGCATTTATTTGTTATTTGTTTATTTTTTTCTAAAAGTACATTGTAGTGAGAATGAATATATTTGGCAAGTCTTCAATAAAACAAGTACACCATCCTAATGTCATAATCGTAGACATTGCTGCGTCACAGAATATATCACTCAGGGATCACAAACAAAATGCAAATTACATACTTCCAACACCACTCTGTCATGCTTTATTTGGTCTTCCTTTAGCATTCTGCATTTCCAGGATTTTTAGTTTTGCTGTGATTTCTATAAATAACCACCAGGACATATGTCAAATAAAAATAAACATTGCAAACATTTTTCTTTGTCTTTACTTAATTTGTTTTTTCCTGGTTCTGTAGGCAAAGAGCAGATAAAACAAAGGAAACAAGCCTGCCTGTGCTACTGACTTTGAAAAGAAATGACATTTGAGAAGTAATTTTATCTGCATCAGTCTCATTAACCATATATTACAATAATTAGTATTGTCACAGAGTATTACATATCTTAATTCTTACTAATGAATCTTCGGGGGAAAAATTAAGTAACAGATCATGTTATTGTTGTTGTTATTGTTCCTTCAAAAAAGAGGAAAGGTACGAAAACAGGTCTGTGATAACATTGGAAGGTCCTGTTATATATAAACATTTTATTCTGATCCCTGTTAAAAAATTGGTGTTGACTTCACTATCCTTTCAGATTCCCTCCACACAGAATAAAGACCTTGGCTAGCCTGAATAGAACTAGGGTGGGAACAAGGCATAGAGCACAGACTCCATTGTGGAGATTGGCACTGTCAGTAACCTCTGCACATGAAGAAAACTTGGCACAGCACTTCTATCAATGCCTCTTCAGTGAGGAAAGGCAAGATGGCAAAGGTGAAGTGGAACTCTTCATATAAAATGGCACAAAATTGAAATTAGTGGAACACTACCTGGGAAACACCAGTCTATGTCTTTTTAATTATGGGGCACTGCACTGCAAACATCCAGGTTCTGCCTAACCTGTCAGTGTTAATCTGAATGAACAAAAAAATTGTAAAAATATGTATTAGATTCTGGGGGTAGGGGGGAAGTAATGCTCCCTTACAACAAATAAAAATCAATCAAACAAACAAACAAAAAAACCCAAACAAAAGCAGAATGTGTTATTTATTCCAAGAGTGAAGTTCAAATTAAGAGGATTTTCTACATCTATACCAATTTTGCCTCTTATCTCACGTGGTTTTTTTAATATGTTGTTTGGGGGCTGATGTGAATATATTGTTTGCTCCGTCGCCTATTCCTGACTTGTCTTTCGTTTTATTTTCTGAAACATCCTTCCATGTAATGCAGTCAAATCTACTCATTCTTCTTTTAAAAAAAAAATCTTCTGATAGTCACAGATTCAGTCAAGCATTTCAGTCTCAACAATCGCGTTCTATTAAATGATTAGCGTGCATTGCAGCTACAAAAAAGAGCAAATATCAGTTCTTGAAGAAAGGGAATTTGTTGTCTGAACAGTGTTCATTTGGAAGAACATAT
This sequence comes from Apus apus, assembly GCF_020740795.1. Taxonomy (NCBI): domain Eukaryota; kingdom Metazoa; phylum Chordata; class Aves; order Apodiformes; family Apodidae; genus Apus; species Apus apus. The sequence continues at coordinate 93,654,131 of NC_067285.1, read as the reverse complement.
AAATATTAATAAAGCATCATGGGGTAAAAATCAACCAGTTAATTAGTTTATGCATGTTGATTAGAAAAATTAGTCACTTGAAATTTACATTACTTTCTTTAAAAAAAGAGACTTGAGCTTTATAAACACAGAGTATCTTAAATTTCATTAATGGCCCTAATGTAATAACCAAAGGAGAGATTCAGTTCAACTAAAATTTGTTATTTAGAAACCAAAAGGAGTGGAGCCTAAATACTTTACTCACCTCTAGTTACTAGAAACAAAGAGAAGGAAAGAATTTTCAGAAGGCAAGTCATCCCATAGTTAGACTGAAGTCTTTTAACAGAATTTTCTGGTTGAAAAATACCTGTAATATCAAGTCCAACCACAACCTACCTCTACCAGCCATTAACCTAACTACTATGCCCATGTTAACCATGGTTCAAAGCAACACATCCACATCTTTTAAATACTACCTCCCTTGGCAGCCTATTCTGGTGTTTGACAACCCTTTCAGTGAAGAAGTTTCTTCTAATATCCAATGTAAATCTTCCCTGGCACAAATTAAGACTATTTCCTCTCATCCTATTTCTTATTACTAGAGAGACCAACTCCTATCTTGCTACAACCTCCTTTCAGGTAGTTGGAGAGACTGATAAGGTCTCCCCTCAGCCTCTTTTTCTCCAGGCTAAACATCAGTTCCCTCAGATGCTACTCCTAAGACATTCTCCAGACCCTTCACCAGCTTTGTTGCCCTTCTCTGGAATCTCTCTAGCACCTCAGTGTCTTTATTGTATTAGGGGTCCAGAACTGAACACAGCACTCGGGGTGCAGCCTCACCAGTGGGGAGTAGAGGGGGACAATCACTTTGTTGGTCCTGCTGGCCACACTATTTCTGATACAAGCCAGGATGCTGTTGGCCTTCTTGGCCACCTGAGCACACTGCTGGCTTATATTCAGCCTGCTGTCAATCAACAACCCCAGATCCTTTTCCACTGGGCAGTTTTCCAGCCATTCTTCCTCAGGCCTGTGGCATTGCTTCTCAATGTCATTCACCAGTGAACACAGGAAGCCAGACTGATTAATTACAAGTATGTGACCAGCTTTTTGATTGTTCATGATAGGTGAGATGAAGCCCATTAGAACTACAGTATAGAATACAGAATAAGAGTAAAGAAGTTTTACTCTATATTTTCTACGTCGTAGCCAGACAAAAGTAGAATCAGATACAGAAGAAGAAAGGAAAAAAATAGAGGTTTTTTTAGCACAATGTACTGATTTGAAAGTAATGTATGTTCCATAATGCATTCACCAAGTGTACATGAAGTAGGGAATACTAGAGAGCAATTAACTAAAAAAGAGATTAAAAAAAAATTATGAATTTATATAGATTTAAAATAATCACCCCTATGTTTCTCATAGGACTTGGTGCTGGAGATATTTCCTGCCTCCTTTGACATTCACAGTGCCTTACTGAGGAGACACTTCAGTGCAGTAAAAGAAGTGCTTAATTGTTTTACTGTCCTATATCCCCTCAGCCTTGCCTTCATTACCATACAATCACAGAGTCATAGAATGGTTTGGCTTGGGAGGGACCTTAAAGATCATCTAGTTCCAACACCCCAGCATGGGGGACACTTTCCATTAGAACAGGTTGCTCAAAGTATCATCCAGTCTGGCCTTGGACAGTTTCAGGCATTCACAACCTCATCGTGATTAATTTCTTCCTGATGTCTAACCTACATCTACCCTCTTTCAGTTTAAAACCATTACCCCTTGTCCTGTCACTGCCCTCTCTGGCGAAAAGTCCCTCCCCAGCTTCCTGTAGGCCCCTTCAGGTACTGGAAGGCCACTATAAGGTCTTCCTGAAGCCTTCTCTTCTCCAGGCTGAACAACCAAAACTCTTTCAGCCTGTCTTCATAGGAGAGCTGCTCCAGGCCTTGGATCATCCTCATGGCCCTCCTCTGGATTCACTCCAACAGCTGCATGTCTTTCCTGTGTTTGAGGCTCCAGAATTGGACACAGGACCTCAAGTGGGATCTCACAAGAGAGAGTAGTAGGGGACAGCCACCTCCCTTGACTTGCTTGTCATGTTTCTTTTGATGAAACCAAGGATACATTTGGCTCTCTGCACTGCAAGCACACATTGCTGACTCACGTTGACCTTCTCATTAACCATCACCTCCAAGTCCTTCTCCTCAGGGCTGTTCTCAATCCATTCTCTGCCCAACCTGTATTTATGTATGGGATTGTCCTCGATCCATGTGCAGCTAGGAATACCTGTGGTTCCAGATTCTTTAGAAACTAAATGTGGTTTTGGATGATGAGTGATTTAATACTTCTCCAGCTATGAAACACCAACGAAGCACTGATATTTTGAAGTGCTTCTTTGAATACATATGTCTAAATTTCAGGTTCTTCTGAAGACATAAGAATAAAATTTCCCACTTTCATTTTAGATATAATGCACAATATTTACAGACTGACAGGTACATATATCTTTATGGTTTCCATTTTCTTTGAAGATTTTGGGTATGTGCCTACTTTTAAGATATCAGGTGTTTTATGGCTTCTAATTTTAGTTATTCTTCTAATTGAACTAGGTTCTTGCTGCTACAATAGATGGTCTGTTGTGAGGTTTCTGTAATAGTTATTATTTACTATCTGCAAGAAGTTATTTCTCCACACTTAAGAAAAAATTTTCTGGACTGACTTTGTAAAGCCATTAACATAAGTCTGGGTCATTCAACTAGTCTCAATTGTTTTAACAAATTTTACATGAATACATGCAGCAGGATTTAGTTCAGCAGTTTTCAGAGTAAAAATTTCTTATCAACTTTTCAGTGTCCAATAATTTCTGAACAGGTTCTTTTAGACATTTATCACAAGTTGGGTTTAATGTCTTAACACCAAATTTACTTATTTAAACTTACTTGATATTACACAAGATTTTCATTTATCAGAGCGGCATAACTATGTATTAAAATGACAACACAAACACAATATGCAGTTGGATCACAACACAAACCTGTTTCCCATTGGCAGTCTAAAATATGGTAATGATGATGGCACTGGGTATCCCCAGTCACCTGAAAGGAATACATGGGTTGAAGCCAGCTGAAACCCATTGCTCTCTTATTCAGGGAAGGCTGTTTACTCAACCAGTTCATCCACTTACCTGATACAGCCAGTTGCTCCACTTAATGTATACAACTACTTATCTAAAACAAATCCTCTAGTCCCCAGGGCTGCTTTGTGTTTTGATGTGTTCAGGTTTCTTCACAACAGCTGTGGTCACTCCCTGCATTCTTCCCTGAGCTTCATAAGTACATCATTTGTGCCCATCTGCTCCGAGACTGAGCCAATTCCCAGAATTCACCATCTCATTTCTAGCTAGTGTGGATTTTTTAAAGTGTTTGTAAAATGCAATAAAGAAACATTAATTAATGAGATGTCTGTATTAACTAAAAACATGTGACACAAAGTTGCAATAAGGCACAATTGATTGGCTCAAAGCTTATCACAATTGTTTTACTCAAACTAGCATCTGACATTGCAGATCTGTGTGCCAATAATATGTTCTTTATGTAGGCTTTTTGGGCTGGATCTTGACAGGGATGATGACTATTTTCCCCATGGTTTTGTCTTGGAGAGGAAGCATTCAGTTCAGTAACTGCTGAGTGCTCAACTGCTCCGTCACGCTGTCTAGAAAATTCCATTTCTGTCATGCCATGTGTCAGTAACTGTCACAGTAAAAAGTAGCTAGAGGGATAAAGACACTGATACTAAAAAAAATTACACACAATTATGAGTGACTGCAATATATTTATATTTATGCTTTTGTTGCTTCAGTTTTTAAATGTTATACCAAATGGCGGAAATTCTATGATGGCGTCAGAACTGATGATGAGGAAAACAGAGTAACTGTTTCGAGACTGATGCATGAAGAGAATATGCATGAGAGAATACGATTGTGGGTTTATGTGACTAATGACAGATAGTGTAAATTACTTTTGGTTTCCTGGAGTATTATATATGTAATAGGGAAGATGCTTAAGTTGTTCCTAAAACTGATATCAGCATGCAAGAGTTCAGCAAAGAAAATCTGTTGCAACATTTCAATCAGTATGTTAAGTAAGTACAGAGATAGGTGAAACATTAATACATTTTCATCAAAGGAAATTAAAATGTTTATAGTTTGTATGGATTGTGTAGATACACAAGTAAGCACATGCGGCACTTCATCACATTTGGAATTCACTTAGTCTTATTTCTGTCAAAGTTCTTTCCTTACTGTTTGACAAGTAACTCTTTTCTTATTATTTAATATGTTATTACCCTTTACTCAAGACCCCACATGATGATTCTTAATATTTGGCAATAGTCAGTTGCAGTGAATTCAGCCAAAAATGGCTTAATACACAGTCATTAGTAAACTTCCTTATCGCATGTTTGTTTTTCATTGCCTGCATCACAACAAAACAGAAGCTGCTAGTTAGAAGTATTAAAAGTGTATACACAAAGTTGTAGATGGCAACACCAAATAATGCATTCTTTGTCCCTGTAGACCTATTCAAATCTGAAACCACATGGATAAGTTAGACAAATACATATTTTTTATGTTCTGGGATAGAGTAGATATATATATAAAAAAATCAACTTTGCCAATTATCTCTAAAAGGCGATAAAGTATTGTTTCTTCATCTGAGAGGGAAACTAAGCCATATTCCCCTAGTGTTTCAAGGAAAACAATGTAGTACATCAGTGAAATGGGTTCTGCTTCTTCCATGCAATTTCACTCACAGAGAGCAATAAAGTAGTGATTTGGCTTTTTGATTTTGTTTGATCCCTTCATTATGAGTTGTCAGCATGCTGATTACATTTTAACAATTCCTAAAACACCTGTCATCTACTTTTCTACAGTCTGAGATAAGCTGTGATTTGACACTCACTGTCTTGATCTCATCATCTGTTCATAATACTGCTGAAGTGAGTGGCAAAAGGGAATAAACTAGTATGAATTCTTTTTTTTATTAAAAGACCACAAACTTTGTCACAGGTGAAGCCTATGCAAAAGTACTTCTGAGATAAAATGAGACCTTGTCTATACCTGTACAGTTGTAATTCATTAGAATATTGAATTGTCAAAGCAAGCAGAGAAAAAAAAATCTTGGTGTGGGAGGCTTATCTGAAAACTCAAGACTACTTCTGCCTTCTCTAATAGGTTAGGTGCATCTGAGAAAGAAGCACAAATGAGCTATTAACAACCTAACATCCTTTTAATGCATTTCGGGAAGTAACCAGCAACCAGATCATCCAGATAATGAGCAGGAGGGCTTGGACTAGATGACCTGTAAAGGCCCATTCAAACCCAAGCTGTTCTATGATTCTATGTATGTATTTGGATACTGTGACCTCTCGGTATTAATGCCTGTTCCCTTGAACTTCTGGTGGTGGTTGCAACCAGGCTGGACTATATTCTGTGCAGCGCCTCTGTGTTGTTGAACAGACATCTTAAAATAAACTTGATAACCACATATTATATACATCCCAATTAATAAAAAAAATTCAGACTTTGTAAGGCTAATTACTGTCGTTCTGTTCTTATAACTTCAAACTGACACATGACCCTGTGACAAAATCTTGATTTTGTTAGCACTTTGTTAGCACTTAGAAGAAACATACCACTACTTTACAGGAATATACTACAATGTCATCTGCAAATCCATCTGAATTAAATGTTGCTGGCAACATCCTCCTATTGCAATTGTATTTTCAGGAAAAAACATGTCTATGTCATATTTTTTGTCATTTTTTTAATCCTGCTCCCCATGAGAGAGACACAGCAACTTTCTCGCAGGCAGTAGGAAAGAACAGTATCAATAGAAATAGAGAGACATTCTGGCCCCACTGTTCTCAGTGGGGCCAAGATCTCACAGAAGACTTTGAGGATGAGAACACTCAGCAGTACTCTCAGCCTATAATTCTTCAGCAATAACAACCTTTGCTTATCTAATCATGTAGACAATAACTATTCAAAGATAATCTCAAATCTCACAATTTCAAATTAATCCTTTACCTAACAAAATACTCTAGGTTTTCCTCATAAAGCGTTCAGGTCCTGGTTTGGGCCCACACTAACGAATGTTCAGCTTTAAGCACTGCTGCAATGATACTGTGCCATGAAAGTATCAGAGAAGGAGGCCATAATACCTCTTCAGGCTGAGTCAAAGAGCACACTTAGATTCCCTTTCTAATTTGCTAAGTCAGCAACATGGATAATCCAACTTACTTCAGTCAAACACTTCCAAAGGTTATCAAACACTTACTATTTACACTATTTCAGATCATGTGGCTCTTTTTTGATGAAATCTTAGACAGTTTCACTCAAAAGTAAAGTAAGGTAGCAACTCTGAAGGAACAGTAGTTTCTATTCAGGGTAAAAATGTAAATGATTAAGACCTGGGAAAATGACAACCCCTGCAGATTCAGTAAGAAAAAGATATACATGAATGCATATCAGTATTTAAATATTTATGTCTACATTTATATAATGTTTATCATGATGGGTTGAACAAAATAAAAATAAGTTATTGCCTCCATTTAGCATCACAGAATTTAATAATAATTTAAACTAGTGATTTATCATGAAACAAGATTCTAGAACAATCATTTGTTGACTAACTATGGATACAATAACTACATGTTCAAGAGGTTGTACAAACTTTTTAGTCTTACAACCAGAGATGACTACAATTTTTAAAGAGTTATGCTGTTTGTTCAAAAACATTATTTAATCAAAAATACAATATTTCAGAAGAATGCATTCTGATAAATTTTTCACCAGGAAAGACATCTCAGGTACAAGACTGAATTTGTCATGAGACAGCCTTGTAGAAGAAGGGTGAATAGTGCAATGGTCCAAATGTGTATTTGAGGTATGACAGAGCAAAGATCTGGATATTTCCCATGTTAAATTAGTTTTCCTCATTAAGAAAAACACATAATGTATTAAATTTTGATGTGTCATGCAATATTTTGATAAGTTCTGTGATAAACAGTCAGTTTTACCATTTCACTAGAATGATACAGAAGTAGCCCGAGATGATCTTTGTGTTCTTTATAACTGTTTGCAGTAGTAGAAGCACCTGCTGCTCTATCTGTGGGATCAGCAGGGGATCAAGCTGTAGAGAGCATCTGTTTCTTACCTCTACCTTTTTTCCTCCATCTGCCTCTTAATCTGATAGGGAAATGACCTAGTGAAACTCTGCTAGAGAGGCTCTCAGTAAGTCCCAAATAATGTAGGAACATGCTATTGACTGCTCTCCCCCTTTTCTGCCCATTTTAACAATTCTACCAGGTTTTGCCATGCTCTTTTCACAGAACAAGATTTCTCTGTTTCACAGAACAGAGTTGTCACAAACTAGAATCAGAAGTAATTCTACCAGTTGAAAGAGCTGCACCAAGTTTTGTCACAGGCCTGCTTGAAAGTTTTTTGCTGTTCATTGCAGGTAAATTTGGTCAGATTCTGTTTAATGTTTCACCCTGGCCTAAGAACACCTAAAGTGAAAGTAACATTAAAAAAATTATTTTGTTACGGAAAGCTGAAAAGTAGCAGCACGTGGTCAGTAAAAAGAATGAGATTTTTTAAAGTCCAAGTTTCATAATTGGAGAACACTTAAAGCAAACACTTCTGATGGACCTGTAGGTCCCTTATAACTGAAATATATTCTGTGCCATGCCATGCCATTCCATTCCATAGGAACAGCATAGGTAACAAACATAATTCTGAGTATATAGTATAGCACAATGTAAACAAAGGTATTGAATCCCAGGATGCTTGAAGAAGAATTACCTTTTGTACTTTGTCTTATTCTCTGCATGCTTACCTATTCAGCACATTCTGCTTCACTTGCACTTTGTAGACTGTTAAAATCCATATTTTTGTTCTTTTAAGAGATGTTTACATATTTTTTGTTTAAAAAACAAACAAACAAACAAAAAACCCAAAAAAACAAAACCAAGAACTCCCCAAACTGTATTACAAACAAACTGATAATCTCACCCGATAAACCTGTTTTAAAATGTTTATAAAGCTTCAAAGAAGGTGATTCAGGTAATGAAGACAGACATATTCACACATACATATTTAAACGTATTCATTTTATCTTGGTAGACAAGTTTAATTAGTTTTAGCTATGTGGAGGTTTCAGTGTATTAAAATGCATTACAGTGATTTACTAACAGATTGAAAATAAGAGAAAGCTAAGTTCTGATTTAAGGTCAGAGCTTTTCAGTTAATAATAGCTTTCAAGTTTAATGGGTATGTTTGACTCAGTTTGGTTTGGTGTCAAATAGGAAGCTTGCTTGTGTTGATAATACACAACACGCATTTTCAGATGGCTTAAGCTATAGAAATTTGAAGTAAGGAAGGATCCAAACATACAAAATTAGTTCAACATGGAGAAAAGAGACAAAATCAACAACTGTAAATAATAAGCAAATCATTCATATACTGATCAATCTTGTAAATAAAATAAACTATTCTGATAATCAAATACAAAGTAGGCAAAAGAACACCCTCCTGTGGTGGTGAGCCACGTGGCAAATCAATATCAGCCAACATTGTTCCTGCTTTAGTTACAAATTCAGTGGGCCTGATATTGTTCTTATTTCAATAGCAAGTGCTGAAACAGGCACTTTCTGACCTTGCCTACTGGAGCAGTGAGTTCAGACAACTGGGTACCTTCTAGTCCTAGTGCAAATACAGCAATTTGGGGTCATTAGACACTCCCTAAGTGTGCCTGTAACTCTGTTATTTGTGGACATATCTGGGACCCTCCTGCTCAGAACACAGGCCCACTCTGAAAGTTGCCAAAGATTACCTAACCCAGAATCATGTCTATTGTGGAAAAATACTGACCCAAGTCAATCATCTCAGTATCCTTTAAATATTGATCTTAAGAGGGAGGCCCTTCAGAGCCCTCCAGGATTGCACCAAGCTGCAGCCCTGCATCTCACCCATCTCGTTGAGAGAACCCGATTCACCTCTTTGAAAGAGTAAGTAGCTGGCCACTTCTCTTAGGTACAGGGGGAAAATCAAATTATATCAAGGTGATATAATTTGACTCTGTGTGGTAACTCTTCTGGGGTAACATACAACTTCTTTCATTAAATTAGTACCAAAATTTAACATCTTAACAAGTTAACCTCTGTATCTGTCTGTGTGTGTATTTGTACCCAATTTAGTTTAGAAACTTTGTTAGATTTTTATTTGAACATCTGTATTGATTGTAACAGATTCTTGATTAAGTTATTAGAAAACCATATAATTTAATTTTGTGAATTGTTATAATAGTGTTAAACAGTCTTAATTTACTGTTATTCCAAAATACACCAGATCCCAAATTATGTGTTAAATCACTACACTGAAATTCCTTCACTTATACCCTTAGTTGTAAACCATTGACCAAGTTAGGGACTAGGAGTTGATTCAGTTGCCTCTAGACTCCTCTCTTAGAAGGAGTTTCAAGAGCAATAGGGACCACTCTGAACCTCATGACTCAATTGGTCTTCCTCCTTCTTTTCCCTAACCCCCATGCAAATCACTCCAGCCCTTTCCTGACTCAGTCTCTCCTATCACTGTATAAATAATTTATCCTGATCCCCATCTAAGTCACTCCAATCCAATTCCAATCCATACACACCCCTTCTATATTGAAAGTAAGAGAATGAACCTTGCCATTGAATTCTACTGTCGTACTTTCATAAATCTATATTAAAAATCACGTTTTCTTGATATCCTTGTTGATGATTGTTTAAGAGACCTTAAGACCTTCCAGTCTTTTATATGCAACACCTCCCAAACCTAAAAATTAAAAGGAGCCAATGCCAACCAATGAAAAGAAAAGCATGAAAAGTTTTATATGGACAAATAGGATGGGAAAAGGTCTTCATAGCTATAGTCACAGTCCATACATGCTTAAGTGTGTGAAACAGTTTATGCCAATTCTTCAAATAAAGTCAACAGGATAATTTGTGAAGTTAGAAACAAGCATCTAACCTAAATAACTTTGTTGAGTTGGGTTTTATTTTTTAAAGAAACTAAATTAATGAGGTGAATTAGTTGTGAAAGAAAGACTGGTTTCTTTATAAGGGAAAATGTTTTGTAATTTGTCACCATTTGCTAACCAGACAAAGGTGAGGAAAGGATGCTTACATTATCTCTGACAATTCTGTCATTCTGTATTATTTGTTGAGAGAAGTAACAATATATGTGATCTTTGGGTATACACCGCTTACTTTCTCAATGTTGTGTACTCTAAGTGACTGTTAAGTTATCTATCATATGAATATGATCCATTAGTAACATACAGTCACAGAATGACATCCCATCATATATGATAGGGGGAAATATGCAAGATGAGTTTGCTACAGTATATCCTAAAATTATATGTAAAAAATTAAATTTTATCAGCAGATATATGAATTGTTAAATTACTAAGGGAAGTATCTCAGTGAGCTGATTAAAGATGTAGCAATATATGAAAAATAAAAGTTGTTGGAAGCTTGTACTAAGGTACAGAGGTACTCTAGTAGAGCCATCTCTCATTCATTTTTTCATTGAAGCAAAGGAAGTAAACATGGATTTTCAAAATATCTTAAAGCAAGATAGTGAGCATTAAGGAAGTCAGGAAGACTAAAGCAGGCAGAACATAGCAACTATTTCTTTAAATATAAGCTACTATAGAAGAATAGGCCTAAACCAGACATTTTCTGATTGATGAAAAATTTACCTATCCTTGGTACCTGGAAACCTCATAAAGAATTAATGAAGGTTTCCAACAAACTACTTATGTGATTTATGGAGGCAAAAAAATATTGCTCTATATACTAAATAGTAGAGCTCTTGAGGTTATTTTTCAACAAGTTTGATCAGGAAAAAACCCTGACTGAATAAAACTGAATTATTGTTTGGGAACATGTAGATTGTGTCAAAAATATCCATGAAAATCAGAGAGGCTGATAGGTTCACCAAGCAGCCAGCTGCTAGTTTAGCTGATTTTCTGCCACTATGCTCAGCAGCTATCTTGCCAGTTGGACCCCAGGCTGGTGGGCTGGTTAGAAATCAGGCATGATGCTTGGCTTCTCAGCTTGCCCACTACCCAGCTGTCTTCCTTGGCTGGTGTGAAACCTGGCTACTTCCTCGTTACCACCTACCCAGCTGGTTTTCTGAGCAGTCAAAAGGGTGCCTTAAATTGTCTTGCTATTCAGGATTCCTAGCTGTCTGACTCAGCTGACTCATTCAGTAAGGAAAAGCTCTCTGTTTGTCCTCTGCTTCATAAGTCTCTGTTCTCTCACAAGCTAGAAAGTTGCATTTATGTCTGGTTGAGTAACTGGCCTGTTGCTGGGCTAAGTCTATAGATTTCTGTAGAATTCTATATCATGCAATATGCATATATAAAATAAGAAAACTAATAAAAAGAAAAGCTATTTTTATCAATATAAATAAGGTGAGATAAAAAATGATGCCTTGTCAAGCAATATATTAAACTAAAAAATATCCTGTAAACAGTATTATTTTATTACTAGTTCAAGATCATCAGCTATTATGAGCTCTTCACAGTGACAAACTTAGGTTTGTTTATCAAAAAAGGACATAAACTGCAAAGTCACTGCATTATTCCTGATGCTGCAAAATGTTCTAAAGTGCTTTTGTAAGTGATATTGTATTTAAGTAAGAGGGAAACTATCAGCATTAAGTGGAACTTTAAAATTAAAGATCTATTTACTTTGGTAATTAAGTACCCTGTCTATTCAATGAATTTTTTAAGTTAATTTTTCAGTTCTAGTGATGACATTGTTCTTCAAATGGATACATTTTATACATTCCAGACAAGGATGTTAGCAAATGGATGCTTCATTGTATTCATATACTATATTTTCTATTTGCCATTCATTTTCTCTCTCACTAAGGAAGTAAAAATGGAACATAAATTTCCTGTGATCTCCAGTGAATAGTGCAGATGTTGAGGAATCTCCACAGCTTGAAGATCCATCTGATGCAGCTTTCATTTCTCTTTCATTCTCCCTCACTCTTCTCAAAACTGGCATACAGGCTCAGTGTTAAGAATTCAGAAACAAAGTGCAGAGTGTTATAGCATAGATTTTTAAATAATTTCATTCAAAACAACCAAAATGTACATAAATCCACACAATTTTTAAAAACACTTAGAGAATTAAGTGTAATTAACTGGAGAATTAAGCACAGAACTTGTACTATAATCCAGTATAAAGCATCATACAGCATTCAACCACAAACCTTTGGCAGAAAAAAAAGCAAACTTCTAAGAAAAGATTATTCTTCCCCCTTTTTCCAATGTCTATAACTTTCTCAAAGAAACATACGTTTTCTAAGAGATTCATTGCTAAGAGATTAGTTTGCCAGCACACTACTTGCAAGGGGCTTCAGGGATCCTCTAATTTAGTTTGGACATCTATTCCTCAAGACATAGGAGCTATTACTGAGGAGTCATATTCCTGAGTTCACATATCATTGCTTTGAATAAAAATGCATAGCTGATGTTAATAGATGCTATAGAATTTAATTCAGTAGATGTTTGTTGATTCATAACAGCAGATAACTTACAGTAGTGCCTTATAAAGTCAGTCACTTCTGTGATTGGAAAAAATAACTCATGCCTAAGTAAGTTTTCTCAATGCGAAATTCTGTTGGGTAATGGAGAATTAAGAAGGAAAACTAAAAATAACTACATAAAAGGAAAATTAAGAGTCCTAAAAGTTGCATACTAAAAGAATAACTGTGAACTGAATGTATCACAGTAAGACAAAATAAGAAATATGTTGTTTCCTTTTGGATTTTATGCACAGCTGAAACGGAAATGTTTTTATAACTCCTACTTTTGGATCCCTGGAAGAATGACAATCTGAGATATAATCCTTTTCCTGTGCAATGCAACCCAAACCAAATTACTTTCTGAAAGTAGTTTGATTTTTCCCTTACTGTAGTGCTATCAGATAACAACATGCTCTCTGGGGACTCCATTCATGCTGAGATTGCACCTAACAGTGATTGCACTGCTGAATCAGTCTGTAATCAATCTTGCATCCTACAGATCTCCTTTAGTATTTTTTCTTTGATCACTGTTTAATGGGAAACATAACCCGTTAAAGGATAATGAAGCTTCAGTCTAACGGTATCTTTGCTGGAGAGCCTCTAGGCACCCTTTTGCAGCCTCTAATGAAACTATTCTAACAGCCTATGTTGATCCACACAGACCATAGAAAGAGTATGTGATTAATGATATTTCTCTTTAGTGTAAGAATATGTTAACACTCAATATTTATTTAACACCTTTTCTAGGTTTTGTGCACTTATTTGTCTAGTTTCTACTATATTTGCAATTTCTACTTAACAGTTATTTTGTCTTATATGAGAGGATCTTTTACTTTCATCACTATTGTTCAGTGACTGCATTAACACAGTTTGCGTTCAGAGTACATTAATTGCATAATGGAAGTAAGAGATAGCTCCAAATATACTCATATCTCTAAGCCAAAACCATGTTTCAATGAATCGCTTATGTTTTTATTCTTATTACTCATTATTTTTGACACATTCCCTACTTTAGCGAAGTATTGTATTACTAAAATAAGAAATGAGACATTATAAATAATTTAAAGTGTATAAAATTCTTTAATTATTTTTTATCATTTATTTTCTAAGTCATAAAATGTCTGTGAACTTCTGAACAAATCATATAATACTAAATTCAGTATGCACTGTATGCACTGTATCTAAAGGGAAGATGACCAAACCATAGTCAGTATTCTGTTAATTTTAATATGACAATGGACACACTGTGTGATTGATTTAGGGTAAAGAAGGAAAACCACTTACAAGAGGCAGTTTAAAATGCTGGTTTGATTTTTCTTTTCTTGGCTGAAAATGCAGGATAACCATGTTCAGAGTAGACAGTCTCCTTCAGATTTATTCTCAATGCCTTTGGGGTTTTGTGTGTGTTTTGTTGTTGCTGCAATATCTTCATGAAACTACTTGTTACATTTTACAGTAAAAAACCTGGTTTTATGTCCCATCATTATTTCACTCCTTCTTTCTGATATTGTCCGTTCCAAAAGTTTAATTTTTTCTCATTTCTGATAGTTCACAAAGTATATATATCAGATGGTTAAATGCCAGGAAAGATATGAACACAGTCTTCTCGATGGAAAAAGGAGGAAAACTAAACTTTCAAGGTGAGTGGAAATGCAAATGGCCTTTTGCATGTTTGATATCAGCAGTTGTAGGGAAGACATTTTCCTTCAAAGTCAATATTTCCAATCAGCCTTTGAGATACCTGACTCTTTTATTATTCCTGCAGTTATCTGTGGTTTAATTTTCATGTGTACAAATCTCAAGAGCTAGTCAGTCTAACTATATGGGAATGCTTGAAGAAAACTCAGATTGAAAATTGTGAGCACAGCACTAAAAGTGCTGAACTGTTATCTGCTCTAAAACAAAAGAGCTCTGTGTTCCAAAAGCAACATGGTCAATGGAGTTCTATTTATTTATACTGGATCTTAGACTACATTTCTGGAGTTATTAATATTCAGAAAATATTCAGCTTGTTTCAGATTTCAAAGAAATACCAGCCATGTCAATAAATTGCTTTCCATGAGGTTTTATCAACTTTTGCATTGCTTCCTGAGACACACTATTTCAAACACCGTGAGAAAACAAATCCTGATGTTGGCTATTAGAATTTGCAAGAACTGTGTATTTTTATTTGACATGCATTTGTTTGAAAATGTTTAAATCTGGAAGATGTGTTTGTAAAACACAGATTTAAAAACGGCACAAGTGTATGTATATAAATATGAACATAGTATAGAGTATGGTCATATGCTCTGCCTCTAAGTAATTTTCCTATTGAATGGTTCAAATAAGGACCACTTGCAAGTTGATATTATGCTCTGAATCAAGACTTAAATTTGTACTGAAAGTTTTATTTAAGCAGGTCAAGAAGTAGTTTAGTAAGAGTGTTATTTACCATTCAATATCTAAACTAGATCTAGACATCGAATCATAGAATCATAGAATAATTAAGGTTGGAAGGGACCTTGAAGATCATCAAGTTCCAACTTGATTTTGCCAGTGAGTATTTCCCTATAGCAGGACATTCCTAAAAGATTTTAATTTTGTTTTATTGATGTAGTACGGGATTAAAGAGCTTTCTGCTGCAGAAGTAAGAAATATTTGGTTTTCTGTTCATGTATGCTGTGTATTTTGGAAAAAAAAACCACAAACACCCACCAGCAAAAAACCCACACAAAACACCTGTGCTTATAGTGAACCAATTGAGAGTAAGTTTCTCTGTTATTTAAAAAATTAAAATGTTGTTGGAGTTTCCCTCATGTTGTAACACAAGGGAAATGTTCTAATATTATTATTACTCCATAATACACTCTGTCGTGCTTATTATACTCTGCATTCCTTCAAACTAGTTTTATTGACTTCTTGTTTACAATACACTTCAAAGAAACTTTAAAAAATATTTAATTATATTCTTAACTACTGTAAAGACCACACCCTAAAAAAAAAAAGACAAACAGCATATTTCTTATGCAAATATAAGAATACATTAATTTGAAAGCAAAATTTCTGTCTTTGTTCCTCAGAGCTTAATTGTTTGAAACTCATTCAGATGCACTAACTTACATTTCATAGAATCATAGAATCATAGAATCCTAGGGGTTGGAAGGGACCTCGAAAGATCATCTAGTCCAACCCCCCTGCCAGAGCAGGGTCACCTAGAGTACATCACACAGGAAGGCGTCCAGGCGGGTTTTGAATGTCTCCAGAGAAGGAGACTCCACAACCTCTCTGGGCAGCCTGTTCCAGTGCTCTGTCACTCTCACAGTAAAAAAATTTTTCCTGATATTCATCTTAAACCTCCCATGCTCCAACTTGTATCCATTACCCCTTGTCCTATCACTGGTCTTCACTGAAAAAAGCTTAACTCCATCGTCTTGACACTCACCCTTTACATATTTGTAAACATTGATGAGGTCCCCCCTCAGTCTCCTTTTCTCCAAACTAAAGAGACCCAGCTCCCTCAGCCTTTCCTCATAAGGGAGATGTTCCACTCCCTTAATCATCCTTGTGGCTCTGCGCTGGACTCTTTCAAGCACTTCCCTGTCCTTCTTGAACTGAGGGGCCCAGAACTGGACACAATATTCCAGATGTGGCCTCACCAATGCAGAATAGAGGGGGAGGAGAACCTCTCTTGACCTACTAACCACACCCTTTCTAATACACCCCAGGATGCCATTGGCCTTCTTAGCCACAAGGGCACACTGCTGACTCATGGTCATCCTCCTGTCTACCATGACCCCCAGGTCCCTTTCACCTACACTGCTCTCCAGCAGGTCAGCCCCCAACCTGTACTGGTGCATGGCGTTTTTCTTCCCCAAATGCAAAACTCTACACTTGCTCTTGTTAAACTTCATCAGGTTTTTCCCCGCCCAAGTCTCCAGCCTGTCTAAGTCTCTCTGAATGGCAGCACAGCCTTCTGGTGTGTCAGCCACTCCTCCCAGCTTGGTGTCATCAGCAAACTTGCTGAGGGTACATTCTGTGCCCTCATCCAGGTCGTTGATGAAGATATTGAACAACACCGGTCCCAGTACCGACCCCTGAGGGACTCCACTAGTCACAGGCCTCCAACTAGATTCTGCCCCATTGACTACAACTCTCTGACTTCTTCCTTTCAACCAGTTCTTGATCCACCTCACTGCCTGATCATCAAACCCATACTTGATCAACTTATCTACAAGGATGCTGTGGGAGACGGTGTCAAATGCTTTACTGAAATCAAGATAGACCACATCTACCGCTCTACCATCATCTATCCACCTAGTAATTTCCTCATAGAAGGCTATGAGGTTAGTCAAACATGACTTACCCTTGGTAAAACCATGTTGACTGCTCTTGATGACCCCCATCTCCTTGATATGTCTAGAGATAGTGCCAAGGACAAGTTGTTCCATTACCTTTCCAGGGATGGAGGTGAGGCTGACCGGTCTATAGTTACCCGGGTCCTCCTTCTTGCCCTTCTTTCCATCAGAAACAGTATCATTAAATGCTACAAAAGATTGCACTCTGATGAAACCACTTCATTTTTCACTGGATCATATTTAACATTTCACGCAAGTGTAATGTCTCATTTACTTGTATGTCTGAACTTCAAAAAGTCTGGGTTTTGTTTAGGTTTGTTTTTTTCTAATTGTAACAAAGCTGGATAGGAAACAAGTTTAGTTTTTTGCAATATATTAACAAAGTGTTATTTTTATCTGCTTAAGGTGAAAACCAAAACAAAATACAGCTGACTGTCTTTGCTTTTGCAAACTAATTCCTTCTATAATAATCTATATTTTTTTTCTGAAAATTACATAAAGCAATTGATCTTCCAGTTAGGTATAGTTTTCTCATTGTTGTAGTTTATCACAAATTCTTAGTGTAAAAATCAATGTTCTTCACAAACATATTTATCTGCAGTGTAATCACAATCTTTGAACTTGACAAAGAATGTCACAGGGAACACAAAAGCAAATATTTTTTCTGGTTACAGCTGCCTGACTTTTTTGAATTTCCTTTCATAATGCTTGCACTCATTTGTTATAAAAGTCAACTTTGACACAGCTATAAACCAGACAGAAATCTTTTACTCTAAAACTAGCAAGAGGAATAGTAACAAGTTCCTCTAGAACACCATATTTTGATTACATTAGGTTTTATATTGAAGTAAAGACACCTAAAAAAGCACTATGATTTTTCTGCTCTCAGACCTAATATCATTGTAATGGTCATTATTTATAAAGCTATCTAAACACAAAATTAGAAAGTCAGAATTGCAAGTGCAACAACAGAGCAGTTTTATATACCATATATTTAATTAGAAATATACTTATTTTCACCCATCAAAAGAATTATATAGTGTAGTTATGGGGTTTTTTTAAATAACCAAAGAAACGCTTCTTTTATTTTATTTATTTCATGTCCTTTTCTTATTATACTTTACTTTTTTCCTTTGAGGTAAGCCCTTTTCCTTTATAAATGAGGCATTAGGAAATAATATTCTGTATTACTAACTTTTTTAAAAAGGAGATTAACTATTTTTTATACAAGTCTGAAATAATATGTAGTTTCATAATCGGTGACAATTTTAAAATCGAGTCTTTCCAAGGGAAAATAAAAACAAAAATATGAAATATCAAAGGTCAGCAAAAGATAATCTTTTAAAAAACACTGATTAAAAAAAGCAGTAAGTAATTGCCACAAAGTGTAAAAACAATGAAGTTCACATGGCCATATTATGGAAAAAAAAACACATTCTACAAACTCATCTACAAATGAAATCATAGTCACAGCATGTTGAGGACCATAATTTTATGAAGATGAGATTTAATCTTTTGCTTTTCTGTTTCATCAAGTAAAGAAAAAAACCCCACCAAAATCACATGGTAGAAACATTATAGCACTTTTTCTTTCTTACAAGACAGGTTGTATGAATAAAGCTGATATCACAGTTCACCGTTGTTTGTAGTTGTTTTTTTTTTAATGTCAAAATCCTAACTAGATTTTTTTGGATTGCTGTTCTAGTGTTTGTCAACAGATTAGAAGGCATTGCATACGTTTAATAAGTATTTTTTCTTAGTGTTTCAGTGTTTGTGTTCATGAAAATCACAGTTTTGTGAAAGGTTTTTGTTTCATTGAATTATTGATGATTACTATTAACAGATACTAGTACTGATTCTTTAAGTACTGATTCTGTCACCTGACAGATATTGTACAAGAAACAAAATGAAGACAGCTGCTGACCCTGCAGCTGGAGATTTAACTACTTAAGAAGCTCATAAAATTGCTTATGTTTGAGAATTGTAAATGTTTTTGTATCTTTGTGTGTCCACCAAGTAATAATTAATGATACCCCCATTAATTTGTAAGAGGAGTTCCTCTGTCAAGTTGCTTGTTATGTAATCTTTGTGTGTAGATCATTATTAGCCTGCACTTACAGTTATAGAAGTTTCTGATTACTTCAATTTCTAGTCTTTAATTTATATAAAAATATTTATTTCCTTCTTGGTAGTCACTTGTCCGCTTAGTTTCATATCCATTACTCTATGAACAAATATCTTTTATCTATTTGCTTGTTTGTTTGTTTATTTATATTACAAGTTTCTTTTTCCATAAGTACTTACCCTCAAAAGCAGATTTGTAAGCCTTAGGGTTCTGTTGGTCTCTTCTGTTATTCTTACCATTTTGTATATTCTATGTTTTACAGATATATTTTCAGACATAAAAATTTTAAGTCGAATCATGTCTCTTTTGTCCAATAATTTAGGTCTTTGGCATCATAGTGAAATCGGGTCCATTTTCCTTTCTTTATGGTATGACAGTAATGCTAAATCCAGTTGTGACTGTTAAACCAAAGTATCTTTTTATTTCTCAGATCAGCACTGTGACCAGCAATGTGTTCCCTCTGGCTTTTTCAATCCTTATGTCAAAGATTATTTCAGAATAACTAATCTGACAGTTAAGAGGGAAGCACAGATTCCTGTACTGCTATATCCCAAACTTCTGCATGCTATAGACTATAGGTTTAAACTAGCAATTTCTACAATGATTGTAACTATTTATGACTTATGCCATTAAAATACTTTAAACACTAATGTTAATAAAATAACTGCATATCTGCAAATGCTTATTGTTATAATAATGTAGGACAGCTGCCAAATACTTCTGGAATAGAAATACAGTCATTCTAACATTTTGCACACTATGATCAAAGTTCTAGTAGTTATGGCAGAAAATGTTTTAGAAGATTGGTCTTTTAGAAGGATATGAAAAAAAAAAATCTGAAATTGTCATAGCTTAGATATAAATCACAGAAATAGAAATTAATAGTAATGAGGACTAGATTAGTGCATTTGCTGCTTTAATGGTGGTTGTATGTTTGGCAGAGTATCTCATTCTCTCTCAAGGGCAAGACTGTTAGAAAAATCAAGTGTTAATATATTTTAATTACTTGCTTTGGAAAATTATGATTCATCAGTAAATAAAATAGTGATACATATTTATTTAGCCACTTCCGTCATGTTCTTTGGAATGTGTTATAACTATATTCATTTTTCTAAGGATTTCACTAAGAAAATTTTTGCATTTCTTTTTTTTGAATGACCACGGCTGATACATCTTTGTTTTGGCTGCATAACAATACCATAAAAGCGGAGTGTTATGCTAAACTTTCTAATACTGCTCTCTGGACCTTTTGACTTCACCACACAAGGGTTCTGAAACCACTTCTTTAGGTGCAGGTGGCAAAGATTAAGAGGAAATATTTGCATTGTTTAATGTAGAAATTGTTTTTAGAACTATTTGAGAGTCTCATCCACAGTCATACCACTAGAGTCAGGTAATAAATAGACTTATTTCAAGAAGAAATGCCTACATATTATCAGGTATCTTGTGCTATTTTGGTTCATAAGAAACATAAATGGAAGTAAAGATCTCTTTTCAGCTTCTGAGAAAAAAAGAAATTGAACTGACACACTGTACAGAACAGAGTCACCAGTTCCTTAGGCAGTGTTTCATAAAAGAAAGCTTGGTACACTAGTTAGAGGGCGCATTTATAATAACTTCCTTTTCCAAGTGGCAGATGAGCTAACAAGGGAAGGTGCTATGCTGGATCTTGCTCGCACCATCAAGGAAGGGCTGGTGAGGAATGTGAAGTTCAAGGGCAGCCTTGGCTGTAGTAACCATAGGGCAGCAAGGAGGGCACACAGCAATCTCGCAACTCTGGACTTCAGGAGAGCAGACTTTGGCCACTGGGATAAAGCCCTAGCAGGCAAAGGAGCCCAAGAACCCTAGTTAATGTTCAAGGATCAACTCCTCCAAGCTCAGGAGCAAAGCAAGACAAAAAAAAAGAGGAAGAGAGGCAAAAGCACCAAGAGGCCTGCATGGATGAACAAGGAGCTCCTAGGCACACTTAGATGTAAAAATTAAGTCTACAGACCTGGAAGCAAGAGTAGGTAGCCTGGGAGGAATACAAAGAAATTGTCCAACCATCCAGGGATCCGGTTAGGAAACCTAAAGCCCTGATAGGATTAAATCTGTCCAGGGACATCAAGGACAACAAGAAAAGCTTTTATAGGTGTGTCAATGATAAAAAAAAAAAGACTAGGGAAAATGTGGATCCTCTCTGAAAAGGAACAGGAGACCTGGTCACCCAGAATATAGAGAAAGCTGAGGTACTCCATGACTTGCCAGGGTCACAGAAGGCGAAGGCAGGGACTGGGAGAACGAAGAATCACCCATGGTAGGGGCATATCAGATTCAATACCGTCTAAGAAAACTGAAGGTGTACAAGTCCATGGGACCTGGCAAGAAACAGCCGCATGTCCTGGGGAAACTCCCAGATGAAGTTTCGAAGCCACTATCCATCATATTTGACACATTGTGGCAGTCCAGTGAAGTTTCCAGTAACTGGAAAAGCGGAAACATAACCCCTATTTTCAGAAAGGGAAACAGGAAGACTCAGGGATCTACAGGCCAGACAGTCTGACCTCTGTGCCTGGCAAGATCCTGGAGATGCTGCTGGAAACTATGCTAAGAAAAAGAAGGAGGTGATTGGAGAACAGCAAATATGGCTTAACCAGGAGGAAATTGTGCCTAAGAAATCTGGTGGCCTTTTACAATGGGGTCACAGCATGGGTAGATAAGGGAAGAACAACTGATGTAATCTACCTGGACTTGTGCAAAGCATTTGACACTATCCTCCATGGCATCCTTGTCTCTAAATTGGACCTATCTGGACTTGACTGATGGACCATTCAGGAAATAAGGAAGTGACTCTTTTAAAATCCATAAACTCAGAAAAAAAATTAAAAAAAAAAAGGCATAAGGCTAGAATTTTCTAATGTTCATGCACTATTGCAATCTTAATTTAAACATGCAAGTATAAAGTAGGTACCTAGAAACTATGTAGAGAACAGAAGGCATGCTGAGACTTGAATTATGTTGATTACATAACTTTTTCACAGTCTTTTTCTCACTTTGTTATGAACAATTTTCTTTCTTTTCCTTTCTGTTCCTCTGGATTTTGATCAGTTTTAACCTAATATTTTCTCAGTCCATTTTAAGAAACGTTTTTTCCAAAGGTTCTTCTAAAAGAAATGTGAACTAAGTACTAACAAAATATAAGTCCAAGTTTCAATCCAATGCATTTTCAGTAGATTCATGTACGAAACTGGATGACACGTCAGTTTCTTTTTCTACCTCGAATATATTCTGAAACACAAAAGCTTGGCATACTCATAATATGCACTGATAATTTTTACTCTCAGTTGCTGTGGTTTGTTCTTGTCTATTGTAATAAAATATGGATTGTGGGAAAATAAAGTGTTTCAGATATTCTTTTGGTTTAAACTAAACTCTTGCTTTAGCCCACTGGGTACAAAGCATTCACTTTGAAATCTGGAGGTGGTTTTATTCACAGTGGTGCCTTGTCTCATCAAATTAATTGCTCAGACGTGTTCTGTAGTACACTAGGCAAATCCTTGATGGCTTCTAGAGGCTTTATAATAGTGTAGAAAATGTCACACTCTGCTGTGGTATATTATACTTGTAATAGTAGTGTCAATACTAATAGAACTATAGCTGTAGTTGTTATAATCAAACTGTAAAGATAATGATGCTGTGGAAATATATTTTGTTTCTCCCCAAATATAGTTTCAGAGGATTTGCTGTGCAAAGGGCTCTATGGATATATGTGAAATGACTGGTGAGTGTCCTCCTATTTGTGACTAGATTGTGACTGTCACAGTACAGAGTTGAAGAAGCACAGAATGTGTGCCTACCAAGGGCTTTTGGAATAGGTGTTCTTAAGGCATCTGTAGTGTCTTCAAGACAAAAGTTAAAATGTAACATTATTTAAGGAAGGAGTCAACAAAGGCAAAGTGATAAAAGACAAAACCCAACAAAACATGATTTTGATCAATCTCCACACAGGCTGGAAATTAAAACATAAAAAAATCAAGCTTCTCAAACCAGAGAATAAGCCTAGCATGTGGGTCAAGTAATTATCTGACATTTTATCTATTATATTTGAAGCTGCTCCAGTACAAAACGTTCACCTAGGTAGTTTTGTGGTTTTTCTTCCAAACCTTCATTTATATTGTTCAGAATCTTTACTTTTTTTTTTTTTTTTTTCCTTCAGAAAGACAAGATTAAATACATAAAGGTAGGTAAGTGATTTTGTGAAAGGCTACAAGGTGAGGTTCACAAAGACTCTCAGGCACGAAGATGATCACTCTCATAATGATTAATTCTCTGCCTGGCTCTCTGAATTCTCAAAGCCAGTTATGGACACTTAAATTTCCAAATGTCACAGAAACTTTTTTTTTTTCCTGCATAGTGGAGCAACTTCAACAAGTATGATGAAGGACACTGTCTTCTTAAGCCTTACGTATTTGTGATTAACTATTTTTTTAGGATACATGCACTGATATCATTTCAGGCCAAAAAGAATTTCTAAGTTCATACTGCTGGGTAAATAGTTATTGATTTAACACAGTAAGATAGTTTTCATTCTTTTTCATTGATGTCTTGGAAGCAAAGAGGTATGTATTTTGCAGGAGGCATTTGGCATGGCCTGATCATGCTTTTATTTAAATCAATGACTCTTAGTTGGCTATAGATGAAATATGGATCTGAAGTCACCCAACTCTGACAAAATGACTTTAAAAAATGACAGCACTTTCAATGCTTAAGTAACTTTACAACCAAAACTTCTGTGTTTAAAGACTTTCAGGTATGCAGGCAGTTCTGCAGCATTGTTGTTGATTTTTAAATGGGACTTAAATTCCAATCACACTGAAAAATCTTAAATGCCTGTTTTTTTTAGCTGATAACTGAGTGGGGGGAAAAAATAAGCCCATAAAACAGTCATATACTTGTGAAGAGGGAAAATTGACAATAATGCCTTTTACTTCAAGCTTCTGAAGCTCTAAAAAAGGAAAGATAAAAAAAAAAACAAAACCCAAGACAAGAAATTATAAAGTCAATACAAAAAGAAAAATATTATACAACCTATATGCCTAAGCATTACTTCCCTCTCAGAAACACATAGTTTGTTTGCCCAGAGGAAGGAAACTGTTCAATGAAGTAGTAGAAACCAACAAGTAAAAATATATAAAACTATAATATTTGGGCATTTTTAAGAGTTCAGGGCCTGTATATATAGTGATAACCTAGAAATCTCCCTGGCCATTGTAAAGTTTATATATGATACAAAATACAGAGTTAACAACAATGCAAAATAATAGCAAAAGCTGCTCAAACTAAAGTTTTTCCCAGTTAAGTCACAAGTAATTTTGAACATACTCACTATAAATGTAGTCTCCATTTCCAAACTAGATTTAGTATAATATAGAAACATTGATTTATTTATTATCAGTTATAATGGTAACATGTATTTTCCCCTAGCTTTTGCAAGAATATTAAAAATGTGTTAATAAAAATAACAGACATGGAATACTGAAAGCATTTTGTCGTGTTTTATGGGGTTTTTTATGGTTCTTTGCATCATACTTTACATTTATGAATGTAGGAGAGGTTACTTTCAATAAACAAGTAAATTCTTGAAGAAGTCTTTTTCCTTAATGGGCACCTGGTTGCAGATCAGTGTATACTATCTGCTGGCAGAGAAAAATAAGGAGATGCAAATGCTTTTCTCTGGGTTAACATATATCAATTATCTGTTGAAGAAGTTTGACCTTTATGTGACATGGTAAATATGCTTTTTTTTGTAGCTAGGAGTGCTTGGTTATGCATCTCTGTCATCACTCTCAGCGTGTCATCCAAGTTAATGATTCAGCAAAATGCTTTTGTTGTTTTTTATGTTGCTGTGGGAAATCGCCGTTTTAAAGGAAAAAGTCACGATTTTTTTAAGGAAAAAACTTATGCACCCTTGAACACATACAGGTTACCTCAAAATGGATTTACAAAATATTTCTGTGTGATTAATACTTGGCAGATTCATGAGATTTTTAAGGGATCTAAATTCACTGTTTCCATGATCACTAGTATGTGAAAGACCAGTTGCTATGCAGTGCAGTTTATACCAAGGGGCAGCCAGCATTGCAGTCACCAGTATTAATGTCAACAACTATTGTGGATTAGAGAGCAAAAGCACATGCACTTATGAAAGACTAAAATTACCAACTTATTAATATTTGTATAGGAAATAAGACAGTTCAACTCTTACTTATGCTGGTGGACATTTCTTAAAGTAAGTCTATATTCTGCCAGCAGACCGTGAGTAAGGATGATCTGCATACGTCGAACTAGAAACTATTACTTAGAAGGAGAAAAGAAAAACACAAAATCCTTAAGAGCTTTCTTCCTCTATACTAAACTGTCATTAATCCCAATGAAATGATGTTAGTTTTAAAATTGCTGAGAATCTGACCCTCCCAATTAAAAATATCTTTTCAACAACACCTGTATAAGTGAGAATGTGAGTGTATGTAGTGTGTATACGGAGCATATTAAAAAAAAAAAAAAAAGTCTGGTGGATGTTTGCCAAAACCTGATTATGCTAAAACCAACCATCAGCCCCCAGATGATGCTGTTAAAGAGGAAAATTACAGTCAAGGGACCATGTAGAGGAAAGAACAGTAGCAGGAAGCTGATTTGATACTGCCAGAACTTTTGCTAGGCTGGAGAACCTATCAGATGCTGTGAGTAGCTTGTACCTGTTACTGAGGTGACAGTACCAAGTGCAGTATGTGGGGAACAGCAACACAGGGGAGTTCATGTGGCCTTGTAGGGGGTTTTGTCAGTAGCATGCATGTTACCAAGTCAGAGGGAGCTGCTTGGGTACATACAAAGCTGGAGCATCCACATCACCAACACAGGTGTGTGCTAATATGGGAACCCACAGTGCCGGGATATCAGCTTGTAGCCCACAAGTCCTGTGAAAGTGTGTGTGTGTGGCCACATAATGTGACTTAATACTTATATAGGATTAGAATTTGGCAGGATTGTTTATAGAAGGCTCTTTAAAAATTTGTATGTGTTTATTAACATGTTGTAGGTATAGTAGTATATTTATTTAATTGATTATACTGATCCTTCTTATGTGGTTCACTGGTTGCTGGTTAGTTATGGATTGTTAATAAATACATAAAACACTTAGATTTTTATTTCATTTAAACTATTTAAACTGTGCAGTTTTTCTTTGGGACAAAAATGAGTAGAAAGGATATGGCAAAAATAGTACTATCACCCCCTCATAGATGAAAGGAATTGAGAGGGTGGTATAAGAGTTTATATAATTTATTTTCCTCTGCAGTGCAAACTTAAAGTGAAGAACTGAGAGAGCCAGTTCATGCTCCCTGATACTGCCTTTGTTTGCAGCAGAATCAAATAGTAGAAACAGAAGAAGAAGTTAAGGGCAAAATCTTGAGAAGTACTGAGGTGACCAGCCCATTTGAATTTATCAAGGTTTATCAAGCTCCTAAAAGAAAAGTGCACTTAGATTCATATAACCCATACAGTTGTTGTAGTTAAGCTCAACAAATTTTTGCTGTAAGAAATCTAATCCAGTAACATATCCTGTAATATGTGTATTCTCAGGATTTCACTTTTGAATGTGTTAACTTTGCATCTGCTCTCAAGTTTAGAGACTACTGTCAAACTTTGTGAATTTCCACAATTACTTTCAGCAAGTTTCTATGGGTGGCTGATAACTAAGGGACTTGATGACCCAAAGACTGTACAAAGGTTTTCTGTACATCTTTAAATATGAGTTTTTGAATACTCACTACACAAGATCATAATCAGTTTTTCTGAATATTTTAGTATTCACTTAAATACCTACCTAGCTTCAATTTTCTTACAAATTCTAGATAACTGAAAACTTCCAGTACTAGAATACTAACAATAATTTCTTAGAGGATGTTGCATATACTAAGAAAGTGTCAGGATAATAATTACATGTTTATCTTTCATATATGCCAGCTATTCCACTTTTTGTTGTTTTCCTACTTCTGGTGTGCATGAATGAAGCTGCTGAGAGGACAGTGAGCCCTTCTTCAGTCTCTATCATGAATTTTCCTGTGTATCAGCTGCATGAGGTAGCATGAGGCAGTTTGACTATGTAAATTTTTTATTTCTTTCTTATTGTAAGAGTCCTTCTGCTGTGGGCTTGTGTGCCAGCTCAGCAGCTGTGCCCTGCTCATTGCTGAGAGGAGAGGGTCCCAGGTGCCCTGAGGGTTAGGCTGTGTCCAGGGCCCACCCAGCCCATGGGACTGACCTTGGCTGGTGAGGCCCTGACCTACCACCCCTAAGATCATACCCCATGGCTCCCAGCATTCTGGCCCCCAGGAAGCCCCTAGCTACTGCTGTGCACTGGCAATTATTTGCTATACCCTTTCCCATGAATCCTGCTTTAAGTGGCATTCTCAAGAAAGTGGTGGTAGCAATGCTTTATTCCACAGCTTCCACTTACATTAATATTCATTTTGTCACATGGGTCTGACCTTGGGAAATGTCCTGCTGAAGGTTAATAACCACCTCCAAAGCCTCTTTGGGTTAAAGTCCAAAACCTGGGATTATCCCAGTCTAAATCAAGTCTGTGGATTAATGAACATAATTTAAAGTTATTCATTTCATTGAAACATTGTGGCATCTGTTCCATTTGAATTTAAGCTTACTATTAAAAAAAAAAACCCAAACAAATTGTTTTCAATTGGTATACTTTAAAAAAAAATTGTAGGTTTTGCATTATGACTACAGCATTGAAAACTACCCATTGAAAAGAGGAACACAGAAAGAGGTATGACACATTTAGGTTTTCTTTTCTCTCCCTTTATTTTGGTGTTTGTGTTTGAAAAGCTTGCATGATCTTTCCAGAATTGGAAATTTTCTGTCTCTAGAAAAAGTATGATCTTATTCATGCTGTTGGTTTCAGTTTTTTTATCTTCCTCTAAGTTTTTGTTACTGGCCATTGTCAAGAGACGCTGGGTTAAATGGTCTATTGAGCAGTATCTGTAGAAATGCTGAACTAAGGAGAGTGAGTTTGAGTCTCTAGCCTTGGTGTGAAGGTGTACAGTTTTTCCCTGATCTCGCACTCATTGTTAATAATGTAAAATATTATTTTTTAAAAGTCAGGTACCTTAATAATTTGACAATCAATACTTTTCAGCTCAGCTAATATGCAGATACTCAATGAGAAATGAAATCACTCACACAGGAGAACTGAAGGTTTATACAATCTATGCAAACATACTCATAATATAGATAATTCTCCAGAATTCACTGATGGATAACCAGGCTATGCTCAAATCCTTCATGCAGAAGAAGGAATGCAAAGGGAAGCTGCTTCCTCATGGGAAATAAATAGCCTGTGGTATATTGGTTAGAAAACAGAGAAAATCTTGTTGGGTTTTCATTTGTGAGAAAAAGTTTATTGTGGCTAAATTTATAAGTACTTAGCCCTGATAAAGTTTGGTATAAGTCTAAAAAGGGACTGGATTTAAGTTGCAGCTTTCTATTTATGATTTTCTATTACATAGCTGAAGCAACACTCCTATATTCATGCAGGTTTTTGGTACTATGCACACATATAATAAGGAGAGAGATCATTTTAGGTAGTTAAATGCCTAAAAATCATAGATTGTGAAGACTGTGGCTCTTAGATTTTTTTCAATCTAACCATAACAATTTTGAACACAGATACGTAAGAGTATATTAAGATATTTTTGCATAATTCACAAAACTGATAATCAAGGAATTGGCATTGCAATAAACATACATAAAAATAGTACAGGAATCTAGACAAAGAACAAAAGAACAAAAAAGCTTTTTTAAGACAGAGGAGATTGTACCTTGTAAAAACTAAGTATTGCCCTAGAATTCCAATTAGGATGTTGTAAATACACTATCATATATATGTTTTTGAAATTGTAAGTAAATAAGCAATAGTTATGATTATGTGCTGATTCAGAATAAGTTGTCCAAAGAGATTGTGGAGTTTCCTACCTTGGAGATACTCAAAATCCATTTGTACATGATCCTACAGAACCACCGCTAGATGGCCCTGCAAATAGGGAGATTATAGAAGAAGGCCTCCAGAGGTCTAAACCTCCCTAGCACTCCAAGCCATTTTCTCTAGTCCTATCCTAATTCAGTCGAGAGAAGAGGCCAACACCCACCTCAGTGCAACCTCCTTTCAGGTAGTTGTAGAGAGCAACAAGGTCTCTCCTCAGCCACCTCTTCTCCAAAATAAACAATCCCAGTTCCCTCAGCCTCTCCTCACAGGACTTGTTCTCTAAACTCTTCACCAGCTTGGTTGCTCTTTTCTGGACACTCTCCAACAACTCTATGTCTTTCCTGTAGTGAGAGGCCCAGAATGGACCACAGTACCCAAGGTGCAGCTTCACCAGTGCCAAGTACAGGGGCACATTCACTTTCTTACTCCTGCTGGCAACATTCTTCTTGGTGCAGGCCAGGATGCTGTTGGTCTTCTTGGCCATCTGGGCACACTGCTGGCTCCTGTTCATCTGGCTGTCAATCAGCACCCCTAGGTCTTTTTCTGATGGGCAGCTTTCCAGCCACTCTGCTCCAAGCCTGTTGTATGGGGTTGTTTTGACCAAAATGTAGGACCTGGCACTTGGTCTTGTTGAGCCTCATACATTTGGCCTTTCCCCATTGATCCAGCCTGTCCAGGTCCACCTGCAGAGCCCTCCTACCCTCAAGCAGATCAACACTCCCACCCAATTTGGTGTCATCTGTAGGCTCATCCAGGAAGCACTAAATCCCCTCATCTTGATCATTAATAAAGATATTGAACAAGACTGGTTCCAAAATTGGTCCCTGAGGGACACCACTAGTGACTTGCCACCAACTGGATCCACCCCCATTCACTACAACTCTCTGGGCTCCAGCCAGTTTTTTACCCAATGAAGAGTGCACCTATCTCAGCCAAGTGCCACCAGCTTCACTAGGAGAATGCTGTGGGAGATGGTGTTAAAGGCTTTAATGAAGTCTAAATAGACAACATCCACAGCCCTTCCCACATCCACCAGTCAGGTCACCTGGTGACAAGGTTTGTCAAGTAGGACCTTCCCTTCCTGAATCCATGGGGGCTGATCCCCTGGGTATCCTGCACTTGCCATGTGAGCGCACTCAAGATGAGCCTCTCCATGATTTTCCCTGGTACTGAGGTCAGGCTCACAGGCCTGTAGTTCCCCGGATCCTCTTTAATGGTAAGCGTGTACTTAAATACTTTCCTCTTTCATTGTACTAATGGCTATTCAGTACACATTATATATACAACGTGGTCTCCATGGAAACATCCATTACCAAGTATATTTGTCATTAACTAATTTTGGAATACAATGTTCATCATATGCCCAACAGCACAACAGTAATTCAGGATCTGACAGTACTTCCGTTATAAAATTTCAGTCTCCCTGAAACTGACCAGAGAGTTTCACCCTAAATATGAATATGAATAGGAGCTTGTTTAAATAATATTTTTAAAATAGTGCAGAAATAATAGTATTAAAAATTCAAGCCCTTTTGATGGAGATTAATTATGAAAAATTTAAATTCCAAATAAAGTAATTGTGCAATTATGAAAGTTGAATAAGAACAGTTTCTATCAACCACATCTTACTGACGGTGTTGAATTAAGTTTAATGCAGAATTGGAGACTTCTTTCTTTCTAATAATTTTTTTAAAAAAAACAGGTACTTTTTTTTTCACTATGCAATTGATATAATTTCAGCCTGTTCTAATTTTTATTAATTCACATTTTGACACACACATTAATTTACATATTTGACACTTTTTATTGGTTATATAGTCAACAATATTTTTTGAGAATTTAGGTGGTCAACCACTTTGTCAGCCAGACAAATAAAGTAAGCACAGCAGTCAGCCAATAAAGACTGTTCACTTAAAAAGGCAAATAACACCACTTCTGCTTTTTTAACATGAAATTTGAAGGACACAAGCAATCAGCAATTTCAGGATTTTAAATGACAGCAAGAATTAATGGAATGGTTTAAGTGTTCAGCATGAATTGGGATTATGAGACCAAAAGGTGATAAAGGGACCTTTATATTGCAAAAGGACAAAGCTGAACTAGGAAGATGGTACATTTATATCAGCATTAAGAATGCATCCCGTTAGTCCTGGAGTTTCTGAAATCAGCTCCCTTTGAATCTCTCAGGGATAATTCACCTAAATTAGCATTAGCTTTAGGAGGGAGCTGTGATCTGAATGCTGCTCTCTTAGTTTACTCAAACAGAAAAAACTAAATTTAATTTATTTTGTGACCTTTGTCAATTTCAGACTTGAATGATTTTCTTTCATTTCAGTCCTTGGTAGACTTTAGGCAGGAACTACCACTTGTAAATGGTGATTGCCTTATTCACAGCAATAGACATAGAGCCTTGGGGCTCTTTTGTGCTTCTCTTACAATGTAGGTGTAAAATGTTTGAAAAGACTATGTTGTTGAAAAATCCAAGTTATCTAATTATTAGGCAATAATAACTGCAATTACACTCAGCCTCCATTTTTGAAAAAAGGACCAAATTCAGGAAATTTTAAAGATGTAAAAATGTTTAAAATATATCTGTGTTGTGTTATATCTGTGTTGTGATACAGTTTTGATTTTAGAGGGGCAAGACAGAAGGTATTTCAAAAAGATACATAGATATGTAAATTTAAAATTTTGATCCCCAAATTTCTCACTTACTTTGGGTATCATTTACATTTACCTTCGCAGCTTCTGTGTTACACAGAGATGTTCACATTTAAAAGGACTCTAGTCACTGAAGATTCTGCTTGTGAACAGAACCTCAGTAGCATAATGTTTTCTCATGCAAAATATTAATTGAATTCTTGAAATGAGTTTGCCTCTATCTGTATTTTCTGAAACATTTGATTTTGTGAGTGTTCAAGCAAGCTTAATGAGTTCGACCCCATAAAAAATGCAATGGCAGCTGTCAAGTTCTTTTAAAATTGCTCTAGGAGAGAAGATAATGACATTTCCAATTCAGACGACATGTATTCCATTAATTTATTCCTGCTTTAAAGTAATAGTCTTTGGATTAGAATACTGTTGTACTCATGCCAGAGACTAAAAATCCAGTGACTAAACCTGAAATTAATCTGTGGTCACAAGCTTGCTTATCTCAAAAAATTAACCATTAATTCTTTTTATGACAAACATTTACAGGTGTCAAGTGGTGGATATAATCCTTTCAGAAAGAAACAACATATGTCTTTGGTCTTCTTGTAGGCTCTCTTTTTCTCTTTAACTTCTGATGATCATGAGTAAAAAGCAATGCCTTTTCTTGTCAGCTAGGTTAAAACAAGGGTAGAGGAAGGGTCTAAAACACAGTACTTCACATTTCCTTACTGTCAAGACTTCGACAACTCACTACTTACACTATGACTTCTAAGACTCTCTTCTTAGAGTTTGTTTATTTGTATTTTCTTTGCCAACTCCAAACTTTGGTACTAGGCTTTGATAAAGATTTGATAAAGGCTCTACTCATAGCTGAGCAGCCTGGTACAGTTGAAGATGTTCCTGCTCGTGGCAAGGAGGTTGGCCTAGATGAAGGTCTTAAAGGTCTCTTTCAAATCAAACCATTCTATGATACTATTCTATATACTTTTAGACATCAAGTATGTAAGTACCAAATTACTGAGAAACCCAAGCGAGTATATGGTGCACTTACTTAAGTAACTGCATGTATTACTTGTTAAGCTAATATATACAGATACATATAATGAGCTACTAATGCAGTAAATAGTATCAAACACAGACTGTAGGAATATTTATCCTGAATATCTGCAATGAGGTGCAACAACTGTGATAAAACTAACCATGCTTCTGTCATATTTGAAGAATAGTGACAGGGAAAATGAAAGCTTTATTTTTTTATTAATTTTAAATTATTCTAAGTGGATCTAAGTTCTGGTGTTTTGGTAAATAGAAGAGCAACAATATAACATCTTCTCTTCTTCTCTGCCTTTCTTTCCTGAAGAGTTTATACGCAACCATCCCCATGCTCCAGTCACAGCAGTCATCCCACCATGTCTCAGTGATATCAATTAAAGTTTGTAATTATCAAAAAGTAGGCAAGGAATTTATTTTCTATTATCTCAGTTATTGTTCCACAAAACTAGTTTTCTTTGATTTTTCTTTTTAATTTTTTTAAATCAAAATTTTTTTTAGGATGACAAGGGGTTTTTTTTTTGTATTTAAAAGCCCTGTTGCCCCTTGATTACCAAAGCTGTGTGGTTTCTAGATCACAACCTTTCTTTCTTACATCTGAACTTAAACTGTAAAAGGTTTTTTCTGTGTTTCCTCATCTTCTGCCTCTATGATTTGGTTTATCTGCAGTATCTATCAATAAAACTACTTGCTTGAATATGGAAATGCCTTTTTTAAAGCAATATATTATATATATGATACACCTAATTGCAATAGTCCAACAATATTTGGAAAGGTGAGTGTGTCTATATTTATTTGACAATATGAAAAATTTGTTATCTCTAGATCAATTACTTAAGAGTTTTTAATTTTTTCTGTATTAAAAAAAGGATTCAGTGAAGAAAAAAATGCAATTAGGGCATCTGCATTTCAAAAATATTTTTCAAATTATTAGATTTTATGAAACTTTTGCCCAGGTTTTCTTCAAAAGATTCAGAGTTAAATTTACCAGATTTTATACTTTGTTTTTTTTGTAAAAGAGTGTTCTCAAAACTACATCAAGATTCCTTTGAGTTTGCCCAAATTTCTCTAGTTGGGAAGTGTACAAAGATAACATAGAGATAATAAAAGTAATCCAAGGGGGGGAGGGAAACACAACAAAAAGTTGCTTCAGTACCTTGATAAGATGTATTCTTCAGACAGCTGTTAGTGAAACTTCACAGTTCTGTTTCACAGATGTTGGTGTGAATATTTTCTTAGGGTTTAATCCATGTGGGTTGTCACATTCTATGCTTTCTTCAAGGTTCACTTTGAGTTTCTGGTCTAGAGAAAAGTAAAAATGTAAAATGAAAATCAATCAAAATCACTGAGTTTTATTAGGTTGTATGGCAAAACTGTGAAGTTTGCATGATGTTCTCCTGCAACCACATATCATCTCACTTTCTCTTAAAACTGGAAGCAACTACATATGAAATATCAATGAAACTTAATGCTTAAGTGAATAAACCCAAAATACATTTCATATTGTAAACTCTGATCTAAGAGTCTGTTTCTAGAAGTTTGCATTTCTGTGTATTTCAAGTGGCACCTTAAAGGCTCTAACCACATGTCCTTTAAAAATAAACCTTTGAGAATAACACAGGATCAGGAAGTATGTGATAAACATTCAGCAAGGTCTTTTAACCAAATATCTATGAAGAAAAAATCAGCATGAATAAACTGTCAGTTTTATATCCAGTGTCACGGGAAAGAGGAGATTTTAACACACCACTGATCTTAAATCAGTTACTGCTTTAAAATACTCTGTTCTGACAAAATAACAAGGGAAAGGAGGTTCATGTTCCTAAAAAATTTTCTTCTGAACTCTGAAGCCCAGCATGGTTTAGATAGGCATTTTTTGCTTTATGTTTGTTTTAGGGCACTGACCATCTTACTTATTATACCCACACTCAACTAACAATTTCCTTGGTCTGATAAATATTAAGTTTTAATAAATGTCTTACAATCCATGGTATATTATGAAGCAATTTCTCTATAAAATAGATATGTATAAGTAATTATAAAGTATATATAATTGTATCAATAACCTGCAACACTTCAGAGCCTTTAGGTTTTAATTTTAGGTAGTCATTATGATTTAAAAATTCCAGACTTTCAGATAGATTAAAATTACAATTGCTATTATTTTTTTTTTCCTAGCAGTCTTTCTTTGTCATTATGTTTTGCTAATATTTTCTGCAATTCCATTTAGCTTCAGTTGATATGTACTTGGTTTAAAGAAGATGATTTTGTGTTATGATCTGGATGGGTAGACGGATAAATGGGTAAAAAATAGTTTAGGGGAGGGTAATGGTTAATGGGTCTTACTCTATCTAGATGTCATAAAAATTGGAGGGATCTGTTTTTATCAATGACCTGAAAGAAGTAATAACATACACTCTCATCATTAGCAGATGGTGTCAAATTGACAAGAGAAAGAGGAATGAGAAGGAGGGGGAACCAGTCAATACACTTTGTGGCAGGGCTGCCATGCAGGGAGACCAGCACAGGTTGAAAGAATGGGCTGCCTGCAGTATCATGGAATTCAGCACAGACTGATACTAATTCCTAATCCTGGGTAGGAAGAAACTGTGCTGCAATGTCAGGCCTGACTTACTGGGGAGCAGCTCTGTTGAGAAGGATCTGGTAAAGCCTGACATGACCCAGCAGTGTGCTCTGGCTGCAACAGGCTCCTGAGTGTGCTTACAGGAGCAGTCAGGAGGTAAAGAGGAGTGTTCACCCTGCATTCCTCGTTGTTCTTTAGGCTGCACCTAGAGTCCTGTGCCTAGTTTTGGGGCACACCAGTCAAGAATTACATCAATACAATGAGTGAATGTAGCAGAGCACTGTCAGAGGAGGCTGAGAGAGGTGGGCTTGTTTAGTCATGAGAAGAGACGGCTTTGAAGGCACATAACAGCAGACAAACAGCACCTATGAATGAGCCGTCAAAAAGACAGAACCAGGCTCTTTCACAGTGTTGGTAGGATGTGAGGCACTGGCATAAATTAAAACAAGGAAATGGTCCAACTGGATACAAGAATCTTCCTCATAGAACAGGCAAGTCTGCTCAAAGAGGTTGTCCAGTTGCTATTCTTAGAAGGTTTTGAGATACAAGTGGACCAAGCCCTGAGCAACCTTATATGATCTCAGAGTTGGTCCTGCTTTATTCTAGAGGCTGGACAAGGGACATTCTGAGCTCTTTCCAACCTCATCTCTCTTTCAATCTCAATTATTCTATGATTTTAGCATCCTATGATTCTATAATTTCTAAGGATTTTGTAATGAAATATTATTCATGCTGAAGTTGATTTGAGGTCTTCCTTTGATTTCACTGGGGCTAAATGCTAGAGTAGTTTTATTTTATTCCAACATGTAGCATTTCTGTAAAAGCAGCAACTCTTCTTCCCCCTCCCCACCCCAATCCCATGCATTTCTGACAAAAGCAGACCCTATGAAACAATGTATCAAAATTGGAAAAAAAATAAAATTAAAAAATCATTGCACATAGAAGAGGCAAATTGGATTAGGATTAGATAGGTAAAACAATAGTTTTTTTCAAACAGTATATGCATTAGTTTATTGGAGATAGAAAGGTCTCTACAGTATTTTGCTTTATTTTAACAGTAAATGGGCTTCACTGTATCACAACCTACAAAGCATACTTTCAAGGCTTTGAAGCAAAATTACTTATTTGGGGGTGGGAGCAAAATGCTCATGTCCACAGGTTACATACAGTCAATTTGTTGCTACCGATGAAAAAATAAGACCCCTCACAATGATGTGTTTAGAATATGCATGTTTCACAGCTTACTAGAAAAAACAGACAAGATGATACACTAATCTGACCTCCTACATATCACAGATTATGTTTACAGAAACTGATTATTATATATAATTAAAACAAAGCTAAATTAAAAATCAGATATTATTCTTCTTTTGAATACACACATTTCAGATGTACATTCATTTCTTCACATACCTAGCGCCTGACATTATTGTGATGATAAATTTTGCATTGCAGTTAAGGTCTCGTTCTGAAAACCTTGTTCTAAAGGAAACGTGGAACGTTTCACTCAGCAAGCAGATAATCAAAGATTATGATTGCTGGGACAAGCACGGCTAAAGAATCTACCATGCATCTTCTACAAAGTAACTACTAGATATTATAAACACTGCATAATCAACTGGTGAAAAAGAAACAAACACAACATTACATTTTAATGTCTAGCACAGAACTACATAAAGGGTGACAATAATTCCTTTTATTCCCATCACAAAAAAGCCATGATAGATATTGTATATAACAGACTCAATGC